>NC_060146.1:106712356-107347356 GCF_021461385.2 Schistocerca piceifrons
TGGGATCCTTAACGGATAGGATTGACGGAAGGCATCGAAAAAGTGCAAGGAAGTTCAGCCTGTTTCGTGTCATCGCGCAATAGGGGCGAGAGTGTCACTGATATGATACGCGAGTTGGGGTGGCAGTTACTGAAACAAAGGCAGTTTTCTTCGCGGCGAGATCTATTTACGAAATTTCAAACGTTCTCTTCCGAACGTGAAAATACTTTTGTTGACACCCACCTGCGTAGTGAGAAATTATCATCATAATAAAATAAGAGAAATCAGAGCTCGAACGAAAATATTTAGGAATTCCTTTTTCCTACGCGCCATTTGAATGGTGGAGAAGTAGTACGAAAATGGTTCCATGAAACCTCTGTCAGGCACTTAAGTGTGAATTGCAGAGTAACCATGTAGATGTAGATGTAGATGTAAATGTAGATGTAAATGTAAACAGACTGAATTTCAGTATCTTAAAACATAAATTTCGAAATACAATTGCCATTTCCTTATACTATTGTTACAGCAATCTTCGTGATATTAATTCTTAGCATCATCATAAATTTCAAACAACACGTAATCGCAATGTCATGCAGCTCCCAGTATAGCACGATGATGTTAACCGATTGCTAAGGTCTAAACTAAGAAGACACGGGTATTGCCATCTTCGTAAAAATTGTGATACGTAACGGTTGTCAGGCATCAGAGAAGCTCTCATGACTGCCACCCCTTCTCGGTTATACGTCATAAATCATTTTTGATATCGGTAGCGTTAAACTCTCTTTTTGTGGCCCTATTCGCTGTCTAGACGCTACACCTGGAGCTGACGTAATTACAATCGGGCGTGATTTATTTAGACTGTAATAAACGTCACCGTGAAGCGGAAAATGCAATTTCGAAAGTTTCCCGAAGTTCCAAAGCCGAATTACTGCTTTCCAGGTTTGCTCGCCACGTCGGTAGCGACCTGCAATTTATTTTCCTGACATTTTCGCAGTGATCTAATCTCTAAAACAAAATGTTATTTAGGCGTATGCGAGGCTGGATTAATAAGTAGGGAGAAAATTTACTTAATGCGGGAAATCTCGTTAAGATGCTCGGTTGTGTCTAAGTCAGATCCTTCTAAATGGTTTATTCAAACTTTCGAATAGGTTCAGCGTGGACGGGGTTTTATTCGCGTAATCAGTGTCGCCCGTATCGTAGACCAGGATAAATATGTGATGATTGTAGTGCCTATCTATAGACAGGATGATACACTTCGCCGATATACAGGGTGGTCCATTGATAGTGACCGGGCTAAATGTCTCACGAAACAAGCATCAAACGAAAAAACTACAAAGAACGGAACTCGTCTAGCTTGAAGGGGGAAACGAGATGGCGCTATGGTTGGCCCGCCACATGGCGCTGCCATAGGTCAAACGGATATCAATTGCGTTTTTTTTTAAATAGGAGTCCCCAATTTTATTACATATTCGTGTAGTACGCAAATATGTGATGATTGTAGTGCCTATCTATAGACAGGATGATACACTTCGCCGATATACAGGGTGGTCCATTGATAGTGACCGGGCTAAATGTCTCACGAAACAAGCATCAAACGAAAAAACTACAAAGAACGGAACTCGTCTAGCTTGAAGGGGGAAACCAGATGGCGCTATGGTTGGCCCGCTAGATGGCGCTGCCATAGGTCAAACGGATATCAATTGCGTTTTTTTTAAAATAGGAGTCCCCAATTTTATTACATATTCGTGTAATACGCAAAGAAATATGTATGTTTTAGTTGGACCACTTTTTTCGCTTTGTGATAGATGGCGCTGTAATAGTCACAAACGTATAAGTACGTGGTATCACGTAAGTTTCCGCCAGTGCGGACGGTATTTGCTTCCTGATGGATTACCCGTGTTAAAATGGACCGTTTACCAATTGCGGCAAAAGTCGATATCTTGTTGATGTATGGCTATTGTGATCAAAATGCCTAACGGGTGTGTGCTACATATGCTGCTCGGTATCCTGGGCGACATCATCCAAGTGTCCGGACCGTCCGCCGGATAGTTAGGTTCTTTACGGAAACAGGAAGTGTTCAGCCACATGTGAAACGTCAACCACGACTTGCAACAAATGATGATGCCCAAGTAGGTGTTTTAGCTGCTGTCGCGGCTAATCCGTACATCAGTAGCACACAAATAGCGCGAGAATCGGGAATCTCAAAAACGTCGGTGTTGCGAATGCTACAGCCTTTTAATTACTCTTCGATTGCACCCGTACCATATTTCTATGCGCCAGGAATTGCGTGGCGACGACTTTCAACGTCGTGTGCAGTTCTGCCACTAGGTACAAGAGAAATTACGGGACGATGACAGGTTTTTTGCACGCATTCTATTTAACGACGAAGCGTCATTCACCAACAACGGAAAATCCACTATGGCTGCGACAAGTGGAACATCAGCGACCTTAGCCGGTTAATGTATGGTGCGGCATTCCGGGAGGAAGGATAATTGGCCCGCATTTTATCGATGGCAATCTAAATAGTCCAATGTATGCTGATTTCCTACGTAATGTTCTACCGGTGTTACTACAAGATGTTTCACTGCATGACAGATTGGCGATATACTTGCAACATGGTGGATGTCCGGCACATAGCTCCCGTGCGGTTGAAGCGTTATTGAACAGCATATTTTATGACAGGTGGATTGGTCGTCGAAGCCCCATACCAATGCCCGCACGTTCATCGGATCTCACGTCCCCGGATCTCTTTCTGTCGGGAAAGTTGAAGGATATTTGCTATCTTGATCCACCGACACCGCCTGACATCATGCGTCAGCGCATTGTCAATGCATGTGCGAACATTACAGAAGGCGAACTACTCACTGTTGAGAGGAATGTCGTTAAACGTATTGCCAAATGCGTTGACGTTGACGGACATCATTTTGAGCATTTCTTGCGGTAATGTGGTGTTTAGAGGTAATCACGCTGTAACAGCATGCGTTCTCAGAAATGATGAGTTCACAAAGGTCCATGTATCACATTGGAACAACCGAAATAAAATGTTCAAACGTACCTACGTTCTGCATTTTAATTTAAAAAACCTTCCTATTACCAACTGTTCGGCTAAAATTGTGAGCCATATGTTCGTGACTATTACAGCGCCATCTATCACAAAGCGAAAAAAGTGGTGCAACTAAAACATTCAAATTTCTTTATGTACTACACGAATATGTAATAAAAATGGGGGTTCGTTTATAAAAAAATAACTCAGTTGATATCCGTTTGACCTATGGCAGCGCCATCTAGCGGGCCAACCACAGCGCCATCTGGTTTCCCCCGTCAAGCTAGACAAGTTTCGTTGTTTGTAGTTTTTTCGTTTGACGCTTATTTCGTGAGATATTTGGCCCGGTCACGATCAGTGGATCACCCTGTATATGGCCTTTAAATTCAATTTTACAAGGTACTGACTGCAGCAAATTTTTCACTCACCCGATCGTCGAAATTTCGCTTTGTTAAGTATTGTTAGTCACACGTTGTTACATCACATCTCAACTCATCTGAACTACACTCAGGTTCAGAAAATAAAATAATCACCTTGACCGACTAGAGGTAGGATTTTCATATTCACAGGACATGTGATTAGTATGTTCTGCTAAATTATTAGTATATCAGTCCCCTCGGTCCAGCATGTGTCCTCTTGCCTACTATTGACACGTTCCGCCATGGGCCCTGATAACTTGTTCCATGCGTGATGGCTGGTTCAAATGGCTCTGAGCACTATGGGACTCAACATCTGAGGTCATCAGTTCCCTAGAACTTAGAACTACTTAAGGGGCTCCGGAAAGGCTCAAAATTATGAAAAGTTCAATTTTTACTTTTTTGCGTTTTCTGAATCTGCAGACTATTACCTTTTAATAGATATATAATTTATTCAATTACGAAGACTACAACTATTTTTAATTTTTTTTTGAAATGTGTTCTACATGGGCGTGACCCACTGTGGCGCTGTCAAACTGCTGTCAAATGGTGTTATTATTAACGTCCGTGTTCATCAGGTACATTTTAGTGATGTGAGATAAAGTATGTGTTGTGGCTAACCTGTGATGGTTCAATATATATCGCTGGTGTGATTGTCGATTGTTTCATGTTTATTTACTCTGTCATTATCTCGAAAATATTCGTAATTAATTCTGTTTCTTGAGTCTCTGTTTTGTTGAAGTATAATAATGAGTAAAAGTAAAGTTATTAGAAATCCTCTGAAGGCTTTTTAGAAAAGGAGAGATGTTGGAAAGCCAAAGGTATGTGTTATTACTGTAAACAATAAAGACGATAACCAAGTGAGTGAACCTAACCTCTCAAGTACAGCTGCCCATAGCAGTCAAAGTGGGAAAGAAAATACTTCACAGAAGAAGCCTGGTTCAATGAGCGAAAACTATGAATGTTTTGTGGGCGAATCGGATATGAATGAAATATTTGATATGTCGGTTCTCAAAGGAATTTTTTCAAACTGTGTAAGATGTATTCATTGTAGTGAAGTTGGTCTGGAACTCTCCATAATAAAGCACGTAGGACTTGCTAGTGAAATACAACTGAAATGTGATAAGTGTTCATACATGACCACCTTTTGGAACAGTGTTGCAGTAACTGCAACTGAAGAAAATGGTAGCAAAATCTACGAACACAACGAGCGATGCTTGCTTTAGACAGGGAACGCCTTCGGGCTGCAGACAGGGCTGTAAAGAGTCTAGAAATACAAGCAAGAGTAAACAGGAGGAGGAACAAGAGGAAGCTGGGGGAGGAGTTTGCAGAGGATGAAGATAATCCATCCTATGGACCTGGAATGCACTAAAAAGTTAATCCAATCTTTGTCGCTCGATTCCCAAAACTTTTATTTTCTCATACTAATTACATGTTTTCTAAGGATCTTCCAAACATATTTGTTTCAAACTTTCAGTAAATGTTACGCAGTACCTTCTGCATAATTTAACACAGCCTTTTTCCAAAAAACTGTATATTTTTGAATATATAAATAAAAAATTGCAAAAAAATGTTGTGAATTTTCATTACAATTGAAAAAAAATCATCTTTAATAACTGAACTAAAATTTTGTAAAATCCCTGTGATAAGTTGTAGCCCATATTTTAATAAATAATCTGTAAAAAGTTCAACTTCCTACTTTGTGAGGAAAGATGTAATTTATAAGCGTTATTTTAACATTGCAAGTATAGGGCGTTCCGGAGCCCCTTAAACCTAACTAACCTAAGGACATCACACACATCCATGCCCGAGGCAGGATTCGAACCTGCGACCGTAGCTGTCGCGCGGTTCCAGACTGAAGCACTTAGAACCGCTCGGCTACACCGGCCGGCGCGTGATTGCATCGACTCGTATAAGGGGCGAATGGCGTCCTGTGGTATAACTACAACGCTGTAGTCACGAAGTTGATCTTCAGTGGTTGACATTGGGTCATAGCGCTGCCCCCGTCGTTTCACAACATCCCACACATTTTCGATTGGGGACAAGTCGGGTGACGTGGCGGACGAGGGAAAAAGGCTGACATCCTGTGACACTAAAAAAGAACGTATTCTTGCAGCAACATGTGGTAGTGCATTGTCTTGATGAAAAATGAAGTCTGAGCTGTTGCGCAGAAAGGTTGTGACTATGGGCCGCAGGATGTCATTGACGCAGGTCACGCTGGTCACAGTGCCCTGGGGAAGCACCAACTGTGATTTGAGATTGTACCGAACAGCATCCCATACCATAAGGCGTTCAGTTGGAGCTGTATACCATGTGCGAATGCAGTCACTGTGATGCTGCTCCAGCTGTCTGCGCCGAACCAAACAGTCGGCCATCATTTTCTAACAACCAGAACCTGGATTCATCCGAAAACACCATGTCATGCCACTCCTGTCACCAGTGACGTCGTTTCACATACCACTGTCGTCTAGCATTTAGCTGCACTTTCTTCACAGGTAGGCGGAAAAGTGGACGACGCGGACGTAAGCCAAGCCGTAATAAACGGCGACGGACTCTGATCCCTGATAGCGTAAGGTGTGTTACACTGTTCCAAGCTAAGCCAGAGCCGAAGAGGACGCAGATCTGTCATGTAGTGCCATTCGGATGTGTCAGTTTTCTCGTGACGTGGTCTGGTTGGTGAGATGTGATCGTGTGATCATTTATTGGTTGTGGTGTTACCAGAAGTCGCCAGCCCACCCCGGTCGTTTGATCTCGTTATGGATGCTGAAACAGAACATGTGACGTAAGGTTCTCATCACGCTTCATCATACCCTGTGTATTGCTGTTCACAACGATCGCCCTCGGTTACTGGTAGTGTTGATCAATGACGACCGACAAGTTGAGTATTTATTGTAAAGAAGATCGTCTTTGCTGAATGTCAGCTGTTATGCTAATTACTCCTTTCGTATCATATAAAACGCCACATGACTTTATGTGTACTTTTTTGCTTTCAGTAGAACGAGACGTCATTCACATGTATGTGTCAATTTTTACCTCTGTGCCTACATTATTCTGTGAAGGATTCAATATTGAAATGTTAACCGACTTTTGAATCATATTGCACATCCAAAATAATAACTCGAGGTGTGGGTGATAACTGACAATGTCACGAATTTTTTGTCGTACAACGGCAATTGAAAACGTCTATAGCTGCTAAATTAATACACCAATCTTTAATGCAACAACACATTTGTTTCTTTGTCAGTCGGAAGACAGTTCAGAGCCTTCAGTGAAATTACGTGTATGGGACTTGTCAGACAGTAACAAGATACCAAGGACGCAAACCACTGACTCCCTCTCGGGAGGAACTGTTCCACGATCGCATATCCATTGTACCGAGCGTAAGAAAATACTTGACTCATGTGAGGTTCGTGTGTTTATCTGTGCAATCAGGCAACTCGCTCGTGAATCCATGCGGACTTTCACAATGTACACTGCTGGCCACCGTAAATGCAACACCAAGAAAGACAAGAGGTAGCACAACAAAATTTATTTTGTAGATAACATGTTGACCAAGTATCAAATGATTACGTTTACAGACGTCTGTGACATGTGGTTCCTGCCAGAATCAGTAGCCAGAGTAGCCGCCATTGTTGGAGATCACCGCTGCCACACGTCTCGGCATTGAGTCAAAGAGACGTTGGATGTGTTCCTGGGGTACAGCAGCCCAAGCAGCTTCCACACGTTGCCAAAGATCATCTGGTGTGGCAGCTGGGGATGTAATCTGGGTCACTCGTTGAGCAACCATGGACCACATGTTTTCTATCGGCGAAAGATCCGGAGAGCGAGCCGGCCAGGGAAGCAATTCAATCTGGTTATTGACGAAGAACCTTTGGACATTACGTGCCACGTGTGGTCGCGCATTATCCTGTTGAAATATGGCTGTGGCCGAGCCCTGAAGGTAAGGAAGGACAACTGGCTCCAGCACCTAGGATATGTAGCGCCGGCTATTTAAAGTACCGGCGATGCGTACTAGAGGTGTGCGAGAGTAATATCCAATACCGCCCCATACCATAATACCCGGTGCAAGACCAGTGTGGCGGTGCATAATGCAGCTGTCCAGCATCCTCTCTCCACGGTGTCTCCACACTCGAATCCGACCATCGTGGTGCTGCAGACAGAAGCGTGCCTCGTCAGTAAAAACAACGTCATTCCATTCTGCCGTCCACATCCGTCTGTCATCACACCATTGGCGACGGAGACGTCTGTAGTTCTGCGTCAATGGTAGACGAAGCAATGGACGTCTTGCGGACAGACCACTCTGCTATAAACGGCGTCGAGGGGTACGCGCAGACACTGGATGATGCGTTACAGACGCAATGTGCTGTGCTATGGTTCGGGATGTCACTGACCGATCCGTCACTGCCATGCGCACAATTTGCCTATCAGCACGTGCAGTGGTGCACCGAGGTGAATGCGATCGACCACGTAGGTCCGTCGTACCCTCCTGCATCCAACGGTCACATATCCGCATTACAGTTGTTTGGTTTCGTCCAACACGACTAGCGATTTCTCTGTATGATAATCCACAATCTCGGTAAGCCACTATCCTTCCTCTGTCGAACTCGGATACTTGATCAAACGACGTTCGCTGTTGTCTACGAGGCATAACTGATCGTCTTGTGAAACAACCACAAAGTAAACACACGTGCCGAACGTACACTCGTCGAAATCACCAAGCCTTAAATGGCGCTATGAGGTGGCGCCACAGGCGCGCGTGATGTGCGTCTGCGCTGAAATTCTAATCAGTTGCATATCTCATCACTGCAAACCCATAGCGTAAATTTCACTTGATTCGGATGCTTCCTTCAGGGTGTTACATTTACGGTGGCCAGCGGTGTATAAGCCAGTCGAGAAAATTAATATGCTATTCGTTTATGGCGGAGTCGCTAACCTGTTAGCCAGCGATAAAATTGTGTGCTGGAATATATCGTGGCTTAGGCTTTCTCGAGCCCTCAGATTTGACTTCGGAAATGAGCCATCGTTAAATGTGAAGACTAAAACATGCTATCCAAAAGAAGACCAATGGATGAGAGAAATGCAAACAATATTTTAGTAGCAGTTCAGTTCCGCGTGTCAATGCGGTGTTGCTCGGATGCGCTAGATGGATCAGCGAAATACTGCTGTACAACTCGTTTCGTTGTTCCCAAATTACACCTCATGAATAATTTCGTAATAACGACATTCAAAATACACTCCTGGAAATTGAAATAAGAACACCGTGAATTCATTGTCCCAGGAAGGGGAAACTTTATTGACACATTCCTGGGGTCAGATACATCACATGATCACACTGACAGAACCACAGGCACATAGACACAGGCAACAGAGCACGCACAATGTCGGCACTAGTACAGTGTATATCCACCTTTCGCAGCAATGCAGGCTGCTATTCTCCCATGGAGACGATCGTAGAGATGCTGGATGTAGTCCTGTGGAACGGCTTGCCATGCCATTTCCACCTGGCGCCTCAGTTGGACCAGCGTTCGTGCTGGACGTGCAGACCGCGTGAGACGACGCTTCATCCAGTCCCAAACATGCTCAATGGGGGACAGATCCGGAGATCTTGCTGGCCAGGGTAGTTGACTTACACCTTCTAAAGCACGTTGGGTGGCACGGGATACATGCGGACGTGCATTGTCCTGTTGGAACAGCAAGTTCCTTTGCCGGTCTAGGAATGGTAGAACGATGGGTTCGATGACGGTTTGGATGTACCGTGCACTATTCAGTGTCCCCTCGACGATCACCAGTGGTGTAAGGCCAGTGTAGGAGATCGCTCCCCACACCATGATGCCGGGTGTTGGCCCTGTGTGCCTCGGTCGTATGCAGTCCTGATTGTGGCGCTCACCTGCACGGCGCCAAACACGCATACGACCATCATTGGCACCAAGGCACGTCTCCATTCGTCCCTCCATTCACGTCTGTCGCGACACCACTGGAGGCGGGCTGCACGATGTTGGGGCGTGAGCGGAAGACGGCCTAACGGTGTGCGGGACTGTAGCCCAGCTTCATGGAGACGGTTGCGAATGGTCCTCGCCGATACCCCAGGAGCAACAGCGTCCCTAATTTGCTGGGAAGTGGCGGTGCGGTCCCCTACGGCACTGTGTAGGATCCTACGGTCTTGGCGTGCATCCGTGCGTCGCTGCGGTCCAGTCCCAGGTCGACGGGCACGTGCACCTTCCTCCGACCACTGGCGACAACATCGATGTACTGTGGAGACCTCACGCCCCACGTGTTGAGCAATTCGGCGGTACGTCCACCCGGCCTCCCGCATGCCCACTATACGCCCTCGCTCAAAGTCCGTCAACTGCACGTACGGTTCACGTCCACGCTGTCGCGGCATGCTACCAGTGTTAAAGACTGCGATGGAGCTCCGTATGCCACGGCAAACTGGCTGACACTGACGGCGGCGGTGCACAAATGCTGCGCAGCTAGCGCCATTCGACGGCCAACACCGCGGTTCCTGGTGTGTCCGCTGTGCCGTGCGTGTGATCATTGCTTGTACAGCCCTCTCGCAGTGTCCGGAGCAAGTATGGTGGGTCTGACACACCGGTGTCAATGTGTTCTTTTTTCCATTTCCAGGAGTGTAGGTTGCAGTTCCCCGAATGGTGGATATGAAGACTGCAATGTGATGAGGCGATCTTGCGCAACATTTTGTTTATGGACACAGTATCGTTTACAAACCATGAGCACACCAGCCCTCGCAATTCGCAATACTGGCCCGTCAAGCTAGCCTAGATGGCCGAGCGGTTCTAGGCGCTACAGTCTGGAACCGCGCGACAGCTACGGTCGCAGTTTGGAATCCCGCCTTAGCCATGGATGTGTGTGATGCCCTTAGCTTAATTAGGTTTAGGTAGTTCTAAGTTCTAGGGGACTGGTGACCTCAGAAGTTAAGTCCCATAGTGCTCAGAGCCTTTTGAACCATATTTTGGCAATCAAAAATGGTGCGGGATTGTCAAGAATCACATGTTTCGTCACTGTTTTATCGTCGGGACTCTAAACAGCCAGAAATATCTACAGTTCCTAACAGATGTGATGGAAACCCCACTTGATATACACTCCTGGAAATTGAAATAAGAACACCGTGAATTCATTGTCCCAGGAAGGCGAAACTTTATTGACACATTCCTGGTGTCAGATACATCACATGATCACACTGACAGAACCACAGGCACATAGACACAGGCAACAGAGCATGCACAATGTCGGCACTAGTACAGTGTATATCCACCTTTCGCAGCAATGCAGGCTGCTATTCTCCCATGGAGACGATCGTAGAGATGCTGGATGTAGTCCTGTGGATCGGCTTGCCATGCCATTTCCACCTGGAGCCTCAGTTGGACCAGCGTTCGTGCTGGACGTGCAGTCCGCGTGAGACGACGTTTCATCCAGTCCCAAACATGCTCAATGGGGGACAGATCCGGAGATCTTGCTGGCCAGGGTAGTTGACTTACACCTTCTAGAGCACGTTGGGTGGCACGGGATACATGCGGACGTGCATTGTCCTGTTGGAACAGCAAGTTCCCTTGCCGGTCTAGGAATGGTAGAACGATGGGTTCGATGACGGTTTGGATGTACCGTGCACTATTCAGTGTCCCCTTGGCGATCACCTGTGGTGTACGGCCAGTGTAGGAGATCGCTCCCCACACCATGATGCCGGGTGTTGGCCCTGTGTGCCTCGGTCGAATGCAGTCCTGATTGTGGCGCTCACCTGCACGGCGCCAAACACGCATACGACCATCATTGGCACCAAGGCAGAAGCGACTCTCATCGCTGAAGACGACACGTCTCCATTCGTTCCTCCATTCACACCTGTCGCGACACCACTGGAGGCGGGCTGCACGATGTTGGGGCGTGAGCGGAAAACGGCCTAACGGTGTGCGGGACCGTAGCCCAGCTTCATGGAGACGGTTGCGAATGGTCCTCGCCGATACCCCAGGAGCAACAGTGTCCCTAATTTGCTGGGAAGTGGCGGTGCGGTCCCCTACGGCACTGCGTAGGATCCTACGGTCTTGGCGTGCATCCGTGCGTCGCTGCGGTCCAGTCCCAGGTCGACGGGCACGTGCACCTTCCGCCGACCACTGGCGACAACATCGATGTACTGTGGAGACCTCACGCCCCACGTGTTGAGCAATTCGGCGGTACGTCCACCCGGCCTCCCGCATGCCCACTATACGCCCTCGCTCAAAGTCCGTCAACTGCACATATGGTTCACGTCCACGCTGTCGCGGCATGCTACCAGTGTTAAAGACTGCGATGGAGCTCCGTATGCCACGGCAAACTGGCTGACACTGACGGCGGCGGTGCACAAATGCTGCGCAGCTAGCGCCATTCGACGGCCAACACCGCGGTTCCTGGTGTGTCCGCTGTGCCGTGCGTGTGATCATTGCTTGTACAGCCCTCTCGCAGTGTCCGGAGCAAGTATGGTGGGTCTGACACACCGGTGTCAATGTGTTCTTTTTTCCATTTCCAGGAGTGTATGTCAGTCCATTTGCTACCAGAACGGAAAGTGTCCCGTACATCGCGCAAATCGGTTCATCGTTCGTTTTGAAAACACAACATAGTTTCACGTGACACTTTCGGACATTTCCTATTGAAGAACGTCTACAAACTGCGACGGCTTCCGAAGATTTGAAATGCCTTAGAATTGGAGTCTGTGCTGCGATAAATCCACATTTAATTCCACGTGCATTAATGTCCAAAATCTGTCTATTGTGGGTATCAGTGCTCAGAGTCAACAAATGCATCACATGATGAAGTGACGGTCATAATAATAAACAAGCGAACTCTGTCTGAAATCCGTGTCTGCTAACATTGGATCCAATATGGTAGACATTTATGGACTATTTATACTGACAGCGATACAGTGGCATGGTTAACTGCTTACTATGTGATTCGATTTTACAAATGGAGTTGAATTCTGCTTAGAAGGCTACTTTCAATGGCGCAGAGTTAACAGTTTGCTCTAAAAATAATGTGTTGCCATAATTCAGCAAATATACAGATTACTAACTTCTTCCTTACGTTTGAAAATTGTCCGATGCGTCTTTGGAATTTTCAGATAATTAAAGATCGGCACCAAATTTAGGCACAGATTGATTTGGAAGCTTCATAGGGCGAATGAAAAACAGCTAAAAGGGGCAATGCTAGGATAGTAAGTTGCTGCATTAAGTTTTCGTAAGCGAAACGCTATTTGGTTTGCGCTCAACAAGATAGAGATCTAAGGGCAGTGATGCATAACTCTTTAACAAGCATACTTACTAAATTAAGATGTGTGTGTATCGCTGGTAAAGTATTACTGCGTGACTTTCCTTGTATCAGTTGCTTCTATGGGAAGGTATCTACACAGACAAGGGAAATTTAAACTTCCACACAGTCATTTACCTTGGCTTGGTGTAGTTGGTTGGTTGGTTGGTTGGGGAAGGAGACCAGACAGCGTGGTCATCGGTCTCATCGGATTAGGGAAGGATGGGGAAGGAAGTCGGCCGTGCCCTTTCAGAGGAACCATCCCGGCATTTGCCTGGAATGATTTAGGGAAATCACGGAAAACCTAAATCAGGATGGCCGGACGCGGGATTGAACCGTCGTCCTCCCGAATGCGAGTCCAGTGTCTAACCACTGCGCCACCTCGCTCGGTGCTTGGTGTAGACAATTTAAACCAAATAGGCGTACATGAAGCTAATTTGTTAACCTCCGAAGAACATTCTCATGAAACATTCTCACGAGACGCAACATAGTTGTTCTGGGCTGCAAACGTACAGACTGCGTTATTTTGTAAAAACAACATGAATGTCGAGGTGGCTCTTTTTTATATATCTGTGTGTGTGTGTGTGTGTGTGTGTGTGTGTGTGTGTGTGTGTGTGTGTGTGTTTGTTTGTGATGTAGTAATGATGACTATAAACGAAAGACTGCAGCGGTATATGAATGTAATGTAATGGAGTTACTGCAGGAAACCTGAGTGGTGCACTTAAGACGAATTTAATTATATCTCCCCTTCAATATTAGATTAGACAATAGCACTCACCGGGCATGTTGTCATTATATGAGATTTTCCAGCTGACGCAAAACCCTTACCTGAAATAAACAGAAATAACGATTAATTACAATCTTTCGTAGTAAGGAGAAATTATTATGTACAAATTAAAAGTAAATAAAATTACAAATTCATCATCAAAATCGGTCCACAATAGGTTATTTTCCTGATAAAACTTTTGACTGTTATATCGTGACTGGTGGACCTTACAGCTTAAATGCAATACACGTCAAACATTTCAAAGAAAGTTGAATATACAGGGTATTTAAGGAATAATAATAATCATTTCCGTCTCTGAATTTCCACCCAACGAAAATCTTCAGATTGCTCCAAAAGTAAAGAAGGGTAATACTGCTGGAATTCTTTCTACTTCTGCGGTTATTGTCGTTACTGGACATCTTGTAATCTGGTGAGCATAAGTATGTGGAAAGACCCAAAAATGTATGATAATTGTTGAACGATGACTCGAAACATTTACATGTACCAGATATATGGGAGTGTGCATATGGAGTAATTTAAAGTGGAACGATAAGACGAAAACACTGCAAGTAAGTCAGGTGCTAGAGTGAAACTCACTGAAACGATCATTTGAACAATACTTGAGAAATGGTCGTCAGTCTGAGACCCTTAATAGGTAGGATCGTTAGATTAAGTAGAGAAAACCCGGCGGAGAGCTGCTCGTTTAGTCACAGGTTCCTTTAGCGAGCACAAAAGCGTCGTGAAGATTCCACGCCAAATGCAGCAGCAAAATTGGCAAACGTTCCAAGAAAGGCTTTTTACATCATGGCGTGCTTTACTGTTAAGATATCGAGCAAGTACTTTCCCAAAAGAATCAACTAATATAAACACACGAAAAAAAGTTTTGCGTCACCCCTGTTCCCAGAAATCCTGAAGATAGACGTTGACTGTGGATATCGTCTCTTTGTTCAGAAATGTCACTAAACACACCCAAAGAGGTAAACAACAGAGCATGAGCAGCGCCTATTATACGAAGGGAGTCCGACAGCCGATCAGTTCCAGTCATTCCACCAGTAAGGAGGTACCCCGCTCGTATTGTCTGTAGTTCAACCATGCCTAGTCCGGCCCTCGTAGCTGAGTGGTTAGCGTGACAGACTGTCAATCCTAAGGTCCCGGGTTCTTTTCCCGGCTGGGTCGGAGATTTTCTCCGCTCAGGGACTGGGTGTTGTGTTATATTAATCATCATCATTTCATCCCCATCGACACGCAGGTCGCCGAAATGGCGTCAACTCGAAAGACCTGCACCAGGCGAACGGTCTACTCGACGGAAGGCCCTAACCACACGACATTTCATTTCATTTCAACCATGCCTACACGGTCAGTACAGTGTTACCTTCTGCCAGGAAGAGCTCTCAACGAGAGAAGAGTTCAGGCATCTCAGGGTGAATCAAAGCGATGTTGTTCGAACATGGAGGAGATACAGAGAGACAGGAACTTTCGATGACATGCCTCACTCAGGCCACCCAAGGGTTACTACTGCAGTGGATTATGGCTCGGAGCAACTCTGACAGCAACGCCACCATGCTGAATAATGCTTCACGTGCAGCCACAGGACGTCGTGTTACGACTCAAATTGTGCGCAATAGGTTGCTTGATGGACAACTTCACTCCCGATGTCCATGGCGAGGTCAATGTTTACAAGCACGAGACCGTGCCACGCGGAGGAGGAGGAGATTAGTGTTTAACGTCCCGTCGACAACGAGGTCATTAGAGACGGAGCGCAAGCTCGGGTGAGGGAAGGATGGGGAAGGAAATCGGCCGTGTCCTTTCAAAGGAACCATCCCGGCATTTGCCTAAAGCGATTTAGGGATATCACGGAAAACCTAAATCAGGACGGCCGGAGACGGGATTTAACCGTCGTCCTTCCGAATGCGAGTCCAGTGTGCTAACCACTGCGCCACCTCGCTCGGTGTCCCACGCGGTACAGATGGGCCCAACGACATGCCGAATGGATCGCTCGGGATTGGCATCTCGCTCTCTTCACCGATGAGTGTGGCATTCGCCTTCAACCAACCGTCGGAGACGTGTTTGGAGGCAAGCCAATCAGACTGAACGCCTTAGACACACTGTTCAGCAAGTGCAGCAAAGTGGAGGTTCCCTGCTGTTTTGGGATGGCATTATGTGGGGCCGACGTACGCCGCTGGAAGGCGCCGTAAAGTCTGTACGATGCGGGAATGCCATCCTCCGACCGATAGTGCAACCATATCGGCAGCATATTAGCGAGGCATTCATCTTCATGGACGATAATTCTCGCCCCCATCGTGCACATCTTGTGAATTACTTCCTTCAGAATAAGGACATCGCTGGACTAGAGTGGCCAGCATGTTCCCCAGACATGAACCCTATCAAACACTCCTGAGATAGACTGAAAAGGGCATGGACGACGTGATGCACCAACCACTCTGAGGGACCTACGCCGAACCGCCGTTGAGGAGTGGGACGATGTGGACCAACCGTACCTTGATGAATTTGTGGATAGTATGCCACGACGAATACAGGCATGCATCAATGCACGAGGACGTGCTACTGGGTATTAGAGGTACCTGTGTGTACAGCAATCGGGACCACCATCTCTGAAGGTCTCGTCTTATGGTGGTAGAGCATGCGATGTGTGGTTTAAATGAGCAATAAAAGGGCAGAAATGATGTTTAAGTTGATCTCTATTCCATTTTTCTGTAGAGGTTTCGGAACTCTCGGAACTGATGTGATGCAAAACTTCTTCGTTGAGTGTACTTTTTTGGGCAATGCATATCTTCCGAAAAGACTACATTTGTACGAGTAATATCAAGAGAGATTCGAGGTCTCACTCGGTTACCAATAAGTTTTCTACCCTTGACCAGTTCGTGATTGAAGGAGGATCGGCGAGTGAAGTGAGTGTGGTACACAAAGTACTCTCCGCCACAAACCAAACGGTTTCTTGCAGGGTACAGATCTATATTTATATGTTGACTGATGACAGCAACACAGGAGTCTGGGTGCAGAATCCTATAATCGTCAGGACAGAGCCGGTCAGGATGAGATGATGAGGACCTCGTTACGGCCATGAGCACTGAGAAAACTATTGGTAGTAACACACTTGTTAGGCAGTAATCCATGATAGTCTTCCAAAGGAAGTGCACCACAGCTGGGTCGGCGGGATAGTGCCTCGGAATGCCGGCGTGCACTCGACTCGCATTACGACCAGCAAAGCGAAGTGTCTCGTGGCGACTGCTACTTTACGTGGAAACCGGCGGCATCCAGCTCTACGGAACGATCTCCAAAGCGCTCCCGTTGACGTCGGAGGTTTACACTCAGCAGACAGGACCCAAGTCCACCTGAAGCACTCGCTGGCTCTCATAGGTCCGCTCTCAGCCCTGTTAAGGTAACAGGAACCAACAGCATCGGTGTCGACCTATTGAACAGAACACGCAGCAGCCGATATCCCTTTCTATAAGGTGGATGAAGGACAACGTTGAGGACAAGCAGGTCAAATGCCCAGTAGACATGGAAGGTGATGGTGGCCTCCGAGCCCTATCAGGGTGATCTGTCTGGCCCCACATGTCTTCAGTCCAGCTGGCGGCAGCAGCTTCCTTTCAGCCAGATTCGATGTCCCACAATGGATCTTAAACTGCTCGGTGTGCCGAGGGTCGATCTCCATAGCCTCCCCTCACTCTGGACAGCTGACACGAGGGCTGAGACTACAAATTGGTCTCTTGCTGTCTCCTTGTGAATTCAGACTTTCGCAGTTTGACCTTTCTGAGGTTCTTCTCTGCTGGCTTAACACCTGAATACTTGAAACTTCGTGGCGGATTAAGACTGTGTGCCGGACCGAGAATCGAACTAGGGACCTTTGCCTTCCGCGAGTAAGTACTCTTCCAACTGAGCTATCCAAGCACGACTCACGACCCACCAGTACCTCGTCTCCTACTTTCAAACTGCACAGAAGCTCTCCTGCAAAACTTGCTGAACTAGCACTCCTGTATGAAAGGATATTGCGGAGACATGGCTTTGCCGCTGCCTTGGCGATGTTTCCAGAATGAGATTTTCACTCATCAGCGGAGTGTGCGCTGATATGAAACTTCCTGGCAGATTAAAACTGTGTACCGGACCGAGACTCGAACTCGGGACCTTTGCCTTTCGCGATCAAGTGCTCTATCATCTGAGCCACCCAACCACGACTCACATCCCGTCCTCACAGCTTCACTTCCGCCAGTACCTCGTCTCCCACTTTCCAAACTTCACAGAAGCTCTCATGCGAACCTTGCAGAACTAGCACTCCTGGAAGAAAGGATATTGCGAATACACGGCTTTGCCGCTGCCTTCGGGAAGTTTCCAGAATGAGATTTTTACTCTGCAGCGTAGTGTGTGATTATATGAAACTTTCTGGCAGATTAAAACTGTTTGCCAGGCCGACACTCGAACTCGTGACCTTTGCCTTTCGCGGTAGGAGACGAGGTACTGGTGGAAGTACAGTTATGAGGACGGGTCGTCAGTCGTGCTTTGATATCTCAGATGGTCGAGTACTTGCCCGAGAAAGGCATAGGTCCTGAGTTCGAGTCTCGGTCCGGCCAACAGTTTTGAGGGGACATGTACGTGAAATTTCTTGAAATTTGACATTTTCTGTTTTCTACTCCGTAATGTACTTTGGATTTTCCTCAACATTTTGGTATACAGTATATTAAAATCAGACAATTGTGAGACCTTCAAATAATATTTTGAATATTGAGGTGTGACCGTCAAATTACGCGGCAACGCATATACTGACACAGTTAAGCAGTCAAATCTTGGGAACTACTTAGTAGAAGGCTGTGAATTGCTTTTTTCTGTGTAGGGCATGTCAAGAAAAAAAATGGGAACACATCTGAGTAACCTAAAAACCAAGCTGGGTAACACAAAACTGTCTGATGGGAAGAGAACAAAATGTGCTGGAATACTAACGGACAAGGTCATTATGAATTACGGGAACATTATGGGAAGGCCTTTAGTGATAACTGTGGCAATTTAGAGAAAACGAAAATAGCTGTGTCGAGCATTTTCTTTCATCGAATATCAACCGATGAAAAGCGATGTTATGCTTTATGTCCACCTCCACCAAACACTTGGTGTAAATATAGGCATGCTGTACTTTCTTGCACCCTGCACGAATTTACACATAAACATTCTCTTCTTTTTGCTGTAATGGAGGCAACGAAACCAATTTACAGAGATCTGGCAAATTCTGTCCTACTAAAGAAGTGCTTACATGTGAAGCCCCGGAAAGGAATGAGTCCTTCAATAATGTTATGCCGCGTGCCGAAAAATGTATTTGTTGGCCTTATGACTCTAAAGTTAGCAGTGTCTGATGCTATAATAACTTTCAATGGTGGGAAGTATGAAAGACTTAAGGGTCTGGAGAAGTTAGGGATAATATTTGGAGAGAACACAGCTAAAGGACTGCAGGAACTGGACGAGCTTTGTGTGCGTGAAGCAGAGTTAGCTGCTCAGCAAATGACAAAAGAAGCAAGAAATAAAAGGTGGAGGCAAGTACTGAGTTGTTGTGACACTGAAGAAAACACAGACTATGGACCAGGGCAATTATAGTGCATAAAATATTCATAAATGTTCAGAAATGTGAGTCTGGGTATGAATTTGTAATAAAAAATGTTTAAATCTCAATATCTCTGAACGACATTTTTTGCAATAAATGACCCATTTACTAAAAAAGTACTGATGGTAGAAACATGAAATTTTCACCTCATGCCAAGAGTGAGATTCAACGCATATGGAATTAGATCAATTAAAATATCCAGAGATGTTTTGTTTTTATGTTCAATTACTTACAAAACTCTGTCAAAAAATTTAGTGTTTGAAAAAAAAAGATAACATGACGCAGAAAACAATTTCAGCAATAATTCTAGTTCAGTGTATCTAGAAAGGTGCATTCAATAATTATGGAAAATTGTAAGTTGGTGGCTTACAATGTTTTCTAGGTGATTGGTAACAAAATTCGATAATGTAACATTGTCGCCATAGGACGTACAGTGTCCCCTTTCATATCAGCGCAGCCGCGCGGGATTAGCCGAGCGGTCTAGGGCGCTGCAGTCATGGGCTCTGCAGCTGGTGCTGGCGGAGGTTCGAGTCCTCCCTTGGGCATAGGTGTGTGTGTTTGTCCCTAGGATAATTTAGGTTAAGTACTGTGTAAGCTTAGGGACTTATGACCTTAGGAGTTAAGTCCCATAAGATTTCACACACATTTGAACATTTTTTGAACATATCAGCGCACAATCCCCTACACAGTGAAAATTTCATTCTGGACCTGAATACTTACACTCCTGGAAATTGAAATAAGAACACCGTGAATTCACTGTCCCAGGAAGGGGAAACTTTATTGACACATTCCTGGGGTCAGATACATCACATGATCACACTGACAGAACCACAGGCACATAGACACAGGCAACAGAGCATGCACAATGTCGGCACTAGTACAGTGTATATCCACCTTTCGCAGCAATGCAAGCTGCTATTCTCGCATGGAGACGATCGTAGAGATGCTGGATGTAGTCCTGTGGAACGGCTTGCCATGCCATTTCCACCTGGCGCCTCAGTTGGACCAGCGTTCGTGCTGGACGTGCAGACCGCGTGAGACGACGCTTCATCCAGTCCCAAACATGCTCAATGGGCGACAGATCTGGAGATCTTGCTGGCCAGGGTAGTTGACTTACACCTTCTAAAGCACGTTGGGTGGCACGGGATACATGCGGACGTGCATTGTCCTGTTGGAACAACAAGTTCCCTTGCCGGTCTCGGAATGGTAGACCGATGGGTTCGATGACGGTTTGGATGTACCGTGCACTATTCAGTGTCCCCTCGACGATCACCAGTGGTGTACGGCCAGTGTAGGAGATCGCCCCCCACACCATGATGCCGGGTGTTGGCCCTGTGTGCCTCGGTCGTATGCAGTCCTGATTGTGGCGCTCACCTGCACGGCGCCAAACACGCATACGACCATCATTGGCACCAAGGCAGAAGCGACTCTCATCGCTGAAGACGACACGTCTCCATTCGTCCCTCCATTCACGCCTGTCGCGACACCACTGGAGGCGGGCTGCACGATGTTGGGGCGTGAGCGGAAGACGGCCTAATGGTGTGCGGGACCGTAGCCCAGCTTCATGGAGACGGTTGCGAATGGTCCTCGCCGATACCCCAGGAGCAACAGTGTCCCTAATTTGCTGGGAAGTGGCGGTGCGGTCCCCTGCGGCACTGCGTAGGATCCTACGGTCTTGGCGTGCATCCGTGCGTCGCTGCGGTCCGGTCCCAGGTCGACGGGCACGTGCACCTTCAGTCGACCACTGGCGAAACATCGATGTACTGTGGAGACCTCACGCCCCACGTGTTGAGAAATTCGGCGGTACGTCCACCCGGTCTCCCGCATGCCCACTATACGCCCTCGCTCAAAGTCCGTCAACTGCACACACGGTTCACGTCCACGCTGTCGCGGCATGCTACCAGTGTTAAAGACTGCGATGGAGCTCCGTATGCCACGGCAAACTGGCTGACACTGACGGCGGCGGTGCACAAATGCTGCGCAGGTAGCGCCATTCGACGGCCAACACCGCGGTTCCTGGTGTGTCCGCTGTGCCGTGCGTGTGATCATTACTTGTACAGCCCTCTCGCAGTGTCTGGAGCAAGTATGGTGGGTCTGACACACCGGTGTCAATGTGTTCTTTTTTCCATTTCCAGGAGTGTATTTATACACGTGGTGTTTGAAAGAACAGACGCCACAAAAATACTGAACCTGATACCGGTCGGTGATCCTTTCACTGCGGATTCACTCGACTCTCGAACTGTTACTGACTCGGCAGAAAGCCACGAGTAATTAGGATAACTGACAGGGACACTACGTCAGTAGTGTGCAGGTAAGTTGAGAGTTTGGTCTGACGGGAGGCGTGCTTGGGTTGTCTGTGCAGTTGAAATGATCACTGTATTCGGATGGCTCAGTGGTCAGAGCACCTGCCTAGTAAGCACGAGATCCGGGCTCGAATCCCAGTCCAGTACAAATGTTCAGGTTTAACCATTGATGTAAATCAGTGCCCAGTAGTAGCTACATGTCGTTGGTTGGTTGGTTGGTTGGTTTGGGGGAGAGGGGACCTAATACCGTGGTCATCAGTCCCATTGGAGTGGGAAAGGATGGGGAAGGAAATCAGCCGACCCCTTTCAAAGGAACCATCCCGGCATTTGTCTGAAGCGATTAAAGAAAACGACGGGAAAACTAAATCAGGATGGCCGGACGCGGGTTTGAACCGTCGTCCTCCCGAATGCGAGTCCAGTGTGCTAACCACTGCGCCACCTCACTCGTTTACATGTCGTAATTCCTTGTGTCTTGAATACTTATAGTTGTTTTATACCTAGCCTCCCTGACGAAACTACCGAGCGAGGTGGCGCAGTGGTTAGCACACTTGACTCGCATTCGGGAGGACGACGGTTCAATCCCGTCTCCGGGCATCCTGATTTAGGTTTTCCGTGATTTCCCTAAATCGCTTCAGGCAAATGCCGGGATGGTTCCTTTGAAAGGGCACGGCCGATTTCCTTCCCCATCCTTCCCTCGTTGTCGACGGGACGTTAAACACTAATCTCCTCCTCCTCCTGACGAAAATCTGATAATATGACGGTACCTCTCGGCTTCCATGATGTCATTATGCTTCGCTTTGTAGACTTGGTCTCTCAGTCGTTTTTCCATGCTGCGACAGCTTTCGTTTTTGCCGCAACACCCTCGGCATTTCCTCCTGATTTGCAGCCTACTGGTCATCGACACAGGCGGTTCAGCTTTCGGAAGTCGCCAAGGCACGCCTTGAACGAAAATTTTGAATGTCCGCTGGCGATACTCTCCTGGTGTATAACAGGACTTTTTTAAGCGTCGGCACGGACATCAAGGTAGGCTGTAGTCATTTCTGTTAGTCAGAAAATCTTAGTACAGCTGCATGAGTGTTCAGATGTTTCATATGCATTTATTTTGTATACAGGGATACGGTGTGAAATGGTATAGAAGTTATTAACGAAATATCAACTTGGTGTCTGACTTTTGCGTGTCATTTATGAACTAAGACTTCTCACACAACAGTACCATGTAACTCTCAATTTCTAATCGCAAAAACATACATACACGCACGCAGACAATTTCGACGAGCAATTACCTTACCCAAATGTATTTATCGTTGCCTACAACGCATTAGTTGCTATACGTCGGGTCTTGCTCACTTCCGAGAGACTAATGCAACACGTACGTAATGCATCCGCCCTGCGCCAATTACACCTGCGACGAACTGTCCTCTCTCCACCTGTGTTCCACTAATTGTTTGCATTACGTAGAGGGCATCCGGCATTAATTTAGCGACAGGGTTGCTGCATAACGAGCGCGGCCGCGATAAAATAAAGTTCGTGCAAATACAAACAAACAGGCACGCACACAAACGCGGGCACGCGCATTACATCACGCACTTCCACCCCAACTAACGCTCGTTTGCCCTCACATGCGCTGGAAAGAATAAAAACAGCGAGTAAGTAAGGGAATAGAGAGGTAGGATGAGAGATAGTGAGAGGGAAAGGGACAAAGAGAAAGAGAGAGAGAGAGAGAGAGAGAGAGAGAGAGGGAGACAGACAAGTAAATATATTCGAAAAATGGATACGCTCGCTTGCCAGTCGCAGCTGTAGCCTCAAGCGATGTGAAATATCAAACTGCAGAGAAGAAATCAAGCCTCTATAGTACTGACAGTGCAAAAAAAAAAAAAAATACTTTTTACAATCATTTCCCGTGCTTGCTGTTGATATTGTATGAACTGCGGTCACATACTCGAACGTCGCACAGCCGAGAAGATTTGATCTTTTTTCATCTGTTGAAATTTGTAATGTGGCAGAAGCATAGAGAGGTGTCACTGTCGCAACGAGAAATAGGTGCAAGAGAAACAAAAATTCCATCCAAAATGAGTGTATCACCCTACAGCGGAAATTACGCACTTTCAAATCTTCCTCGTAGAATGTAGCTGTGTGCCCAAAGTCGGAACACTGCTATCCATGGATAGTGCCTCGTAGTTCACTAGCTAAGAGCATTACCCATAAAAGGCAAAGCTGTACATTCGAGTGACGGTCCAGTACAGAGTTTTAAATATGAAACTACGTTTCAAAAGAATCTTTTGCTGGCCTAATTTTCCCATAGGAATGTGAAAGACGGCTATTGTACACAATAACGTGATGTTGAAATGTCAGATTGACATCGGCTTCCTCCAGGGGATTCAGTGAATCGCAACAACATAGGGTGTTAATTAACTACTTTGGCACTACAGAGCATCACAAATTGGAAACAATTAGTGACAGACAGACGTGGTTTTTTGTAAGACCTCTTACTGTTTTCAAAGCCTTTTTGCCCTTCCCCTTTGTTGCAGACTTGACCTGGAGTGCATCGAAATGGCTGCAGACCTGGGGAAAGGGCAATATGTCAACTGATATGCAGAATCCAACATCTGTTAGAACGGTACTGCGGAATTATCGACGTCAGTATGTGAAGGCACTAATAGCGAAACAAGCACAATGAGGCGGTTCAGAAGACAGTGGAAGCTGCATTTCAACGCAACCTCCAAAAGATTATTCGTCTTGCATCACGCGAACTGCAGGAAGTAAGACCACCTGTCCATAAAATGTTGCACAAGCGGTTACTCCGTTTTCCTTACGAAGTGTCAAAGGGCCAATCATTTTAGTCAAAGTATAGCCCTCTGCGGTATGCATTCCCGTATTACATTCTGTCCGCCATAGATCCTGACAATCATTACCTGAATAAGTGCATGTTTTCAGATGAGTCAACATTCCATGTTTCTGGACATACAAATCGCCACAGCGTTGGTATTTGTGTAAGGTGGGAATGTCAGTTTGAGTTTTGTATACAACCGATGTGCATGTTAGAGAAAGTTATGTTACTGTTACACGATCTTTGGTCTTGTTGGAGTGTGAAGCATTCTTAGTCGAACTGTGGTAGGTGACTGACGTATTCAATTGTGCTGTGTTTCCTTGTGATTGGATCTGTTATATGAAGAAAGATATATTGTGAACGACAGCAAGGATGAATATTATGTACCTGCTACAAAGCGAAAAGATTATAAAGTTTAGCTATTATTATTGAAGAGAGGAAATTTGAGATAAGACTGCAGTACTGCGGAGCTAGTTTGTGGGAATGATTACTGTCAGCTTGTCGAGTTGTTCAGAGGTGAGAGAAAGACTGCCCCACCTCCCTGATTCATGCATTAAAATATCAACTGATTGAACTGTCTGGCTTTTATAGAAAGTCTCCGTTAACATTCTACCCTTTTTAAATCATTGTTCACTTTTTTAAGCGTACTATTTTTCAGGCCAACGTTACGTGTGAAGACCGCGCGAAATTTTACTCTGTATTTATGAATACATACTTAGTTTCAAACTTGTTGTCTTGGAATATTATTTCATAAAAATAGTTACTTTCTCTATCACATTGTTTGAAGAAGGTTTATCATGACGTATTACCACATTGCACCATATGGTATGGAAGAGTTTGAATATTTTTGCAAATTTTATTTAAAAGTAGAAATCTAGCTTAGCCACTGATTGCTTACTGTTTGCTGTTGCGCTTTTGAGAAATCTGCAACAATATTGTCCAGACGCGAGGTAAGTGGAAATTTTGATTAGGGCCAGACAACTGTTTTACTTCAGTTGCGCATTTAATAGAAAGACAAGTTGTGTTCCGACCAGCTGAAGTTCAGTTCAAATTAGTTTCTGTTTAGTCGAAGGTTAGCATACCAGTTCAAGATGGATAACAGTTTGTGGGTACACGTTTGGACGTTCGTTAATCCGAAGATTTTTTTTGGTTTTTTTTTTTTTTGTTTACGGACATGGCGGTAAGTTGGAATCCATTTCACACAGAAACATAGACGCTTACATTCAGGGCTCCAGAAACCCACGCAACACACGTGGACACATACGTCGTAGCCCGAAGCTTAGTGTTTGGTATGACCTAATTTACGACAGGGTGATAGAACCATTTTTCTTCGTAAAAACAATATGGGGGAGTGTTTCCCTTGACATCTTAGACAAGTTCCCGTTACTATAGATTGAAGAGCTGCAGCTGGCCATCATTTTCCAGCATGATGGTGCACGCCCATATTAGAGTTTCGACGTGCGGGTTGCTCTGAATGACGCATTTAAGGACAGATGGATGGATCGTGGAGGCGTCATCGCACGGTCTCCGTGCTGTCCAGATGTCAAGCCAGTAGAGTTCTTTTTGCGAGTTTACGTCAAGGATCGCGTGTACACACCACCAGTCACTGTCACTGCTACACTCCGTACCCGAACTAGTGAAGCAATCAGAACCGTTGATTCTGCTCGCAGGATTCGTACATGGGCAGAATTCTAATATCGCCATGGTGTCCTGCGAACGAAGAGTGGGGCAGACGTTGAAGTTACGGTGTGACAGAACAAAACCTTGGGATGTGGTAAACGTTTTACCACAAACCAAGATCCTCTATCCTTAATACGTTGCAAGTTACGGCTTTTGGAAATGTTAAAGAGACGTTTGGGAAATCTTGCAGGTCTGTTACGTTGTTAGCGTGACGTTCTTATTCTATCTAACTGTATCACTTGCTTTTATCCTGAGGTGAAACAGGAGAAATCATCTGTTACTACCAGCTGGGATGAGTTTCCACGCGAAACTCTATCAGCTAGGACTACCTGCTGTGACGTCACCTTGGTGACGGCCGCGAAACAGTCCAGCTTGCTATCTGCATTCTCCATGTAGTATTGGTCTTGCGCTCGAATGGTGCTTTAATTTCTGTTGTGAATACTATCTTTCCACTCAACACTGAATTTCTGGTGAAATGAATGAGAGCAGGCGTGATTATGTGATTAACTCGAGATGTTGCGTATAGTCGTTTCCCGAAAAACATTATTTTTCGGCGAACATGGATGTACCGGTGCAAGCGAGTGGAGAATATAAATGTTCGCAATGGAAGGATGTTTTCAGAACATTGCCTCCCTGAAAATTACATTTGTGATCACAAAAGTTAGGTAGTAGGTCTGTCTAAGTAACATACAGAAACTGAACGCTGCCCTTTCGCAGAAAATACGTAATTGGAAAACAAAACACAGAATCTTGGAATATTGTAAGTGACGGTTGCAATGCATGACACAAGGGCACGTGTTAATGTCTTACTCATCTCAAACTAACATTAATAACCACTGTGGTAAGGGATTATTTTGGCGTGTATGTACCTGGTCAGCATTAAATATGCACATGTTATTAATAGTTTATTACTGAGAATACGTAACTACGTCCTTCCGATCTACTTTCACTTGTAGGCCGTCACAGGAAGAGAGAATCAATTGAGACCTGCGCAGAAAAAAATACCTTCATTTCATATTCGTAAAATGCGGAAATAACGGCTTACTATTGTGTGAAATTTTTGTTTATTGCAATTGCAATTTCAGGCGTTCTTCGTTTTCAAGCAAATATTCGTGATTAGCTGCCAGAGACCTCACAGTTCGTAGTAATTTACGTAAATTTAAAACCAGAAGTGATAACTGGCGTTCCACAAGGTGGCGTTATAGGCCGTCTACTGTTCCTTATCCATGTAAACGATTTAATAGACAATCTGAGCAGCCGTCTGAGATTGTTTGCAGATAATGCTTTAGTTTATCGTCTACTGAAGTCGTCAGAATATGGAAATAAATTAAAAAACGATGTAGACGATATATCTCTATAGTGCGAAAATTGACACTTGACCCTAAATAATGAGAGGTGTGAGGTCATCCGCATGAGTACTGAAAGGAATCCGCCGGATGCGAAAATATTATGTTGACGCCGACCTATACAGGGAGAAATGATCACCATGATAAAACAAGGGAAAACAGAGCTCGTACGGGAAGATATAGGTGTTAGTTGTTTTCCGCACGGTGTTCTAGATTGGAATAAAAGAGAATTATTGTGAAGGTGGTTCGATAAACCCACTGCCAAGCATTTAAGTGTGATTCGCGAAGTATCGACGTCGGTGTAGATGAATATTAAAAACGCGAATGATTTATATTCGAAGTTGCAGTCGATCGTCAAATTACTTTTCTAAAATGCCAGAAGAGCTGCTCTTTGCTAAAACCATAGCCATCAAACTTCTTAAAGTATTCTCCTGGTTTTTAAAGTGAGAACGTACGCACCGCTCAGGGATGTCTTTTGAGATGTGGGATGTCTTGACTTTAAAACGTGTCCTTTCATATTTTAATAACCATAACTTCGAGTTCTTCACCAAATACTCCGCATACTGTGCAACGTCACGTTACAGTAACTGTGCAGCTATTCCAACACTGTGACGTACGCTTCAAGTAATATTCACATACGCATGTGAAATATGAAACTCAATTCAGAAATCATCCTAATGATTTTTCCTATCAGATGTTCTGTTGACTTTCTTGCCATTGTCATGAAATGTTGAAAAACGAGTCCTACGGCTGTTACATAGTTTTTCAGCAATTTCAACAAACTGAGCATCCCAGAATACCGATATTATTATATAATTATACGAAAGGCATGAGAAATTGTTTTATTTGTAAACAGCAGAAGCTGCTTGAGTACTTTCAAATTTTTGTCTGCAATATATCGAGCAGTAGTTCAACTGAATCAAGTCCCTTTCATTATTCTTCCGAAGAGCTCAATGGACATTGTGACGTCCATGCGGTAATATGGAGGCTGTGAGTCCCACGTAAGCCGAAGTATTGCGTTAGCGTATATAATTTAATCTTTTTTTAAGGTAGGAACAGACTCCTCGTCGAAGATTTTAGACAATCTATTTAAGTCCTAATTAACATTGTTACCCCATTTACTACATGCAAGTTGTTTCGGCACTCGCTGGAGCGTTGAACTGCAGGGTGAAGTATTGTTCTGTCTCCTAAAATAATTCTATATCTTGGAGAGGAGCTTAGCTTAATGCAGGTATACAAATACCTCAACAAGAAGGCCATCAAGGATTCCGAAAGTTTTCTTTTCAGTCAGTAGACATGTTGTTTTAATGTCGTATAAAGCAAGTCACTTCTTCAGTAACATGCCTGATGGGAACATTACTGTTGTGAAAATGGCATTTATGTTAACCTGATAATTATTTTAATCAGTTAACATACGCAACTACGAGGAGCGGTAGAGCCGTCTGTGCTGCAGTCTGCTTATTTGACCAATTCTTTTTTTAACTACTTTGCTAAGTAGCACTTTCAAATAAAATGCTCAAATGTGTGTGAAATCTTATGGGACTTGACTGCTAACATCATCAGTCCCTAAGCTTACACACTACTTAACCTAAATTATCCTAAGGACAAACACACACACCCATGCCCGAGGGAGGACTCGAACCTCCGCTGGAAACTGCCGCACAGTCCATGACTGCAGCGCCTTACACCGCTCGGCTAATCCCGCGAGGCTAGCACTTCCACCTAACTAATTAGACCAGTAGTGGTTTTAAAATATGCCGCAGATATATGATTGTATGATTGCTTATGATCTTTAAGAGGAACAACATGACGGTCACCGCATCGCGCAACGGATAACTGAAGTCCGCGTGGTGCTGTTGTCATAAGGAAGGGGGGGGACCGGTAGTGTCGCCCGTGTAGTTGACTAGAAACTGTCGTGCTTATTCATGAGAACATTGTATCTGTTGTTAGGTGTCCAAAAATTGGAAATTATCGTGCTCTTCGCCTTTATATTTAGTCCATAAATCTATAACGGTATTGGTACTGTCTGCTCGTATCTTTCTGCACATCAAGATTCTAAAGCTGCTACAGGGTGCTTATTTAGTTTCTACAGAGATAAGGATCTACTCTTGCATGAACTCTCTAGCTGTGATGCAAAAATCAACAGAGTAGTTACTCCTTTCATTGGGTATATACTCAATGTTTCATTCTTACTAGTCTGTATCCATTTGCTATAATTAATATTTTTACTTTTCCCTTTCTTAGAGCTATAACTGATTCTAAATCATATTTTTTCGGTCTTTTTATAAATAGAGAATTTTGTGGTGTTGTGAACATCTTGCGTAAGTGATGTATGATGTCTGTATGTAAAATAAAGGAACTTTTTTTGTCAGTACTATTGTTATTTACCCGGCATTTCGGCTTAAAAGTAACATACTTCTGCTCATACGGTTGTCCAAGCAGTGCTGTAAGGATACAGTTGTCTTTATGACATCTTGTTTCCTTGTCTACAGCACTTACTTTATATTATACTAATAATGGACACATGTGAGACAAAGGCCTCATGCAAGGCTTTAAGGCTTTCGACTGGGCGGCACTTTGACTACATGAGCGTCCCTAAGCTAGCCCAGTAATGCCACAGGGGAGAGGGGACTTAAGAGTTTCATATGGAAACCGCCCCATTTACATTTTTTTTGCATTTACATGGATACTCTGCAAATCACATTTAAGGGCCTGGCAGAGGCAATTGTCTATTATTCCAATGTCGTATAGCGCGCGGAAAGAACGATCACCTATATCTTTCCGTACGAGCTCTGCTTTCCCTTATTTTATCGTGGTAGTTGTCCCTCCCTATGTAGGTCGGTGTCAACAAAATATTTTCTGATTCGGAGGAGAGAGTTGGTGATTGGAATTTCTTGAGAAGATACCGTCGCAACGAAAAACGCCTTTCTTTTAATGATGTCCAGCCAAAATCCTGTATCCATTTCTGTGACACTCTCTCCCATATTTCGCGATAATACAAAACGTGCTACTTTTCTCTGAACTTCTTCGATGTATTCCGTCAGTCCTATCTGGTAAGGACCCACATCGTGCAGCAGTATTCTAAAAGAGGACGGACAAGCGTAGTGTAGGCAGTCTCCGCAGTAGATCTCTTACATTTTCTAAAAGTCTTGCCAATAAAACGCAGCCTTTGGTTAGCCTTCCCCACAACATTTTCTGTGTGTTCGTTCCAATTTAAGTTGTTCGTAATTGTAATACCTAGGTATTTAGTTGAATTTACGAGCTTTACATTAAACTGATTTATTGTGTAGCCGCAGTTTAACGGATTCCTTTTAGCACACATGTGGATGACCTTACACTTTTCGTTATTTAGGGTCAACTGCCAATTTTCGCACCATTGAGATATCTTTTCTAAATCGTTTTGCAATTTCTTCAGATCTTTTGATGACTTTGTTAGTCGATAAACGACAGCGTCATTTGCAAACAACCTAAGACGGCTGCTGCCGGAAATCCAGAAATACGGAATAGCTCTGAAATCCCTTGATAATAGCACTCAACAGTTCGTGGGAGTTAAAAGGTAGTTGTGTTTCACAAGAACGATGTTTTCTAAACCCATGTTGATTGTGTGTCAGTAGACCGTTTTCTTCGAGGTAATTCATAATGTTCCAACACAATATATGTTCCAAAATCCTGCTGCATATCGACGTTAACGATATGGGCCTGTAATCAAGTGGATTACTCCTACTACCTTTCTTGAATATTGGTGTGACCTGTGCAACTTTCCAGTGTTTGAGTACGGATCTTTCGTCGAGCGAACCATTGTATATGATTGTTAAGTACGGAGCTAGTGCATCAGCATACTCCGAAAGGAACCTAATTGGTATACGGTCTGGACCAGAAGACCTGCTTTTATTAAGTGATTTAAGTTGCTTCACAACTTCGAGGATATTTACTTCTACGTTACTCGTGTTGGCAGCTCTTCTCGATTCTAATTATGGAATATTTACTGCATCTTCTTTTGTGAAGGCGTTTCGGAAGGCTGTGTTTAGTAACTCTGCCTTGGCAGCAGCGTCTGTTTCTTGCCGCTAATGCACTTCACATACGACCAGAATATCTTTGGATTTTCTGCCAGATTTCGTTGTGGAAACTGTTATAAACATCTCGCATTGAAGGCCGTGCTAAATTTCGTGGAGTTTGTCCCGAACGAATCGTCACACTACTGAGACGAACGGCAATAGAACACGCGTTCGTTTGTTTGCTTGACACGAGACCTGACTATTGTTTTGACTTGAGTCGCAGTTCTTAATATCTGCTAATCCATCTATTCGATACTATCGTTTCATTGTATGAGTAGACCCTTCTTGTTAAGAGAGCTGGTACAGGAGTCGAGAATGATCGATAGTGGGGAGTCCGTGACGCAGTGGCGTGGCTGCTTCGTCGTTTTTTGCGTGCCGTGACGCTGCTAAAATGCTCAAAATAGCGTGATGGACTCGTTTAACACGGGCAGTGACTGAGGTTGAATAGACAGTGAACTGTGACGCCCACCTGATGGGACAAAAACACTTCTGCGAATAATACGAGCGAACATCGTATACTTGCAGTTGAAAGAGTTGTGTGAACAGCATTAATGTACGACAATGGCGTGTTGGGATATCGGTACAGGAAACATGCACACACTTACGATAGGAACTAGAAGACGTCGTATGTATAAACTTTTGTTTTATAATTTGAAACTCTCGCTAAATGAATCTGAGAGATTGAATTTGAATCTTCAAAATCAAACGAAGGTAGCAAGCAAGATAAGTACTTGGTGTCCTCCTTAGTCGTCTGTGTCTGTTGAGCTATGTGTAAGCATCTGCTTCTGGTACCACTGTGACTTCGTGATTAAGAAAGATTTTTTAAGACAATTTTTACTGTTCTCATTATGTTACCGATGCAGTCATACTCTCCTAAATTTTGATGTACTATCTTTTCAGTTTCAGAAAATTTTTCAGATTGCTTGTGGAGAACGACCGATGGGGCTTCCGATCCACCATTCAAGAGATTTGTTAACTTATTTAAAATTATGTTGTCATTGTACAGTTCAAGCAGCATCTTTAGTGACGAAGTTCGAACAAGTATCACGATTATTACAGCAACGAACGATTATCGTGTCGGAATTTATTTCCATTAACCGCATTCTAAACTACTACGGACCACATCAGAGGCTTGCATGTTTTCGAACTGATACCTGGAAAAACCATTAGCGAAAAGGTAAAACTTTCATATGCTGATCTATCAGAAAAGGATAATTATTTTTACGTGTTGTAGTATTCAGTCGGAACGTTTATTTGATGTCCTTTTCCAAGCTGCTCTGTTCTGTGCATACCTATTCATTTCTCGTTAACTACTGCAAAGTAGATCCACCTCAATCTGCTTACAGTATTCATCTTTTAGTCCACCTCTACAATTTCTAATCCCCCCCCCCCCCCTTACCCACTTCCCTACATCATCAAACGGAGACTCCCTTTGATGCTTCCGGAAGGGCCTCAGCATCCGATCGCTTCTTTTAGTCAGAAATTTGTCTTCACCCCAATTCGATTCCGTAGACCCTCATAAGGTAATATTCGGCACTCTTCAGTAACACCAAATACCCGTAGATTTTGTTTTCTTCTCGTCTGAACTGGTTATCGTCCATGTTTCACTCCCAAAAAAGGCTACACCCCGAAAAAAATACACGCAAGAAGCATTAATGTTTGTCCGTAACAAAGGCTATTATCGAGCTAGAGATCATTCCAAACAGTTTCAATACCAGCAGTTCGACAAAGATGTATGAGAACTTTCCTTCAGTCATCAGGCGAATGCCACAACTGGAAGCCCGATCCAAAAAATTCCCCCTTAGGTTATACTCTGAGATACTGCCAGTCAGCTGGGCTATTCAGTTGAAAAGAACGCAGTGGTGCAACTACCTGTCCTGGCCTCAAGAGCCGGGAACGAGAGAGATAAAAACTGTGGATGAACAGTGAGTTGGCTCATATAGCTCAACAGAGGTACAGGGTTTAGCGAGTCCACGTTGTCCTCTTCTTGAAACTGGTAGGCCTCAGTATGTTTTGACGATAAAAGCAAGTGGACAAGGGACGGAACACTAGCTGAAACGGTTAGCGATAAACAAACAGGAGACAGCACCTTGAAAATCAAAATCTCCGAATGCCGTCATGGCCAGACAATGTCGAAACTGAACATCAGAATCTAGCCACGAGATAGAAAGCAGCAAAGGCAGAGACTCCTGTGATGAACTGTTAGGGAGTGTCACACGCAAAAATTCTGTCTCAGTTGCTCGCCATTTAAATTAACAAGTAATATGTGTGAACATAGCTGAGTATGTGCTTAAGGATGTTCCTTTCCTGTCTTTATTATTTAATAGCAGCTATAGAAAAGTATCTATCTGGCCACTGAGGCATGCTTGAAATGAAATTGGGGAGAAATTTGGTAAATGAATAATCGTTCAGGGAGAAGAAATAAAAATTAATATTTGTCAATAAGACTGTAGAAATGACTTGAAAGAAGGGTTGAACGGAATTTGTAGTGTCTTGGAAGGCCATTACACACTAAAAAGGCAAAGAAACTACATATTACATCTGACTAACATCGTATAGGGACCCCACGAGCACGCAGAAGTGCCGCAACGCGACGTGAGATTGACTCGACTAATGTCTCAAGTAGTGCTGGAAGGAATTAACACCGTGAATCCTGCAGCGCTGTCCATAAATCCGTTGGAGTACGAGGGGCTGGAGATCTCTTCTGAACAGTACGTTGCAAGGCATCCCAGATAAGCTGAATAATGTTCATGTCTAGGGAGTCTGGTGGCCATCGTGTTTAAACTCGAGTGTTCTTGGAGCCACTCTGTAGCAATTCTGGACGTGTGGGGTGCCACATTGCCCTGCTGGAATTGCCGTCGGAATGCACAATGGATGTGAATGGACGGAGGTGGCCAGCAGGATGCTTATGTACGTGTCACCTGTCAGAGTCGTATCTACCCTGTAGACGTATCAGGGGTCCCATATCACTCCAACTGCACGCGCCCCACACCACTGCAGAGCCTCCACCAGCTTAAATATTCCCGATCCGACATGCAGGTTCTACGGATTCATAAGGTTGTCTCCATGCCCGAACACTTCAAGCCGCTCGATACAATCTGGAAAGGGACTGGTTGGATCAGGCAACATGTTTCCAGTCATCAACAGTGCAATATCGGTCTTGACGGACCCAGCCGAGGCGCAAAGCTTAGGGTCATGCAGTCGTATACGAATGGGCCTTCGTCTCCGAAAACCCATATCGGTGATGTTTCGTTAAATGTTTCGCACGCTGACACTTGTTGATGGTCTAGCATTGAAAGTTGCAGCACTGTGCGGAAGGGCTGCACTTGTGTCACGATGAACGATTCTCTTCAGTCGTCCTTGGTCCCGTTCATGCAGGATCTTTTTCCTGCCGCAGCAATGTCGGAGATTTGATGTTTTACCGGATTCCTGCTATTCGCCGTACACTCGTGAAATGGTCGTATAGGAAAATCACCACATTATCACTACATCGGAGATGCTGTGTCCCATTGCTTGTGCGCAAACTATAACACCACGTTCAGACTCACTTAAATCTTGATAACCTACCATTGTAGCAGTACTAGCCGATCTAACAACAGCGCCAGACACTTTTTGTCTGCCGGCCGGTGTGGCCGTGCGGTTAAAGGCGCTTCAGTCTGAAACCGCGTGACCGCTACGGTCGCAGGTTCGAATCCTGCCTCGGGCATGGATGTGTGTGATGTCCTTAGGTTAGTTAGGTTTAATTAGTTCTAAGTTCTAGGCGACTGATGACCTCAGACGTTAAGTCGCATAGTGCTCAGAGCCATTTGAACCACTTTTTGTCTTATATAGACGTTGCGGAGCGCAGCGCCTTGTCCTGCCTGTTTACATATCTCTGCATTTGAACACGCATGCCTATATCACTTTCTCTGGCACTTCAGTGTAAGACAAACATCAAGATAAGTAGAACATGGGTAATCAAGTATTGCCGAAATAATCATATCTTGAATTGACATCCTACAAATACCAGAGGGATTTGCTATCTGTGCACAAAATAAGTGACAATAATTCCGTGCCACTCTGTGCTGTTGTGCAACTGTTTCTAGTGGACGCCAATTCGGCGATTTGCGTGCCTCTGATCCATCCCAGTTATCCAAGCAGGGAAAGTGAACCCAGTTTAACGGGGAATATGGACAAAGTGTCGTTCGTTGCGCATCAGTTCATCTTTGAGATACCTAGGCGAGAATAAAGGCAGGTTACAAATATCCGTATTCGGCCGGATTTCAATCCCGCGATCTCTTGTTTTCCAGGCAGGCGCATTACGGCGAACAACCTAGCCGACGCATAGTAACTGATGGTGGCTGAAAGACAGAAAAAATAAATGTAGACCTGCTACAGCAAGAAAAGTGTTTTTAAACAGATGTTAGTTTACATACAATAGAAACTTAACTGCTGAAATGCCTTATCCTCAAGGAGTGTAAAGTGAACGATAAGCAGTAAAAACCTGAAGAAAATAGAAACTTTTGAAACTTGATGCTGCAGAAGAATGCAGATCATTTTGTGGCTATGTCGTAGTAGTAGTAATGAGGGGCTGGTGCATTGAATAGGTGAAAATAGAAATTTGGGACACAACTTTACTAAGCAAGACGATTGGTGTGTCAGACACACCTCGAGACGTGCTAATGGAGGAAAGTATTGGGGAGAGGGTACAACGTTTAGAGGGAGACCGACACTTGAAGACGATGAGTAGGTTCAGCATGTAGGGTAGCAGTAGTTAATACAAAGATGAAGCTGCTTACACAGGGTAGGCTATCACGGCGAACTGTATCAAACCAGTCTTAGGATAGAAGAAAACAACGCCAACAACAACACTGTAATTACTTTTGAGCCTTTTTCTTACTTTTAAAGTCACTTCTCGTGGTTTTTGGGGTTCTGTTCCTCAATCGGTAAAAACGGATCCGTTAAAAGACCACATTGTCGTCCGTCCGTCTGCTTGTCTACCCTTTCCATCAGAACGGAGAGAGCTATTAAATCGAAATTTGCGTCAAATTCTAGGGTCTATGGACCATTGGCCGTGTGAAAGGTGTAAGCTTCCAAGCCAGTGTAATCAAAAAGCACGGAAATTTACTCCAAGTATTTGGACACTTGCAAACTCACTCTTCAAAACGTATAGGAGGAAGTGTCTGTATGTCCATCTCTTTAGCGATGGTTGCGAGATTCAGGTGTTCGACAGAGGATGTCAAATTAAACACCTTTCAGCCGTCACTTGTCAGCCTTATTTAATTGGGCAACCAGTCTCAGCGTTTCCTACGCCATCCTCAGGCTCTGTGTACTGATAGCGTTGTACCAGTACGAAACAGATAAACAAAAAAGGGTGGTCGTGGTGCAAGTCTTATATACAGTGGTAATATTTAATAACATAACAATATCAATCAGTACAGGGAGTAACGTAAAGTTACAGATAAATTAAGGAATAAAACAGACCGGAAGTTCTAAATGTCTGATCAGTTTTTTCATTGTCAATTAAAATAGGGCTCTACTTTAAATGTATATGTGTGTCTCTATATTAACATAATCAATATAGTTACCTGTTTATAACTCAGTACTGACTGCAACGCTTTCTTGAGTACTGTACTTATGAGACACCATTCTAGGAAGGACACATAATTGTATTTGTGACCCTCATGCTTCTCGCTAACAATTTCCTACAACAAAAGTGTAACGACACACGATATTGTTTTCACTGATTTTCAGTATGTATTTTCTCTGCATATACTCATTATTTGGTTGTAACATCACTCTTCTAGGCTACACTACAGCCGTGCGATTATTATTCTCAAGCAATACAGAGGTCATTAGCTTTTTGTAGTCTCGTAGCTTTTTGACATATCCTGAGTGACGTCGATTAACGATGCCTCCACCTATTTACTTGCTTACCTTCATTCTTCGACATATAACCACGATGGCTGCTACACCACATTGTTTAGTATTAAGCCGTTAGTGTTGTGAGTTCTTTTCCTCTTTTCATTGTTGTTATGTTACACGACGCGTGTTCGTTTTCACGCGGTTACTAATTTTATTAGTTGAAATGGGTGTGTGTTTAGATTCCTCACCTGAAATCTGTTTCCTTGATAATACCCCACACTGTGTTTCGGTGTATTCCTTGATATCCGCGTTCTCAATTAGCAATCTAATCACAGAGGTTCTAACTGGCATATTACACATTGTATGGTATACCCCGACCCATATCCTCTGGTGGTTTTTCTGTAGTATGCCATACTATCTTCTCTCTTCCCTTGTTCAAGGACTACATGACATGCAAACGCCTGTGACTGTTCTGATTATAATTAGTGTCTTTCTGATATACCGGGTGATCAAAAAGTCAGTATAAATTTCAAAACTTAATAAACCACGGAATAATGTAGATAGAGAGGTAAAAATTGACACACAAGCTTGGAATGACATGGGGTTTTATTAGAACAAAAAAAAGTATTGCTAGACGCGTGAAAGATCTCTTGCGCGCGTCGTTTGGTGATGATAGTGTGCTCAACCGCCACTTTCATCATGCTCGGCCTCCCAGGTCCTCAGACCTCAGTCCGTGCGATTATTGGATTTGGGGTTACCTAAAGTCGCAAGTGTATCGTGATCGACCGACATCTCTGGGGATGCTGAAAGACAACATACGACGCCAATGCCTCACCATAACTCCGGACATGCTTTACAGTGCTGTTCACAACATTATTCCTCGACTACAGCTATTGTTGAGGAATGATGGTGGACATATTGAGCATTTCTTGTAAAGAACATCATCTTTGCTTTTGTCTTACTTTGTTATGCTAATTATTGCTATTCTGATCAGATGAAGCGCCATCTGTCGGGCATTTTTTGAACTTTTGTATTTATTTGGTTCTAATAAAACCCTATGTCATTCCAAGCATGTGTGTCAATTTGTACCTATCTACATTATTCCGTGATTTATTCAGTTTTCAAATTTACACTAACTTTTTGCTCACCCGATACTGTGTATGCATCGCAGTACTTCTCTTTTATGCTCATTCCATAACTTCTGATTTAGTATATCGCCTTACCACATGCCTGTTATTGGCAGACGTATCACGTTCGTGATAATGTGGTTTTACCTTTTCCGTATTTCTAAACTTACTGCCTAGTGGGAATTCGTTACGGTATATTACATTACATTCATGGTTTGATTCACTAAAAATGTTTTATTAAACAGGTTGCATCTTATGAGCAGTGATCGATGAATTACACTGACGTAGTTTCAATCTCTTTTATTAGATATTAGTACTTAATGATGATGCAGGTAATTATGGGATTGACCCAAGTAAGTGATAAGTTTTAGTAGTATATGACAGCATGTAACGAAACGTTTTATGTTGTGTCTAAACTCTTCAGTAGATGACTACATTATTTTACTCCAACATTTCACGAGCATTGCATTATCATTATAACGTGAATGTCTATGCATAACATGAAATATTGACCTCCATTTAGCAGATTCCTTTTTTACGATTACATGACGTTCACGAGTAGTTTAAGTTAATATGGTGTGCCCTGTTCTCTGATTTTATTCTTTAATTTATCTGTAACTACATGCAACTTCCTGTACTGGTTGATATTGTTATTGTTATGTTATTACATATTCCCAGTGCATATAAGATTTGCACCACGACCCCCCTTGTTTGGTTATCTGTTTCATGCCATGTTGTCCGTACATATGGCGTGAAGATGGCGTAGTAAAACGCTGAAACTGATTGTCAAGTAAAATAAGGTTGAGAACTAACGGCTGAAAGGTGTTTAATTTGACATCCTGTATAGGGGAAATGTCTTTATGCATACCAGTAATTAAGTTTGTACGATACCCTCAGAGAGCGAGACCTACCCACACTTGGCCGATTTTCAAATTTTCTTATCAATTTTCTATACAATACGTAGAGACTCGCCTTGGCTTATATGGTGATGAATTGTATTGCCTTAGATTAAATTTAAAGTTCCATTCCATCTCATTCAAAACGCAAAATTAAATGTCTGAATAGTATTAAAGAATAAAATCGATCTTGTCTGAAAGAAAGTGACAGAAAGGGAGCTTTTTTTAATATGCCTCTGAAAATGACCTATACGTTTTCCTATTTGTAGACCATTAGCTATCACTGGAAACACTTACAGCTTCAATTTTGTAGCCTCAGCAAACTTAGCACCTTAAAATCACGAAATTACGACACGCATTGCCTGGTGTATTTCAACCAAAAGTGAAATAATGTTGTTAAACTTACTCTGTGACCTTTTACTGTTCTATACTACACGAATTCTGTTGTTCGAAGCAAGAGTCAGTTTCTCTCAATTTCGTTAGCATTTCACGTCATTAACGCAATTTGAAACTGCAGATACGAAGTTTCGTACCCAAAGTCTCCTCAGTGTTTCTAGCAACAAATATACATAGATGCTCGTTATTCTAATTAACGTAATGCACTGCAGCGGATCACTAACAGGAGCGTTCTTGAAAATTACTGCTTGCTGCATATAGCAATGGACAATATTCTCTACAGCGCTCGTTTCGAGGTTTAATCAGTAATAAAGATGATATGGCAATTTCGCAGAATCCCAGCGGCTCCAAACTTCTGCAGCATTCTCGAGTTTTGTGCGCGTTTGTCTAGCAGCCTCAATTCTGATCAGTTTGCGATGTGATGTTAAACAAGTTCCGAGAACACTGCGGCTCCTAATATTTAAACTTTCCGCTATAACCACTGTATTGTCGTTCGGTGTGTGGCAGTAGGTGAATAGCGCACTAGGAGAATTCCCCCCCCCCCCCTCCCCCTCCCCTCTTGTAATTTCTGAAGGAAACATAGGGAAGCAAGACTATCATTAGCCCCTTAAAAATCCTCTAAAATGTCCTACCGTTACTGACATCAGATGTGCTTTGGGGGAAGTAATCTATCGGCTGAAATACCCAGTCACTCGGTCACACGGTACATGTTGCAAGTAGCCCGTCTGGCAATTTCCAGAGGCAACAGAAATTAGATTTTCAGTTTTTCACGTAACTACTCACCAAATGAAAATTTTAAATTGCTGACATAATCTACTCATTATGAGGTACAATCATACTTTAGTGGTTAAACAAGTCAGTTAACTATTAAATTTATAAATCATCATCCCGTGTTTCCGAATAAGAGAACTTAGCGATACCCAACAAAGTTTTCACGTAATTTAAAACATTTTCGAAACTCTTACTCGCTCTGACCCGGTCTCCCCACACACAACACGAAATAATGAAAGAATAAACGTTTATTTCTTATTACGTTTTCGCCGTTCATACAGTAAAACTTCAGTAACAGGCATGACGTATTAGTTGATTTTTAGGCTTCTGTGCTTCAATATGTAAAAACGAAACCTGTGCAGGATCTCTGTGATGACCGTCTGTCTGCCAGTCCGACTGTTACGAACCCTTTTCCTCAGGTAGGCGGTTACTGCATCGATGACTTCAGCCATAAATAGAAATATTAAAAAAGGTAGGAAGAATTTTCTGTTTAGCAAAAGTGATAAAAAGCAGATTTCAGAGTACCTGACGGCCCAACACAAAAGTTTTGTCTCAAGTACAGATAGTGTTGAGGATCAGTGGACAAAGTTCAAAACCATCGTACAATATGCGTTAGATGAGTATGTGGCAAACAAGATCGTAAGAGATGGAAAAGAGCCACCGTGGTACAACAACCGAGTCAGAAAACTGCTGCGGAAGCAAAGGGAACTTCACAGCAAACATAAACATAGCCAAAGCCTTACAGACAAACAAAAATTACGCTAAGCGAAATGTAGTGTGAGGAGGGCTATGCGAGAGGCGTTCAATGAATTCGAAAGTAAAGTTCTATGTACTGACTTGGCAGAAAATCCTAAGAAATTTGGTGTCAAAGCGGTAGGTGGATCAAAACAAAATGTCCAGACACTCTGTGACCAAAATGGTACTGAAACAGAGGATGACAGACTAAAGGCCGAAATACAAAATGTCTTTTTCCAAAGCTGTTTCACAGAGGAAGACTGCACTGTAGTTCCTTCTGTAGACTGTCGCACAGATGACAAAATGGTGTCGAAATAGACGACAGAGGGATAGAAAAACAATTAAAATCACTCAAAAGAGGAAAGGCAGCCTTATCTGATGGGATACCAGTTCGATTTTACACAGAGTACGCGAAGGAACTTGCCCCCCCTTCGTGCAACGGTGTACCGTAGGTCTCTAGTAGAGCGTAGCGTTCCAAAGGATTGGAAAAGGGCACAGGTCATCCCCGTTTTCAAGAAGGGACGTCGAACAGATGAGCAGAACTATAGACCTATATCTCTAACGTCGACCAGTTGTAAAATTTTGGAACACGTATTATGTTCGAGTAAAACGACTTTTCTGGATACTAGAAATCTACTCTGTAGGAATCAGCATGGGTTTCGAAAAAGACGGTCGTGTGAAACCCAGCTCGCGCTATTCGTCCACGAGACTCGGAGGGATATAGACACGGGTGCACAGGTAGATGCCGTGTTTCTTGACTTCCGCAAGGCGTTCGATACAGTTCCCCACAGTCGTTTAATGAACAAAGTAAGAGCATATGGAGTATCAGGTCAATTGGGTGATTGGATTGAAAAGTTCCTAGACAACAGAACGCAGCATGTCATTCTCAATGGAGAGAAGTCTTCCGAAGTAAGAGTGATTTCAGGTGTGCCGAAGGGAAGTGTCGTAGGACCGTTGCTATTCACAATATACATAAATGACCTTGTGGATGACATCGGAAGTTTACTGAGGCTTTTTGCGGATGATGCTGTGGTACATCGAGAGGTTGTAACAATGGCAAATTGTACTGACATGCAGGAGGATCTGCAGCGAATTGACGCATGGTGCAGGGAATGGCAATAGAATCCCAATGTAGACAAGTGTAATGTGCTGCGAATACACAGAAAGAAAGATCCCTTATCATTTAGCTACAATATAGCAGGTCAGCAACTGGAAGCAGTTACTGCCAAAAATTATCTGGGAGTACGCATTAGGAGTGATTTAAAATGGAATTATCATATAAAGTTGATCGTCGGTAAAGCAGATGCCAGACAGATTCATTGGAAGAGTCCTAAGGAAATGCAGTCCGAAAACAAAGGAAGTAGGTTACAGTATGCTTGCTCGCCAGCTGCTTGAATACTGCTCAGCAATGTGGGATCCGTACCAGGTAGGGTTGATAGAAGAGATAGAGAAGAGCCAACGGAGAGCAGCGCGCTTCGTTACAGGATCGTTTAGTAATCGCGAAAGTGTTAAGGAGATGATAGATAAACTCCGGTGGAAGACTCTGCAGGAGAGACGCTCAGTAGCTCGGTACGGGCTTTTGTTGAAGCTCCGAGAACATACCTTCACCGAAGAGTCAAGCAGTATATTGCTCCCTCCTACGTATATCTCGCGAAGAGACCATGAGGATAAAATCAGAGAGATTAGAGCCCACACAGAGGCATACCGACAATCCTTCTTTCCACGAACAATAAGAGACTGGAATAGAAGGGAGAACCGATAGAGGTACTCAAGGAACCCTCCGCCACACACCGTCAGGTGGCTTCCGGAGTATGGATGAAGATGTAGATGTAGATGATGTTTGGTTTGTGGGGCGCTCGATTGCTCGGTCATCAGTGCCTCTACAAAGTCCCAAATTTTAAACAATCAAATTTTTTCACAGTCCACTGTAGCCACTGCCACGACTGATGATGATGATGATGAAATGATGAATATTACACAAACACGCAGTCCGCGGGCAGAGAGAATTCCCAAACCGGCCGGTAATCGAACCCGGGACCCCGGGACTCAGGAACAAGTAGACGTAACAAGTTCAAATGCGTGTGACATATTAAGGTATATGGTCCCTTCAATGGTCCGTCAGCGGTATAAAAATCTTAAGCTTCTAAGTCCGTGCAGTGAAAAAGCAATGATGATGAGGTCCCATACTCCGAGGAGCGTAGGGAAAGATGCGGGAACCCGCACCACGGTACTAGGCAAGGTCCTAGCGGAGGTACTTTGCCATTGCATTCCTCCGACCATGATGGGGATAATGATGAAGACGACACAACAACACCCAGTCATCTCGAGGCAGGGAAAATCCCTGACCCCGCCGGGAATCGAACCCGGGATCCCGTGCGCGGGAAGCGAGAACGATACAGCAAGACCACGAGCTGCGGACAAGTGAAAAGGTAGGGCCATTTATCACAAATATTTTGATACTTCAAAATTCCCTCGAGTGTTTCCCGCTGACGCAGAAACCTGAAATTTAGCAAGAAGCAAAGTTTCACTGTACAAGTAAAGAGAAAAATCATAAACTTTTCATGTGTAATTATACCACACTGAAAAATATATTTTGTTTCATTTGTTATCAGACTTCAGACCTGAAATTATAACATTCTCGAAACGCTTGACAGTGTCATTGTGTGCAACAGAAGAGATCATCAGTTTCCTCGATTCTCGGAATGGGTAAACTATCTACATGCGTAAGTACGTTTGTACGGAAGGCTCAGTACGGAAATCCTACCCACACCTTACCAAATTTTTCATATCCAATTTTGCAGATTATGTTCCAGTATACCACTGAATATACCCGCAAAACTGTAAGAAGACTATCCAGAACGGAGATTATTGTTTCGCCTATGCAGCAATGGGTTTGCAGATGTCATTCCCATATATTACTGAATATACCAGCAAAATTTTACAAGTGCTACTTAGAAAAGATATTAAGTTTTCGTCTGCAGGAAAAATGGCCCAGTCTAGCGCGGCCATATTGATGTCTCAGCGTTTGTCAGTTCAGTTGGCATCCAGTTCCTGCCGTGCCAGAGAGATGTACGAGTAGTTTCCCGTTATTTCACAAGAAATGTTTTAAATCTGTGCCGTAATTGAAAAGCCCACGCATTGTCAAGTTATATCAGTAATAATGTTCTTCTTGGCCCTCGAAGCCGCCAGATAGGCAACCCGTTGCTGATACCTGGCGACAAGCTGATTGTTTTACGGTGCAGGCTGATGATTATGTAGTAATGTGCTTCAGCACACTGTAAATATCACAACAAAATGAAATCATCTCTCTTCGAAGCGAGCCTCGAATTGCACTAAAATTACAAATTTGTCTTCGCTCTCTACGCAATAACTAGAAACCAGTGGCGAGGAATGACTTTATGGTCAGCTCTGTTGCCATCAACTCAGGGAAGTGGCTCAGCTGTCTATTTTCGACTGCAGATGTTCTGATCTGACGCTATCTCTGCCTGTACTAAGGGTGCTATGTTGCTCACAGCACCGGGTCAGCATACGTGTAAAGTAATCTGCGAAGCAACATGACCTGCTGAAGGGGTCTTTTTCCAGTACATCTTTAGAGGAGAAAGTGAGCGCTAATGAGTTACGCAGATGTACTCCAATGTTATATCTAAGGGGAGGGAAAGGGGGCAGGGTTCACCGACTTGGCCCAAGCCACGTGGGCAGGAGCAAGTTGATGCCCCATTCAACGTCCTAGAATATTTCGCATGAGTGGGCAGTAAGAGGTGGTAAACCACTCTCTAAGGTTTACGAGTAGAGATTGAGGGACTTTAGAGGAATACTTGATGTATTCGTGCCGTTGTGATTAAGCGCCCCAGTTGGTAATTTATCTCTTGGGATCGATAGCCCTTATTAGCGCGTTTTCTTTTTCGTTTCATTTCATTCTTCGCAGTGTTAAACTGTTAATTATGAATTTAAATATATTTACAGTTCATTTGATATATATATATATATATATATATATATATATATATATATATATATATATATATGTGTGTGTGTGTGTATATATATATATATATATATATATATATATAAAATTGATATATTGAATCCGGCCGGAGTGGCCGTGCGGTTCTATGCGCTACAGTCTGGAACCGAGCAACCACTACGGTCGCAGGTTCGAATCCTGCCCCGGCTCAGGATTTCAATACAGCATATTATTTATCACTCTTTTGACTGTAAAAACCTACTTTTCAACATAATCTCCGTTCAATGCGATGGCCTTGCGCCAACTATCTAGGAGGCGGGGATGGGGGGGGGGGGGGGCATATGCCCGCATGGTACTGTTCTAGTGGTTGATGACGGAGTCAACGTCCTGCAATAATCCTCACCTCCCCCCTTCCCCTCCCCAGCGTTACCCTTCAATGCGCCAAACAGATGTAAGTCGGAAGGTGCGAAATACGGATTGTAGGTTGGATAGAAAGAACAGTCTAATGTAGTTTTGTGAGCTCCACTCGGGTACGCAGGCTTGGTTTGTCTTGGAAAAGGACAAGTTCGGTTGAAATTTTGTGGTGACATGCTGAAGTCGTTTCTTCAATTTCATGAGGATAGCATTTCGGAGTAGCTTTTTACGGCCAGCCGGCACGCTGTAGATTGGACAGGTCTGAGCGACTTTGTTGCTATGACGACAGACGCCTTGCCCACCGCTCACCATGCTTTTGTTCACTGACAGGTCTCCGTAGACCTCCTGCAAGAGCCAATGAATATCTGCAATGCTGTGGTTGTTCGCCAAAATACTCTCACTAACAGCTCTTTGCTTGATATTCACCTCCTTTGCAGATGCCATCCTGAGGGCTACGTGCAGTGCCTCCATCTGTCGGAATTTCATGAAACTGCAGAAGCTGAAGTGGAAATATTGCACGATGTCCCACAGCAAATAGGAAATTCTGCACTTTTTCAACCGAAATTAGAGGAGAAAAAAAGTGTGTTGCGTTATTTATTGAAGCCCCTCTTAATATCACAACAAATTAAGTTACTGAGTAGCGCCTGTCATGACGGCCTAGAGAAATATCCGTCTATTTCTGTAACATTATAGCACATTCGTAAAATTTTACAGACTCTGTCACTGCTGTTTTAGCCGTTTAGTAAGATAGGTATAAAAGCTTTAAAAAGGCATATATTGCTTGAGCAGATTTTACAGCATACTTAGCACAGAATATGACGCAAAACGTAAGTGAAGCAAATGTCCCAAAGGAGAATGACTCGATAACATTATAGCTAGAAATAACACGATGGTGGAAGAAACGATAGAATACTACTGTCTACAAGGTATGATTACATAGACTGACCGAAGATATAATAAACTGATGGGCGCTTTCTTTAATAAAACGGATTTGCCTCTAGCAGTTATTGATATGCAGATTAGGAAGGACTTCCTGAAAGTGTTCGTTTGGAGTTTAGAATTGAATGCAAGGGAAACTAGGACCGTGAAGAATATTTGAATGATTAGTGCTGTGAATGAAAGGAAAAAGCATATGAAGCGCTAAGCAACGTATTCGAGGCATATTAAATAGTGTAGGTGAGGGAAGAAGTCTACGTAAGACTCTTAGAAAAAGGGTCTAGTTAGTGTGGCAGATCGTCCAGAATGCAGGAACAGCTAATCTGGTGAGGCAATTGGCAGTAGAGGATAAACGTAGTGGGGGAAAACAGTCACTTAAAATGCCAAATACATTAAAGATGATGTTGAGTGGAACGATGAATAGATTTTCACGAAATACGAGAAGGAAGTGAATCGAGAGATAGAGGACTCAGTAAATACAAAGCCCGGAAGACAGGACGTCTTGCTTTACGAGAGAGAAACGAGCACGAGTTCTCTCTCCACTGGCATCGCGAAAATGTCGAGTTCTCTCATCCAAATACAGAAGACGGCGAAACTTTTGCAACCAACGGGTTATGGAGACCTAACATATATAACTGACCACACATGCGGCGTACCCTAGACTGCATTAATTCCTCAAACAAATTTAAACATCCTCCGTGGAAGATGAACAGATTTCACTCTTGCACTAGAGAAAACGTTGGATTCGCGCTGCGACTGACACAAGAGTACACACACATATAGCTAATTTTTTCCAGTGTAAATCGGTTCCGCACTATCACATTCGAATATCTACTCGCTGTCATATGGTAATTACATATTTATTCAGGGTGGTTATAATTAAAGTTCAGCTACTATAGAGATCTAGTGTGGGCTGTAATTTTGCATGACAGTGAAACTTGGTAGACACCCTAATCCGTTAATGTGGAAGCCAGTTACGATGGAAAAAATAGCTGTGAGATGCAGATTCGAAGTTGTGAATACATGAAATGATTCCATATGTAATACATTAGGAGCAGGAAAAGCAGCTCTCCGTCCTCAGGCCACAAGTGACCCTTCGGGACCATCCGACCGCCGTGTCATCCTCAGCTGATGATGCAGATAGGAAGGCCGTGTGATCAGCACACCGCTCTCCCGGTCGTTATGACGGTTTTCTGTGACCGAAGCCGCAACTATTCAATCGAGTTACTCCTCAATTGGCCTCACAAGGCAGAGTGTACCCTTAAAAATGGCAACAGCGCATTGCGGCGCAGAGGGTCAACCATCTGACAAGGAAACCTCCCCATTGCACCCCCCTCAGATTTAGTTATAAGTTGGCACAGTGGATAGGCCTTGAAAAACTGAACACAGATCAATCAAGAAAACAGGAAGAAGTTATAAGGAACTATGAAAAAATAAGCAAAATACACAAACTGAGTAGTCCATGCGCAAGATAGGCAACAACAAGGATCTGTCCGTCAGTCCGACGCGAGGTAACTGCGCCGTAGCATGGGGACGCTACACCTAAACAAACATCGAAACACACGACGTCAGTCGACCACAGCGCACGGAAGAGAGAGTATTCCTGCTAGTGAAACTCCCTGGCTGGCAGTTGACTGTTCGCTACTTTGGACGAGAGTGCATTAAATACGTGAGATGTATTCCGTGGGCAATATGAATCTAGCAAATATAGCTTGCGACATCAATAACAAGGTTAATGATAATAATTGTCTGAAAATAAAAAAATAAACTTTTCACTCGAAGGAAGACTTGAACCAAGTACCTCACGTCCCGAAGCTGCTCACGCTAACCACGGGACCACGGCGCTCCTAGGCTCACACCATCCTCGATGTTGCATATCTTGCGCATGGGTTACTCAGTTTGTATATTTTGCTTTTTTTTTTTTTTTAGTTCCACACAACTTCTTCCTGTTTTCTCGATTGATCTGTGTTCAGTTTTTCAAGGCCTATCCACTGTGCCAACTTATAACTAAATCTGAGGGGGGGTGCGATGGGGAGGTTCCCTTGTGAGTGCCGGCCGCGCCTGACAGCACTTTACTTCGGTGATCTCACGGGAACCGGTGTATGCACTGCGGCAAGGCCGTTGCCCATCAGAAACAGGACGTGGGCAGAAATGGTGACACAACTGAAAAACGCATAATGTTGGACTTTATTATTAACCGCCACTTACACAGTTTGTTCAACATGCGCACTGGAAATTGACAAGATGCCGTACTGCAACAGATTTTCACCTGGTGGCCAAAAGTTGAACAAATTTTTTAGCTGCCATACGACATTTATAACCCAAAGTGGACCTCCGTGAGTAGCTGCTCTTTAATCAGAGTCTGAAAAGCTGGTAAGGATGTTGTAGGGTACGTTCTGCCGAGAAATAATTGTTAAGAGAAAAAATTTGATACGTCACGCTATTTCCGAGTCCAACCGTCGCGTGTGCGAATTCAGGCAGCCTGCCAGAGACAATGTCGCCAAACGTGTTCTTAGGCACGTCTGTCGTTGTTTTGACCTAAAGATTGCTTCTTTTCGCTCCTATGTACATAATTTCTCAGACAAATTTATTCTCCCCCCCCCCCCCCCCCCATATGAGACGAACAGGGTTCTCGCTTGCACTGGCCGGCTCTGAGCACTATGGGACTTCTGTGGTCATCAGTCCCCAGCACTTAGAACTGCTTAAACTTAACAAAACTTAACACACACACATTCATGCCCGAGGCAGGATTCGAACCTGTCACCGTAGCGGTCGCGAGGTTCCAGACTGTAGCGCCACGTCCGCTCGGCCACCCGGCCCGCACTTTCACTGGAGAATGCGTTACGGCCATGGTGCGACTAACACAAAAATACACGTACACATGTAACTAATTTTTTTACATTGTGAATGGGTTCCGCATTAACACATTAGCGTATCTACTCGCTGCCATATGGTAAATGCATATTTATACAGAGTGGCTATAATGAAAGTGTAGGTACTCTTAGACGTCTAGCGGACAGTAAAATTAAGTGCCAAAAAAAAACTCGGACCGTGTAATGCACGAACAGCAGACTGTGTGGAAGATTTTGGGACGGCGGTTACATTTCATATCGTACTGTCTGCAGTTCGGGCAACAGTTCGGACTAGAAGAACACAGCCGGTGCCTTCAATTGTACATCACAATGCGCGAAGCAAGTTAATACGAAGATTTCGCGCCTAATATAGGGAACGCTTAATCGCCACAATGCACTGAAAATCGTCATGAAATTGTGGTTCACGAACGAGATTCACCGAAGGATAATGGTTGATTGGTTGATTCCGGGGACGGGAGAAAACAGTGAGGTCATCGGTCACATTGGATTAGAGAAGGAAGTCAATTGTGATCTTCTAAAGGTATCATCCCGGCATTTATCCGCAGCGATTTAGGGAAATCAGGGAAAACCTAAGTCAGTATGGCTGGACGTGGGTTTGAACCGTCGTCCTTTCGAATACGAGAAATAGGAGGAGGTTAATATTTTCTGTGCAGTGCCACAGACGAATCTATGAGGGTCGTTTTGCTACTGTGACAAGGCTGTGATGGGTACAACTTATCTTGGTGTGTTGTAGTCTGTGATTGTTACTGCAAATGACTGCTGAATCTGAGAATTTCATCTTCCAAGAAGACGGGTACTCCCTTATTTGAGCATCGATGTTCGTCGATTTGTAAACGACGAACTTCCGCATCGCTGGATATGAGGTAGAGGTGAAGGATGATGTGACTCTGTTGCCTTGGCCCTCCAGGACGTCTCACCTAATGCCTTGCTAATTTTTCCTTAGGGGGTGCATTAAGGACTATGTTCACGTAGCACTACTCTCAAAAACACTGGTATAGCTCATGGAACGCGTCAGAGCTGCTGTGATGACCGTAGACATGATGTAGCTACGTTAAGTGTGAAAAGAACTTGACCATCGCTTGGACGTGTGCCAAAGGGGCACATACAGAGCATTTGTCGAGTTCAAAACATAAGTACGATGAATTTACGGTTCTACTCGTGAATCGATCATATTTATGCATGTAATAATTTGTTAAATACAGAGCTCTAAAAACGAAAGATTTAATTATTATACAGGGTGATTCAAAAAGAATACCACAACTTTAGGAATTTAAAGCTCTGCAACGACAAAAGGCAGAGCTAAGCACTATCTGTCAGCGAATTAAGGGAGCTATAAAGTTTCATTTAGTTGTACATTTGTTCGCCATTTCAGCCAATAAAGTTTTTGGTCCCTTTTTCTTCGAAGGTGCTACTGTAACTGGACTACAGTATCTGGAGATGTTAGAGAATTGGCTGTTCCCTCAGCTCGAACAAGAAGCACAACAATTCATATTTCAGCAGGATGGAGCGCCACCACATTGGCACTTATCTGTCCGTAACTACCTGAACGTCAACTACCCGAGGCGATGGATCGGCCGCCAGGCAGCCCGTGACAGAGCACTTCATCACTGGCCTCCAAGAAGCACTGATCTTACCCCCTGCGATTTTTTCTTATGGCGGTATGTTAAGGATATGGTGTTTCGGCCACCTCTCCCAGCCACCATTGATGATTTGAAACGAGAAATAACAGCAGCTATCCAAACTGTTACGCCTGATATGCTACAGAGACTGTGGAACGAGTTGGAGTATCGGGTTGACATTGCTCGTGTGTCTGGAGGGTGCCATATTGAACATCTCTGAACTTGTTTTTGAGTAAAAAAAAAACCTTTTTAAATACTCTTTGTGTGGTGTCGGTAGCTGGACCGACACTGTGGAGGTGATTCTGAAAATGAACTATAAACTAACGCTGTGGCCGATAGTGCACGCGCAGCATAAAGCAGGCGGGCGTGAAGTCTGGAACATGAGAACTTATGAATGAATAAGAAGAAAAGTATGTAGATGCTTTTTACTTATCTTTTAATGGTTCTTTGGAATACATCTCTCTTGAATACTCGTAAGCTATAGGCACTGATACAAATGGCTCCTTGCTAGTTCGTAGCCATTAACTTCTGATGGCTATTCTGTCTCTCGGCTAATGAGAGAGAAAGGCTTCGTACAACTGGGCGATAGCTAGGTTCGCGTACAACTGGGCGGTAGCTAGGTTCTCGTACAACTGGGGTCGAGTCCACTCTCGTATCACAAGACCTGCCTTGGTGGTGGCGCTAGGTCTGCGATCACAGTGGCGACACGCGGGTCCGACATGTACTACATGGACCGCGGCCGATTTAAACTACCACCTAGCAAGTGTGGTGTCTGGCGGTGACACCACACTTTGTAATGATGTATAACAGAAGGTTATATTATGTTTCTTTCATTAAATACACATTTTTAAAGTTGTGGTATTCTTTTTGAATCACCCTGTATATACACTCATGCTCATAAATTAAGGATAATTGTAGAATGTGGTGCCACACAATGGGACACTACACGGAACTGAAGGTAATAGCTTAGGCATATAGGGAACACACACGACACAGATCTGTAAGTCCACGGGATTGGTGATAAGTTGAGAAAATCGTCCCGAAACACATGTGCTACAAAACGCCACTGTCTCCTGCGCATGTGCCCTGACATCAATATGGGATATGATCACCATGCACATGTACACAGGCCACACAACGGGTTGGCATACTCTGTATCAGGTGGTCGAGCAGCTGCTGGGATATAGCCTCCCTTTCTTGCACCAGTGCCTGTAGGAGCTCCTGAAGTGTCCTAGGGGTTTGAAGACGGGCAGCGATACGTCGACAGAGAGCATCCCAGGTGTGCTCGATGGGGTTTAGGTCTAGAGAACACGCAGGCCACTCCATTCACCTGATATCTCCTGTTTCAAGGTACTCCTTCACGATGGCAGCTCGGTGGGGCCGTGCGTTATCAGCTATCAGGAGGTAGGTGGGACCAACTGCACCCCTGAAAAGGCAGACATACAGATGCAAAATGACCTCCCGGTACACCTGACCTGTTACAGTTCCTCTGTCAAAGACATGCAGGGGTGTACGTGTACCAATCATAATTCCACTCGACACCATCAAACCACGAACTCCATACAGGTCCCTTACGAGGACATTAAGAGATTGGTGTCTGGTCCCTGGTTCATGCCAGATGAAAACCCGGCGAGGATCACTGTTCAGACCATACCTGGACTCGTCCGTAAACATAAAGTGGGACCACGGTTGCTATGACGATGTACTGTGTTCTTGACACCAGGCTTTACGTGCTCTCCTGTGACCAGGGGTCAGTGGAATGTACCTTGCAGGTCTCCAGGCGAACAAACCGTGTCTGTTCAGTCGTCTGTAGACTGTGTGTCAGGAGACAACTGTTCCAGTGGCTGCGGTAAAGTTCCGAACAAGGCTACCTGCAGTACTCCGTGTCCGTCTGCGGGCACTGATGGTGAGATATCGGTCTTCTCGTGGAGTTGTACGCTGTGGACGTTCCGTACTGTAGCGCATGGACACGTTTCCTGTCTGCTGGAATAGTTGCCATAATCTTGCCACACTTTGTGGCACACGGAGGGCTCGTGCGAGGGCCTCCCGTGTTTCACCAGCCTCCAGTAGCCCTAGTAACGTCATCAATATGTGTTCTTTGAGCCATTTTCAACACACAGTCACCATTAGCACGTCTGAAAACGTCTGCACACGTACTCGCTGCACCGTACTCTGACATGCATCAACACACCTCTGCGTATGTGGAGTGCTGCGAGCGCCACAGTGTAACGACCGCAGGTCAGATGCACCACATGGTCTTACCCCGAGATGCTGTAAACCCACAAACAGCCCACCAGAGCGTTGTTTCACCATGCATCAGTATTAGCCTTAATTTATGAGCATGAGTGTAGTTTACGCTATTTGTACGGGAGGCGTTCAGTAAGTAATACATGGCATTTCTTTCTCTATCAGTTTTGGCTGAATAAATATGGGATTTGTTGTGGAACATAGTGGAATATTTCCGCTTCAGCCACTATAGCTTCATGAGGTTCCGATAGGTGGCGTCTGTAACAGAGGGGCGTTCCAAGCAGAGAGCTGTTTTTGTGTTGCTTTTGCCGCAAAACCACAATATCCTGTATATTCATAGGTGCTTGTAGAATGTATACGGACATCTGACAGTGAGCAAAAGCACTTGTCATCATTGCGACAAAATTCGCGCAAACCAGCTGGCCAGCTGCACACAGGTGTGACTCCTGCAGTGTTGGAACGTGCGGACACTCTCACTCCATAGGATATTGCTGTGCGCATTGCGGTGACCACAGCTGTTACGAAATACATTCAATGAATTCACAACTGCGAATACGGACTACCATCAGCTGTAGAATGGAATGACGACAATGAAAATTTGTGCTGGAATGGGACGCCAGGTTGACGACATATGGACGTCCGGGTCTGGCCGCGAGTCATGCACGGGTAGCCAGATGGTAAGGTGAGCGATCGCGATATGTGGGAAATCTGGGTTCGAGTCCCGGTCCGGCACAAATTTTCATTGTCGTCATTTCATTCCTCAGCTGATGGTAGTCCTTATTCGCAATGGAGAATTTATTTGATGTAATTCTCATTCGAGGTGATCGATGGATCACAATCACTTCGCTGCTCAACTGGACGTCTCCGTTGGTTGTGCTGACACACTTGTTCATCAGTCGGGGTAGTCAAAGATCTGAGGCCGCTTTGTTCTTCGCCGGCTAACTGAAGACCAGAAGAGCAACGGATGGCCATCTGTGCACAACTGCTTGCCTGTTGCGAGGCTGTTCGTGACAATTTTGTCGAACATCTCCACAGGAGATGAAACTGGGGTTCATCACTGCGAACTGCAAGCAAACCGGAAATCAATGGAGTGGCGCAACACCACCTCCTAAAATACGGACATTCAGCCGGCAAGCCGGCCGAAGTGGCCGTGCGGTTAAGGGCGTTGCAGTCTGGAACCGCAAGACCGCTACGGTCGCAGGTTCGAATCCTGCCTCGGGCATGGATATTTGTGATGTCCCTAGGTTAGTTAGGTTTAAGTAGTTCTAAGTTCCAGGGGACTAATGACCTCAGCAGTTGCGTCCCACAGTCCTCAGAGCCATTTGAACCCAATCAGCCGGTAAATTCATGGTCACTGTCTTCTGGGCCTCTGAAGGGGCTGGTCTGTTTGATGTCCTCCCTAATGTTGCAACAACCATCCCGTAAGTGTATTGCCCTACCCTCCGAAAATTGCAGAAACGGCTTCTGAGTCTTCGTCGCCACAAAAATGCAAACGAAATTCTGCTTTCCCATGACAGTGCAAGGCGTCACGCAAGTCTGCGCACCTTTAGTGGAGCTCGCAATACTTCATTGGACTGGTCTTCCTCATCCACGCTTCAGCACGGTGTAACATTACAGTAGATAATGTCGGAAGTTCCATGCGGCTTTTCGCGGATGATGCTGAAGTATACAGAGAAGTTGCAGCATTAGAAAATTGCAGCGAAATGCAGGAAGATCTGCAGCGGATAGGCACTTGGTGCAGGGAGTGGCAACTGACCCTTAACATAGAAATATGTAATGTATTGCGTATAAATAGAAAGAAAGATCCGTTATTGTATGATTATATAATAGCGGAACAAACACTGGTAGCATTTACTTCTGTAAAATATCTGGGAGTATGCGTACGGAACTATTTGAAGTGGAATGGTCATATAAAATTAATTGTTGGTAAGGCGGGTGCCAGGTTGTGAGATTCATTGGGAGAGTCCTTAGAAAATGTAGTCCATCAACAAAGGAGGTGGCTTACTCGTTGAACCTATACTTGAGTATTGCTCATCAGTGTGGGATCCGTACCAGGTCGGGTTGACAAAGGAGATGGAGAAGATCCAAAGAAGAGCGTCGCGTTTCGTCACAGGGTTATTTGGTAAGCGTGATAGCGTTACGGAGATGTTTAGCAAACTCAAGTGGCAGACTCTGCAAGAGAGGCGCTCTGCATCGCGGTGTAGCCTGCTGTCCAGGTTTCGAGAGGGTGCGTTTCTGGATGAGGTATCGAATGTATTGCTTCCCCCTACTTATACCTCCCGAGCAGACCACGAATGTAAAATTAGAGAGATTCGAGCGCGCACGGAGGCTTTCCAGCAGTCGCTCTTCTCGCGAACCATACGCGACTGGAACAGGAAAGGGAAGTAATGACGGTGGCACGTAAAGTGCCCTCCGCCACACACCGTTGGGTGGCTTGCGAAATGTAAATGTAGATGTAGATGTAGGTGTTGTTACATGATTAAAAAAACGATTAATGCAACTAATTAATCTCAGCCGCAAGAACAGCATGCCTGTAGAATCAAAATGGGTCTACACATATCTTTCTTGTTTCATTCTTATGTGCACGTCCTGTGTCCTGACTTCCATTTCTCACCCTTCCTGAAAGTGTGTGGTCAATTGTGAATTATTTGAATGCAATAGCAGACGAACCAGAGAAGTCGTGGGTTTCTTAATCTCCTACCAACCTAAACGCTGTCGGTGGAAGTCACAGAGCAGGAACAGTAGGGCTTGTCCAAATATGACTAAAGCAAAACTTTTTCCTAGCAAAGGTTGGTCATGGGCCTCCCCCACCACCTCGGGCGGTTCGGAGAGATCTCCGCGCGACGGTTACATGTTGAATTGTTCTGAAGACATATAAGCGAGCAGACGTTCCCTCAGAACGTCTGAGTAGAACAAGGTTCAAATGGTTCAAATGGCTCTGAGCACTATGCGACTTAACTTCTGAGGTCATCAGTCGCCTAGAACTTAAAACTACTTAAACCTAACTAACCTAAGGACATCACACACATCCATGCCCGAGGCAGGGTTCGAACTTGCGACCGTAGCAGTCGCTCGGTTCCAGACTGCAGCGCCTAGAAGCGCAAGGCCACTCCGGCCGGGCTGTCGAACAAGGGACAAAAGGTATTTGAATCTGTCAACTATAATTTGTTAATCTCAACAATATCTTCTCCTGGCCATTTTTTGAATTATCATTTATGTTCTGGTTACAATTTTTTGTTCAGTTATTGAGTGTCATAATAGTGTGATTTCCGTTAGGCGCGACCACGCAGTCTATAGATTCAAAGCGCAGCCAGGCCTTAAAAGTTACCGTTGTCATATTACTTTATTTGTGCGGGACATTTTTAAATTATCAGTAAAACTGTACTGAGCGTATATTCGGCAAGATGGATGGATGTGATTCCAAGCGCTTCACGCAAACACATGCAGCCATCAAAATCTTGCTCGATGCCAGCCACGAGATGCATACACTTGTTCACACTAATAAATGCTGTCAACATTTTGTGTGCCGTGTGAAATAGTGCATGTGAATGTCTGTGTTACAAACTTGAGTAATGACCACGTGCTCCCCAGATTTTCTCACCCCAAATGACTTAACAGATTAAGGTTCAAATGGCTCTGAGCACTATGGGACTTAACATCTGTGGTCATCAGTCCCCTAGAACTTAGAACTACTTAAACCTAACTAACCTAAGGACATCACACACATCCATGCCCGAGGCAGGATTCGAACCTGCGACCGTAGCAGTCGCGCGGTTCCTCACTGTAGCACCTAGAACGATTAGTAAAGCAACTGTTCCTAAAATTTAGATGGGCCTAAATCTATTTCAAATAACGGGCAAAACTAATCAGAGAAGGTTACGTCGCCAAAGAAGTGATTCCCACGGATCTCGCTCCTTCCGAGTTCCACATGTCTGGTCCAATGAAGGTTACAGTCCTGCGGGGAGCAGTACGGTGATTACGGGATGGTGCAGCAAGGTGTTGCCTTCGACGTCGACCAGTGGAGTGGTACCATGCGTTCACCCCGCCCCCCCCCCCCCCCAAGTACCCCCACCCCAGGTGGCGTAAGGCCGTAGCATTGAACTGAGATTACGCTAAAAAGTAGTGTTTTGTAACAAAAATACTGGACAATATATTATGTATTAGAATCCTGAATGAAACCGACCTGTTTTCAGAAATAAATATACTCTATTACTTATTGAAAGCCGCTCGTGTTACAATTATTTTGGAGGTAGCAGCCTTCGTCAGCCGAGTGCGAGGTAATTTTCGTAGTTTGACATATTATCGGAGTACAAATCCGCAGCTGTCGTAACCATTAATTTCGGAGCACAAGTGGTTAACGAGCGGGCTTGTTAGTGAGCGGTGCGGCGCGGTCCGTATTAAACTGGCCCAACTTTATAAACGGCTTAGCGGCGGATCTGGTGCCGAGTTTTGCGACAATAAAGTCCTGCCCCCACGGGGGGGGGGGGGGGGGGGGGTGATCCCTGCCCCTACTACTCGCTCACCGACACCCGCCACACGCACACACTCACGCGCGCACACACACACACACACACACACACAGGCAAAGCGCACGCAGCGGACTGCAAGGGCAGCAGAACCTGCCGCCGCTGACCCAGCAGGAAAACTCCTTGCTGCTCTTTTCACTTAGCTCACTACGGGGGAAAATTTTTTCAGTGGGAGCCGGGAGACCGAAGCCGTCGAATGCGATATAATGGCCAATTACGGAGCTCATAAAAGCCGAAGCAGTGCAGTTCCCGTCTCTTAAAGAAGGTGGCCCGCCCTGTCGTGTCGTTTAGAAATAAAATTTCGTTCGCCGCTCCATCGTCTACGCCTTCGCCTCGCCTGCGCTCGTACTATTGCCCTTTCTCCATAGAGACCTATTTGCGTAATTGGCAGCGAAAAGGAGATCTCCAAACGAGGTATTCGCCGTTCTACGACGCTTTCGTCGACTTAACGAAGTTTCCTTCTCCCTTAATTTTTGTTTTCTTTTTCCTCTTTAACTGGATCGTGGTCTTTTGTAGTTGCGCTGAAGATTTATCAGGTTTCGTTTTAAGTAATAATGAAATGGTAATGCTGTCACGGGAATTTGGCAGAAGACAAGGAAGATTAGTGTCCAAACCACGCTTCAGACGAGATGGGAACCGTGTTTCAGCACAATGCAATGTGTCTATCCTCTTAATTCTTTGGATACCATAGATTTATATACTACGTATTTCACGGCGACTGGATTAGAGAAAACAAAGCATCCGCATGTTCCTAAATTTAAACCGACGCTGATATACCGTTAGGGTGTAAACCCAAGACGTTTTTACGATGTATAACTCATGTCAAAAAACTTCAAGAGCTTGGATTTTCTCATCATGAGTTTATATCACATAGCAAGCATCTGTGAGCAATACAGAGCTATACAATGGCCTTTTGGACAAGGTGTAGTGTGAGTTTAAATGTCTTAACGATTAAAGATGTTGGTAATGTGCTGAGTTTTATTCACGTGACATTTTGTGAACAAGGTTCAGCGTAAATGAATATATTGTATTGCAAAAAATATTTAATTTTCTAACGGACCTGAAGACGACAGCTAAGAATGTTGAAACCTGCTGTCTTGAATAAAAAAATAATTTGTGCGATCTTAGCTTTTGAATGGGTTTTAACGTCAAGAGCTTTGGAGAAAGTGTGTTCAATTATATAATAAGCATGCCTCTAGCAAAGAGAAGGCCTCAGACACGGCCAACCGATTCGGCTCAAATTTGGCAGGTCGTTTGTGTACAACCTAAAACGAAAGACTCTAAGATATTTTGGGTCAACACCCTCACGTTTTTGAGAAAGTCACCCCTTAAGTTTATGACGAGCAATGGACTTAAAATTGGTGGGATTGATAGATAATTGTAAATAGAACATTTTTCATCATCAGGTATGGGGTCCGAAAACGTATACTTTTCCTGAAATCGAGGAAAATGTGGTGTCACCGCCAGACACCACACTTGCTAGGTGGTAGCCTTTAAATCGGCCGCGGTCGTTTAGTATACGTCGGACCCGCGTGTCGACACTGTCAGTGATTGCAGACCGAGCGCCGCTACACGGCAGGTCTAGAGAGACTCCCTAGCACTCGCCCCAGTTGTACAGCCGACTTTGCTAGCGATGCTACACTGACACATACGCTCTCATTTGCCGAGACGATAGTTAGCATAGCCTTCAGCTACGTCATTTGCTACGACCTAGCAAGGCGCCATTACCAGTTTATATTGAGATTGTTATTAATGTATCCACAAGAGCGATGTTCTCCAATTATGGATTAAAGTTAAGTATTACATAAACTACGTACTTTATTTGCTACTATTAATTCCCTTAACTGTTCCAGACCTCACGCCAGTCTGCGTGAGCTAAACGCGTGCCTTTCGGCTACCTCCGAGTGGCTTGACTGTCTTGCCAAGTCACTACAGAAAGAAACTTTTGCAACTGCCACTTCTGTACCTACATGGTAAACGCATTTCGCCAACACCACCGATAGCGCAACGGGCAAGGTAACTGGTGGGGAATTGTAGAACCCGGGTTCGAATCTCGAAGAAACGTAACGGATGTTCTTCTTTCCCTTTGTATTTTTCCATATCTCAATTTAAAAGAAGAGGAGGGTTATTAACGTAAGTAAATCTATAATGAATGATAATAATAAGGAAGGCAAATAAATTTCTCAAACCTCTTGGGGTAGTAAACAACCAAAATGTTACTCCAGGTCACTTTTCAATGGCTCTTCCAGTCACTGTTACGTGTCCTCATTTTTCTTCCAACCACTAGATGGATGGTACTTGTCATTTAACCATTCGAAACAAATATACTCACGGCACCAAAAACATCTAATGAATGCAGTCTTTAGACAGCTACACTGTTCCTCACGAAGAATCTCCGGAAAACAAACTTGGTTTACATTTAAGAATGTCTTTTTCGGGAATTAATTTTGATGCGTACCACGCATACGGCATCATTGCCTGAAAAATCGGTGCTGAAAGTTCGTTACGAATTATATCGTGAATAGTTATTGCATCCGTGGGGTTGTGCAATTTCCGCTGGGTTTCCAGAAGCACACTGCAATTCTGATGCCTGAAAATAAAGTTTTCAACATGGCGATAGAAATAAACATCACAAGTCTGGCACACGGTGTGCAGTTTGGCGGTATTACTTTTACTGTGCACGTCGGCTGACCCTCGTCATCTATAAACATTGTGTCACATATTGTAGTACTAATTTGTCCACTCCAGGAATCCAATATTAGACAATACTTGTTATGAGAAACGTATGGTTTTAAAACTTTGTCAAGAACTGTTCTGTAAATCGCATTCGTCAATGTCCCGGATATGGAGCAGCTAATGTAAACATTTTTCAACGAGTCGGTTAAACAATTGACCTCTTCTATAACCCGAGGACGAAATGTAACATTCGTTTCTTGTAAACACAGGAAAACCTTAAGCAACATTTTTCCAGAGGCTGTGATGGTATACTGCGCCGTGTACGAATGTGTTAGTTTGTTTTTACTACCAACAGCGACAAGGGTTCGTTTTTCTCCCTTATGCGATAACGTGCGTCGAGCGTTCACCCGATACTCGCATCCTGTTTGATCCGTGTTGATCACGTAATGACGATTAAAACCGGTCATAAGTGACGCCGTTTCCGTGCTGAAAAGAGCCGCCACTTTCTGTATATCTTCTGTATTTTGTACCTCCTTATGAGAGACGTATCTAGTGACGTGCCGCTGACGAATTTTATACTCGGATTTGAAATTTCTTGCCAAAGATAATGACGCAGCAAACGTAAAATTCTTGCTGGCCGTATATTGAAGCGCTGCACCTGCAGCCCACTCCTGAAGTATTCTCGTTGTAGCATTCTCGTTACAATGAGATTGGACAAATCGGAAGAACACGGCGCATTAACGATGGAAAAATCACTTATTTACCACCTGGTATTTGCTGTAGCTTGTCACTTCTTTAACGATATCACTTTCCCACAATTTCTTCTTCCTTTTCGGGGCTGTTGTTGCTCCATTCTTTTGCAGTGTTTGTAAGTTCCAATTTGGATGATTCCTGGCTAGCGCTACCGCCTTTACTTTTACTTCAAGGGGTATAGCGCCGTAGTTCAATCGTTTAGTAACCGGTTCGTAATACTCATCGGGAACAGATGAAGCACTTATTCCCAGTGACGTGGAGATTTCCAAAGTGTTATGACCATTTTGCGATTCACTAGTCGGGATATCTTCCACTGAATCACATCCTGCTTCGTCTTCATGGTATAGTACTTCAGTATCAACAAAAGTCATTTCGTTCGTCAGCTCCAAAAATCGCTCGACGATAGCCGCTCCTATCAATCTGGAACGCCGAGAAACAGAACTGCCTGCTTCCGGTAGTGCATTAATAATACGTCTGTCTTGCAACACTTTTACAAACCAAAACACAGCGTCGGTAACTTCCCTCTTGCCATCGTCTGTGACAGGCTCCCAACTATATATTACAGCGTTAGTCGAAGGGTGTACATCCTCCATTATTCAAATTATGCACCTGAAAGATATGACACAACAAACAATAACTAGTTACTACGGCATAAACAGACAAGCTAATTACTACAAACTACATACAGTACTCGTCATATATTACTTACTGAAGAACACCGTATCCATTCATAAAACGTATTTAATTCGGCACATTAACGATGGAAAAATCACTGCATGTATCCGCGAGCTTCGCGGAAGCCTAATGACGGAAAACAACTCTTTCCGATTGACTTCTATAAGGCTCGTGCTGGACACCTTCACTCTTCCAGGTTTACAACTATGATATGACGAAGAGACATACGGGACAGCATAACTTTCCCCGCGTGCATTGTCCCGTGCCTCTCTGTAAACAAACGTCGCGTGGTTGGCTATGTGTGATCCCTGATGAGGAATTCGCAGTACTCTTTCTCGGAGTTGTTATCATGTGACAAGGCTTAAAAGTTTAATACTTTACTTACTTCGTTTGGAAAATTAGTTTCCCTACCTTATTATTATCATTCCTTATTGATTTACTTACCTTATTAACCCTCATATCCCTATCAATTGAGATAAACGCGCCGGCCGCGGTGGTCTAGCGGTTCTAGGCGCGCAGTCCGGAACCGCGCGACTGCTACGGTCGCAGGTTCGAATCCTGCCTCGGGCATGGATGTGTGTGATGTCCTTAGGCTAGTTAGGTTTAAGTAGTTCTAGGGGACTGATGACCACAGTAGTTAAGTCCCATAGTGCTCAGAACCATTTGAACCATTTTTTTTGAGATAAATACAAACGATAAGAATAACATCCGCTAGGTTTCTTCGAGATTCGAACGCGGGTTTTCCGAATCCCAGCCAGTTACCGTGGCCGTTGCGCTATCGGCTCTGTCGGCGGAAAGCGTTTACCATGTGGGTACAGAAGGGGCAGTTGTAAATGTTTCGTGCGGTTAAAGGCGCTTCAGTCTGTGACCGCTGCGGTCGCAGGTTCGAATCCTGCCTCGGGCATGGATGTATGTGATGTCCTTAGGTTAGTTAGGTTTAATTAGTTCTAAGTTCTAGGCGACTGATGACCTCAGAAGTTAAGTCGCATAGTGCTCAGAGTCATTTTTGTAAAAGTTTCTTTCCTCGATTTCAGGAAAAGTATGCATTTGTGGACCCCATACCTGATGATGAAAAACGCTCTATTTACAATTATCTATCGCTCCCTCTAATTTTGAGTCGATTACTCGTCGTAAATTTTGAGGTGATTTTCTCAAAAACGCGGGAGTGTTGACCCAAAATATATTAGAGTCCTTTATTTTAGGTTGTACACAAGCGATCTGCCCAATTTGAGCCGAATCGGTTGGCCGTGTCTGAGGCCTTCGCCTTGTAACCACAGATTAATACACGATACTTAGACGTGATTCCATTGATAATAATCACAGACTGGGTGTGTATTTAGAGACAACTCGATAAACTTAACTGCCAAATTTGTACATTAATATCAAGTTTTCTCTGTCGTCTAGACCCACCGATGTGTGGCGTAGCTGAAGGGCCACCGCATGGTGGGATCGGATCATATTCAATATCATTCGATCAGTTAAATTAAGACAGCCACAAAAAAATTGTTCAAATGGCTCTGAGCACTATGGGACTTAACATCTTAGGTCATCAGTCCCCTAGAACTTAGAACTACTTAAACCTAACTAACCTAAGGACATCACACACATTCATGCCCGAGGCAGGATTCGAACCTGCGACCGTAGCAGTCCCGCGGGTCCGGACTGTAGCGCCCAGAACCGCACGTCCACCGCGGCCGGCAAGACAGCCACAAGGTGGCATAAATCTGTGACTTTCGGAATCGTTTAATTCGAAATTGGGCCTCAAAGAGAAGGGAGCAACTTCGAACGAAATGATACAGAAAAAACATCTAAGAATGAGCTAATAATTTTAATTTTCATAATTTGTGAGCGTTTGCGCACCACTTCGTTTATCTGATGTTGTCCAAGGATGTGTCGTAGGCCGTTTACTTTTTCTTATCTGCATGAATGTTACGGCGTAGAGTCAGCGCTGACACGTCGTTCGGGAACGACAGAGAGGAGGAGGCTGCGAGAAGAGATAAGCCAATCGCACACTGACCCACCCCTCTCCTGGACGACAACGCGGCAGCAGCGGCCCCTATGTGAAGAGGACGTAAGCGCCGCGGCCGAACGGTGACGGCCCACTCTGATAGCAGCGTCAACGTTAGTCACTTCGTCAGCCTACGCAACGTGGCCTCTATCATTAGCTATCTCTACGTAGCACTGACTTCTGTTTGTCTATTCTGAAGAAGACTCATTATGTTGTATATAGCCCTTTGTTTACGACGCACCTAGCAAAGTTAAGTATTTGCATCTGTCCTGTTGTAATAAAACTCATTAGGCCTGCAAGGAATAAATCTCTGCGGTCGCGCTATTCATCTGTGTCCTCGGTGGCTCAGATGGACAGAGCGTCCGCCATGTAAACAGGAGATCCCGGTTTCGAGCACCGGTCGGGGCACACATTTTCAGCTGTCCCTATCGAGGTATATCAACAACACCTGTCAACAGCTGAGGGTTTCAGTTAATTATCATTTACTCTAGAGAAGCTGCACAGTTATCAATGGTATCTGTTCTTTCTAGAACAGTTAGTGTCTTCATATGTAGTTAAATGGCTACCCGGCCATTGACCTTCGTCTGTGCGAATGCGCACAGGTTGCCCACACTCTTACGGGAATCGTCACCTTAGTGTGCGCGAGTAATGAGTGGATGGGCAAATATCTATTAGGTACACTACGTATGTAGATTGTGGACTGTTGAGAATGTGGGTCTCACGGGAAATGTGCAAGGGATAAGTCCTTGCGGTCGCGCTATTCATCTGTGTCCTCGGTGGCTCAGATTGATAGAGCGTCTGTCATGTAGGGAGGAGATCCCGGGCTAGAGTCCCAGACGGGGCACACATTTTCAGCTGTCCCAATCGAGGTATACCAAAAACACCTATCGGCAGCTGAGGGTTTCAATTAATTATCATTCATTAAGATTTGTTTGATTGTATAGCGAACAGAATATGCAATTTTCCTAGACACACCAACAAACGCGCTATGAGTCAGTCAAGGCAGCCCTCTTAGAATGTTTCGAGATAATTGCGTCTTTAATCGTCTAATTAAGTCAAGTGAATAGCTAAACAATGTAAAAACTGATTCGAACAACATATCTGATTGTTGCAAATGTGGCGATTGATCATAAACAGTAAGATGTGTGAGGTCCTCTACATGTGTGCCACGAGAATTCTACTGAATTTGTATTCTGTGGTAAATGACATGCATGTAGAGGTAGTAGATTGAAATAAATATCGTAGGGAGCGTTGTTAATTTCAAGAATCATCTACAAAATACGTAGGAGAGACGCTATTTTATCCTCAGAACACTTATGTGTTACAAGTCTGTTAAAGAATTTTCTTATATCCTTATATGTATATGTATTCAGGGTAGAGAAAAATTGTCTCACGACATTCTGACCCGGGATAGCGGATGGCAGTAGGAACCAAAATTTCTAATGTTGTGTAGGTCGACTACGCACCATTTTTAAACTACGGAAACCTGGCGCCACGCGCTCTGATTGGCCGTGGGATTGCTCTGTTGCCGTTCATCGGTTGACGGGCAGCGCTATGGTTGTCGGTTCACACATACAGACGTCTCTCGCCCCGCCACTGCTGTTTATCTACACCTCACGTCTCTTACGAGCACACACACGTCACCTGCGGTTTAGTCCTACAGTAAGCATGATGGCACAGAATTCGTTTGAAGAACAACGAGATATGGTTTTTGTTTATGGACTAGCGGACTGTAATGCGCATGAAGCTCGACGGTTGTATGAGGAAAGGTACCCAGCAAGACGCCATCCACACCCGCAAACATATACGCAATTCACCGGTGACTTGGCGAAACAGGGTTGCTAGCGGCATATCATGGTTATGTTGTAAGATCTCGAACACGACAGGATGCTGCATTTGAAGAAACCTCGAGTGCTTCGAGGAGCCACCTGTGACAAGTACTCGAGCGGTTGGACACGACGTGGGGGTCACTAATCGATTAGTCTGGGACGTTTTGAGGGATGGAAAGGGAAATAAGCGTTTGGCGTCAGTGGCCGGGATGTCCCTTACGGGGCAGGTTCGACCGCCTTGGTGCAGGTCTTATTACATTCGACGCCACATTGGGCGACCTGCGCGCGTGATAGTGATGAAATGATGATGAAGACAACACAACACCCAGTCCCTCAGCGGAGAAAATGCCCGACTCAGACGGGAATCGAATCCGGGCCCGTAGGACGGCAATCCGTCACGCTGACCTTCAGCTATCGGGGCGGACGTTTGAAGGATGACGGCCAGCATCCATTTAGTTTCCACCCTGTCCAAAACTAAATCCTGTGGCGGTCTATGAACACAATCTAGGGTTTTGCCGGTGGCTTCTGCGACGTGTTGCCCGAGATCCCGCCTTCCCTGCCACTGTGTTGTTTACCGAAGAGTGCACCTTTCATCGGGACGACCTTTACAAACATTCGAAACGTTCATTACTCGGCAAGGGGAAATCCACACGTCACTTATGTCCACGGACACTGGGAGAGATTTTCGCTCAACATTTGGGCAGGCATTACGGGTGACCGTCTTATTGGACCGTTCCATGTAACTCCTCGACTTACCGGGGCAAATTACCTTCACTTTTTGCAAGAAACTCTACCCGGCATGCTGGAAGATGTTCCCCTGAATGTACGGCTACGCATGTGGTTGCAGTATGATGGGGTGCCCGCACATAACAGTCGTGCTGTGCGCGGAAGTTTAAATGAACTCTTCGACATTCGGGTAATTGGCAGAGGTGATCGTAGGGCATGGCCCCGCGATCACCAGACCTCACGCCACCGGACTTATTCGGCTTGATGGACGTCTTCCTGAGAAATATCGTGAGAAATTCTGTCCAATTGGAGCGTTTAAATCATCCAAGTGCCGAGATGGTTGGAGGGACCGGTTTTTACGACGCTATTACATTGGAGATTCTTCAAGGGTCTAGTTCACCCACCTAGACGCGAACCACCTAGTAACGGAGGGGAATTAATGGATCGCACTCAACATGCCGCCAATCACATCAAGACAATGCCAGGAATCTTTGAAACTTCGCGATAAGTACTGTTGACGACCCATAGGGGGAACACTCTTTATACACTTTTAAGAGAAAAGAAAGACACACCGCGACGGCAAATCTGGTTGGGAGTCTATAAATATGCAGACAAGAAAAAGATTAAAATTTTTGAAAAATTGTATGATTTATCCAAAAGACACAGGGTCACAAACTGAGCAAGACCATGACACATCGGCCCTTATGCTAGCAGCTATTCGGCTTGATGGACATTTTCTTGGGGAATATCATACCAAATTCTGTCCAATTGGAATGTTTGATAGTCAAAACCCCGAGTTGGCTGGGGCGCCCGATTTGTACGACGCTGTTGCCAAATTGTCCAATTTTTTCTCGTCTTGTATACAGTGGCCAATTTTTTGCTGTTGAGTGTACGTGTATATCATGTTTGACTGTTATATGAGCAAAAATAGAGCGTAATGAGACAAAAAATAGGTCTAATAAAAGTAGCTTCGGATATGAATGGTTTCCACGATGAGACATACTGTGACTGAATGAAGTACAAGTTCTTGTCGCCGTCACCTCATATATGCCCGCACATGTTCAGAAATTCCAGGCGAGTTCCAAATGCGTCCTTGGAGTTCATCGATGCTGTCAACAGGGCTGGAATATGTCATTCAAGGTGGGCACTTACGAAACCATGGTATTGGGAAGCTACGACCGGTACACTTAATGCCGAACATTCGTGGTACGCAATCCCGAACTGCCGCATGAATGGGTACCGGTGCATTATCATGCATGTACCACATACGCATCCTTTCATCACAAGAAACGTCGTCGAAAACGTAGCCTTAGGCAACAGCATTGTAGCAGTTCGTATCTATTCTATTCATATATATTATTCACACTGGATTGTTCATGAAAAATTGGTGTCTTCAGGTGAGACAGTCACTAATGAGCTCTATCACGATGTTGTAAGATGTCTGAGGTACGACTTAAGGAGATAACATGCGCAGACGTGGCGTGCGATTGGTTCAAAACCGCACCATGACAATGAACGACGACGCACTGCCTACGTTGCAAGAGAATTTTTGTCTAAAAAACGATGTTCGCGAGATGCCGCATGGGCCTGGCTTGGTTTCTCGTCACCTCTTCCTTTACCGCAGTACAAAAATGAGGCTGAGGCGGCAAAGACTTAATACCGTGGAGGAGACTGAAGCGGAATCGCAGAGGGCACTGAACACGCTGAAAGTTATGTAAATAAATAAGAATATTTAAAGCTATCTAAATAAATAAAAATTATAGAGTGAAGTACGCTAATTCTTATTGTAAGCCTGAGATGCGATAATAAATGAACTGTCGTTTTGAAACATGTACTGTCGTAATGCGAAAACTAATGTACACTGTAAAATTAATTAGTCATCGTAAAGAAAAGGGAATTATTTCATACTATAAAAGTTAGTAATCTGACTGCAAGAATTTTGAACAGTATAAACTGCCTGAATAATTAACTTTGACATGAATACTAGAGTAATTGGCACTGCAAAATTTGATCACAAAACTATCTCTGAATAACATAGATTGGCTCTGACTGAATAAATAAAAAATATCATAATCTTTTCTCCTTACACGTACAGGGCTATTACAAATGATTGAAGCGATTTCATAAATTCACTGTAGCTCCATTCATTGACATATGGTCACGACACACTACAGATACGTAGAAAAACTCATAAAGTTTTGTTCGGCTGAAGCAGCACTTCAGCTTTCTGCCGCCAGAGCGCTCGAGAGCGCAGTGAGACAAAATGGCGACAGAAACCGAGAAAGCGTATGTCGTGCTAGAAATGCACTCACATCAGTCAGTCATAACAGTGCAACGACACTTCAGGACGAAGTTGAACATAGATCCACCAACTGCTAACTCCATTCGGCGATGGTATGCGCAGTTTAAAGCTTCTGGATGCCTCTGTAAGGAGAAATCAACGGGGCGGCCTGCAATGAGCGAAGAAACGGTAGAACACGTGCGGGCAAGTTTCACGCGTAGCCCGCGGAAGTCGACGAATAAAGCAAGCAGGGAGCTAAACGTAGCACAGCCGACGGTTTGAAAAATCTTACGGAAAAGGCTAAAGCAGAAGCCTTACCGTTTACAACTGCTACAAGCCCTGACACCCGATGACAAAGTCAAACGCTTTGAATTTTCGGCGCGGTTGCAACAGCTCATGGAAGAGGATGCGTTCAGTGCGAACTTGTTTTCAGTGATGAAGCAACATTTTTTCGTAATGGTGAAGTGAACAGACACAATGTGCGAATCTGGGTGGTAGAGAATCCTCACGCATTCGTACAGCAAATTCGCAATTTACCAAAAGTTAACATGTTTTGTGCAATCTCACGGTTTAAAGTTTACGGCCCCTTTTTCTTCTGCGAAGAAAACGTTCCAGGACACGTGTATCTGGACATGCTGGATAATTGGCTCATGCCACAACTGGAGACCGACAGCGCCAACTTCATCTTTCAACAGGATGGTGCTCCACCGTACTTCCATCATGATGTTCGGCATTTCTTAAACAGGAGATTGGAAAATCGATGGATCTGTCGTGGTGGAGATCATGATCAGCAATTCATGTCATGGCCTCCACGCTCTCCTGACTTAACCCCATGCAATTTCTTTCTGTGGGGTTATGTGAAAGATTCAGTGTTTAAACCTCCTCTACCAAGAAACGTGCCAGAACTGCGAGCTCGCATCAACGATGCTTTCGAACTCGTTGATGGGGACATGCTGCGCCGAGTGTGGGAGGAACTTGATTATCGGCTTGATGTCTGCCGAATCACTAAAGGGGCACATATGGAACATTTGTGAATGCCTAAAAAAACTTTTTGAGTTTTTGTATGTGTGTGCAAAGCATTGTGAAAATATCTCAAATAAAAAGTTATTGTAGAGCTGTGAAATCGCTTCAATCATTTGTAATAACCCTGTATTCTACGCAAATCTGGATAACGCGTTTTAGCACTGTTCCGTCTAGTGCGCGGCTATGCTAAACCTGTAAATTACTGTATCTACACAGAGACACTCGAGAGGTGCAATGTGTTTTCTGTTAATTGCAAACCGAACTGTTTATCGATCATATTTGGTTGAACGATCTACTAAGAAAAATTGTAAGAGAAACGTTGGTAAGAAAATGAAAATTCGCAAAAATTACAACACTATGTTTTTTGTGTATTGAGAAAAAGTGCTAAAGGCAGGTTTTAAATTTAATGAACTTCTCAACATCTAAACAATAAACTTTCCTACCTCTCAAATCTAATAACTTTCAGCACAATAACCAAGTTAGTTCTATGGCGCAGCAACAGCGAACAAAAGTAACATCATTATTGTATTAGCCTGACATTCCATTAGATTTCTTCCTTTGCAGATCAGGTTCATAATCATGTTGATTGAACAAAATGATAAATGGAGACGTTAAATTTGAATCATAATATGGCCATAGCTTGCTCCCTGTAACACTGCTTAACATTATCAGCCTAACACTAACACAGCTCAACTTCGACTGGCTCACTGTAACAAAACGTAACATTGACTGCTCCATTGCGCCCCCGCGCACATAATCGATGTTAGCTTAACTTCTGCGATATAGCTGACAACATCACTGCTCGCTCACAATCGATTCATGTACCAAAAACTCAGATACCAAAATTATACGTGACTCCTATCAACACTAACTACGACACAAAAATGGTTCAAATGGCTCTAAGCACTATGGGACTCAACTGCTGAGTTCATTAGTCCCCTAGAACTTAGAACTAGTTAAACCTAACTAACCTAAGGACATCACAAACATCCATGCCCGAGGCAGGATTCGAACCTGCGACCGTAGAGGTCTTGCGGTTCCAGACTGCAGCGCCTTTAACCGCACGGCCACTTCGGCCGGCTAACTACGACACACTGACAGGATGCATTTCAAAAGTGGTAGTCACATTTTGGTCCGTTAATTCGTTCCCAAAGCAAGAACTATGAACGTAATGGTACAGAAATTATATTTCAGTAAGTCGTAATAATTTTAATTGGTATAAGTTAGGATATTTTCGATAACACGTCTGAAATTGACCAAGGACATGTGCGAGGCTTTTTACTGTTCTTTATTTGTGCACATGAATTACGAAACAATTGGAACAGCCCTTTCAGATTGTTCGCAGATCATTCCGCCTTAAAAAGATGATAAAAGTACTAAGAAAAAAATACGATGTGCCTCTGATTTAGACAAGATAGATGAATGGCGCGAAAAGATAGGAGTCAATCACTACAGCCCTTTTGGGCTGTTTTTAGATATTTTCCGTCTTTAACAGCCTAATTAAGATTATAAGAAAAGACTGATTCAGACAAGTATTTGAATGGTACAAAAAGTAGCAACCACCACGAGCAATAACGTTTGGTGTTATGACGTGGAAGGGGCGGGAGTGTCACGGGTATGATGAAATATGTGAGAAATCTTACGGGACTTAACTGCTAAGGTCATCAGTCCCTAAGCTTAGACACTACTTAACCTAAATTTACTAAGGACACACACACACACACACACACACACACACACACACACACACACACACACACCCATGCCCGAGGGAGGACTCGAAACTCTGCCGGGACCAGCCGCACAGTCCATGACTGCAGCCCCCAAGACCGCTCGGCTAATCCTGCGCGGCTGACTCAGAACATAAATAATCAAAAGTAACATGTCTGTCATTGTGAAGAAATCTTTTCATGCAATTCCTCCAATAGCTTTCCCCACGAGAAACCAGAACGTTGTGTTACCTCCCTCATACATAGTGAGGACGACCATCGAGATTACATAAAAAGAATCAGAGCTCTCACTGAGAGTTTTAAGTGTTTATTTTTCTGCCACGCACTGTTAAAGAGTGGATCGGTGACGATACGTTCAATAAAATCGTGTGTTACAGTTACATGAAACCAGTCTATTAGCTTTCCTATTGGTTCTGCCAGCCGGTGTGTGATTCATAATGCAGTTTCCCCATAGTCGCCCACACGAAAGCTGGGCTTGTTAACAATCCAAAGAACATTAAAAAAGATGTAAAATATTTTAGCGGAACATTACTTCCTAAAAATAGTGGCATACGGTATGAAAGTAAGTGATCAAGTCAACAAACAATTTAAAAAAACATGTATCATATATTCCCTCCATTCTCATCTCCACAGCACATATCAATAGAGAATCATCGGTGGTCGGTGCTGTGAAGTGACACATATAATTTCAATAAGTTTAAAATAAAAACGTAATTGTTTATTTATTTCACCATAAATTTACAATGTGGCACCAGCTGTTCTACTTTCACAACCAACCAAAATTTGATAATTAATGCTAGAAGTACGAAATGTTCATACTTTGGAAAACAAATAGATTAATTTTGAATATACTTCATTTGTAGAAATATATCGTTTATCTTTTCGCTCTTAAAATATAATACGTTATTTCTCCCTAAATGCTGTCGTGTCTCACGTAGTCATGTTTCACATATAACCAAAAAGTCTGAACAAGTGTGTAAGAAAAGACACTCAATCCTGCTGGAGATTCAGCAGAAACGTTGATATAGGGTGATTCGGTTGCCCCTACCGATGCAGTTCCATATAACAGAACAATGTTGTTAGTCATTTCGCTGTGGAGATGTGAATTACACATAGATATCTAAGACCTATTATACAAATTTTGTTTGTGTAACTAGACTCATGCTCATAAATTAATGATAACGCTGATACATGGTGAAACAACGCTCTGGGGCACGGTTTGCGGGTTTAAATCACCTGGGGGTATGACCATGGGGTGCATTTGACCTGCAGTCATCGCACGGTGGCGCTGGCAGCAGTCCACATACGCAGAGGTGTGTTGGTGCATGTCAGAGTACGGTGCAGCGAGTAAGTGTGCAGACGTTTCCAGACGTGCTAATGGTGAGTGTGTGAGGGCTGGTCAAACACAACAGGTTGTAGCACGGGCTCTCCGTGTGCCACAAAGTGTGATCTCTAGATTATAGCAACAATTCCAGCAGACAGGAAACGTGTCCAGGCGCTACAGTACGGGACGTCCACAGTGTACAACACCACAAGAAGACCAATATCTCACCATCAGTGCCCGCAGACGGCCACGGAGTACTGCAAATAGCCTTACACGGGACCTTACCGCAGCCACTGGAACAGCTGTCTCCAGACACACAATCTACAGACTACTGAATAGACATGGTTTATTCGCCCGGAGACGTGCAAGGTGCATTCCACTGACCCCTGGTAACAGGAGAGCTCGTAAAGCCTGGTGTCAGGAACACAGTACATGGTCACTGGAACAGTGGTCCCAGGTTATGTTCACTGACGAGTCCAGCTATAGCCTGAACAGTGATTCTCGCGGGGTTTTCATCTGGCGTGAACCAGGAACCAGATACCAATCCCCTTAATGTCCTTGAAAGGGATCAGTATGAAGGTTGTGGTTTGATAGAGTGGGGTGGGAATTATGATTGGTACACGTACACCCCTGCATATCTTTGACAGAGGAACTGTAACAGGTCCGGTGTATCGGGACGTCATTTTGCACCAGAATGTCCGCCCTCTCAGGAGAGCAGTGGGTCCCACCTTTCTCCTGATGGATGATAACGCACGGCTCCACAGTGCTGCCGCCGTAGAGGAATACCTTGAAACAGAAGATATCAGGCGAACGGAGTGGCCTGCCTGTTCTCCAGACCTAAACCCAACCTAGGACGTCTGGGATGCTCTCGCTCGACGTATCGCTACACGTCTTCAAACCCCTTCGACACTTCAGGGGCTCCGACAGGCACTGGTGCAATAATGGGAGGCTGTACCTCAGCGCTGCTCGACCACCTCATTCAGAGTATGCCAACCCGTTGTGCGGCCTGTGTGCGTGTGCATGGTGATCATATCCTATACTAATGTCGGGGTACATGCGCAGGATACAGTGACTTTTTGTAGCACATGTGTTTCGGGACAGTTTTGTCAATTTATCACCAATACTGTGATCTTACAAATCTGTGTCGTGTGTATTCCCTATGTTCCTATGCTATTAGCGCCAGTGTTGTGTAGTGCCACGTTGTGTGGCACCACATTCTGCAATTGTCCTTAATTTATGTGTATCGGTGTACTTCAGCACATTAACACGGAGAGTCATACAATAATCTCCTCAGTGTGTTATATTCCTGAAATTCGTTACTTCCACACTTTTCACTTTGATATCTACTGATAATTTTGTCGTTTCTGACGGTGGAACACTACATAACAACGTTTCTGGCCCATTTACGAAAGACTAAGTACTATAAATGGAATTACTTACATAGACATCCAAAACCTCGACGACTACAGTGCTAGTTACACAAAGATTGGTGGCACTTGGATAAGTATGGCAGAAGTAAGGTATATCTTGGTCCAAAAGTGCTGTGCAACTTGTGGCCAATCCTCGCTTGCTTTTTCTACAATACGATCCCACTTCCTAGTAACAATCGCCCAAAGATCTGAGAGGGAATTTACATCGATTATGTTGTGGCTGTCGCTTGTCTGGATACCATTCCTGATACAAACGTTGTGTGGGTTACATAAAACGACATCGGTAGGGGCCGGTGAATCACCTTGTACAGCTGCCGTAACTGACAGGTACTTGGGTTCGTCGGCTGTCTCACAGGGAGAGAAACCACTAAGGCCCAGAAAGTGAATGAAGGAACATCCATATAGCTGACATGGTCGCAGAGATTAGTTGCCCTCAGTAGTTTTATTCGACCGAAAACCAACTGATAGAAAGTACAATCAGCTCACTAACTGGTTGTTAAAAACAGTTGTCCAGTCACTATTCTTTACGTGAGTATTTCAAGTAGTTACGCAGCAATGAACACGGATATGACATGAAGAACTGACTTCCCATACAGTCTATGTACCTTCAGCGTAACAAAATACCGAACACTTCATAAGCGATGACGTAATGCTTATCACAGAAGAGCTGCTATTAAGTTTCTAAATGTTTAGAGTAATTTTATTATCGATCTCATAGTTTACAACAAATATAATGCATATCCTATGGCCAAGTAAGAAGAATGAACATCAAGCAGGATGAAACTTCCTGGCAGATTAAAACTGTGTGCCCGACCGTGACTCGAACTCGGGACCTTTGCCTTTCGCGGGCAAGTGCTCTACCAGCGCACACTCAGCTGCAGAGTGAAAATCTCATTCCATGAAGCAGGATGTTTATTTCAATATTATCGGTGACCAAATACTGAAATATCTGAAACATCTTCATGACGACCGTACTGTGAACACTCCTGATATCAAAGACGACGTTAGTCGTATTGACAGAGCTGCACACCCACACACATTCTTGATTTGACCAATGCTTAGGCGCAGTGTCTTACATTGACTGGCTAAATCATTCGATATGTCCCCCAGACCTTTATGGATAGCGAGTGAAAAGCGCCATGCATCGACCCCGCATTTTTTGTTGCTGTGTTGAGAGATCTGTCAGTGACAGGCTTCACCTAGAGATGCGGACTCTCTTCGTCGGTGAATCGAGACAGTGGCGGCATTGTACAATTTTACAGTCATGTGTCCTGAAAGTATCATTTTCTTATTCAGTATGCTCACGTATGTACTAACTTCATTATAATGATCAATACCTTCTTCATGTCCGACGACTGCGCCCTTTTCCTGGTTGCTTCCATGACGCAGTAAGATTCCATTATTTCTCCTGTGAGTTAAAAGTAATCTTCCGTTCATCTGATTTACGGCGCTCAGCTCTTTACAGAAGTTTTAGAAGAATGGCTAAGTTCCTCCCTGCCATCTTCCAGGCCGCTGCTGGGATCTAATTAATTGGACTGTCATGACGTTGTCATTTTGGTCCTTTGTTAGCACACTTCTTCGTCTATCTGCTCTTTTCTCTATTTCTCTCTTTCTCAGTTACTCCAGAAAGCGTGGCACCACTGCAGCACAGCAACAATACAGCACGAAAAATGAACCGAGTGTTCTGCGCAGGACAGCCGCACAAAGACGCTGATGTATCGACAAAATTGCCGAGTGAATGAGGGAGTAATTGCGAATGAAAAACGAGAGTTAAAGAGCAGCGCGGAGGTAGCATTTAGATTGCAGGAAAGGACAGAGAGAGAGAGAGAGAGAGAGAGAGAGAGAGAGAGAGAGAGAGATGGAGAGACTGTGTGATGTGGTGGCAGCACTGCACGCAGGTGCTGCCTCTATTCATTGAAAAACAATGGCGGGTTAAACGACACGCACTGCTATGGCCGCTCGCAAATTTCACCATGGCAATCTCTTCGTGTCATAGCTGGGACAGCGGAACAGTGTGTGAAACTCGAAAGTAGTTAGCTTTCACATGACAATAGGGTCAGACAATCATCCAAACAGTCAAATGGCAGTAGCTCTCATGCCTAAGTTTTGTAAACAGACGACTGTGATGGCAGTTACATCAATGGACATTTGCATCTGTTGTGGAACGTTTTCTCGAAGTATAACTTCCAGGAGCCAAAACAGAGGATGACGATGACTATAGAACGTTTAATTTTCAAAGTTACTTGAAAACTGGACATATCGATTCCTGAACATGGACACTGTGTCAGATTGCTTGTCAAGGTTTTGTTAGTTAGTTGTTTGTTTCCCATCGTCCACTTATAAAATGGTACATAATATGGCACCTTGATGAAAAAAAGAAACAGTTTTTAGAGAGTTTACTAATTCGTGCATGTAGTAATACAACTGCTTGAAAGTTCTCATTTTGAGAAGACAGGAGTGAATTGTCTTACTTGCTAAAGGCTTTCTAAAGCCCAAAATCGCACAAATATTCTTTTTTTTATACAACTGATTTGCAATTCTACCTTTCAGATGTACCTCACACGCCGTTTGAGGTGGAGTTTCGATGTTTAGAATATGTCCAGCTAATGTAAACAGAAGTGCTGCTGTGTGCTGTAAACCGGTGAGGGTGGGGTGGGAGGCAACTTAAAAATTTCATATGGGAACCCCCATTTTTCATTGCAGAATCAGATTCTACATAAAAAAACTACGTACACTTTGTCTTAAACATTTGTTTCCAATAATTCAAGAACAGTCTTAATCGCATTTATTATTGTTATAATACCGCCAACTGGTTTCAACCCGACGTAGCGGTCATCTTCTAGGCGTTTACACCAAAGGTCGACTGCTGGTGGTGTCACTCCTGTCTACATAACGTTGCCCACTCAAACTCAAGAGTTCTTTTTGAACCACACATCACGTTCAACTCACATTGGCTCTTGGGCTCAGTCCTTCAAAGATCATCTTGCAAGCACCCTAACGATCGTGGTCAAAGGCAGTTATGGAAAGATCGATAGCTCGCTACAGAACATATCTTTGCGATGTATCCCAGGTCGTGAAATAAAATCCATACTGAAAGTTGTGAATTCGACATACTTCAAGACGGATTACTTATTTAAGTGTTCGTACCGAATGAAGTGTTCGTGACCATTGTTGCCTTGTCGCAAAATACTCAGCATCCGCAACTAGTGTTGAACAAAAAGGTTTAAGATCGATTGATTTTCCCATGGAACTTTCATTCCTCTTCGGAAATTTTCTCACACTTCATCTGTTGTTCCCTCTATGTTAACGCTGAGCAGCATTGCTGATATGCCCTTACACCGCTCTTAAAACGAACTTATTTCGTGACTTCCGCATTACTGCTGCTGCCAACGGCCCATCACAGGAGTTTCTAGGGCGAACAGAGGTTCTAATGGCTATGTCCCTCTTCTCAGGCCCCACTCGGAGATCTGAATAAGGGACTAATCCAGCCATCATATTTTGCCAATGAAGAGATCTTTCTTCCCCTTGACGTGGGAAACTACCCGTAAAAATCAGAAGACTCAATAATGATAAACGGCGTGGAGATATAGAAGTGGATGGAAACCACTCTTTTAAATATACATACGTCGTATCCACAGGGCACGTGCCAAGTAAGTGGAAAGTGTTACGATGATATGTCCATTGACAAAATATTCCCGATTAGTCCCCCATTCGGATCTACGAGAGGGAACAGAAAATGGGGAGGTTATCACTAGGAAGAAATGGAAAAACCAACTAAGGGATAACATTCTACAAGTTGGAGCATGTAATGTCAGAAATTTGAAGGTTGTAGGAAACCTAGAAAACCTGAAAAGGAAGCTGCAATGGCTCAATCTAGATGCAGTGGGGATCGGGGGAGTGAAATGGAGAGACGGTAAGGATTTCTGTTCAGGTAAATATAGGGTGATGTCAACCAGCAGAATATGGTATAGCGGGAGTAGGACTCGTTATGAATAGGAATGCTGGGTAGAGATTTACTGAGAATGGATGACTGATAAGGTGTATATTGTGGTATATCATGTTACATGATTTCAGTCATAACTCTGGTGATGAAAAGAGTTCGAAACGCGTAAACAAATAGTTTTAACAAGTGTTGTGCTGAAATGTCGTTATTAGTAAGAAAATAAATTGGCTGGATAAGTCGTGATAAGTATTCTTCAGCAGTGTCATGATAATATGTTTCTGGAAATGTGACGATTTGTTACCTGTTTCAAACATTTTCGACACAAACCCCAAATAATATTTTAGTCCCTATACATCCCACAGATTTAAGCATAATTCTTTATTGGAGGAAAATGTACAGCATCTCATTCGTTATGGCCGAATAGCCACTGGATTACTGCACGTACGCTCGAAATATCGAAAATTAGTTAATATCACTTGTCTAGAACTTTATTAAAATTTTATGAACTCAATAATACATTTTGTTTGCAGAGCTTCATGCGGACTGAAATTTGTAAATTTAAATCCTTTCCCAGCATTAGCTTTGTTACGGCGCACCTGCATTCGAATGCTATCCGATCTGTCATTGCTAACATATTGACATTAATTCGTCACTGTGTACCCGAGTAATGTAGTCTGCTATTGCCTGTGTAATGACGATGGCCATAAACACAATTAACAGCATGTTTCCGGTAAGCAAACAGACCATTTACATACACAGATTTGTTTTTGAAAATTACACAACAGACAGTAAACAACACGGTCGTAACCTAGTACTGAAGTTAATCTCGTAGTAGTTGAATTGTAAAAATTAACTTCTTGCAAATGGTTTGCTGTTACATCACGATCCGACTCTTTATTTGTGCAGTTTTAGTATGTGTGACAAAATTAACGATCTCGCCAAGTGTGAGATTTGAAATCTAACACTTTTTCTGAATGCAGTAATTGTCCACCCCACTGAAATTTACAGGAAGGTAACCAAAGGTTATGGAAATGTGATGAGGTCTTTTCGAAAAATTTTACTTTATGATTAATAACATACAAGCGAATATTCACGATGAAGAACGATCAGGCCGATCTTCAGTTTTGACTCACGAACTCAGATCAATTATTCAGCCAAAAGTTCAACAGCATAGTTGTTTTACTATTCAGCTTTTCTGAGACTACACTGTCCGTTCTTCATCAGTCTTTTGTGATTTGGGCTATAGCAAAGTGCTTGGCAATTGGGTTCCTCGACTTTTTATGAATGAACACAAAAAACTATGAATGGGAGTTGCACCGATTTTTCTGCTTCAGTACAAGGGTGGCGACGAATTTTTGAAGCCCATCATTATGTGGCGAAACCTGGGTTTCACATAAGGACCAGATACGAAGCGCCAGTCAGTGGAATCGCATCGTTCAGAGTCCCCAACAAAAGGAACGAAAAATACTTCGTCCTCACGGGCTTCTAGTCCTAAAGGAGAAGCAATAAATGTGGTGGCCTACTGACAGAAACCTTCACAGATTCATCATCATCATCATTATCATCATCATCATCATCATCATCATCATCATCATCTTGAACAGTTTACAGCGTTAGGCTGTCTTTTTTTTTTTTTTTTTTTTTGGAACAATAGACTCGCCTTCTAGTCTTGTTTTTCCTCCATCTTTGTACGTTCGCTTTGGTCGAGTTCTCTTCCATACCTTTCAGCCATTTATCCATTGTTCTTCCTCTTTGTCGTTCCCTTCGCATTTCCATTTTATGTATGTTTGTTGGGAATCCTCTTGTTTTCCGCTGTCTTGAAGTGCTGATACCATCTTACCCTTGATGTTTCTATCTCGCTTCATATCACATACCTGCCATCCGCTTGTATATCATTTCTTCGTTACCCATGTTCCAGATGCATAGATCAGTCGCACAATTCAGAACAAACGGCGTGGAATGTTTTGCACATGGATTGTACACGACACGCTCTGCTGTACTGACGGAAGATTTGCTTCTGCAGTTTGTGTGTGAAGTGTTTAAACATCCGCATTATATCCACATTTGAAACCATAATTTTTTCTCGAAGGGAAGTAAGTTTTGGGCGGAAATCACTATAGGAATGACAGCGCACTGACAGAGAAGTTTAGTGCCTCGTCCAACTAGGTGATCTCTGACAGTACAGAAGCTCTATGCAGCAAATGTCATCTACAACAAACTCTTTGCTTTCCACATTTTGGGAGGTGGTAGTATGGACCAAAACAAGAAAAAAACGTCAATACTACATCCAACAAAAATATGGGAACCAAACAGCTAGTAGCAGAAATGCTGTGTTTGACAGTGTCGAAGATGAACTGGTGCTCATAGCTCGTAAGCTGAGCGTTTTAGGGCCCGTTTTTTCTGGATCTTTTCCTTGTTTTCGTCCATATTACCAATGCCGGAAGTTTCTTGCCCTACAGTCACAGTATACAACAGCAGAACCGGCACATGAACTCCACTATCAAAGGCGTCAGAACCATTATGGCTTCATAGATCATGGTTCCTTATCTCAAACTGATGTATTTGGCCTTCTTCAACATCCCTGATAGTTTGTAACATCGTCGCGGGATCATCCTGCATAAGATGCCATTACGTTGTAACTTTTTTCACGGCTTCTGTTGGTTAAAATTCTTGTACAGGAAGCCGAAGTCAAGACTAACGAGTCCATTCCCGTGTCTTTTCCGTTTTTTAACTGTTAAGTGTTAATTTTTAAATCTTTCTTCCCGCAACAGATCTTTTTTTAGTGTAACGAAACATTACTGGGACAATTTGGGCCATGTTAACTTCAAACCATACCACTGAAATTCTCCGTTCTTTATCCTGAACAATTGTTCAGATGTATCTTCTACTTTCAAGACTTATTCTGCAACACTTATACATAATCTGGTCTTTGTTACTTTCGAGATTTTGGTGAGCTTCGCTTCAGTGCGTCCATCTTTTTTTAATGCTGATGCGTAGTATATGATTGAAGCAAATAATGGGGCTACAATTATTCCTTTTATTACTTACTATTACCAATTTCCTTTACAGAACCAACTTTTATCATTGATCACATTACATTATTTCACCAGGTTTATCACGTTCTTAAAATTACACGTCTTTGATAACGTTTTAATCCAGTAGTCTTTCTGATTTTGCGTCCTCAGTATTACATCTGAAATTGTTAATTGTAACAGTATTTGTACAGCGCTCCCACATCATTCGACGTCGTCACCGCACAATTCAACACACTCGACGTTCTCTGTGTTGTGACACTACAGACGCTGCTCCAGCATCTTTTCTGACAAACGGTTGGGTAGCGTCCTTACGTCGCACGACATTGACTGCATCACGCGCTTTCACGTCATTTGCCGACGAGTTCAGTATATTCCAAACAATTTCCATCACTAACCGGCGCTTTTTCATAACAAACTTCTACATGAAACTGGAGTTGAACTGAGGGTGCATGTGTAACTGGGTTTTCTCTTTTGATGCTAGTCAATTGTCAGGATGAGCATTACTCCAAAGGGCATTGATTCTTACTTTTTCTCTCTTAACAACATGCGGGCGGGGTGGGTTCTTCCTTGGGTCGGGTATGAGGTAGAATGAAACAGCATTTTTACATAAGATTACTTTTATTGAAAGTTTTGTACAATGGTTTCCTTACTGGATTGTTCTGGCTGGGAGAGCGGCAGCTGTGTCGTTTGCGAAGCCTTCTGATTGCGTCAGCAGCGGCGTCTGATTACTCCTGGCGGTGTGTATCTCGTGTCGCCGTTTCGTCCGGTTGACTGGAGACGCTCATCGTGCTGTGACCCGTTTAATTATTGAGAACCAAGTCGTGAATCGGATGGTGATACCTTGGATGTGGCGTCCCAGTGTTTCTCTCTCTATGCGGCCGCGTGTGACAGTGTTGTGCGTCGGCCAGCGGAGCGGCGCAGCGGGGCAAGGCCAGTGTCCCGGACTCGAACAACGGACTCCAGCTTGCCAGTCTTCGGCTGACAGATCTTCATCACCAACTCACAGGTGACTGCTGATGTGAGGCCGTTTCCTTCCCGTCCTCACGAGTCACCCGGGTACGTAATAATCGGTCTTCAAATACCATCTAACTTCTGTCTTCTGGCGCCGAGGCTGCTGCTTGCTATTCCATTACAGCGGCGGACTCGGTGTTTCTGTGTACGATGTAGTCTCTTCCTGCATGACGGTCTTCAGCACCGAAACTGAACTGAAAACTACTACTGTCGAGCCCACTGCGTCTCGCGTAGTTATTCAGTTCACTGGAGGTGAACGATTTCACGTTCATTGCCTCTTCTATCACGTTGGAAAGCTTCACGAAGAATCTCCTTAACGTTGGTCATTGGCTCTTGGAATGTAGGCGAAGGCCTTTGATCACATGTGACAACTGAGACTCACGTGAACTGGTCATTGCCTCTTCTGTCACATTGAAAAGCTTCTCGAAGAATCTTCTTAACGTCAGTCATTGGCTCTTGGAATGTAGGCGAGGGCCTGTGATTACATGTGACAATTGAGAAACACATGAGCCGGTCGGGCGATGCCCTGACGGCTGAATCGACAGCTTCCACTTATGTGGGGAGGGCGATGTCTTCTCCTCAACGTGCTGACTTGCAAGCGCCGGCCGTCGCGACTGCTGCTCTGTCCGCTGTTTGCCAGTGTTTAATCCTTCCAAACTAAACTAAGTTTTTCATCTATTTTTTAATTTATAATTCACATTGATTTCACTAACTTATTTACCTATCTTAAGTACCACTCAGCACATGTAATTATTGTTACTTGTAAAAGTTTTCATATTTTTCAATTAATAGAGCTGAAATTTTCCGAAATTATGGTCACCTTGACAACATTCCACTAAATGCAATTACACTTGATACATGTCCCGCCAATTCTGCGTACATTCACTGACGAGCAAAACTTGAGCACGAATGTAACTTTTGTACGGTTTGGCACTCCAAAGTAACATTATAAAACTCCGACCTTACATAGAAATAATTGCTACAGCATGTTACAGAACGTAACAAAGAAATACGCAATGAGATGAACAGAAATGACACTTTGATTCAAAGACAATAATTACACTGTAGTCACCGCTATTAATGGTGACCAAGTGGACTCTACAGAAGGCCAGCCATGGTTCCTCATATGGTGCGTTATCAGCACGGACAGCAACGCATCTTCTCCAGTGTGCTCCCATACTGGTCCCCATGTTGGTACACTATGGGATCAAAAGTATCCGGACACCCCCAAAAACCGAGCGAGGTGGCGCAGTGGTTAGACACTGGACTCGCATTCGGGAGGACGACGGTTCAATCCCGCGTCCGGCCATCCTGATTTAGGTTTTCCGTGATTTCCCTAAATCGCTCCAGGCAAATGCCGGGATGGTTCCTTTCAAAGGGCACGGCCGACTTCCTTCCCCGTCCTTCCCTAATCCGATGAGACCGATGACCTCGCTATCTGGTCTCCTTCCCCAAACCAACCAACCAACACCCCCGAAAACATATGTTTTTCATATTAGGCGCATTGTGGTACCACCTACTGCCAGGTACTCCATACCAGCGACCTCTCTAGTCATTAGATATCGTGAGAGAGCAGAATGGGGCGATCTGCGGAGGGAGAAATGTGTTCAAATGTGTGTGAAATCTTATGGGACTTAACTGCTAAGGTCATCAGTCCCTAAGCTTACACACTTTTTTTCTTTTTTTTTTTGTCATCAGTCTACTGACTGGTTTGATGCGGCCCACCACCAATTCCTTTCCTGTGCTAACCTCTTCATCTCAGAGTAGCACTTGCAACCTACGTCCTCAATTATTTGCTTGACGTATTCCAATCTCTGTCTTCCTCTACAGTTTTTACCCTCTACAGCTCCCTCTAGTACAATGGAAGTCATTCCCTCATGTCTTAGCAGATGTCCTATCATCCTGTCCCTTCTCCTTATCAGTGTTTTCCACATATTCCTTTCCTCTCCGATTCTGCGTAGAACCTCCTCATTCCTTGCCTTATCAGTCCACCTAATTTTCAACATTCGTCTGTAGCACCACAACTCAAATGCTTCGATTCTCTTCTGTTCCGGTTTTCCCACAGTCCATGTTTCACTACCATACAATGCTGTACTCCAGACGTACATCCTCAGAAACTTCTTCCTCAAATTACATCTACATCTACATCTACATCTATACTCCGCGAGCCACCTTACGGTGTGTGGCGGAGGGTACTTATTGTACCACTATCTGATCCCCCCTTCCCTGTTCCATTCACGAATTGTGCGTGGAAAGAACGACTGCTTGTAAGTCTCCGTATTTGCTCTAATTTCTCGGATCTTTTCGTTGTGATCATTACGCGAGATATATGTGGGCGGTAGTAATATGTTGCCCATCTCTTCCTGGAATGTGCTCTCTCGTAATTTCGATAATAAACCTCTCCGTATTGCGTAACGCCTTTCTTGAAGTGTCCGCCACTGGAGCTTGTTCAGCATCTCCGTAACGCTCTCGCGCTGACTAAATGTCCCCATGACGAATCGCGCTGCTTTTCGCTGGATCATGTCTATCTCTTCTATTAATCCAACCTGGTAAGGGTCCCATACTGATGAGCAATACTCAAGAATCGGACGAACAAGCGTTTTGTAAGCTACTTCTTTCGTCGATGAGTCACATTTTCTTAGAATTCTTCCTATGAATCTCAACCTGGGGCCTGCTTTTCCCACTATTTGTTTTATGTGATCATTCCACTTCAGATCGCTCCGGATAGTAACTCCTAAGTATTTTACGGTCGTTACCGCTTCCAATGATTTACCACCTATGGCATAATCGTACTGGAATGGATTTCTGCCCCTATGTATGCGCATTATATTACATTTATCTACGTTTAGGGAAAGCTGCCAGCTGTCGCACCATGCATTAATCCTCTGCAGGTCCTCCTGGAGTACGTACGAGTCTTCTGATGTTGCTACTTTCTTGTAGACAACCGTGTCATCTGCAAATAGCCTCACGGGGCTACCGATGTTGTCAACTAAGTCATTTATGTATATTGTAAACAATAAAGGTCCTATCACGCTTCCCTGCGGTACTCCCGAAATTAACTCTACATCTGCAGATTTTGAACCGTTAAGAATGACATGTTGTGTTCTTTCTTCTAGGAAATCCTGAATCCAATCACAAACCTGGTCCGATATTCCGTAAGCTCGTATTTTTTTCACTAAACGTAAGTGCGGAACCGTATCAAATGCCTTCCTGAAGTCCAGGAATACGGCATCAATCTGCTCGCCAGTGTCTACGGCACTGTGAATTTCTTGGGCAAATAGGGCGAGCTGAGTTTCACATGATCTCTGTTTGCGGAATCCATGTTGGTTATGATGAAGGAGATTTGTATTATCTAAGAACGTCATAATACGAGAACCCAAAACATGTTCCATTATTCTACAACAGATTGACGTAAGCGAAATAGGCCTATAATTATTTGCATCTGATTTATGACCCTTCTTGAAAATGGGAACGACCTGCGCTTTCTTCCAGTCGCTAGGTACTTTACGTTCTTCCAGCGATCTACGATAAATTGCTGATAGAAAGGGGGCAAGTTCTTTAGCATAATCACTGTAGAACCTTAAGGGTATCTCGTCTGGTCCGGATGCTTTTCCGCTACTAAGTGATAGCAGTTGTTTTTCAATTCCGATATCGTTTATTTCAATATTTTCCATTTTGGCGTCCGTGCGACGGCTGAAGTCAGGGACCGTGTTACGATTTTCCGCAGTGAAACAGTTTCGGAACACTGAATTCAGTATTTCTGCCTTTCTTCGGTCGTCCTCTGTTTCGGTTCCATCGTGGTCAACGAGTGACTGAATAGGGGATTTAGATCCGCTTACCGATTTTACATATGACCAAAACTTTTTAGGGTTCTTGTTTAGATTGTTTGCCAATGTTTTATGTTCGAATTCGTTGAATGCTTCTCTCATTGCTCTCTTTACGCTCTTTTTCGCTTCGTTCAGCTTTTCCTTATCAGCTATGATTCGACTACTCTTAAACCTATGATGAAGCTTTCTTTGTTTCCGTAGTACCTTTCGTACATGATTGTTATACCACGGTGGATCTTTCCCCTCGCTTTGGACCTTAGTCGGTACGAACTTATCTAAGGCGTACTGGACGATGTTTCTGAATTTTTTCCATTTTTGTTCCACATCCTCTTCCTCAGAAATGAACGTTTGATGGTGGTCACTCAGATATTCTGCGATTTGTGCCCTATCACTCTTGTTAAGCAAATATATTTTCCTTCCTTTCTTGGCATTTCTTATTACACTTGTAGTCATTGATGCAACCACTGACTTATGATCACTGATACCCTCTTCTACATTCACGGAGTCGAAAAGTTCCGGTCTATTTGTTGCTATGAGGTCTAAAACGTTAGCTTCACGAGTTGGTTCTCTAACTATCTGCTCGAAGTAATTCTCGGACAAGGCAGTCAGGATAATGTCACAAGAGTCTCTGTCCCTGGCTCCAGTTCTGATTGTGTGACTATCCCATTCTATACCTGGTAGATTGAAGTCTCCCCCTATTACAATAGTATGATCACGAAACTTCTTCACGACGTTCTGCAGGTTCTCTCTGAGGCGCTCAACTACTACGGTTGCTGATGCAGGTGGTCTATAGAAGCATCCGACTATCATATCTGACCCACCTTTGATACTTAACTTAACCCAGATTATTTCACATTCGCATTCGCTAATAACTTCACTGGATATTATTGAATTCTTTACTGCTATAAATACTCCTCCACCATTGGCGTTTATCCTATCCTTGCGGTATATATTCCATTCTGTGTCTAGGATTTCGTTACTGTTCACTTCCGATTTTAACCAACTTTCCGTTCCTAATACTATATGCGCACTATTTCCTTCAATAAGAGATACTAATTCAGGAACCTTGCCCTGGATACTCCTGCAGTTTACCAATATTACGTTAACTTTTCCTGTTTTTGGTCTCTGAGGACGGACATTCTTTATCAACGATGATAATGTCCTCTCTGGTAAGCCGTCAGGTATTTTATCGTTTCGCCCAAGGGGGGGGTCCCTCTAACCTAAAAAACCCCCGTGTGCACGCCACACGTACTCTGCTACCCTAGTAGCTGCTTCCGGTGTGTAGGCCGGTATTTGATATTAGTAGACTTCTCTTGGCCAGAAATGCCTTTTTTGCCATAGCGAGTCTGCTTTTGATGTCCTCCTTGCTCCGTCCGTCATTGGTTATTTTACTGCCTAGGTAGCAGAATTCCTTAACTTCATTGACTTCGTGACCATCAATCCTGATGTAAGTTTCCCGCTGTTCTCATTTCTGCTACTTCTCATTACCTTCGTCTTTCTCCGATTCACTCTAAAACCATACTGTGTACTCATTAGACTGTTCATTCCGTTCAGCAGATCATTTAATTCTTCTTCACTTTCACTCAGGATAGCAATGTCATCAGCGAATCGCATCATTGATATCCTTTCACCTTGTATTTTAATTCCACTCCTGAACCTTTCTTTTATTTCCATCATTGCTTCCTCGATGTACAGATTGAAGAGCATGGGCGAAAGGCTACAGCCTTGTCTTACACCCTTCTTAATACGAGCACTTCGTTCTTGATCGTCCACTCTTATTATTCCCTCTTGGTTGTTGTACATATTATATATGACCCGTCTCTCCCTATAGCTTATCCCTACTTTTTTCAGAATCTCGAACAGCTTGCACCATTTTATATTGTCGAACGCTTTTTCCAGGTCGACAAATCCTATGAAAGTGTCTTCATTTTTCTTTAGCCTTGCTTCCATTATTAGCTGTAACGTCAGAATTGCGTCTCTCGTCCCTTTACTTTTCCTAAAGCCAAACTGATCGTCACCTAGCGCATTCTCAATTTTCTTTTCGATTCTTCTGTATATTATTCTTGTAATCAGCTTCGATGCATGAGCTGTTAAGCTGATTGTGCGATAATTCTCGCACTTGTCAGCTCTTGCCGTCTTTGGAATTGTGTGGATGATGACTTTCCGAAAGTCAGATGTTATATCGTCAGACTCATACATTCTACACACCAACGTGAATAGTCGTTTTGTTGCCACTTCCCCCAATGATTTTAGAAATTCTGATGGAATGTTATCTATCCCTTCTGCCTTATTTGACCGTAAGTCCTCCAAAGCTCTTTTAAATTCCGATTCTAATACTGGATCCGCTATCTCTTCTAAACCGACTCCTGCTTCTTCTTCTATCACATCAGACAAATCTTCACCCTCATAGAGGCTTTCAATGTATTCTTTCCACCTATCTGCTCTCACCTCTGCATTTAACAGTGGAATTCCCGTTACACTCTTAATGTTACCACCGTTGCTTTTAATGTCACCAAAGGTTGTTTTGACTTTCCTGTATGCTGAGTCTGTCCTTCCGACAATCATATCTTTTTCGATGTCTTCACATTTTTCCTGCAGCCATTTCGTCTTAGCTTCCCTGCACTTCCTATTTATTTCATTCCTCAGCGACTTGTATTTCTGTATTCCCGATTTTCCCGGAACATGTTTGTACTTCCTCCTTTCGTCAACCAACTGAAGTATTTCTTCTGTTACCCATGGTTTCTTCGCAGCTACCTTCTTTGTACCTATGTTTTCTTTCCCAGCTTCTGTGATGGCCCTTTTTAGAGATGTCCATCCCTCTTCAACTGTACTGCCCACTGCGCTATTCCTTATTGCTGTATCTATAGCGTTAGAGAACTTCAAACGTATCTCGTCGTTCCTTAGTACTTCCGTATCCCACTTCTTTGCGTATTGATTCTTCCTGACTAATGTCTTGAACTTCAGCCTACTCTTCATCAGTACTAAATTGTGATCTGAGTCTATATCTGCTCCTCGGTACGCCTTACAATCCATTATCTGATTTCGGAATCTCTGTCTGACCATGATGTAATCTAATTGAAATCTTCCCGTGTCTCCCGGCCTTTTCCAAGTATACCTCCTCCTCTCGTGATTCTTGAACAGGGTATTCGCTATTACTAGCTGAAACTTGTTACCGAACTCAATTAGTCTTTCTCCTCTTTCATTCCTTGTCCCAAGCCCATACTCTCCTGTAACCTTTTCTTCTACTCCTTCCCCTACAACTGCATTCCAGTTGCCCATGACTATTAGATTTTCGTCCCTCTTTACATACTGCATTACCCTTTCAATATCCTCATAAACTTTCTCTATCTGTTCATCTTCAGCTTGCGACGTCGGCATGTATACCTGAACTATCGTTGTAGGTGTTGGTCTGCTGTCGATTCTGATTAGAACAACCCAGTCACTGAACTGTTCACAGTAACAAACCCTCTGCCCTCCCTTCCTATTCATAACGAATCTTACACCTGTTATACCATTTTCTGCTGCTGTTGATATTACCCGATACTCATCTGTCCAGAAATCCTTGTCTTCCTTCCACTTCACTTCACTGACCCCTACTATATCTAGATTGAGCCTTTGCATTTCCCTTTTCAGATTTTCTAGTTTCCCTACCACGTTCAAGCTTCTGACATTCCACGCCCCGACTCGTAGAACGTTATCCTTTCGTTGATTATTCAATCTTTTTCTCATGGTATCCTCCCCCTTGGCAGTCCCCTCCCAGAGATCCGAATGGGGGACAATTCCGGAATCTTTTGCCAATGGAGAGATCATCACGACACTTCTTCAAATACAGGCCACATGTCCTGTGGAAACACGTTACGTACACGATACAAAGGCGAAATTTGGGGTCAGACTCAGAATTACGGGAAAAGAAAGATGCACCATTGTAGCCTTCCCGTATAAATAAAAAATATAAAAGAAAATAATGATGTGTAATCTTCCCGAACAGAAAATGAAAAATTAAAATAATTTAATTTGGATAATTAAGTTCTGACGTATGAAAACTGATAAACCTTAACTCATGAAAAACTGATACATATTGACGTAAGTAGCGCTACACCATGGCCCTGTGAAATCAATCTGAATCTATCCGTGACAAACGAACTAAAAAATTCTTACCTCGTGATGGTGTCGCCGGATAACGTTGTCTATATATCTGCTCGTAAATGGCACAGCTTAGTGCAATGCTGGCCTATCTACTAATACTGGATAACATTTGTCTGCGATCTGAATTACGAGAAAAACTGATCTTACTTAGTGACACAGCTACACAGCTGGTCGTCTGATTACTAAAAAACGCATGACTATGATATGACAGAAATTCCAGAATATTTTAATTTAGATAAATGACTGGATCGGGACTAGCAATGACTTAAGGGGAAATTATACTTCTATAGTTGACGTGAAAACAATTATATTCTGAAATATTTTTACATTATTGATAAAGGTCTACAATCCATTACATGGGAAAACTGAATATATTACAAATCTGGGTCAATTGGTGCTGACGAATCACAAAAGAAAAGATTGAAACAGATTCGTATTAACATCTCAGACAAGTGACTTAACTGAGCGCATGCCAATAAAAATAATAAAATTTACGTTGACTTAATTACACTGTTGATTTTCATTGTATTAACAATTATTCATTTGTTCATAATCACCTCATTCCATGGTATCATTCAGCTCTGCGGCTGATCGAAATTATTATTCAGTTCCTTATAATAAAATTTTACAATTTGTTCTGCACTCTGACTTCAACTACTACTGACTGTAAACTGCGCTGTCCCAGCGACTGACTACAACTACAAGAGCTTCTGCAACTGCCAACTGCTCTGACCTGCGACTATTGCAGCTCTCTTTTAACAGGAGAAAAATATTTTATGTCACAGGTAGCACCCGTGAATTGTCGTTCTAGCAAATGAGCAATACATCGAGATTATATTTGCTCCAGCAGGGTGGTGAACCCCTTTCAGTACGTTATCGAAGGTCTTTGACAACTGCGGAAGCAACTTCAACTGGTTCAAATGGCTCTGAGCACTATGGGACTTAATATCTGAGGTCATCAGTCCCCTAGAACTTAGAACTACTTAAACCTAACTAACTTAAGGACATCACACACATCCATGCTCGAGGCAGGATTCAAACCTGCGACCGTAGCGGTTTCGCGGTTCCAGACTGTAGCTCCTAGAACCGGCGGAAGTAACTTCGAAGGTGCGATAGGGAGGTGTCTCGTGACCCTTTGTATATCAGTGACCTTGCGAACATTATTAATAGTAACCTCAAGCTATTTGCTGATGATGCAGTCATCTATAATGAACTACTGTCTGATGAAAACTGCACAAATATTCGGTATCATACTGATAGCATTTCGAACTTCAGCGTGCTTCAAATGTTCAGAAATGTCGAATTGTGGACTCCGCGAAACGAAAAAATTTATAACTTCAATGGTAACTAGACACATTTGGAATCAGCCATCACATGCAAATACCTGATGTAACGGTTTGGGGGGGGGGGGGGGGGGGACGTGAAATGGAACGATCACATAGAATGTAATGACATGTAAATGACAGATTTCGGTTTACTGGTAGAAGCAATCAGTCTACAAAGGCGATTGCTTACAAAATAATGACCTGAACGATCATAATATATATGTTAAACATGTGGGATACTGAACGCATGCAATCAAGGGCAACCCGCATGATCAGAGGTTTGTTTGACATGTGGGAGAGCGGAGCGGGGAAAAATGAGACACCTCAACTGGCAAATGCCTTACAGACTGTGCATCCCGTGAAAGCCTACGTCGGTATTAAATACCAAGAAACAGTTTTAAATGATGAATCTAGCAATATACTAAAATGTCCTGTAACGGGCATATTTTCAGCCTCCTCTGTAATTACGCTGCGTACTCATACCAATTTACTGTGTTGCAGGAATCTATGGTAATGTTTTATCTGTTGTTTCATGGCGTTATGTGTATGAAAGTATAATGAGAGACGTTGTATATAATAGGGTTTGTTATTCCTTAAATGTAACACTACATAACTTCTCTGTACCTTTGGCAGTTCTTGTCTGGTGGGAAACTATAGATGTATGTAAAAGAAACAGTCGAACAATATTGTGCGGTTGGACTCGGATGGGTTAAGATGGATGGATGGATGCAGTACATCTGATAATTAGTGAAAATGTAGCAGTTCGGTGGAAGGGACAACAGTTTTATTTAGTAAGAGTGGGAAGTGAAGAAGCTTGGAAGACTTAGGGGATGTGTACTGAGTCAGAAAGTGCAATAATTTATGTGCCGGGACTAGAAGAACTCAGAAGCGTTTGGAAAGCTATTGCTTCTCTTTATTGCAATAGTTTACCAGTATGTCGAGAAGACGTTTTATTCCGAAAGTCACGGAGAAGAGGATTTGCAACAGTTTAAGAGCCTGGAACAAAAGAAGAATTATAACAGACAAGAAGTATTTCAAGGTTCACTGCAGAAGACGTTGAGAAGAAGAAGAAACAGACAATACCTAGAACTATTAAGGACAAAACGCAAACGCTTCCTGAGAACGCTAGTACACCATGATCTGTTGAAGTTGTAGGCGAGTGATTTTGGATATTACATTAAAAAACAAAGGGGACAGTCAGTTTTGTTCGTCCTGTGAACTGTGTCACGAGTGTAGATGGATAGTTATTGTTCTGTGTATCGAACTGCGAACTGTTTTTAAAAGCCTACTTAAGCACAGTGAGAGCCAAAGCTTGCGACCATTTAAAATTGTTTTTATTAATAAAAGCGGCGGGTCACTGCTGAAATTGCAAAATCTGTGGCTACAGTATTGACCACAGTGATATAATCCATCCCTGCATCCCATTCGGAATTTGTTTAAAAAATTTGTAGTGTGTTCAACCACGGACGATGCATCGAAGCGGCCACGAGGGCTTTATTTCAATTTTGTTAATTTTCCCGACTGGAGTGATAGAAACCTATATATTTCAGTGGTGCCTGCTCTGTTGGACATATCCGACATAAAGGATACCACTAAAATATACAGGCTGTAAATTTTATGTTGACAAAACAGAATAACTCGAAAAATAAACTTCACACGAAAAACGGTGTACAATTCAAAGTTGATTATTTTCGAGGGGGACATCTGCTGGTGCTAAAAATCAGCCCACAACCCCAGCCCCCTGGAGGTGGGGCGGGAGGCAACTATAAAATTTCGAATAGGAACCCCCTTTTTTTTTGCAGAAAGGGATTCTACATAAAAACTATGTACATTTTGTCTTAAACATTTGTTTTGATTCTTGGTAGTTGGCGCTGTAATTCGAGAAAGTCCACGTTCTCATTTTTACGTGGAAAATGGTTACGGATAAATAAAAAATACTTATTTACTTCGTAAATTTTGATTCGCTAAAACTGTAACTTTCCCATAGGGTGGGGTTTGAGAGAGATGAATTAGAGTTTTACAAATGTTGACCCAAATATTAATTTTTCTGCAGATTCTGATAAGTATATTTTTGTGTCTACATTTGTTAAACTCTAACTCTCCCATGTAGCGATGAAGTGAGGATTTTCCCGCACGATCATTTCACGAGTGTACCGTCAATATTAAGAATCCGCTAAAACATCAAATCTCCGACATCGCTGTGGACGGAAAAAGATCCTGCAAGAACAGGACCAACGACGAGTGAAGAGAATCGTTCAACGTGACAGAAGTGCAACCCTTCAGCAAATTCCTGCAGATTCCATTGCTGGGCCGTCAACAAGTGTCAGCGTGTGAACCAATCGACGAAACATCACCGATAGGAAGCTCAATCATGTATCCTTGAATGCATGACACAAAGCTTTACGCCTCGCCTGAGACAGTCAACACTGACATTGGACTGTTGATGATTGGAAACATATTGCCTTGTCGGACGAGTCTCGTTTCAAACTGTAGGGAGCGGATGGGCGTGTACGAATTTACAGACAACCTCAAGAATCCATGTACCGCACATGTCAGCAGGGGACTGTTTCAGCTCTTGGAGGCTCTGTAATGGCGTAGGGCGTGTGCAGTTGGAGCCATATGGGGCCCCTGATACGTCTGGATACGACTCTGATAGGTGGCACGAACGTGTGCATCCTGCCTGGTCCCCTTCATCCATTCATATCCATTGTGCATTCCGACAGACTTGGGCAGCTCCAGCAGTACAATGCGATACCCTGCACGTCCGGAATTTGCTACAGAGTGGCTCCAAGAACACTCTTATGAGTTTAAACACTACCACTCACCCCCATGCCCCCCCCCCCCTCCCCAGTCATGAACATTACTGAGCAACGTCCTAGCCGCGCGGGATTAGCCGAGCGGTCTCAGGCGGTGCAGTCATGGCCTGTGCGGCTGGTCCCGGCGGAGGTTCGAGTCCTCCCTCGGGCATGGGTGTGTGTGTTTGTCCGTAGCATAGTTTAGGTAGGATAATTAGTGTGTAAGCTTAGGGACTGACGACCTTAGCAGTTAATTCCCATAATATTTCACACACATTTGAACATTTTGAGCAACGTGCTGTTCAGAAGAGATCTCCACCACATTGTACTCTCACTGATTTATGGACTGTCCTGCAGGATTCATGGTGTCAGTCCCCTCTAGCACTGCTTCAGACATTAGTCCCTTGTCGTGTTGCGGCACTTTTGCGTGCTCGCGAAGACCTTACACGATGTTTGGCAGGCGTATCAGTCTCTTTAGCTCCTCATAGTGTGTGTTCAGTGATCAATTAAGCTGCTGTGCATGCTGTCACCGATTTTTTGCCGCAAATCTTCCATCCAACAGGGGTTTAGCACAGGTTTTATAACTGCGCTACACTTTGTTCTAAGTACACGCAGTTTTTCTGAGGCCGACCGGTGTGGTCGTGTGCTTCTTGGCGCTTCAGTCTGTAACCGCGTGACCACTACGGTCGCAGGTTCGAATCCTGCCTCGGCCATGGATGTGTATGATGTCCTTAGGTTAGTTAGGTTTAAGTAGTTATAAGTTCTAGGGGACTGATGACCACAGATGTTAAGTCCCATAGTGCTCAGAGCCATTTTTTAGTTTTTCTGACATCACTGTACGTGAACTTACTCTTGCACAAGTCACTTAGGTGATCACATGACGTGATCGCACAGTGGCTGGAAGCAATACAAGGGTACCTTCAGCTTCATTTACTCCTAAGATTCTTTCACGGATTCGAAACTTATTTTTGTTTGTCTTACGCTAGAAAATGACACTGGGGCTGTCTTGTGTATGTGTGTGTGTGTGTGTGTGTGTGTGTGTGTGTGTTTCTTTTTTTTCTTTTTGTGTCGTGGTGTCTTAATTTGTCAGCATAACGCGCCAACAATGTAAATGACAATATTTACAATATGCTCTTGTGTAGTCACCTTCAACTCTTTCTAGCCACCTTTCAAATTTACTATAGCGCAGTCATAAATCACGAAATTTCTTTGTATGCTGTGCCGTTAGTTTACTCGTATTTAGCACTAGAAGTACGTTCACCTACGTACAAAAACACAACTTTAACTCCGGCACTACAGATATCACTCGCACCATGTATCATGGGCCCCGGCAGTCGGCGGAAAACGTAAACAAACGACGACTTACTGCGCATAGCCGGCAGCCAACGTCCTGTTCTCTTTTTCTGCGAAAGCTGGTCTGACGTAATAGTCATGTGGCTCGCTGATCGCTTCCGGTGTTGCGAGAGTCGTACTTGAACGCCGTGACGGTCTCTGCATTCATTTCAGAATAAGTAATGGAAACAGCGAGTCATTCGTAGCACAGTGCAAGGTGGAGTACACGAAGCATTTGGCAACGAGTAAGGCGCAATCGTTTTTCGAGGTTGGCATTGTCGTAAACGTGGTAGCTCAGGTGCGACCTGAGTCGGTACCTTGCACAACCATAGATCAACAGTCCCCTCCTCCCCCCCCCCCCCGCCCCCCCCCCCCCACACGACAGAAAATTAAATACTGCCGTTGCTGTGTGTTGCATGGATCAACTGTTCTTAAAAATTATTTTATTGAAAAACAACCAAAATATTTTTATAATCCACCATAATTCTCACGGCCTTGCCGCAGTGGATACACCGGTTCCCGTGAGATCACCGAAGTTAAGCGCTGTAGGGCGTGGTTAGCACTTGGAAGGGTGACCATCCAGGCCGCCATGCACTGTTGCCGTTTTTCGGGGTGCACTCAGCCTCGTGATGCCAACTGGAGCTACTCGACCGAATAGTAGCGGCTTCGGTCAAGAATACCATCATAACGACCAGGGGAGCGATGTGCTGACCCCACGCCCCTCCTATCCGCATCCTCCCCTGAGGATGACACGGAAGTCGGATGGTCCCGGTAGGCCACTCGCGGCCTGAAGACGTAGAGCTTTTTTACCGTAATTCCCATTGGGCAGTAGATGCAAAATTTTTACACCAGACAGGTACTCAAAACCACCAGATTTAGTGGGAATACCACTAACTGGAAAACACTATCTCTGAGCCACTTAAGTGTTTGCGATGTCATTCAGAAGTGCTGCTATTAATTATTGCATCAAGTATCACTTTGTACTGCGATGGCTCTGGTTAAGTTCTGTACATTCATACCCAACGCACACTTCTATACTTAACAAACAGTCATTATTTTCATTCTGAATATTTCATGCAGACAATACACGTTAGTAGTACATATATATTCATTTGCTCTTTGCTGAATACTACGCTCAACATGAGTAACATATTGACCTCATCACCGATGCACATGTAAACGACTAACTTCACAGAAAGTAATATTACAATATGGAAAAAATGCATGCCGGTATGAGATTATGTTAACTTTCTCATAACAGTCAGTCATAAGGGAAAAGCTATCAAAAAAACGATTTCACTGGTATATTAATTCGTATCTGAATTATTCTGTGTTAAGCTGAATCTGTCGAAATGGGCTTGGCTCAAATGGTTCAAATGGCTCTGAGCACTATGGGACTTAACATCTGAGGTCATCAGTCCCCTAGAACTTAGTACTACTTAAACCTAACTAACCTAAGGACATCACACACATCCATGCCCGAGGCAGGATTCAAACCTGCGACCGTAGCGATCACGCGGTTCAAGACTGTAGCGCCTAGAACCGATGGGCCACTCCGGCCGGCAAATGGGCTTGGTACTTCAGTTAATTATTTTTAGTTATGTGCTATTGTGGCCATGTTGTGAAATAAAGTGGCACGTTTTTGCTACAACACATTAAACACTTTACCAAGTACAACATTATAGACAGTGATGCAGTAGTACCGGGTTTGGCTTTATTTGTCGGTTACTGCGGGAGGTGTTGTGGTTTACATCTGCCTTTCTAGTATTTGATTAGTTATTCGTGAAGTAGCCATAAAAAACCGGTACCAGTTGTAGCCGCTACCGTTAGTACAAGAAGAAGGTAAAGACAAGGCCGTATTACCCTAACGTGTCAATCCCACATTAATAGCGAGAACAAGACGGCACTAGTTACAGGGCGAAAACTGGCGTTTAAGCAGTCATCATGTGTGAATGGAAGGAGATGAAGCAATAAGTGGACAATGGGAAGTACCCTATCCAATATACTTCAAAGCGGTAGCAGGAGAATGGATATGGATGTTGATTACTGCCTTACGCGCTTCCTATGGCAGTATTCCTCTCTCTGCTTTATTTTTCACTCGGTTCTTGCACATATTGTGTATTACATATCTCCCCATACATAGGGTGATTTTTCCACCGTTTAAAAACTCTATGGATTGATCGATGAGAGAATACGGATGAAAAAGAGTCTAATGAACTTACGTCCGCAAAAGCATGGTTTCCATGCTAGAGACCATTTATTCAGTCATACATTGTTACAGAGACTGCTTTCTAATAGGCGCTGGACCATGCAGCCACAGTTACAATATGTGTTGAAAACGTTTTCCATGTGCTTTAACACATGCGTGTTCGCGCTGTAACATGTTCTGTCTTTCACGTTCACATAGGCAAGGCTGCATCCGCACATTGTAAAAGGCAGTACGAATACGCTGCTCCAGTGTTTCCACATCTGGAACGGGCTGGGCATACACGACACGTCTGAGATGGCCCCATAACCATAAATTGCACGGACTGAGATCCGGTGAACAAACAGACCATGAAACTGGACCCGTTCGTCCGAGCCATCGACTAGGGAAGATACGATCGAGATGCGTCCGGACGTTAACGGCGAAATGGGCTGCAGCATCATCATTTAGCAGCCGCGTAACCCTTCAAACCATCAATGGCACTTCTTCCAGCAGGGGAGGCAAAGTCACTCGCTAGAAACACCGATGGTTCCGGTCTGTTAGGCGACGTGGGAGGAAGACTGGTCAGAAAATGCGGTCGTCAATTATTCCAGGCCACACACTCCGGCTGCACAGATTCTGATGATTCGCTGTCACCATAACTTGAACGTTCTGCATACTATCCCACAGGTTGTTGTTGTTGTTGTGGTCTTCGGCCCTGAGACTGGTTTGATGCAGCTCTCCATGCTGCTCTATCCTGTGCAAGCTTCTTCATCTCCCAGTACCTACTGCAACCTACATCCTTCTGAATCTGCTTAGTGTATTCATCTCTTGGTCTCCCTCTACGATTTTTACCCTCCACGCTGCCCTCCAATGCTAAATTTGTGATCCCTTGATGCCTCAAAACATGTCCTACCAACCGATCCCTTCTTCTAGTCAAGTTGTGCCACAAACTTCTCTTCTCCCCAATTCTATTCAATACCTCCTCATTAGTTACGTGATCTACCCACCTTATCTTCAGCATTCTTCTGTAGCACCACATTTCGAAAGCTTCTATTCTCTTCTTGTCCAAACTGGTTATCGTCCATGTTTCACTTCCATACATGGCTACACTCCATACAAATACTTTCAGAAACGACTTCCTAACACTTAAATCTATACTCGATGTTAACAAATTTCTCTTCTTCAGAAACGATTTCCTTGCCATTGCCAGTCTACATTTTATATCCTCTCTACTTCGACCAGTTATTTTGCTCCCCAAATAGCAAAACTCTTTTACTACTTTAAGTGTCTCATTTCCTAATCTAATTCCGTCAGCATCACCTGACTTAATTCGACTACATTCCATTAACCTCGTTTTGCTTTTGTTGATGTTCATCTTATATCCTCCTTTCAAGACACTATCCATTCCGTTAAACTGCTCTTCCAAGTCCTTTGCTGTCTCTGACAGAATTACGATGTCATCGGCGAAGCAATTCCCTCGTTCCTCTTGGCGGAAAAAACTGATCTGGCTGAGCTGGGTATGGTACGTTCGGCAGCCTGCACACGTTGTTCGTCAGCTTTTCCGGCGAATACGTTTGCATGCACACAGCAGTGTAATTCATTTTGTAAACTTGCGTCACGGCACAAATTTTCTACCTCATCCGGGCGTCCCCGGCTGTGAGCATACCACGGCGGACGTGACAATGCTTCGATCAACTGGCTGTAGAAACTTTTTTAACGCACAGATTAAAAAGAATCAAAATTTCGACCATTTTGAATGAATACGTGGCCTTAAGGCTGGCATCCATTACCAACTGAACTGTCGGTTCTCCTCTCTGGTGGCTTCATCTTTCCAGAAACTAAATTGAACGACATCTATCATCAGTTTTCCTTTCAATTCTTCCGTACGTTATTCTTGTCAGCAGCTTGGATGCATGAGCTGGTTAGATGGCTCTGCGATATCATCCGCGTTATCTGGTCTTGCTATTTACGGGATTGGGTGCATGATATTATTGCTTAAGTACAGTGACATGTCTCAAGAGTCGTACGTCCTACACACTAATCGCTTGGTAGTCACACTGAACAACAGCTAATTCTGTTATATTAACAGGCCATTTTCTTGTTAAGGCGAAGTTGTAACCTTGCGTGATTACTTCCTTATTAAAGTATAAATTAGTAACTTGCTCTCGAAGTTTGGCAGTTCTATTAGCTGAGTAATGGAACTGTAAGAGTTGAGTGTACGAATTCGTTACATAATTATCAGCGGGTCCTGAAGTTAGATGCAACGCTTCCAGAACTACAGATGAAATGCCAACTTTTTTCATTACGGACCTCTCTGCTCCACGTATCCCATATGAAGCTTTCAGAATTGCAACTTTGCTTGGAATAGGCTACGGTAGCTTTACTGTATTCAGTTCCTACAAATATTTAACACAAAACGCAATCATTGCTTTAACAAAAACAAGTTGTTAGCTGCTTGTCGAGCAACATAGTCTCTTACTTGTTTAGTATTGTACGCAATAACAAGAAAGGTTCCTATTCTTGCCCTTTGCACTTTCCGAACATATTATTAGCCTTTATTTATTGTCGAATAATCCGTTCACAATTGGTGGGCTTTGCAATTTATGTTTCTGTAATAATATTGAAAGAGCACTTTGTTGTGAAGGGGGAGCGAGAGGAGGGGAATTGGTGTGGAATGAGTTTGAGGATGCTTGATGTGTGTGCTGTCGTGTGCGTTCAAGGAATGCTCAGACGCGTGTTAACTGCAGGATTTATTGAACTGATATTTTTCTTGAAAATATAAGAAATATTTCGTTGTCAGTGTTAAATGTACGAGGGTAAGTCAATTATCATCCGCAATTTAGTTATATTTTTGTTTACTTTGGTAGTACTGTCGTTTACGTTGTTGTCGTATCCTTACAATTTTCAAGCTGCACGTGAAATCATTCCCTTAGACGGATGATTAACTACTGACGAGGGGATCATCGTCTGCAAATTGGTAACCGTTCTGCCTACGAAATCATCCACAACAGACCTGGGTTTCATAAAGTTTTTCAAGATGAGTTCCAAAACAGCTCACACAGTTGCATAAAGAAACGCGCTTGGACAACTGCAAAAAACATTTGGATCGCTATGATAACGAAGGGGACAACCTCTTAGATAGAATCATTACTGGTGACGAAACATGGATCCATCACTACGAGCCGGAGAGTAAACGGCACAGTATGGAATGGAACTATCCCAATTCGCCGTGGAAGGAAAAGTTCAGGACCCAACCGTCCGGAGGAAAACTGATTATTACGGTCTTTTGGGACGCACAAGGTCCAGCACAGGAACATAATGGGGAAAGGAGCACAACAATAAACAGCGTACGTTACAGTGAGATGCTTACTGCCAGGCTAAAGCCTGCAATTCGAAGCAAACACCGAGGATTGCTGGCAGATGGCGTTGTGTTGTTGCACAACAATGCCCGTCCGCATACTGCTGCCCACACTGCTGAAACACTCCAGAAACTCAAATTTGAAGTACTGAATCATCCTGCATATAGTCCCGATCTTTCCCCTTTTATCACTTTTTTGGTCTACTCAAACAGGCATTAAGCGGCCGTCGATTTGCCTCGGACGAAGCAGTGAAAGAAGCGGTGCATTACTGGCTCGCAGCTCAACCGAGAACCTCCCTTCGTAAGGGCATCAGGAAGCTTGTACAACGATGGACCAAGTGCGCTGAAACGCAAGGAGACTATGTCGAAAAAAGATGTTCTTGTAAGTTTCCTAAGTTGATTACAATAAAATTTTAGAACTACTTGTCGTTGTTGTTGTTGTTGTGGTCTTCAGTCCTGAGACTGGTTTGATGCAGCTCTCCATGCTACTCTATCCTGTGCAAGCATTTTCATCTCCCAGTACCTACCGCAACCTACATCCTTCTGAATCTGCTTAGTGTATTCATCTCTTGGTCTCCCTCTACGATTTTTACCCTCCACGCTGCCCTCCAATACTAAATTGGTGATCCCTTGATGCCTCAGAACATGTCCTACCAACCGATCCCTTCTTCTGGTCAAGTTGTGCCACAAACTTCTCTTCTCCCCAATCCTATTCAATACTTCCTCATTAGTTATGTGATCTACCCATCTAATCTTCAGCATTCTTCTGTAGCACCACATTTCGAAAGCTTCTATTCTCTTCTTGTCCAATCTATTTATCGTCCATGTTTCACTTCCATACATGGCTACACTCCATACGAATACTTTCAGAAATGACTTCCTGACACTTAAATCAATACTGGATGTTAACAAATTTCTCTTCTTCAGAAACGCTAATCATTTGACTTACCTTCCTTCGTAGGTAAAAAGGTTCATCTAGTTCCTCTTGTCGTACCACACTGAAATTCCTAACAAGGAAATGGTGAGAGTTGTCATGTTGGTTCCTGCTGTGGAATTTTGCCAATAACATTTATTTTTTCATGAACTTAACCAGCCAAAAGGAGGAGGGGGTGACTCGTAGAGAGAGGATGAAAAAGGAGCATAATTAGAAGAAGATAGTTAACGTTCGTTGAAATCTACATGCTAAATTTCAACTGTTGGCGTGACCTGAAGGTTACTGAAAAAAAAAGTGCGATATTTATTGCATGGTTTCCGAGCTTGAGCTAACCAGTGGCGTAGAGAATTGAACCTTGCGCTGCACTGCGCGGCGCTGTTTTGTCTCGACTTCCACTGATTTGTGAGACGACAGCTAAATGGGCGATTGAAAGCGATTGGTGTCGAAGTTGAGTGACTGTAGGAAGATACAAGATGATACAGACAAAATTTCTAGTTGGTTTGATGAATGGCAGCTAGCTCTAAATGTGGAAAAATTAAAGTTAGTGCGGATGAGTAGGAAGAACAAACCTGTAATGTTCGCTTATAGTATTACCAGTATCCTGTTTGGCAGAGTCAGGGCGTTTAAATATTCGAGCGTAACGTTGCACAGCGATATAAAATGGAACGAGCTCGTTAGAATTGTCATACGGAAGGCGAATGGTCGTCTACATTTTATTGGGAATTTTTAAGAAAGAGTGGTTCATCAGTAAAGGCATGCAGCACACTGGTGCGACCTACTCATGAGTACTGCTCGAGTGTTTGGGATCCGTGCCAAGACGGAGTGAAGGAAGACATCGAAGATAGAGGCGGGCTACATGACTTGTTACCCGTAGGTTGGAACAACACGTAAGCGTGACGGATATGCTTCGGGAAATCAAATGGGAATCCCTTCATTCATCATCTGTCGATTGTTGGACAAACACTGGATGGTTTGTTAAACATTCAGCTGGCTAATTTGAAGTGGTCTCTGTCTCATAAATCTACAGATACTAAGTACTGAATACTAGACGCTATTTTGACTCGACCAAAGATAGGAATCTTCCTACATTTCGGTCAAGGGGTCTGAACATTGAGTAATATGTCGCCGAAACAGGTAGCTAAATAAAAAAGCTATTTTGAAATTTAGACTGTTAAAAGATGTTTCATTTGACATTCTGTACTGAACAGCCGAGATCCTGAAACCATCTGTGAAAAGAGGGACATACAGAGATGTGAAAGTATCTGTTGGATGAAGAAAGATTTATTGCAAATGAGAGTAGAGATGAATATGATGTATGTATTAGGAGGCGTAACCAATATATTTTGAACAATGTTATTTTTTAGAGGAGAGGTTTGAGGTAAGATTGCAGCACTGCTCAGTCAGTTTGTTGGAATCATTATTGTCAGCTACTTTGTTCGGTTGCTCGGACTGAGAGAAATACCATGCCACTTCCCTGGTTCATGCGTTAAGATATGAACTGATTAAACTGTTAGGTTTTTATAGAAATTCTCTGTTACCTGTAGCCTTTTTAAATCATTCGTCACTTTTTTAAGCATAGTGCTGTTGAAGCTAATGTCATGTGTGAAGATCACGGGCAATTTTACGCTGTCGTTTTGAATATATGCTTCATTTTAAGATCGTCGTCTTGGAATATCATTTCATAGGAATAGTTGTCCGCCCTCGGTAGCTGAGTGGTCAGCGTGACAGAGTGTCAATCCTAGGGGCCCGGGTTCGATTCCCGGCTGGGTCGCAGATTTTCTCTGCTCAGGGACTGGGTGATGTGTTGTCCTAATCATCATCATTTCATCCCCATCGACGCGCAGGTCGCCGAAGTGGCGTCAAATCGAAAGACCTGCACCAGGCGAACGGTCTACCCGACGGGAGGCCCTAGCCACACGACATTTCATTTCATTTTTCATTGGAATAGTTGCTCTCCTCATCCCACTGTTGAAAGAAAGTTTATCATTACACATTACCACATTGCATCAAGTGGTATGCAACAGTTTGATTATTGTTCGGAAGCAGGCCCCCCCGTCGGACGTTCGAGTACTTCCTCGGGCCTGGGTGTGTGTGTGTTGTTCCTAGTATAAGATAGTTTAAGTGGCGTGTAAGTCTAGGGACCGATGAGCTCAGCAGTTTGGTCCCTTAGCAATTCACACTCATTTGAACATTGTTCGGAAATTTTATTTAAAAACAGAAATCCAGCTTAGTCGCTGCCTGCTTGCTGTTTGCTGTTGAACTTTCGAGAAATCTGCAACAATGTTTTCAAAACATGATGAAAGTAGACGTTTTGTTTAGGGCCACGTAACTGTTTTACTTCAGTTGCGCATTTAATATAAAGGCAAGTTGTATTCAGACTAGTTACAGTTCCTGGCAGATTAAAACTGTGTGCCGGACCGAGACTCGAACTCGGGACCTTTGCCTTTCGCGGGAAAGTGCTCTACTACTGGCAGAAGTAAAGCTGTGAGGACGGGGCGTGAGTCGTACTTGGGTAGCTCAGATGGTAGAGCATTTGCCCGCGAAAGGCAAAGGTACCGAGTTCGAGTCTCGGTCCGGCACACAGTTTTAATCTGTCAGGAAGTTTCATATCATCGCACAATCCGCTGCAGAGTGAAAATCTGTTGTGGACTGGCAAGATAGCCAATCCACAATGACGGGTAGCCGAAAGGCACGCGTCTAAGCTCACGCAGGATGGCGTGAGGTCTGCAACAGGTCAGGGATATGAGACTAGCAAAAATAGTACGTATCTGTTGGAATACTTAACTTTAATCCATAATTGGTAAACATCGGTCTGACGGTACATGCATCACAAGATAAATAGCAATTGATAATGGCGCCTTGCTAGGTCGTAGCAAATGACGTAGCTGAAGGCTATGCTAACTATCGTCTCGGCAAATGAGAGCGTAATTTGTCAGTGAACCATCGCTATAAAAGTCGGCTGTACAACTGGGGCGAGTGCTAGGACGTCTCTCTAGATCTGCCGTGTGGCGGCGCTCGGTCTGCAATCACTGATAGTGGCGACATGCGGGTCCGACGTATACTACCGGACCGCGGCCGATTTAAAGGCTACCACCTAGCAAGTGTGGTGTCTGGCTGTGACACCACAAAATCTCATTCTAGTTACAGTTCATTTGAAATTAGGTTTTGTTAAGTCAAGGGTTAGTATACGAGTTTAAGTTGTATGACAGTTTGTGGGTGCATAGTTTTGGTAATACGTAGACTTTTTATAGACTAGGAGGTCATTTTATCGTATATTTCCTACAGAAACATACAGCGGGAAGCTTGCAAGTTAATATGTCGAGAATGGACTTTGACTCTACAGAGAAGAGAGCGCTGATTTGAAATTTCCTGGGAGATTAATATTGCGTTCTGCAGCGAGAATCGTACCGGACACCTTTGTCTTTCGTGGACAATTGCTCTACTGATCGAGGTATCCAAGCTGGACTCTGTTCTCTTTGAGTAGTCATGCAGGATTTCCGGGGAAACATCTGTGGAGTTTGGAATGTGGGAGTTAAGGAAGCGGTAGAAGTAAAGTTGTGTGAGAAATCGTGGGCCGTGCATGGACCAGCATATTCGGGAGAACACTTGCCCGCGAATGACCTAGGTCCAAGTTTGGAGTCCAGTTACTCCACGCCGTCTTAATCTGGAATGTCCAGCAACCAACGTACTACCTACAACATCCTGCATTATCGGTTGGAGACAAGCATCAACCGCATTGCGGAACTACAGCCCCATGCGTAGCATGCCGTTAACACCACAACAGAAAAGAATGGTGTCTCGAGCATTGTTGGAGACTTTATCGATGACCTGGGGAGCGGTCCAATTCTTCAACTGTTTTGGAGAGGCGCAGTGATGCTGCTTCTGGCGTTGTTGTGTGGTAAGACATCGGGTATCACGGCTGGTGGTGACTGAGCAAACTACGACTCCACGACGGTACGCTGTGGATATTCTGTGTCCTCATGTCTTATCTCTCACGCGGCAGTATCGTGACGCCACTTTTCAATAGGACAATGCTCTTTCACAACGGCATATATTCGTAGGAAGTGCCTGTGTGATGATGATGTACTCCTGTGGGCAGCAAAATGTCCAGACTTGGTACCGATGTAAAATTTGTGGAACCAGGTCGAAACACAATTCTGTCCCAGTGCCAGTACTGGAAACGTCAAGGACGAATTAAAACAGTTCAGGGACAGGTTGCCGCAGGAGAGGATGCAAGGGCTCTGGGGCACCTTTTCCAAACAAATCATTGAATGCATCCAGTCCAAAAAAATGGTTCAAATGGCTCTGAGCACTATGGGACTCAACTTCTGAGGTCATTAGTCCCCTAGAACTTAGAACTAGTTAAACCTTACTAACCTAAGGACGTCACACACATCCATGCCCGAGGCAGGATTCTAACCTGCGACCCTAGCCGTCTCGCGGTTCCTGACTGCAGCGCCTAGAACCGCGCGGCCACTTCGGCCGGCCATCCAGTCCAAACGGAGTTTAACGTCTTACCGATTAGTTGCAAATAACACCGACTCCTCTGTTATTCAAAAATGGTTCAAATGGCTCTGAGCACTATGGGACTCAACTGCTGAGGTCATTAGTCCCCTAGAACTTAGAACTAGTTAAACCTAACTAACCTAAGGACATCACAAACATCCATGCCCGAGGTAGGATTCGAACCTGCGACCGTAACGGTCTTGCGGTTCCAGACTGCAGCGCCTTTAACCGCACGGCCACTTCGGCCGGCTCTGTTATTCTGATTGGATTTTGTATCACTGAAATAGCATCGGCTATCCTCTTTATCTGTTAAGCTTCATTTCGATTTCTCCTCACCTTCGCTGTGGTTTAACGTTTTTGTCACTCAGCGCATTTTGCAAGAGGGAAAAACGTATTTTCTTCTTTTCTTATAATATTCTCTAGGGTTCTACGAATATGCTCGAACGTTAACCAATGTTTTCTGCCGTTCTAGAACGCAACTTGGAAAAGGCACAAATTCCATTAATTGCAAAACCGCCCTTGGTAGAGATGTGTGCAACGTAGTAATCCAAAAAGTTTATCTACCGTGGAGAGAAAGTACGTAGACAAATAGTGAGTGAGCAATTTTAGCAACAACAGACGCGGAGGATGTTTACAGAATTTTATCTGTTGTGAAAGAAGAATAAATGAACTTTTAGTAAATTATTTCTACTATTATCGCATTCACTAATAACCCACTCTTTCTGAAATTATTCATAACGCGTATGGCCGTCAAGCAGCACAACACAAATCTCTATAGAAGTTTTTCCACTGCAGTGTAAGAACCGGGAATGAATGCGCTGACTTGAATTTCGGAACAAAGACTGAAAGAGCGCAACCCGAACTCTGAAACGTCAGAGGCTGCTGGGATTTAAAGCAATGCGAGCGACTCTGCTGTGGGAATGAGCCGTCTGTTTTGTGGCGCACGCTGTTTTATTACTAGAACGGGACACAGTGAAACGGTACGGCAGGAAGCAGACCGCAAAGCGAGAACAGGTAGACAGGCAAGAATGAACTTAGCTACTTCAAAGGACCCAACCGATTCGCTCCAGATATACGAAACAAAAATTATCTTTCCACAAACGCAGATCCAAACTGTTGTCTCTCTAGTCAGACCTGCCAGTTGGCTCTTGTCTACAACACTTTGTAGCCCGTAGAATGGATGTATACACTGAGGAAAGTCATGGGATTCCTCCCAGTATTGTAACGGTCCTCCTTTTGCCAAACGTAGTGCAGCAACTCAGCGTGGGATGGACTCAATAAGTCATTGGAAGTTCTCTGCAGAAATAATGAGCCATGGTGCTTCTACAGCCATCCATAACTGGTAAGGCGGGTGCCAGGTTGAGATTCATTGGGAGAGTCCTTAGAAAATGTAGTCCATCAACAAAGGAGGTGGCTTACAAAACACTCGTTCGACCTATACTTGAGTATTGCTCATCAGTGTTGGATCCGTACCAGGTCGGGTTGACAGAGGAGATAGAGAAGATCCAAAGAAGAGCGGCGCGTTTCATCACAGGGTTATTTGGTAAGCGTGACAGCGTTACGGAGATCTTTAACAAACTCAAGTGGAAGACTCCGCAAGAGAGGCTCTCTGCATCGCGGTGTAGCTTGCTCGCCAGGTGTCGAGAGGGTGCGTTTCTGGATGAGGTGCCGAATATATTGCTTCCGCCTCCTTATACCTCCCGAGGAGATCACGAATGTAAAATTAGAGAGATTCGAGCGCGCACGGAGGCTTTCCGGCAGTCGTTCTTCCCGTGAACCATACGCGACTGAAACAGGACAGGGAGGTAATGACAGTGGCACGTAAAGTGCCCTCCGCCACACACCTTTGGGTGGCTTGCGGAGTATAAATATAGATGCAGATGTAGATAACTCTACGGAAACGCGGAGTGCTCCCTATTGTGAAGGATCTCGGATTATTGAATTCCCTGACGATTACCGAAACAGATTGGCCGTTGCGTATAAATCCACCATTACGCGTTCAGTCTTCATTTCCTTCCCGCGGCCATAATCAAATCGTAAATGTTTTCGCATGAATCACCTGAGGACTAATGACAGCTCTGCCAATGCGCCGCCTTTTTATACCTTGTGTATGCGATACTACCGACAACAGTTAATGTGAGTAACGCTGTCCCTTGATAAGTAGTCTGTAATAGCAATGTACACGTTGTCGGAAAAAGAATGTACCTGTTATATCGTGACGCACCAGTTCAATATTTATCAAACTTTATAGAGATATTCATCACACAACTCGTGTTAAATGAATAAAGATAAATTTCAATTGGAACTGATGTCCATCATCATCATCATCATCATCATCATCATCATCATCACCTCAAAATGGTTCACATGGCTCTGAGCACTATGGGACTTAACATCTGAGGTCATCAGTATCCTAGAACTTGGAACTACTTTAACCTAACTAAGCTAAGAACATCAAACACATCCATGCCCGAGGGAGGATTCGAACCTGCGACCGTAGCGGTCGCGCGGTTCCAGTCTGAAGCGGCTATAACCGCTCGGCCACATCAGCCTTCCATCATCACATCACCAGTACTGAAATGTGATACAACTGACATGAATACACTTTTGCATTCACTCTGTCATGAAAGTAAACAGCCTCTTAATGTCATACTGTGCGAGTTGATGAAGATTTTTGGGTCAAGGCCGAGATGAAAGGGTATGTTTCGCTGTCGCATCCCAGTCATGCCCTACAAATATGAGGTCAGGTGACCGGGCAGGCCTGTGAAATACCCGTGCATTCGTCAATATGTTTGTGCTTTGAAACGCGGCCTAGGATCTTGCATTATCTTGCTAGCGTATGCCATTTAGTAAATACTCGCGAACATTCAGCCACCGTTCAGCAATTACTAACGACTCCTGCTGACATATCTTCTAACACCCAGCATTTCAATGTCTGGAGGCGCACATGTCTCGAAAATCGCTGCTCCCTGCGACCTTCCACCATCTCGTCTACGACACGTTGGCGTCGACCTGACTTCCTGATGTGAAAATCATTGCTGAACAACGCAGAATGCCCTAAGTGTCCTACTCATTTCTAGCTGTACAGCATGCAAGTCCGTTTGTGGTATGGTGTCTGTGGTATCACGTGCCGACACCATTCCAAGGACATCATAGCAACGGAATTGCAAATTTCCGTCTGATGCAGACGTTTATGTCATATTATGATAACCGGGGACCTAGAAACGACGGAGAGGCTCCGTCCCCACCGCAGTCGCAGTGGTCCGCAATTCCACGACGACTACTTCTGTCCTCTTCACCCCTCCGCAGCCCCACACCGAACCCTGAGTTATTGTGCGGTTCGGCCCCCGGTGGACTCCCCATGGAACGTCTCACACCAGACGAGTATAACCCCAATGTTTGCGTGGTAGAGTAATGGTGGTGTACGCGTACGTGGAGAACTTGTTTGCGCAGCCGTCGCCTACGTAGTGTAGCTGAGGCGGAATAAGAGGAACCAGCCCGCATTTGCCGAGGCAGATGGAAAACCGTCTAAAAACCATCCACAGACTGGCCGGCCTACCAGACCTTCCCGCCCGTAAAGCGTTAGACCGCACAGCCAACCGGGCGGGCGATGCAGACAGTGGTCGCACAGCACCTGGTGGACCCAATCACTCATGCCCGGTGAGTCACGCATCCAGTGGCTCTGTACTTCGAGCGCCCTTTGCCGCTGCAGTGTAGGATGGCCGGATGTGCCAGCTCAGCGCAGTCGGGCTCATAAACACTTTGCAAGGTAAGGCTACGCAGACGCCGCCTTGTCGCGGCTCCAGCTTCATCATTCGTGCTTTACTACAGAGAGAATTTTCCTTGTGGACTTCGTGATAACTGTTTCTGCCTGCAGTAAGTGTACTGAGCCTTCGATCGTTTCAAGAAATACGAGTAAAAATACCTTTTTTTGCTCCTGTTCAGTTTTCATACGGTGACAGTTCCCCCACCACTCTGCGGCGCACCTCCATTGCCGTGTGTGTAAAGTTGTAACTACACGGCAGTGTCTCTGGTAAAAGATTCATGGCGACTCGGGACTCGACCCAGCTTCCAGTATATGTTCCCGACGGTCTGTCATGACACTCTGCCTATAACCTTTGCCCAGGTTACAGTTTATGTCACCTGGCTATTTGTTAGAGCCAAGCCAATAATCCTTCGATCCTGTCGTTGTGCAGTCCTTCTGGGAGAAACTCTTCCCACTGTTAGGGTCACATTGTCGTACTGAGTCCGTCTCGCCACCTGTCGCTTTGCACTCATTGCTCACAGCTTACTTTTTGTGAGAACTTTACTATAATGCACCCATCTCACCAACGGCTTTGATTTGAACTTTTGCAGAGAAAGATGGCATTCTTTTCTGCGAACTACATCTCACGATGGCTAATCTGGGTGTCTAACTTTACTGGACTTTTCTTGGACCCACAGAATAGCCACCGTGTACTCAAAATGTTTCCTTTGTCAAGGAATGGCTTTTTCCCGTTCCCGTGAGTGCATACATACAAATTTTGAGACTTTCCAATTTGTATGGTGTTTACTGACTATATAGAAGTGTTCTACTGTGTCACGAGAGAATACTGGCAGTTTTGGGTAACTAAGAACTAGTGCACTGAAGCGACAAAGAAACTGATATAGGCTTGCGCATTCAAATACAGAGATATGTAGACAGACAGAAAACGGTGCTGCGGTCGGCAACGACTATACAAGACAACAAGTGTCTGGTGCAGTTGTCAGATCGGTACTGCCGCTACAATGGCAGGTGATCAAGATTTAATTAAGTTTGAACGTGGTGTTGTAGTCAGCGCACGAGCGATGGGATACATCGAGGTAGCGATGAAGTGGGGATTTTCCCCTCACACTCTTATTCACGAGTGTACCGTGAATAGCAGGACTCCGTTGAAACATCAAATCTAGGACACCGTTGCGGCCGGAATAAGACCCTGCAAGAACGAGACGAACCACGACCGAAGAGAATCGTTTAACGTTACACAGGTGTAACCCTTACACAAATTGATACAGGTTTCATTGCTGGGTGATCAATAAGTGTTGGCGTGCGAACACTTCAACGAAACGTCACCGATATGGACTTTCCGAGACGAAGGCCCACTCGTGTACCCTTGATGACTGCGTGACACAAAGCTTTACGCCTCGACTGGGTCTGTCAACACCGACATTGGACAGTTGGTGAATGAAAACATGTTGCCAGGTAGGACGAGTCTCATTTCCAATTGTATGGAACGGATGGACATGTACGGGTATGTAGACAATGTCATGAATCCATAGACCCTGCATGACAGCAGACGACTTTTCAAGCTGGTGGATGGTCTCTAGTGATGTGGAGCATTTACAATTGGAGTAATATAGGACTCCTGACACTTCTAGATACGAATGTCAGGTTACACGTACTGAAGCATCCTCTCACCATCACCTGTATCCTTTCACGATCATTGTGCAATCTGACGGACTTGGGCAATTCCAGCGGGACAATTCGATACCCTACAAGTCCAAAATTGCTACATATTGGCCCCAGGAATACTCCTGTAAAGTTAAGCACTTCCGCTGACGTTATTGACTATATCTGTGATGCGTTGCAAAGTACTGTACACAGAAGGTCTCCCCCCGTACTCTTACGGATTTATCGAGAGCCCTGCAGCGTTCATGGTGTCAGTTCCCTCCAGCACTACTTCAGACATCAGTCGAGTCCATGCCACGTCGTGTTGCGCCACTTCTGCCTGCTCGCGGGGGCCGCACACGATATTAGGCAGGTGAACCAGGTTCCTTGGCTCTTCAGCGTACCTACCCATATCATTTTATAAAAGAATATATACAAGAATGAAACTGAAGTTACAGAAAGGTAATCGAACGGTCGCACATAAGTACAGACCAATATCCTTAACATCAGTATTCAGCAGAATTTTTGAACGCACTCTGAGTTTGGTTACAAGAAATTTCCTTGAGACAGGAAACGAAAACGGATCTAGATGCATCGCCCGTGCGGAACTCAGCTTGTCGTTTACTGACTTGATATCCTAGGAATCATCGATGGAGGGCAACAGGCAGATTCCATATTCCTCTATGTACAGGAAAGATTTGACGGTCAGGGTGAGCAGCAATCTGCTGCTGTTTACTGATGACACTGTGGTATACGGGAAGGTGTCGTCGTTTAATTACTGGATGAGGATACAAGATGACTTAGACAAAATTTTTTGTTGGTGTGAAGGATGACAGCTTAGTCTATATGTAGAATGCAGTAGGTAAATGTGGGTGAGTAGGAAAAACACTCCTGTAACATTCGAATACAGTATTACAGTATTAGTAGTGTGATGCTTCACATAGACACGTCGATTAAATATCTAAGAGTAACGTTGTAAAGAGATATGAAATGTAATGATGACGTCAGATTTTCAGCAAGGAAAGCAAATGGTCGACTTCTTGGCACAATGTAGCTCATCTACAAAGAAGACGGCGTATAGAAGCTAGTGCGACCTATTCTTAAGTAGTGCTCGAATCTTAGGGATCCCAGCATATGGAATTTAAGGAAGGAATCGAAAAAAAATTCAGGGCGTGCTGCTAGATTTTTTACAGATGGGTTCTATCAGCATCAAAGTATTACAAAGATGATTTGTGGACTCAAAAAAGAATCCGTGGAGGGAATAATACGCTCTATTTCGACAAAGTATGTCTGAAGTTTAAAGAACTGGCATTTGACGCGACTGCAGATCGATTCTATTGCCGCCGACGTACATTTCGAGTAATGATCGCGAAGATAAGATGAGGCAAATTAGGGCTCTTACGGAGGCTTCGGTGACATTAAAAGCAAGGGTGGTAATATTAAGAGGGTAACGGGAATTCCACTGTTAAATGCAGAGGAAAGACCGGATAGGTGGGAAGAATACATCGAAATCCTATATGAGGGAGAAGAGTTGTATGATGTGATAGAAGAGGAAGCAGGAGCCTATTTAGAAGAGATAGGGGATCCAGTATTAGAATCAGAATGTAAAAGAGGAGGACTTAAGATCTAATAATGGAGAAGGGATAGATAACATTCACTCAGAATCTCTAAAATCATTGGAGGAAGTGGCAACAAACTGACTATTCACGTTGGTATGTAGAATGTATGAGTTTGGCGACATACCATCTGACTTACGGAAAAATATCATCCAAACAATTCCGAAGACTGCAAGAGCTGACAAGTGCGAGAATTATGGCACTATCAGCTTAACAGCTCATGAATCCGAGTTGCTCACAAAAATAATATTCAGAAGAATGGAAAAGAAAATTGAGGATGTGTAGATGAGGATCAGTTTGGCTTTAGAATAGGTAAAGGCACGAGAGAGGCAATTCTGACGTTGCGGTTGATAACGAAAGCAAGACTAAAGAAAAATCAAAACACCTTCATATGATTTGTCGACTTGCAAAAAGCGTTCTAAAATGTAAAATGGTGCATGATGTTCGAAATTATGAGAAAAGAGGGTTAAGATATAGAGAGAGACGAATAATATATAACGTGTACAAGATCCAAGGGGTAATAATAAACGCTGACGACCAACAACATAGTGCTCGGATTAAAAAGGGTGTAGGACAGGGATGCAGTCTTTCGTCTCTACTCTTCAATATGTACATCGAAGCAGCAATGATGGAAATAAAAGAAAGGTTCAGGAGTGAAATTAAAATTCAAGGTGAAAGGATATCAATGAATCGATTCGCTGATGACATTGCTATCCTGGGTGGAACTGAAGACGAATTACATGATCTGCTGAACGGAATGAAAAATCTAATGAGTGCAGAATATGGATTGAGAGTAAATAGAAGAAAGACGAAAATAATGAGAAGTAGCAGAGAAGAGAACAGGGGAAAATTTAACATCAGAACTGATGGTCGCGAAGTATATGAAGTGAAGGAATTCAGCTACCTAGGTAGTAAAATAAGCAATGACGGATGGAGCAAGGAGGACATCAAAAGCAGACTACCAGTGACAAAAAGGGCATTCCTGGCCAACAGAAGTCTACTAATATCAAATATCGGCCTTAATTTGAGGAAGAAGTTTCTAAGAACGTACGTCTGCAGTACAGCATTGTATGGTAGTGAAACATGGATTGTGGGAAAAACGGAACAGAAGAGAATCGAAGCAATTGAGATGTGGTGCTGCAGGCGAATGTTGAAGATTAGGTGGACTGATAAGGTAAAGTATGAAGAGGTTCTAAGCAGGATCGAATAAGAAAGGAATATGTGGAAAACACTGATAAGGAGAAGGGACAGGATGATAGGACATCTGTTGAGATATGAGGGAGTGACTTTCATAAAGCTAGAGGGAACTGTAGGAGGCAAAAACTGTAGAGGAAGACAGAGATTGCAATACATCCTGCAAATAATTGAGGATGTAGGTTGGAAGTGCTACTTTGACATGAAGGGGTTGGCACAGGAAAGGAATTCGTGTGGGGCCGCATCAAACCAGTCAGAAGACTGATTACCCCCCCCCCCCCCCCCCCCACACCCACCCCCTCCGCAAAAGAAAACTACCGAGGTTTATAGACAGTGGTTTTCCCCTCACATAGTTTGAGAGTGTACCAGGGAAGTAAATGAATACTAGCGGTAAAAGGTATCTTACGCCATGCACGGTAGAACCGGTTGTGGAGTACATTAAGAGAGTAAAATGTTCATAAATGAGACTGGAGCTGTATAGAGTGAACTTCATTTTCCCTTTGAAAATAGAATTGTGATGAAGGAGAAAGAATTGCTCCAAACCACCTTCGATCTGGTGAGACTGCTTTGTTTCATCTGACCTAGGAGATCTCCGGGAAAGGATAAAGAGTCTGAACAGAATAAGCATGAAACAAGTCCACTTTCCAGTGTCCAACTTTAACGCGATATGTCAAATACTTGTTTTTCTTTGCGGCCATTAGTCTTCTTACGGGTGTGGTGCCGCCCGCCGCGTAATCCTCTCGTATGTCAACATCTTCATCTAAGAGTAAGCTTTCATCCAACATTCTCAGTTATTTATCTAAGTCCTCCGCTACAGTTTCGACCCTCTACAGCCCCCTCTAATATCACAGAAGTTATCCTGTGATATTTAAACAACAAAGCTTACCCAAGACTAGGAGCCGTTGACGAAGGTGCAAGGAAGGAACGAGTATGATGAGCGAATACTAAGTAAAGTACTGTGATTATGTGAAAATTCGCCACGATGTCTGACGTGATTGACAAAGACTGCTCAGTGGGTATTGTGTATTAACAGTTGGTTCCAAGTGTCTGAGTGATTAGTAATGGTTCATACCTCAAAACCTAAATTCATTTTTGGGCTTCTTATTTAACATAATCATGTCCCCACAAATATCATTTCAAAAATATACAATGACGGCACCATAAGGGAAGTGACGCAATCAACCAGCATTTTCTGCCATTACACAGGTGAAACAGTAACCATGGATGCCACGTTTCAGAAAACACTGTTTCAGCCGTTGAGAACATATCGAGACACCGATTAACAAATGAACAATGGAGTTCAGCATACACGAATACACGTTGTACACCCATTTATTAATATTACAGAGCCAAATTGCAAGAAAGCAAAGCTGTTGCCGAGCAATAAGGCTGATGACAATTACGTAGTTACAAACAGCAAAAAATATAGTTTTATAATAGACACTAAATACTGAATATCCATACAGTTAATCTATGGTTGAGGTTTGGGAACAGTATGAAACCGAGGGTTTTATTTGACTACTATTATTATTATTATTACATAAGATACAAGGCTATCAGTGCCAATTTCAGGAATTGCAGTAGTACTACGGGCTGGTTCACGCTTCTCATTCAGCCATAGAAGTTGTAGAAGTGTCATTGTAGATAAAGTTTTGATATGGAACGTACCATTTGGATGTAATGTAAGTTTCAAGATCGTATCATTTGCAGATGTCTTGCTTCACGGTACAGACACAGCGAAGGCAGTGTTCGGCGTACTCGTCGTCCGGTTCCGTTCTATCTGACGAAGGTCGGCCTCTCCAAAGTCGAGAGTGGAGCACCACAGTAAACCTTCCCACTTGCAAACATTCTCTGACAGATATGTTAGGTGATGTCCAAGGCCAGGATTTTTAGGTGCTCACCATTTTTTGCTAGGTTGAATTAAAGCTCTTCAGAAAGATACCACAGCGAGAAATTTTGCCTCTAGTTGCGAAAACACACATCTCTTTTTCCCTTTTTGGGACTTTTATCCATTCTTTTCTCCAACAATTACCTCTTATTTTCACAGTAGCTTTCCTACGACTACACCTACCTAGATACTCCGCAAGCCACTATACGGTGCGTGGTGGAGGGTAGTCTGTACCACTACTAGTCATTTCCTTTCCTGTGTCACTTGCGAATAAAGCGATGGAAAAACGACTACCCAATCTCTGTATGAGTCCTAATTTCTCGTATCTTATCTTTGTGCTTTTTACGTGTAATGTATGTTGGCAGCAATACAGTTTCAAATGCCGGTTATCTAAATTTTCTCAGTAGTGTTTCTCGAAAAGAATGTCGCCTTCTCTCCAGGGATTCCCATTTCAGTTCCTGAAGCATCCCGTAATGCTTACGTGTTGTTCGAACCTACCGGAAACAAATCTAGCAGCCTACCTCTGAACTGCTTCGATGTCTTCCTTCACGCCGAACTCCTACGGATCCCAAACACTCGAGCAGTACTCAAGAAAAGATCGTACCAGTGTCCTGTATACAGCCTCCCTTACAGGTGAACCAATCTTTCCTAAAATTCTCCGAATAAACCGAAGTCGACCATTCGCCTTCCCTATCACAGTTCTCACATGCTCATTGCGTCTGATAACGCTTTGCAGCGTTAGCCCAAATATTTAAGCGACTTGACTGCGTCAAACAAGACACTATTAATACTGTATTACACGTTTGATCTTCCTACTCATCTACTCCAACTTACATTCCTTCACATTAAGAGCTAGCCGCCATTCATCAAACCAACTGGAAATTTGGTCTAAGCTGCCTTGCATCTTCCTAGTCACTCACCTTCGACACCCTACCATACACCAGTGATCTTACCGTTTTAGTAACCTTCTTGAGCGCATTTTGTTGTTTATAAGAGAAATGACTTGCGACTTCAGTTTCATTTGTATGTGGCTCCGAATTAACATAAAACATTTAACTTTAAATAAACATCTGCTCATTTTCCAGAGAACGTGCCAAGAACAGAGTAGTTCGTTGAGTAAGCGTGGAACTGAAACCACACCTGACACAGTGGAAACTAATCGTGTCTACGACAAATCCTATTTCTCTCATTTTAACGCTATAAATAGCCTGCAGGTGGGAACAATGCAAATATAAACTAGTATATTTCATTCTATGCTGTTCATTTAACCAGAATCACTAGGCTGTTACGAAACCAGTGTATTCAACGCCGAAGGATCTCATTGGACGAATTTTTGTTCTGGCTGCGGAATTAAAACTAGGCTCTATATAAACTGATGTAACTCTAATGCGTTGTACTACACTCATGCTCACAAATTAATGATAATGCTGATAAATGGTGAATCAACGCTCTGGTGTGAGGTTTGTGGGCTTAAAACACCTCGGGGTATGACTATGCGGTGAATTTGACCTGCGGTCGTCCCACGGTTGCGTTGGCAGCAGTCCACATACGCAGAGGTGTGTTGGTGCATGTCAGAGTACGGTGCAGCGAGTAAGTGTACAGACGTTTGCAGGTGTGCCAATGGTGACTGTGTGTTGTAAATGGCTCAAAGAACACATATTGATGACGTTATGAGGGGTAGAGTACTAGGGCGACTGGAGGCTGGGCAAACACAGCAGCTCGTAGCACAGGCCCTCCGTGTGCCGCAAAGTGTGATCTCAAGATTATGGCAACAATTCCAGCAGACAGGAAACGTGTCCAGGCGCTACAATACTGGACGACCACTGTGTACAACACCACAAATAGACCGATATCCCACCATCAGTTCCCGCAGACGGCCACGGACTACTGTAGGTAGCCTTATTCGGGACCTTACCGCAGGCACTGGAACAGTTGTCTCCAGACACACAGTCTACAGACGACTGAACAGACATGGTTTACACACCGAGAGACCTGCAAGGTGCATTCTACTGACGTCTGGTCACAGGAGAGCCCGTAAAGCCTGCTGTCAAGAACACAGTACATGGTCATTGGAACAGTGGTTCCAGGTTACGTTCACGGACGAGTAGAGGTATAGTCTGAACAGTGATTCTCACCGTGTTTTCATCTGGCATGAACCAGGAACCAAATAACAACCCCTTAATCTCCTTGAAAGGGACCTGTACGGAGGTCGTGGTTTGATGGAGTGCGGTGGGATTACGATTGGTGCAGGTACCACCTGCATGTCTTTGAAGAGGAACCGTAACAGGTCAGGTGTATCGGGACGTCATTTTGCACAAGTATGTTCGCCTTTTCAGGGTTGCAGTGAGTCCCACCTTCCTCCTGATGGATGATAACGCAAGGCCCCACCGAGCTGCCATCGTGGAGGAGTACCTTGAAACAGAAGGCGAGTGGAGTGGCCTGCCTCTTCTCCAGACCTAAACCCCATCGAGCACGTCTGGGATGCTCTCGGTCGACGTATCGCTGTACGTCTTCAAACCCCTGCGACACTTCAGGAGCTCCGACAGGCACTAGTGCAAGAATGGGAGGCTATACCCCAGCAGCTGCTCGGCAACCTGATCCAGAGTATGCTAACCCGTTATGCGGCCTATATACATGTGCATGGTGATCCTATCCCATATTGATGTGGGGGTACATGCGCAGGAAACAGTGGCGTTTTGTAGCAGTTGTGTTTCGGGACGGTTTTCTCAACTTATCATCAATACCGTGGACTTACAGATCTGTGTTGTGTGTGTTCCCTATGTGCCTATGCTATTAGCGCCAGTTTTGTGTAGTGCCACGTTGTGTGGAACCGCATTCTGCAATTATCCTTAATTTATGAGCATGAGTGTATTTGTGGTGCGGGTATTTTGTTAGATGACAAACCTCAGCGGGATAGTATCAAACAACACATTAAGAGTCAAAAGAAGAAGTCCCTTCACACAAACAAAACGCAGCAGCCTCTATTACCAAATGCATTTGAACAGCGTTCTTTAGGAAGCCAACATCTGAAAGAATTTAACAGTGATTTGTGTGCAGCTGTTACACAAGCGGGAACTCTCTTCAGTAAGGTGAACCAATCGGCCGTAATAGAAAGTCTTCAAAAATGCAGAAAGGTGTAACTGTCCGATGACACTGACTTAAGAAACAACCACATGGAACCTGTTTGCCGAAAAGGCAAGGAGAATAGGTCTGATTAATATATGGGATTCGTTCTGACTGAACCCACAGACTCAATGAAATGATCTGTTTTGAATATTTTTGTTTCTCCCCTCGTAGTGGAGAAAGTCAAGCCCGCTTTGTTAAAAACGTATGAGTTGCACAAAGCCAATGCCACTAGAGTGATGCACTTAAACTTCTGCCGGAAACTGTGCTTTAGCGTCACTCCATGAGTAATGAATGGCAGCTAGCTCTAAATGTGGAAAAATGTTGGCTAATGCAGATGAGTAGCACATATCAACCCTTAATGTTCGAATGCTGATTTACGAGTGTGCCGCTTGACAGTCACGTCGTTTAAATATCTGGGCGTTAACATTGCAGAGCGATACGAAATGAAGCGAGCATGTAAGGATTGCAGTACGGAAGGCCAAGGGCCAACCTGATTTTATTGGGAGAGTTTTAGGACAAATTGGGAATTTGTGGTAAGGCCTTATGGGACCAAACTGCTGAGGTCATCGGTCCCTAAGCTTACACATGACTTAACCTAACTTAAACTAACTTACGATATGGACAACACACACATCCATGCCCGAGGAGGGTTTCGAACCTCCGACATGGGTAGCCGCACTGACCGTGATAAGGCGCCCAAGACCGCGCGTGGTCCAACTATAGATGAGACCAGATGAAGAATACTAGTGCGACCTATTCTTGAGCATTGCTCGAGTGTTGGGTTCGATGCCAAGTCAGATTAAAGAAAGACATCGAAACAATTTTGAGGCGGCCTGCTAGGTGTGTTACTAGTAGGTCCGTACAACACGCTATCTATAGTCGCTTCTGGAACTCAGACAGGAAATATTGGGGAAAAGGTGACGTTCATTTCGAGAAACAGTTTTGAGAAAATTTAGAGAAGCAACATTTGTAGCTGACAGCATAACGATCTTAGTACCACCAACCTACAGTTTGCATAAGGACTACTCTTACGAAGGCAAATGGGAAGTTGTTTTTCCCTTGCTCTGTTGCCGAGTGGTACAGGAAAAGAAATGACTTAGTGGTACAACGCACCCTCCGCCTCGCACCTTACGGTGGCTTGCGTGGTATCTATGTAGATGTAGGTGTAGGGGAGATGTAGATGTATTTGTAAATCAGCCTATATAAGCTCCATACCTGCAGCCATCAGTCTGTACTAGAAGCCCCTCAAAGCCACAATCCTGCTACATAATGTGGAATACTTGTCAACGAGAAAAATGCTCATACCATGTTCGACTGCTGTGTTCCATTGAATACACAGGGGCGCAGAAAGGCTCTCTACTGATCGAACGCGTCCCTTTGCACTTTCGCTAACGAGTCTGGGGTGTCCGACCTTTTTGTTTTCGATTTCGATAGACGCTGCGGTATCTGTCACAGAATAGCTGGTGCGTATTTTCCATCCATCTATCGTTTGTGTACGGGAAACGAAGCCGAAGTTTACAGAAGCGACCTCTGGATGACGCTATTCAGTTGTGACGTTAGTACTGTTTCTAGATGTATCATTTGTTATCTTTACAACAATGGAAACTGAGGAGTGTCCAGGACAGTTCGTTCTCAGTTAGCATTAAAAGAAAACAGTGATAAGAAAAATCATAAAATGTACGTGAAATTTTCGTTGGAAGATTTCTTAACAATTTATGTAAGAGCTATTTCAGCAACAATCTGTTCATTGAAATGATAAATGAGAGTCTTTTCTATCACACACGCAAGCACGTGAGTAATCATAACGAAAGTTTCCTTCATCCCGACAAACAAGGGGACATGAACTTGTATTTAAGTCATACTCAGTCAAAATATACGTTCTAAATATCAGAGAGGGGGCTGTTCAGATGACGGTAATCATGAGCGCGTTGTGTTAAACCCTCTCTGTTGTTTAACAGTCATCTCAGCTGCCGAAAGAAATGAGAGAAGGAAATTGCCGATTACACCGAGATACATAGGCGGTTATTGTGTCCTAATGTGGCCTATACACAGCCACCTGAGATTATACGGATTTCTGTTTAACGGAATTCGTGATATGATGACACTCACTCTATGGAAACGAAGTTTATTAATTCTTAAGATAAGAAAATGGTTCCTAATCTGTCTTATCCGCAAGCTCACACCACACACGAGTCATAATGTAAAATTAATGTAATGTATTGGAACACGTGAGGCAATACTGACCCTATGACTTATCTTAGAAGATAGACTAAAGAAAGGAAAAACCTACGTTTCCAGCATTTGTAGACTTAGAGAAAGCTTTTGACAATGTTGACTGGAATACTCTCTTTCAAATTCTAAAGGTGGCAGGGGTAAAATACAGGGAGTGAAAGGCTATTTACAATTTGTACAGATGGCCGTTACAAGAGTCGAGGGACGTGAAAGGGAAGCAGCGGTTGGGAAGGGAGTGAGATAGAGTTGTAGGCTCCCCCCGATGTTATTCAATCTGTATATTGAGCAAGCAGTAAAGGTATTAAAATCCATGGAGAAGAAATAAAAACATTGAGGTTCGCCGATGACATTGTAATTCTGTCAGAGACAGCAAAGGACCTGGAAGAGCATTTGAACGGAATGGACAGTGTCTTGAAAGGAGGATATTAGATGAACATCAACAAAAGCAAAATTAGGATAATGGAATGTAGTCGAATTAAGTCGGGTGATGCTGCGGGAATTAGGAAGTGAGACGGTTAAAGTAGTAAAGGTGTTTTTCTATTTCGGGAGAAAAATAACTAATGATGGTCGAAGTGGAGAGGATATAAAATGTAGACTGGCAATGGCAAGGAAAGCGTTTCTGAAGAACAGAAATTTGTTAACATCGAGTACAGATTTAAGTGTCAGGAAGTCGTTTCTGAAAGTATTTGTATGGAGTGTAGCCATGTATGGAAGTGAAACATGGACGATAAATAATTTGGACAAGAAGAGAATAGAAGCTTTCGAAATGTGGTGCTGTAGAAGAATGCTGAAGATTAGATGGGTAGATCGCGTAACTAAAGAGGAGGTATTGAATAGAATTGGAGAGAGTAGTTTGTGGCACAACTTGAAGATGGGATCGGTTGGTAGGGCATGTTCTGAGGAATTAAGGGATCACCAAAGGGCAGCGTGGAGGATACAAATCGTAGAGGGAGACCAAGAGATGAATACACTAAGCAGTTTCAGAAGGATGAAGATTGCAATAGGTACTGGGAGATGAAGAAGCTTGAACACGATGTAGTATCATGGAGAGCTGCATCAAACCAGTCTTAGGAATGAAGACCACAACCACAACAACAACAACAACAACAATAATGTAATGTGGACTCATCCACTAACACATACACAATGAGGCCCGAAAGTCATCGATACCTCTTAATATCGTTGTCGGACCACTTTTGCCCGGCATAGTGCAGTAGCTCAACGTGGCATGAACTCAAGAAGTCGTTTCAAGTCCCCTGCGAAAATATTCAGCCATGTTGCTTCTACAGGCGTCCATAATTGCGAAAGTGTTGCCGGGTGAAGGGCCTCTTGCACGAAATGATCTCTCAATTATGTCCCATAAATGTTCGACAGGATTCATGTCTGGTGATTTGGATGATGAGATCATTTGCTCGAACTGTCCAGAGTATTCTTTAAACCAATCGACAGCAATTGCTGGCCGGCCGGAGTGGCCGTGCGCTTCTAGACGCTGCAGTCTGGAGCCGAGCGACCGCTACGGTCGCAGGTTCGAATCCTGCCTCGGGCATGGATGTGTGATGTCCTTAGGTTAGTTAGGTTAATTAGTTCTAAGTTCTAGGCGACTGATGACCTCAGAAGTTAAGTCGCATAGTGCAAGAGCCATTTTTTTGACAGCAATTGCTGCCCTGTGACAAGGCGTAAAATCTCTGTCGTCGTTTGGGAACATGAAGTCCCTGAATGGTTGAAAATGGTCAATTATCGTTTCAGGTGGATCAGTAGACGCAGTTCATTCAATACTAACTCAGTCCACCACCAGCTCACACAGTGGCTTGTTTACAACTTGGGTTCACGGCTTCATGGAGTGTGCGCCACACTCGAACCCTAACATCAGCTCTTACCAACTGAAATCGCGATTCACCTGATCAGGCCGTGGCTTTCCAGTCGTCTAGCGTCCAACCGATAGGGTCGAGAGTACACAAGAGGCGGTACGGGCGATGTCCTGCTGATAGCAAAGCCACTCGTGTCGATCGTCTTCTGCTACCGCATATTAATGTCAAATTTCGTTGCCTTGTCCTAACAGGTACTGTATGGTAGTTGTGCGCCCCACATTGATTTCCGCCGTTATTTCACGCAGCTTTGGTTCTCTATTAGCACTGACAAGACTTAAACGCCACTGCCCTCGGTCGTTATGTCAAGGACGACGACCACTACGTTGTCGGTAGTGAAAAAGCCGCTGCTCTCGATCGTTACGTGTAGGACGTCTGGAACTGCGAAGTCCGTGATGAGAGGTAACGCCTGAAATTCGGTATTCTCGGCACACGCTTCACACTGAGGATCTCGAAATACTAGGATTTCCGAAATGGAACGTAACGAGCATTTAGTTTCTACTATCACTCTACTATCTTAACTACCGTCTTGCGGCCATTATCATGTCGGGAACCTTTTCACATCAATCACCTTGGTACAAATGACATCTCTGCCAAGATCTGCCCTTTTTATACCTTGTCTCCGCGATACTGCCGCTATCTGTATAGATGCATGTCGCTATCCCATGATTTTTATCAGCTGAGTGTAAATTCTTCCAAGATCTAATAATATTAGCTGTGACTTTGTTAGTGATGAGAAACCCACGTGTCACTCTTTATATTCCTAGATGTCACTTCCACTTACGAGTCTTTGAAAATACACTGACAAAGGTTCTTCCACAATTGTAGAGTTACTTCCTCAGTTCACTGAACTCAGAACGTTAATTATGCCGATACGTTTTCAGACTGGCATACATCGTTCCTACACTGGGGCCGCAGCATGATCGTCATCCCTGAACGCTTGTCCTCCACTCATGTGTTTCTGGCGCGTCTGCCCAAACGTGCGTGACCAAATGGAGTGACTATCCTCATGCTGCCACGAACTTATGCACTGCAACAATTCAGAGGGCCAGCGACATGATATCCATTGGAAGTAGCTGTTTCTGATCGGTTGCTGAGTAAGAGTATCGACAATTATACCCTTACAATAGCATGCATAATTAATGAGATGATAAATTAGCCTCACTCTCAGTATGGTAAATAATTTTCTCGGTAAATTGTAGTGATTAAAGGCTTGTCCAGGTAGAGAAATAATGGAACAGAGGTCCATATAATATTCAGTTTTCTAGAAGCCGAATGGGTAACAGAATGCGAAGTTGGCTGCACTGTTGGAGAGACAGGTACTAGCCGTTACATTCAGACCCGTTTATCGTTAACGTTTCGGCGGAGGGAGACAGTGCTTATCATGAGAAGACCTATCGGTCGCGTTTTGAGAATGGCCAATATGAAAGCTCCATGGCTGCCAGCGTTATTCGTCTAATCTGCTGCAGGAGGAACATGTTGCCTTCCTAATCAGATTGGCTATATACAAAGAGCGTTCAAAACGTTTTGCACAGTCATCTCTAACATTTTTTTTTGTTTTCTTTTTTGCAGGAGGAGAATGAAATTTTTTGTTAACGTGCTTGGAACATTTAGCTATACATTGAGCTTACTCAATGTAGCCGGCATCAGCTGTGACGCATCTGGCCCAACGTTCTTTCCATGATGTAAATGCACTTTTGTAAAATTCTGTGGATTGACTTCTACACCATAGCTTGACATAGGAAATAAGGTCTTTCTCACTATCAAATGTTTAGACGCCCAGGTGAACATTCAGACGAAAAAAATGGTTCAAATGGCTCTAAGTACTATGGGACTTAACATCTGAGGTCATCAGTCCCCTAGAACTTAGAACTACTGAAACCTAACTATGCTAAGGACGTCAAACACATACAGGTCCGAGGCAGGATTCGAACCCGCGACCGTAGCGGTCGCGCCGTTCCAGACTGAAGTGCCTACAACCACTCGGGCACACCGGCCGGCATTCCGACGACCAAAGAGGTATAAGTCAGAGAGCCAAGTCCGGAGGATGAGGAAGAATTTTCTAACACATTTTGCTGATTTTCTCCCGGGGCTTAAGGGCTTTATGGGGTTTGGCATTGTCATGGTGTAGTCTGATGAGCTGACCCTGAAGCTTTGGTCTGTAGGTTTTGATAGCACATCGCAGCTTGTCCAATCACAATCAGTAACGGTCCCGGTTAATTGTGGAGCCAGGTTCCAGAAAGTCATTGAAAATGACGCCACACTGATCCCAGAAGAAGGACCGTTTCACCTTTGGACTTGCTGTTCGTGAAAGTCTTGGTTTCTTCTTCCTAGGGGATCCCGAATGCCGCCACTCCATGGATTGCGTTTTGCTCTCAGGTTTGGTCAAAAACAACCATGTTTCATCGTGTTTAATGACGCCGTCAAAACACTGTTTACACTCTTCAGTAAAGGTCTTCATGAGACCCTCGCGCATATTCTTCCCCATAGTTTTCATTTCTCTTGTCAGTAATCTAGGAAACCAAAGCGCACAGATTTTTCTGTACCCTAGTGACTGTACCAAGGATACTACACTACCCAATGGCAAACGAGTCATTTCAGCAAGCTGTATATCGTCACACATCAGTCATTTTGGATGATTTGATCAATGGTCTCCTTATTCACATCACTCATTGCCGTCGATGGTCTACGGCGTCGTGGATTGTCAAGTAGAGAGAAATCACCTTATTTAAACCTCTGCAACCACCGCTGGATACTACTGCGATCCACTGTGTGCTCCCCATAAACAGGGAGCAACTTCCTGTGAATCGATGTGGCAGAGTCGTCGCCAGTCTTGTAGAGGAACTCCATCTCTGACCGTTGTCTCAACCTGACATCTACTTCACGGTCCATTATGGCTCACCTGTAAATAAAAGAAAATACTTTTATACACCTACTATTGCTAAATGTTCCAAATATGTTCACAAAAAAAAATTCGTTCTCCTACTGCAAAAAAATAAAAAAATTAGAGACTACTGTGCAAAACTTTTTGAACGTCCTTTCTAGAACTTTTTCTACTCCATTGTACTATTTTTTATTATATTGGTTTTTTGCCGACACCAGTTTAACCTGACTGTCAAATCTGTCGGTTTCCGAAATATATAATTTTCGGTTTTTTTATCGTTATTATTTCCTATAATAAACGTAGAAATCGAGCAATGACTGAAAAATTTTGACGCTCTCACTTTCAAGATATACAGACTCAAAACATTAAATAGAAGAATAAAAGAAAGCTTAGTCCGCCCACTGTTCGCTGCTTTAAAAGTGGTAAGTCGTTGAATACTACAGAAATCGCTAGTATTATCACATTGATTCTAATTTTCTGAAACTCTGCTCTAGTTAGGATCATACCACTATTTGGGTATTACGAATGGTCAGTGCTGAAGGGTGAGAACTAACGTTCAAGAACTATTTGTTTTTATTGTTAATTTGTCTGTGTTTTGAAGCTACAACCAGATAAAGGCGTATTATACGGACACAAGCAGCAGATTAGCTACTTCCTATTTTACAGTATAGTGTGACAGAATTGTTCGTAAATTTTTAATTCATTAGTATTATCATAAAGCTGCCTGAGCAATGGTCCACTTTCTTCAGTGCGAATATACGAATACGTTCGCCCTCCTGTGGGAATCTCGGACGAGGGGACCCTCCATACTGTAAATCACGGATTTTGATGCGCTTCAAACATGTTGCAGGGGGACTTACCCTCAGTAGCTGGCTATCCGGCTTTTTAGTGACGGGCCTTGGTTTTTGAGAAAATCGATTTTGAAGCTCATTGCGTGCTTTGTATTCCCGTTATATTACATACATTCCCAGCAAGCCAGCGTAGCGCAGCGGTAAAGGTTCACGGCTACTGCGCTGGAGGTACCGTGTTCGAAGCCTGCTAGTGTACCTTTTTTTTCCAAAATAGACCGAATTTTTCAATTTTATTTCAAAGAATTTCAAGAAACAGCGTAAGGTGCTGGAAATTATGAAGATGTTTTGTGTTATTAATTTTTTCAAAACTTCATTCCGTTTGTGGTTTGCAGTTGGAGTTACAAATGTTCGTACAACGGTCGCTTCTTGTATTACCTGAAATCGATCTCCACCGATTACAGTCCTCTCTCCCGTAAATAGAGTTAGCCCAACTCGCTGTTGTGGCCAATGAGGATGCGAGTTGAAATCCTTTACATTCGCATCTAACTACAGCGTCAGTTCCTCGCAAAGCGTCTCTAGTGCTGTGTGTTAGAAAAATTCCGTGAAATCGAAGAACCAAGTGTTCCTACAGCAGTGCAGACAGAAGAAGGTCCACAAGTAGAGGAGTTGAACGAAGAATCTAAAGGTGAAATCACAAATGACATTAAATACGCCGAAAATCTACTTCGCGAGCAGGATTCGAACACGGTACCTCCAGCGCGGTAGCCGTGAACGTTTACCGTTGCGCTACGCTGAATTGCTCGGAATATATCTGATGTTACTGGTATACAAAGTGCGCAATGAAGTTCAAAATCGATTTTCTCAAAAAGCAAGGCCCGTCAGTAAAAAAAAAAAAGGTTCAAATGGCTCTGAGCACTATGGGACTCAACTGCTGTGGTCATCAGTCCACTAGAACTCAGAACTACTTAATCCTAACTAACCTAAGGACATCACACACAGCCATGCCCGAGGCAGGATTCGAACCTGCGACCGTAGCAGTCGCACGGTTCCGGACTGCGCGCCTAGCGTCAGTAAAAAACGTGGATATCCAGGTACTCAGGGTAAGTGCCTCTACAACATATTTGAAGCGCATTAAAATCCATGATTTACAGTATGGAGGATCCCCTCGTGAGTAGCGGAGTATAATGGACAGGGGGTACGGATAGGTGGGACTCGGTTGAGCGTGGATCGGCCGTGAGGCGAGCAGAGAGAGTTCGTGTATTTGCGATAACGCCGTGTCCTCGATGGCGCAGCAGTTACCGCACTTGCCTACTAAGCAGGAGATCCGGGGTTCGAATCCCGGTCCGGCACAAATTTTCCTTCGTCGCCTCTGATTCCGCTTAACATTCCGCTGCAGCTGACAGCAATGATCCCCCTATAATTTTCAATTCAAATCTTCATCTTTTACAGCAAATGAAGCATTGTTCTTGTTTGCTACGTTACTTCGTAAAAATATTTGCAGGCTATGGTTGGTGCCATTCTGCAATACAACAGATGTGCTGCCACAACAGCGAGAAACTCTTGTATAGATCAGGTAGGGGGGCGTGTCTTGCAGACTGCACGCACACGCATATCTCAAGGCACGACACAGGCCAACGCAGACATCACTGCCACACCCATGCTCTACCAATACTTATAGCTCGTCTTTGTTACTAATACAACGTTTATCGCTTTTTATATTTTCTATAATAACACAGTATTTCAAATCCAATGCAAATTTTAAGAACAAAAATTACTGCTTTTTCAGAAAATTGCTTCTTAAAGACGAAAACTTTTGGGCACTGCTGCTATGGCTAATTGATATTTCGGTTTTTACTCTTAAAAATAGAAAACACACGCTACAGCCGAAAGATACCGGGTTATCCAAAACTAAAATACTGGTATCGATTTTCACCGGTTTGTTTTTCCCATCCCTACACCGAGGTGATAAAATCGGGAGACACCCGCTCTGGACGTACATTCTGAAGCAGCCCGTGGTCGTTTTTGGTAGGTGAAAGTGTATCGGAAGATCGGCGAGCGTGTCAGCAGCCATGTTGGTCACAACGTGTTCTGGACACCATCACCTTGTAGCTGCGGGCGGTACACCGAAGACCCTACAGAGCCCTGATCGTAACCGTCACGGTGGCGCCTTCCTCGTTTCCCCGTCTCTCATATGGCTCATCGATAATGTGTGTATACTGACGTTGGCTCGTTCCTACAAAATAGTGTATGTATCTGTCTCGAAAGGCTGGATGAACTCATCCTGTCTTTTGCTTCTGCAACTCTTGTACCAAATTTACGAAGATTTTCCCTTCTCGTTTCCCACTTTGCGCCGCTCTGCCTGTTGCCGCCAGGCAGCAGCGCTGCTCAGTCGATGCTAGAGTACTGGCTACGCTTCGTGTTTCAGCGTTCCTCTCGAAACTTATTGACAAAACGATTGTCACACTAGACTAATTTGGGACCGCTCCATCGAATGGGTATGTAACATTTCGCTTTAAAAATCGTTTCGTATGTAACGTGGAACGAACAAACTCTTGCATAGACACTGGTGGTCGCATGTTATGTTGCTGATGTCATTTGTAGTCCAAAATTCTGAATTAGAGGTCATTACCACTTCGTGAGGGCTGTCTTATTATGTATTTGAGAGAACTATTAAAGAATCCGCCGTATGCGAAAATAAGTCACTGATTTCCCACAAATGTAGCCATTGGAGGAAAATAGTGTGCACGTCTACTCTCACGAATCAGATAGAATTAATGCCCAAAATTGACTAACAGGCTGAAGCATTTGCTTAAGAACTCCTACTTGGTCGAGTTTTTCCACTAACTAATATTTAAAAAGTTGTACTGCTGCACACAGATACCAAGTTCCGCAAGAGTTAGTACTTGCACAATGGTATACACTAAGGAGCCAAAGAAACTGGTATAGGTATGAATATTCAAATACAGAGATACGTAAACAGGCACAATACAGTGCTGCCGTCGGCAACGCCAACGTAGGACCACAAGTGTCTGGCGCAGTTGTTACATCGCTTACTGCTGCTACAATGTCAAGTTATCGAGATTTAACTGAGATTGAACTTGGTGCTATTGTCGACGCTCGAGCGATGGGACACAGCTTCTCCGAGGTAGCGGTGAAGTGAGGATTTTCCCGTACTACCATTTCACAAGCGTACAGTGAATATCACGAATACAGTAAACCATCAAATCTCCGACATCGCTGCGGCCGGAAGCAGATCCTCCAAGAACGGGACCTACGACGACTGAAGACAATCTTTCAACGTGACAGAAATGCAACCTTTCCACGGATTCCTGCATATTTCAGTGCTAGGCCGTCAGCAAGTGTTAGCGTGCGAACCATTCAATGAAACATCATCAATATGGGCTTCCGAAGCTAAAGGCCCAATTGACTGCACGACACAAAGCTTTGCGCCTCGCCTGGGACCGTCAACACCGACAACGGACTGTTGATGACTGGAAATGTGTTGCCTGGTCGGACGAGTCTAGTTTCAAATTGTATCGAGCTGATGGACGTGCACAAGGTATGGAGACAACTCATGTATAAATGGACCGTACATGTAAGCAGTGGGCTGTTCAAGCTTGTGGAGGCTCTGCAATCGTGTGGGGGCGTGTGCAGCTAGCGCAGTGTGAAACCCATGATACGTCTAGGTACGATTATGACAGGTGACACGCACGTAAGTATCCTGTCTGATAACCTGCATCCATTAGTGTCTATTGTGCATTGTAACGGACTTGGACAATTCCAGCAGAACAATACGATATTGCAAACGTCCAGAATTGCTACAGACTGACTCAAGGAACACTCCTCTGTGTTTAAACATTTCCGTTGGCCACCAAACTCCCCAGGCATGAACATTATGAGCGTATGTGGAATGCCTTCCAACGTTCTGTTCAGAAGAAATCTACAGCCGGTCGTACTCTTACGGATTCATGATGTCAGTTCCCTCCAGCACTACTTTGGACATTATCGGAGTCCATGCCACGACGTGTTGCGACACTTCTGCGTCCTCGCTGGCCCCTTCATGATATTAGGCAGGTGTACAAGTTTCTTTGGCTCTTAAGTGTAAATTCTTGGAGAAACAAAACCTGTGAACCAGGGTACGTCATTGAATTACAGCGACTGGACCGGAGGTGGTGCCGCAGAGGCCAGGCGGCGTCCGTCGAGGAGGAAGGATTTCGCATTTTTTTGCGTCACGTGGGTCATGGATGCCAATAGGTTCCCTCTGGTGTGTGACCCCTGGTGGCGCTGCTAGGGCCGCATAGTGGGTGCTGCTAAACTACACTCCTGGAAATTGAAATAAGAACACCGTGAATTCATTGTCCCAGGAAGGGGAAACTTTATTGACACATTCCTGGGGTCAGATACATCACATGATCACACTGACAGAACCACAGGCACATAGACACAGGCAACAGAGCATGCACAATGTCGGCACTAGTACAGTGTATATCCACCTTTCGCAGCAATGCAGGCTGCTATTCTCCCATGGAGACGATCGTAGAGATGCTGGATGTAGTCCTGTGGAACGGCTTGCCATGCCATTTCCACCTGGCGCCTCAGTTGGACCAGCGTTCGTGCTGGACGTGCAGACCGCGTGAGACGACGCTTCATCCAGTCCCAAACATGCTCAATGGGGGACAGATCCGGAGATCTTGCTGGCCAGGGTAGTTGACTTACACCTTCTAGAGCACGTTGGGTGGCACGGGATACATGCGGACGTGCATTGTCCTGTTGGAACAGCAAGTTCCCTTGCCGGTCTAGGAATGGTAGAACGATGGGTTCGACGACGGTTTGGATGTACCGTGCACTATTCAGTGTCCCCTCGGCGATCACCAGTGGTGTACGGCCAGTGTAGGAGATCGCTCCCCACACCATGATGCCGGGTGTTGGCCCTGTGTGCCTCGGTCGTATGCAGTCCTGATTGTGGCGCTCACCTGCACGGCGCCAAACACGCTTACGACCATCATTGGCACCAAGGCAGAATCGACTCTCATCGCTGAAGACGACACGTCTCCATTCGTCCCTCCATTCACGCCTGTCGCGACACCACTGGAGGCGGGCTGCACGATGTTGGGGCGTGAGCGGAAGACGGCCTAACGGTGTGCGGGTCCGTAGCCCAACTTCATGGAGACGGTTGCGAATGGTCCTCGCCGATACCCCAGGAGCAACAGTGTCCCTAATTTGCTGGGAAGTGGCGGTGCGGTCCCCTACGGCACTGCGTAGGATCCTACGGTCTTGGCGTGCATCCGTGCGTCGCTGCGGTCCGGTCCCAGGTCGACGGGCACGTGCACCTTCCGCCGACCACTGGCGACAACATCGATGTACTGTGGAGACCTCACGCCCCACGTGTTGAGCAATTCGGCGGTACGTCCACCCGGCCTCCCGCATGCCCACTATACGCCCTCGCTCAAAGTCCGTCAACTGCACATACGGTTCACGTCCACGCTGTCGCGGCATGCTACCAGTGTTAAAGACTGCGATGGAGCTCCGTATGCCACGGCAAACTGGCTGACACTGACGGCGGCGGTGCACAAATGCTGCGCAGCTAGCGCCATTCGACGGCCAACACCGCGGTTCCTGGTGTGTCCGCTGTGCCGTGCGTGTGATCATTGCTTGTACAGCCCTCTCGCAGTGTCCGGAGCAAGTATGGTGGGTCTGACACACCGGTGTCAATGTGTTCTTTTTTCCATTTCCAGGAGTGTATTTTCTGTTGCAGAGCGGTTGCGTGGAATTTAGGCAACACGCGACGCTTTTGTGCCTGATGGGTTGCCCGCCTTGCAGGCGGAACGTCGCAACATGTCTGCAACACTGAACTTCATTTCCTATACTCAGCTACTTCTATAGCCCTGCCTCCTGCCACTAAAAAATTTTAGTCCTGCTGCATCTGAAAGACTCGTTTTCGTTTGAAAGGTTTGGTGCTGATGGTTAAGATACAAATAAGATCTGATTTATATGTGTAATTAACTGTTATTAGTGGCTGCACTCACTCACGAGTAGTTTACATACGATGAGTGATGGTGAGAAAGCAGCTGTTGTACGTGCAATAGTGTGACCTACCCTCAGGTGTCTGCGCGTTCAGGTAAGCAATAGGCATTCGCAACGTCGTTGCCAAATGATGAATTCGTAAGGGCATGGGCAGGAGCGAATATCTGTTCATCGTGCTATGCGTACAAAGTGTACATTATGGAACGTATTTAATAACATTTCGTCACAGTTTACGTTCAGTGACGTAAAAATTGATGTTCTATTCTCTACTTCGGCTTCTCAGCGGACGATTTTTCTTTCTTTTTTAACTTTCTATGGAACCGCAAGATCTTACGATTCAAGCTCCAAACCAAATTTTATCGAAATCATTTCAGAGGTTTAGTTGTAAAAAGGTATCAGATTGAGTTATTTTCACATTTAAAATGCCAGCAAGGAGTAACCGAGAAGAACATATATTTTTATCAACAATACCCCGTCTTCTCTCTTACCTAAATTTGTCATGGAGCGTGACTACTTTACGGGATGACTCTCCCCAAGTCGTCGCCAGCCAGGAGTTTAGCAAACCACGATAGCACAATTGATATACAAACATCATCAGAAAATACTCTTTACAATCTGTGTGCAGTGAATCAGCGAACAACTTTGTAAAGGTCAGACAAAATTGTTTTTTCCCCTCCATTACCGGGAGGAACATGACTGCAGGTGATCGGCATGACTTGCTACAAGATAGGGGAACCATTAATCATATCGTAGCCTACAGTACGTTCGATTGTAGATGAATATGTAGCTGTTGAGAAGAAACTTTTCCCAGTGCGTTCCAGACATCCTCACTGAAGCTTAAAAGTGGACAAGGGAATTCAAAATCCGTATACGCCATAAGAGAAAAGAACAGCCTGTACTTGTACGAACAGGAAACTTAATAGATACCAACTGTTTACATTATCTGCAATTCCATCTTTGCGATGTATAACTAGTCAACAATGTATAACTAGTCAACCTGATCATTACGTTCTTCATGCAGCGCCCAGTGTCAACAGAAAGAGATGGTTTGTGCGTCATTACAAGCAACTTGGTTTTAAAACGGAATTTTATGGGCACATTAAATAGATCGGTCCCGAATTAAGACCGGTGAGACCTTTGTTCGCAACATGTCCATTGCACGACTTGCTCCATCACCTGCCTCGTCCTGACCCAAGCTGTTCGGTCACTGTTTGAGAACTGGTTAATCTTATCGGTTTATACTCCTCTTAACACATACTGCCAAATCGAGCACTGCACCTGACTCATTGTGGACCAGTGTCACGTAAAATTTTGATTTAAAAATAACTTTCCGTTGACACTCAGCGCCACATGGAACTGGTGATGAGCAATATTTGTCTGGACCGACTCGATTTACACGCTGAAAAAACAAAATACAAAATCTATGCCAAATTAAAAATGGTTCAAATGGCTCTGAGCACTATGGGACATAACATCTGAGGTCATCAGTCCCCTACAACTTAGAACTACTTAAAGGTAACTAACTTAAGGACATCACACACATCCATGCCCGAGCCAGGCTTCCAACGTGCGACCTTAGCGGTCGCGCGGTTCCTGACTGCAGCGCCTAGAACCGCACGGCCACACCGGTCGGCAAAGGGCTGAAGGACTGTTGATCCTGAACCGTATGTAACGTTATATTTTCCATAAGTCTTGAACCCAGGGAAAACAACAGATAATGTCGCAGCATTCTTGACAAGGACAACGTCACATGTCAAGAATTAAACAGCTAATTACTTGACGGAGAGAAACACTGAAGCATTGCCCGTGTTTCCCTTATTTATTACCTAACGACATCTATTTACTCCCTTTGGGGTACATAGAAAACTGCATAGACTTTTCTCCCACCTCAAGAAATGGTGGAATTCTTAAAAATCTGCCAACGATACAGTTGAAATTATGGTTCCATAATTGTCTTTAACGCATAGGAAAGGGTAAAAATTAAATGTCAGGTGCACATATTTTGGTAAAAACGAGACGAAGTGCACCAAAAAGTAAGGTTTCTTTGTATAAGCTTAAAACGTAACATTCGCATTCATTCTACAGTTCTGTAGAAAAAAATTCAAGTGATCTCCAGGTTCCGCACAGTTCCAGCAATTGATAGTCGCTTTGCCATATGCTCTCCCATCTTCCCGCCGTGTGCATTTTTATCCGATAATCCGACATCTCCTTTGAGAATCTAGCGTTCGATATTTATTCCTGTAAAGTTAATGAACACAGTTTCGCTACAGGAAATGAATAGTGGTTTTTAGAACCGAGGGCTTCCTCTCTGGAGATTTTCTGTTTACAGAGCGGTATTTGCCCGGTTGTCATGTTCCATGTCGAGCGAATATTCATCTCGCGAAAGTGGAAATTTGATGAAATGTATTTTCCTTGTTACGCTACGATGCTACTCCCGTGTATTTATACAGTTATCGTATATCGCAGGTGGTACCAGAAGAAACGCGAATGCTGTTGGTCGACATGGAGAAGAGTGTGCACATTAGATTCAGTGCGAACGGATTCGAGCAGTTCAAATATACGATTTTCGAATGTATGACTTAATATTGTGATAAAAAATAAATAGATTCAAAAACTAAGTAATCTACACTTAAAAGTCAAAACAATATTACCACTGTGAGGAAGTGCGTTGGACATTAGCAGCGGGTGCGTGTTGAAACCGGAATCTGTGGAGACTGGGAACATCCCCATTCTTCCCTCGTTTTCTGCTAAGCCAAGCCTTAGTATTATTGTGCAAAAGGGTATTAAAAAATTTTACATTAATTTATTACTAATGCGGTTTAGAGAAATAGCCCTAGAGGTATTCATTTTATAGCCCATGTTTAGTGGATTTTTCCTTTTTTCTTGTTTTGTCCATACCATCTCATCCTAAAATAATAAAAACTGAGAGGTTGCAGTGGAAGAGATTTGTTTCACTGCCTCAAAGACGAAGGAGCGCTCATAGCTCCTTACATTATACATATTAGAGTCTATGTTTACTAGAGCGTTTTGCTCAAGTGATGGTTCTTGTCATATCCCTGAATACCTACCATTCCTCCTCGGACATCCTGTATACTTTCCGTGCCGCACAGCATACCCATAGGAAGCATTTAGTCTCGTCGTAGGCAGTGGTAATAATGTCAGTGTCTCTTACCCAAGCTGAAAGCATTTAATATCAGAAGAGACATTTATCAACACAAATTTCCATCCAGAGAATGGTTGAAACATTGTATCGGAAAACATTTATTCTTGCAGACAGTGAAAGGAACTGAGAACTTAGCATTTCGCTGGAAATTTTATTGCCGGATGATCTGTCCAGGAACGACTAACAGCATTATTTCTGTCACTAGCTTTCTCCCACATTACAGGGGAGGTACTGGCACAGATAATCCTGTGAGAATGGGTCATCAGTCGTGCCTGGATAGCTCAGTTGGTTGGAAACCAAGGCCCTGGGTTCGGCTCCCGGTAAGGCACAGAGATTTCATTTCACAGGAAGTTTCTAAATAATGCACACGCCATACCGATACGGAGCGAGTATTCTTTTTGGCCCGAAATATTTTGGGTGACATTTGTCATACGACGTCAGTGCTACATTAGGAAGTTGCTCATAAAATGTATTTTTACTTGTTTACATTGAAAACAGCTTTACAGTGTGTGATGGAGTGTACGTCTGGTACTACTGACACGTCGCCGTTCCTTTTCCATTTGCAAATGATACGCTAGGAGGTCAATTGTCCGATGCTTCTGTATGAACTCTATTACCTCTGAGTTTCTCTACCTGATCATTCCGCTATGTGAACAGGAGCTATTCCGTTTTCAACCACTGAACAGTCGCGAAATACAAACCATAATAAAAACGAAAATGTTTCATTTGGAGCAGATAACTACACCTTGCAGCTACTTCTCTACATTGCCGCCTCTTCAACTTCGACATACGTTCCAATACCGTCGTGATAAAAGGCAACCGCCTGTGAATTACCCCAAGTCACTACGCTGGTCTGCAGATCGTTGTCGGTGCCAAAATTCAATTCTCACAGCCAGTGGTTCATGTGAACGAAGAGACGAAAATCAGATGGAGCCAATTCCGGGCAGTGTGACGGATGATGAAACACTTCCCATCGAACACGCTGCATTAATGTCTTCGTTGCTCTTGCCGTGTGCCGCCGAGAATTCTCATGAAGAAGGAAATGCATGACAGGTGCGTTACGCGGGCTGAGTGAAATCAGGCGAAATTTCTCAGCAGGAGTCCATAGCTGGGGGAAGACACTATTTTCCAGGCATGTTTATCTGTTTACTGTGCATTCAGAATTGAATATTGGGGCGTGATGCGATATACAGTCATTCCAACACATCTGCCCAAAGCTTCGACAGATTTTCCTTATGGCTATGGCTCTCAATTCACGATCCATCGGATGTTGAAAAAAGAAAAAGCCCCTGTATATTGTAGAAAGTAATACACTGCCAGAAGAAAATAGTACAACATTTCAGAGGTTTCCAGTTCACTGAAGATTTATTACTGCAATGATCATATCTACACATGTATAGCAGAATCCTTTCTGAGGTACCAGGTATTGACTGATGGTGAAACACTCTAATTAGTACATGGTGTAGCCTCTACAGGTGGCAATACAAGCGCTGACTTTGGCATCCAGTCTACCGTACAGGTGGCGAACACGGTCTTGGGGTACGTCATGCCATGTCTACTCGACCTGTACACGCAGTTATGTAAGTGTTGTTGGCTGACGAGTCGTAGAAGTTACTACTGTCCATAACATTCCACAAGTACTTAATTGGAGACAACTCCGGAGATCCAGTCGGCCAGGAAATTTGCTACACATCTTGCAGAGCGCGTTGAATTCCACAGCCCGTGTGTGGTCAAGCACTATCTTGATGGAATAACACATCACTTTCTCAACGGGTTACCTTCCATTCAGAAGGCTGTTGAACTCAGCGACTGTTATATTGACTTGTAAATAATAAATTTCAGATGTCAGTCGTCCTTTTTAAACTTTATTGGCAGATCTAGATTTCAGCTGGAAGCTAGCCTTTCTCAATGCACTATCACTGTGGATGAAGACCGACCAACATGCATTGCATGCATTGATAAAAAATGATAGTGCATTGAGAATGGCTAGCTTCTAGCTGAAATCTAGATGTGCCAATAAAATTTAAAATGGATGACTGATGGCTGAAATCTATTATTTACATCACTTTTTTCTTGCAAGAAGGGCAACAGAACTGGTCTAGAATTCTGTTTGTACTAATCGCTGGTTAGCGACCCTCCAGTAAAACCAAAGCTGAACGAGAGTTGCAGCTTATCGCACCCCAAACCATAAGGCATGGAGTTGAGCCAGTGTGTCATGGAGGAATGCACTATGAGACGGCGCTCAGCAGTTCTACGTCGAACGCGCAATCGACCATCACTTGCGAGCAGCCAAATCTGCTTTATCGCTGAAGAGCAGAAGAGCACGACGTGCCAATTCATCTTCCAACTCATCTTCTGACGGCAGCAGCCCAGCGGTACACGTAATGCCTTGGCGTTAGTCGAAAACGGGATAAGCTGTGCGTGCCGGTAGTTCCACCGCTATTAAGCGGTTCACAAGAGTTCGTGATGGCACGTCTGGGATCACAAGCCAGCTTATATTTTCTGTGATTTCTGTACGTTCTGCCATTACTGGCCTTACAGTACGATGACCCTGGATGGCACGTGCGCTGCGTTGATGCCGAAAACTTCGTCTTCAGGTGTGAATGTTCACGTGACCACTGATACCAACATCGTTGAACAAGTGGTTCAGCACTTCCAGTTTGTGTGGCAGTTCTCCGAAAGGACCATCCTGCCACTCGGAAAGCCACAGTTTGACTCCTTTCAAAAGCACCCAGTTGGCTGTAGGAATCCGGAGTTGGTCTCTGTATCATGGTGGAATGCTTGCTTCACACGTTTGCAGCACCCTGGGCCTTTCGGCTGTAAGCATTCTCTATTGAAGTGTAAGATACATGAGACGTTCTCGTAGCTGTGGCACTACGCACCACGCTCTCTGTTGGCGGACGACGCTTAAACTGTTATCAGTACATCCACTGTCCCCCAGGTGAGATGTGCCGTCACCATACCGAAAACAACGCCTTATTTCCAGATGTACTACTTTTTTCCGGCATCGTATTTTAGTGCACACATCCTAATCGGAATTTAGACAGTGAACCAGTGCCTGATGCACAACGCCTGTCTTGTAGCATCTTTACTGATATTTGTTAAGGATCACTGTGTCATGCCAACTAACCACCGCTTAAAGAAGTGCAGTGCTTTACGTATGTTCTCTTGGACCTTTTCTATCTTTTCTGTTACTCCATCGTGACGAGTGTCATAGACTAACTAACACAGTGATATTCGATACGCTGAGGTGGTGCCTTGCGTCTCCAGGGTTATTGATGTTGGCAACTGCGACAGCGTATCTAGTCTATTACGGTGATCAGGAATTATTCAGTAGGTTACCATTCTTTCGAAGTACCAACCAGTAAATCAGACCGTCATATCATGAAGTATTTACGGGTAATACTGTGAAGCAACATGGAATGGGATGACCATGTAAAAAAATGTCGTAGAGAAAGCGAATGGAGGACCGGGATTTGTTCGAAGGCTTTGGGAAATTGAAATACATATTTTTAAAGGAAATATTGTACAAGAGGCAAACCACTTTAGAGTGTTGCTCCACTATTTAGACTGCTAATCGAGTAGGCATGGCAACAGACATCCAATGATTTTAGAAACGCATTGCTAGGATAGTCACAACTATACCCACAGGAAGGTGCAGCAGAAATGGTTGGAGAACTTAAATGGGAAGACAAGAAAGGAGACGCAGTTCTCGACAGAAGACTGTTTAGTCAGTACGTTGCAGTCATCATGTATCTTACCTAGAGAACATGAGAGAAAATACGATACATACAGGGACATACAGGCGGCCATCGTTCCCAAGATCAATATATTAGGTTGGTTCATAAGTACGTGGCGTTTCTGTTTTGCATGTTGGTATTCCGATTTCTATGGGTTTATTCATCGATTATGATTTTTTGCTTTTTATTGACTGTTGCTATTTGAGTTTACATATTGTCATTTTATCGTTTGGAGATAGTGAATGGAGCTGTGGGCGCTAGAAAATCGAGTGGCAAGTGGAGAAATTGGAAAGTTTCTGACATATTTTTCTGCTTGAGTTCATAGTGGGGTGACAGCGGCTGGCGGAGCCATAAACATTCATGCTGTAAGGATATTGTCATTGAACAGAGACTGGTAAGAAAATGGTTATCTCGTATTAAGGAGAATCGTTTCGACATACTAATGTCAATCAGGAAAAATTTCAAGGTTTTATGAAGATGTCTTTTTGGTCGTCAACAATTGGCTTTGAAGAGCACTGACAATTATTTCTATCCTGTATAGTTACTGGTGACAATAAAATAAGGAAAATAATGGAATGGTTGAGCCCACACAATGCACCAGTTCTCTGTGCAAAGTCCCGCGCGCTTCCACAGATATACGTCTGATGGAACTGCGGCATTGTGGTGTATTAGGAAATGTAATCACACTGCTGACGTTTATTGTCAGCAACTGAGACGTCTTGCACTGGTAAACCAAGAACAAAGAGCAGGAAGACTGCGTGAAGCGATACAACTCCACTGCATTATTCAAGACTGAGAAAAAACACTATACAGGAGTTCTGTTGGGAAGTCACTCCACAGCCACTTCGTTCACCCGATCCTGCGCCCTCAGGTTTTCGCCTTTCCTGCTCTCTGTCTCAGTGGAGCACATATGGGACATCATCGGATGGTAACTCTAGCGTCAACCAAAAAATGCCTCTGAGCACTATGGGACTCAACTGCTGAGGTCATTAGTCCCCTAGAACTTAGAACTAGTTAAACCTAACTAACCCAAGGACATCACAAACATCCATGCCCGAGGCAGGATTCGAACCTGCGACCGTAGTGGTGTTGCGGTTCCAGACTGCAGCGCCTTTAACCGCACGGCCACTGCCGCCGGCTAGCGTCAACCAGAAACACCATTAATCGTCCCTGTGCTGACCGATCATTGGCAACAATCGTGGAAGTCCAGCTCACAAACTGATATTCAACACCTGCACAACATGCACGATTGCATCCTTGCATTCATCAGCTTAAAGGTTACACCTGTTACTATTCGCTCCTACATTAACCCGTGATCCAGCAATTTTAATCGTTTGAATATGTTAATTACTTTGGGTGTTGCGATTTATTTTCGCCTGTGTATTTGCAAGATGTAGTGTATGTATACAACATATGAAGTCTCAAGTGGTAATGGGGGAGTATCGGAGCGTTTGCGACTTAATAGTCTCCTGCACGTGGCGTGCAGACGACAGGAAAAGTTGGTGGGAGCAGGTGTCGGCTGCGCTCCTCCAGGCGACACTAGCGCCGCCGCTGTCCCCGCCCAGGGCCGCATTAATCTCCCGCGGGGCGTAAATCTGGCGCCGCGGGTCGCGCACTTTGTCACGCCACGGCTGCCAACCTAATCCTAGCCGCGGACTCCGTGCGCCTGCACGCCAAGCCGTATGCTTCCCGCCGCGCTAAGCTGCTATACCGGTAGCAGCACTCGCAGGCGCTCTGTGTATGTGTACTTTCTCCACGCTGTCAAAACTATAAGGATCGTTAATCATGGAAACAAAAGTAGCCACAGTAAAATGACCTCGAAGTACTTGTTGTACACATGCAAGACATATACGAGAGAATGCGTATGAGCTAATTCTGTAATACAACAACATAAATACTATCCTTGTCCTAACGAGCTCCAGCAGAAAAATAAACATGAAAAATGAGACTCCACCACTAATTAATTATTTTGCTGTGAACTGAGAGATACTACCCCAGGCTTCCGACTATAGGAACATAGTCGCCTTTAAACCCTGTGACAGCGACTACTGTTGATTTTCGCGAAGCAATATTGATATGACAAGTCATAATAAAATATGCTGAAAGGTTTCCGAGACTGTACACATTTAAAGTACACTGTTATTTATTTTCCGTATTGTTTAGTACTGTACAAGGTTAACATACGTTTGCAAATAGAAATGTTAGTAAATATTACAATGTAGGCTATGCAAAGTATCAATAGAAAAATACGTATTATAACACATTAACTTCTGATAATCAGGGAGCAGCTAGAGCACTACCGTCACAGAAACCGTAAATACACGTTGCCTACATATTCTTCATTAAGCAGATGTGTGGCTGTGTGTGTACAGACACAGTTAACCGAAGCTTCTTTGTGATACACTCTCAGTCTCTTGTACTGTTTCACTTACAACACACCACAGCCAACTGCATGTCCAATGTGCTAGTTTAATTGCAGAAAAACATCCCGAGCAAAGAGGCTGAAAACAACGAGATAGACTGGGCTAGAATAAAACGACAAGAAGGCTGCATGGATAAGACACATATATGCCCACTACTAGTCTAAAAACAGAGCTACATTAAATGTATTCCATTTTAGAAAGCTTTCGGAATGGGACATATGACTATATGAAGCAATTCGCTTTAAGTGAGCGTTCCTATCATATACTTGAATACTGCCGATTAATCCTGGGATGACACACGGTGATTCACCTGCCACTATCTATGTGTGCTATGCGAACTGCAATGCCTCCTAAAGCCCCGAGCGAGATTTTCATATTCTGTCTCCCGATATTCATGTAGAATAACTGAACAGGAGATTTTTGAAGGAAATTAGATGTAGCTAAACTTAGTATTGTGATAGGCTTTCGCTGGATGCCACTGTTTCCCAGTTACTCAAAAATAACGCGTTCGAAGATCAGTTTTGTAAGTTATTATTGAATGAAAACTATGTCCTCTAGCGAAAACGTATCCCAGTAAAAAAATGTAGCTACCGAAATTTTCTACAAAAAGTCTTCATTTTTTCTCTGGGACTAATAGAGTGTGAATAATGAGCGTGAGAACACGAATATTTCTTCCGTGGTTTTTGAAGGTGTCGCAAGTCGAATTAAATCCATAGATAGGGGCATATATATATATATATATATATATATATATATATAGAGAGAGAGAGAGAGAGAGAGAGAGAGAGAGAGAGAGAGAGAGAGAGAGAGAGAGAGGGGGGGGGGGGAGAGAGAGAGTGAGAGCGAGAGAGAGAGAGAGGGGGGGGGGGATGGAATAAATGACAGTGCATGAAACAGAGCCGGCCGCGGTGGTCTAGCGGTTCTAGGCGCGCAGTCCGGAACCGCGCGGCTGCTACGGTCGCAGGTTCGAATCCTGCCTTGGGCATGGATGTGTGTAATGTTCTTAGGTTAGTTAGGTTTAAGTAGTTCTAAGTTCTAGGGGACTGATGACCACAGATGTTAAGTCCCATAGTGCTCAGAGCCATTTAAATTCTTTTTTTTTTTTTTTTTTGAACCATGAAACAGAGAAGAAACAAAGTGTACACCGGCAACAGAAAGACAAGTGTTTTTAAAAACAAAAATTACACAGATGGAAAAAAACCGCACCTAAAAGTAAATAATGTATAGTAGGTAATTTCGGGAGTGTATTAGTCTAGGTAACATAATTAAGTCGTTAACATTGAAACGTAGCAGGGTAACGTAGGTGCGAGGGAAGCCATTCAACATGTTCTGATACAATAATAACCGGAATAATCGCCAGAATGTTCATTGAAGGCATGGCAACGTGCATGAATTGTTTTGTACAGCTGCCGGATGCCAGTTTGGAGGACTGAGTTCCATGCCTGCTACACTTGATTTTTTAATACGGAGACGATTAATGGCGTTAACCGTTGATGCTGGAATTATTTGATGATGTCCAATATGTGTTCGATTTGATACAGATCTGCTGATTGAGCTTGCCAACGCAAAATGTAGAGCATGCACCAGAGAAGCAGTTCTGAAGTTGCAGTTGTTAATGGAAGCAATACTAAAGAAAATTGTACGTTCATAGGATTTGCCGACCTGACTAAAAGCGTTCTATAATGTCAAACCGTTCTAAAATCTGAGGAAAACAGTGGTAAACCACAGGGAGAGGCGTGTAATATGCAAGACGAATAATAAGAGTGGAAGACCAAGAACGAAGTGCTGAGATGAGGAAGGCTGTAAGATAGGGATGTAGTCCTTCGTGCCTACTGTTCAATCTACGCATTGAAGAATCAATTATGTAAATAGAAGATAGTTTGTGCAGTGGATTTAAAACTCAAGATGGAAAGATATGAATCATAAGACTCTCTGATGACATTGCCATCCCGAGTGAAAGTGACGAAACTCTACAGTAACGTAATGAACAATCCAATGAGTACATAAATTGAGAGTATGTCGAAGAAAGGGTAAAGTAAAGAGAAGTAGCAGTAATGAGACCAGCGTGAAACTTCACATCGGAATTGTTGGTCACGAAGTATGAAGTTAAGGAAAATAACCAATGACAGACGGAGGAAAGAGAATATCGAAAGCAGTCCATCACTAGCAAAACGGGGTTCCTGTTTAAGAGGAGTCTGCTAGAATCAAACATAGGGCTTGATCTCAAGGAGGAATTTCAGGGAATGAGCGTTTGCAGCACAGCATCATGTGGTAGTGAAACATGGGCTATGGGGGACCTAGAACAGAATCGAAGCATTTGAGATGCGGTGCTAGAGACGAATGTTAGAAATTAGGGGGACTGGTAAAGCAAGCAATGAAGAGGTTGTACGCAGGTGGAAAATTTGGACAAGAAGAAGGGACAGGGTGACAGGATATCTGTTAAGACGTCATGGAACAACTGCCATGATATTAGGGGAAGCTACAGAGGGTAAAATCTGTTGAGGAAGACAGAGATTGGAATATAACCAGCAAATAATTGAAGACGTAGGTTGCAAGAGCTACTAATTAAATGGTCGGCACAGGAGAGGAATTCGCGGTGGACCGCTTCAAACCTGTCAGAAGACTGATGAAAAAAAAGTGTTACTACAGCAGTCTCCACTCACAAAGGTACTGAGATCGAGGCAAAGTGACGTAAAACATTGTTGTTAGTGGCCATAATAGGAGTGCCAATGACGTTTAGAATTCAGGTGAAGGCTATTGCTACCGAACTTGGAGTTTGTCCAGAAGCATTCCTACCTACCGAGCAGAAGAATAGGAGGAATCTGAATGTGGTAGGCCAGAGGCGCCCTGGAGGTTCAGAGCGACTCGTCAGACTGGCCGAAGCTTCTAAGCTCTAATGGACTCGTGGGTCTATGGGAGAAATACAGCACCTCCACATTCCTTAAAAACCCGCGTTTTTGTATTCGGAGGGCGTTCTCAGTAATATCGTTGAGGCGCTGACTCTGTGTCTCTCATGGTCAGCCTCCGTCTAAGCTCCGGCATGTCTGTTTTTCTCACCTGCAGTGCTGCTCTCGAGCCTGTCGTTAACATGCTTCTTGTGTTCGCTAAAACTATCAGCTCTCATTCCATAGATTCAGCACTTACTTCTGTTGTGCAACCGATTGCCTCCATAGCTTTATCTGACATTTAGAATTAGCCTACAATGTAGCAGTTGCCGTGATCGCTAATAAACAGAGTTAATCAGATCCCCGAATTCCATGAGTGTTCTGCTGAAATCATCCTGTCGAGTCCAAAAATCCACGCCTCTCGTAGGTGTCCTGTGGCATTGTTTCGCGCTAATCCAAGTCATTAACCTGCCTTTGCTGGGATTTCTATTTCTGAATTTTCTCCTGATCGCTCGGAAATTGCAGACTGACCTCAAAGCGCTTGTCTTCCCTCGGTACTTTGTTAGGACACGACAGCAGCAATTGTGAATAACTGCGTATGAAATTAATAACTAATGAAATATTTTTCTGTCATGTTAGTGTGAATACAATACGAAATCACGTGCAATGAAATCGTCACGCTACCTTACAACGCGAGACAGCATTGTTACATCTGTAGAAGGCCGAAAGTAATCTCATCTTGTAATCTGTACTGATAATTATTTATAAGAAACAATCTAAAAGCACTAATGAACAAGATACAGAAATTGCTAATTGTGTAATAAAAAAAATTTGCGGGATAAGGAATCAAAACTCTCCCTTTTCCCAGCCAATAAATAAATTTTCAGTAATTAATAATAGTTGAGAGAAGTGATTGAACAGATAGAAACTTAAAGCAAAAGGTTAAAGAATAAGGTTAAAGAAACCTAAGTAAGAGTAATAACGGGACAAGAGTTTTTAGTGGTTTGCTTGTGAACATGAACAAACCACTTTCCCCTCCGTATTGATGGTGCTAGTTCATATCAACTTCAAGGACAATTATCTGCTGCGTATTGAATGAATTGGGATTATAACACTCATTTTGTATCAGTGATTAAATATTTCAAATCTGGCCAATTTTTAATAAAATACCCTTAATCAAGAGCCCCAGCACGCAGTAAGTACACTACTAGCTATTAAAATTGGTACACCACGAAGATCACGTGCTACACACGCGAAATTTAACCGACAGGAAGAAGATGCTGTGATATGAAAATAATTAGCTTTTCAGAGCATTCACACAAGCTTGGCGCCGGTGGCGTCACCTACAACGTGCTGACATGAGGAAAGTTTGCAACCGATTTCTCACACACAAGCAGCAGTTGACCAGCGTTGCCTGGTGAAGCGTTCTCGATCCCTGAGTCAACACATGGATTCGTTTGCAAGACAACAACCATCTGCACGAACAGTTCGACGACGTTTGCAGCAGCATCGACCATCAGCTCGGAGACCGTGGCTGCGGTTACCCTTGACGCTGCATCACAGACAGGAGCGCCTGTGATGTTGTACTCAAAGACGAACCTGGGTGCACGAATGGCAAAACGTCATTCGTTCGGATGAATCCAGGTTCTGTTTACAGCATCATGATGGTAAGATTCGTGTTTGGCGACATCGCAGTGAACGCACATTGGAAGTGTGTATTCGTCATCGTCATACTGGCGTATCACCCGGTGTGATGGCATGGGGTGCCATTGGTTACACGTCTCGGTCACCTGTAGTTCGCAATGACGGCACTTTGAATAGTGGACGTTACATCTGAGATGTGTTACGACCCGTGGCTCTGCCCTTCATTCGATCCCCGCGAAACCCTACATTTCAGCACGATAATGCACGACCGCATGTTGCAGGTCCTGTACAGGCCATTCTGGATACAGAATGTTCGACTGCTGCCCTGGCCAGCACATTGAAAACGTCTTGTCAATGGTGGCCAACCAACTGGCTCGTCACAATACGGCAGTCACTACTCTTTATGAACTGTGGTATTGTGTTGAAGCTGCATTGGCAGCTGTACCTGTAAATGCCATCCACCCTCTGTTTGTCTCAATGCCCAAGCGTATCAAGGCCGTTATTACGGCCAGTGGTGGTTGTTCTGGGTACTGATTTCTCAGGATCTCTGCACCCAAACTGCGTGAAAATATAATGACATGTCAGTTCTAGTATTATATATTTGTCCAATGAATAGCCGTTTATCATCTGCATTACTTCATGGTGTAGCAATTTTAAGGGGCAGTAGTGTAGATTTTCCGCAAGCCACTGTACGGTGCGTCGTGAAGGGTACCCTGTACCACTGCTTATCATTTCCTTCCCTCTTCCACTCGCAAATCGAGCTAGAGCCTGATATCTAATATCTTGTCTCCTTGATCCTTACGCGAAATATATATTGACGGCAGTATCATCGTTTGGCAGTCTGCATCAAATCCTTCTCTCCAAATATTTCTCAATAGCGTTACTCGATAAGAGCGTTGCCTTTACTCCAGGGATTCCCATTTAAGTTCCAAAAGCATTTCCGTAATAATTGCATGTTGTTCGAAACTCCCGGCAAAAAATCTAGCACTCTGCCTCTGAATTGTTTCAGTGTCTTGCCTTAATACGACCTGATACGGATCCCAAACACTGGAGCAATACTCAAGAATAGGTCATGCCAGCGTCTTATATGCGGTCTCATTTACAAATGAACCACTCTTTCCTAAAATTTTCGCAATAAATCGAAGTCGACGACCCGCTTTCCCTGTAACACTTCTCACAAGCACGTTTCATTCCATATCTGTTTGCAACGCTACCCCCAGATATTTAAACGACTTGACTGAGTTAGAAAAAATGGTTCAAATGCCTCTGAGCGCTATGGGCGTTAACATCTATGGTCATCAGTGATGTGTCGACAGAAGTGCCGACACAGTGTGATCTGAGGGGACCGCAATGCACGCTATAAACACACGAAGGATGGCGTGAGGTCTGAAACAGGATACGTAATGAATGCAATAAAGAAAAGTACGTAGCTTTTGGAATACTTGTTGTATACATCGTTCTTGATGAGACATGCTTTATACGATAAGTATGTAAGGCTAATGGCGCCTTGCTAGGTCGTAGCCATGGACTTAGCTGAAGGCTATCCTAACTATCTGCTCGGCAAAGGAGCGAGGCTTCGTCAGTGTAGTCGCTAGCAAAGTCGTCCGTACAACTGGGGCGAGTGCTAGTCCGTCTCTCGAGACCTGCCGTGTGGTGGCGCTCGGTTTGCGATCACTAACAGTGGCGACACGCGGGTCCGACATGTACTAATGGACCGCGGCCGATTTAAAGCTACCAGCTAGCAAGTGTGGTGTCTGGCGGTGACACCACAATCAGTCCCTTATAACTTAGTACTTAAACATAACTAACCTAAGGACATCACACAACACCCAGTCATCACGAGGCAGAGAAACTCCCTGATCCGACTGTGTTAAGTAGGACACTAGTAGTACTGTATCTCAACATTACATGTTTGTTCTTCCTACTCAACTGCATTACCTTCTGTTTTTCCGCATTTAGAGCTAGCTGCCTTTCCTGACACCAACTAGAAGTTTTGTCTAAATTGCCTTGGGTCTTGCTACAGTCACTCAACTTTGACCCCTTACCGTGGACCACGGCATTATCAGCCAACAGCCGCAAATTGCTGCCCATCTTGCCCGCCAGACCATTTATGTCTACAGAGGACAACAGCGGTTTTATCACACTTCCCTGGGGCACTCCTGACCATGCCCTTGTCTCTCATGAACACTCTCCGTCGAGGACAATTTATTAGGTTCTATCACATATCTGCGAACCTATGCTCGTACCTTCCTTCACAGCCTGCAATGGGCACCATCTCAAACGGTTTCCGGAAATCTAGAAATAAGGAATTTCCCTGTTGCACTTCATCCATAGTTCTCACTACATCAGGCAGAAAAGGGATAGCTGAGTTTAGAACGAGCGATGCTTTGTAAAACCATGCTGATTCATGGATAGAAGATTCTCAGTCTCACGAATGGTTATTATACTATAACTGTGAGTATGGTCAAGGACACTGCACCAAACCCAAGTTAGCGATATTAGTCAGTAATTTTGCGAGTCCTGCGCATTTTTTCAGTCACTTAGGGCTTTGTGTTTGGCGAATGATTCACTATAAATGCAGGCTAGGCAAAGGGCCAGTGCCGTAGAGTACTCTCTATAAAATCGAATTGAGATCCCATCCTGACATTACGATTTATTTGCTTTCAAATCTTTCAATTGTATCTCTGCGCCAGGGATGCTTATTACGATGTAAATCATATGGGAGCCTCTCCGATGGTCCAATGACGGTGTGTTTGTACGCTTCTCCTATGTGATTTATTGAAAATGAAATTTAAAACTTCGGTTTTCGTTTTTCTGTCCTCAACATCCACACCAGACAGGACAAGAAGGATTTATATAGAAATATTGGCCACCTCAGCGATCTGATATAGGACCAGAATTTTCTCCGGTTTTCTACCTGATCTTTTCATAAGGTGTAACGGTTTGAGTAATTTGTTTTTATTGAGACGCCTGGCAGCGTACCAGCCAAGCAAACTACAGCGTCATAACCAGAGTCTGTGGTACTGAAGTTCAAATAATGTGCTGTTCGCATACAGAACATTTTGTAATTGATGATGGTGCATAAAGCACTGCAACTGGTAATATGTAAATAAAATTAATTTGCGGTCAAGATGGAAAATGTTCATGTTACTAATGATATTTTAGGACTATACGGTTTCAAGCTCGCTCTCTAGCGTCAGTTTCCTAAAGCACTTCGATGCAAATCTCATAAAAGACTAAAAAAGCTAAAATTTAGAATATTTACTAGGACTGTTAAGTATGAAGAATTTCCTAGTAGCAGACATAGCTGTCTATTAGCAGAGTACGAAGTGTGGGGGTATAGTAATTGTGAAGTCGTCAGCTCGAACCTTTTTGGTTGCAGAATTCTACTGTACTTTTATTTCTTATTTATCGTCAATCGAAAATGTCAGTTAAAATTACTGAATTGTAATCTACACGTATTAATATAAGTAACGTCTTCGTATGTTTAATTACCACAACCATGAAAATAAGAAAAGCCCACGGCCTTGCCGCAGTGGTAACACCGGTTCCCGCCAGATTACAGAAGTAAAGCGCTGTCGGGGTGGGCTAGCACTTGGGTAGGTGACCATCCGGTCTGCCGAGTGCTGTTGGCAAGCGGGGTGTACTGAGCCCTTGTGAGGCAAACTCACGAGCTACTTGATTGGAATGAACACGAAAAGTTAAGTTGCTCCAACTAGATTCGAAGTCATCAGCTTCACTATTATTGGACTTTTACTCAACGAGTCAGTTACCAGCATCTGTGTATTAAGCTTGAAATCTGCTGATTCTTAGAGGTGATGTATGTTTAAGAACTGCTTCATACTGTGTTAGGAAATGGATGTTGCGTCCCCACCTCCAAAAGCTGCAAGTATTAAAAATAATCGAAGATGGCCACATTGTATGGTCCACTAATGACCGCTGCCTAACAACCATAAAACCAATGTCATTGAGGCTACGAATAGAGGCTGGACGAGTTTAAGTTAGAGAACGAAGAACCTATATCCCTGTTCTCTCTGATGATAGTTCCCACAGTACGAGGCAAGACATCAACCAGAAAAATATCCTTTACATCACTCGCTAAATACCAGAAAATCGATGTCAGCAAGGGTATACGCACCAGCCGACGTATTCTGAGTTGCAGAATGTCTTCCCACAGTAGGACACAGCAGGCAGATAGAAAAAATTGTTGCCGCCCGCTTAACTTCCAGAAAGCCGATGTCACCCAGAGAGTAATCACCGACACTGAATTGCTGCGATGTATTATCGATGTGATCAAGGGTCAGAAAACTCGACGCTTAAAGCTGAGGTCTACAAGCATCACTTCACTTACAGTATAGGACATGTGTTCCAGAAGAGGAGAACTGAATATAGTAAAAATCAAACAACACATATTTATTTGTTCCTTGTATTATTTAGTTACGTAAGATAGGAGAAAACGTACGATTCTACAACTGTAAAAGTATTTTTTAGTGGAATATAATATCCACTTTCTAGAAATGTTTCCACTTTATATTAAAAGGATTTCCAGTGGATTTATATTTCCTTGTCTCTTCCTTAAATTTGCTTACCCTTTCGTGCGGTCATACTGAAAGACAAGCACCTCTATTTCTCCTACAAAAATACGTACGTAGTCACGTCAAAGTTTTTTGCGTTACTTGTTTTCACACTTCTGTTTTTCGTTAACTGAAGGATGTAAAACGCTTTGCCGCTTAGCTGATAATGATGTCAAGTTCATAGTATAAGAACTGTGACCATCTGTGTTCTAAGAACTCTTTGCGTATTTTCTGTCTCTAAATAATTGTTGTATTGCAGCAATAAAACGCCATTTCAACTTACGAAGTCAGTATTTATATTAAGGTAATTAACAGATCTGCGACGAGGTCGTAAAATAACTTCATGTATATAAAAGAGAAGCGTAAAACTGGCCATTTTCTGCTGTTTTAATGTTTTTAGTTAAGCGGTTTTAAGCTTACAAGGCTATCATCACACTATAGGATACAGTCTGATGGTGGCATTTTAAACCAAAAACCTGTGAAAGTAAGGAAATTAACACTGTATAAAATTCTGACCTTGGTGCTTGTTAGATTCCCTGTAAAAACCGGACATTTACGCATATCTCTTTGTTGTCTGTCAATCTGTTTGTTAAGTTCCCTTTCTCTCAAGGAACTACATAAAGAAATGCGATCTTTTTTAATTTAAAATTAAAACTTAAAATTAAAACGTTCTCAAAAGTCTTGGAATTTAGGGGACTGATGTCTTCCTGTATCGGTATCGCTAACTGGATGCATGAAGTATGTTTATACGTAATTAATCTTTAACATAACCCTTACTGTGCTAGTCGTATTCGCAATTGGCCAATTTTTCATTCATAAAAAGAAATACTTCGGTATGTCCACCTTTGGTATGGACAACAGTGGCTACACATCGTGACAAGGAAGCAATGAAGCCTTTGTAGGTCATTGGAGGGAAGTGGCACACAATCTGCACACACAAGTCACCTGTTTCCTAATTCCAGGGAAGGGGGGAGATGGGCTTGGACACCATGTTCAATCACATACCAGATGTGTTCCATTAGGTTCAGATCTGGTGAGTTGGTGGGCCAATACATCAATTGGAACTCGCTACTGTGTTTCTCGAACCACTGCATCACACTCTTGGTCTTGTAACATGGCACATTATCTCATTGAAAAACGCCAATGTCATCTTGAAACATGATCGTCATGAATGGGTATAAATTGTCAGCAACCAGTGTACTGTACTCCTTGGCCATCATGGTATCTGTACACGAGCTCCACTGAGCTCATGGATGCCTACGAGAATGTTCCCCAGAACGTAATGGAGCCGAACGTCCGACATCTGTGGGGGGGCTGCCTGACCCACGACGTCGAGACATGATTTCACCACAGCACTCCACAGACGTTCTGTTTCAAAGTGCTCATGCTGAGCCTCCATGACATAACAATCTGTCCTTGGTCAAACTCAGACAGATCGAGCGCCATCCTCATTCTACACACGGACAGATTGCTCACTGGTACAACATATATCGTGCATGTGTCTGACTGGTACTCATTCTTCGCCAGGTGATACTGCTATCGCCTGGATGGGTTTATATCTATGACAGGTCAGTGGTCATAATGTTCTGGCTGATCAGTGACTGTATCTATTGTGCAAAAAGTGATGGCAATAACACTGCAAAAAATATTGTGTACCACTGTAACATTTAGGTGAACAAATTATTTTCTGTAACATGTTGCCTTTCCCTGCTTTAGTCACATGCAGTACGACTCCCCGTGTCAATTGGCCCCTCAGGCGCCGACCATGGGGACTCGCGTCCTTTGCAGTCGCTGGCAGCATCTCACCTCTCGCCAGCTCGGCAGCTGTGACCCCGGCCGATGCGCTGTTGCCAGACGTCGCGCCGCTGGCAACAGGTGGCCGTGGCGACGGTGCTGCCGCCGCGACCCCACACTCTGATCAATGCTCCGCAGGCAGCCGGCTGGCAGGCGCATCGGTGGAAGTGTGCCACGTGCTGCCTGACGATGGGCAGGGCCGCTGAAACGACGCCGTCTTGGTTTCCCGATCTCCCACCTCCTACTTACTGTACCTCTACGAGAACTACAACTATAAAAATACTAAAAAAATGTTTGTCTGTATTTTGATTTTCTGGGTCACAAGTATTGTGACTAGTTTGATACAGCCTGTATCAAATTTGTCTCCATGTCAGTATCTCATTCCTGGAGTAGCACTTGCGCCCAACGTTCTGAGTTATTTGTTGAATATATTTCAGTCTGTGCTTAGGCTTACAGTTTCTACCATCTACAGTTGTCTCAAGAACCAAAGATGTTATCCCATGATGATGTAACACATGCCCTATCATCCTGCCCCTTCATCTCATTGACAGTTCCATGCAGAACATCCACCTTTCTTATCTTATCAACCATCTGTCGTTCTACAGGACAACACCTCATAGGCTTCCACTCGCTTCTCTTATGGTTTTCCCACAGACCATGGTTCATTTCCATACAGTGCTGGGCTCCAAATTTACAAGGCCTATGTTTGATTCTAGTAGGCTCCTTTGACCAAAAATTCGGTCGCTACACTGATAGTACACTATTTACTGTCTGTCAAATACTATTCCACTTCTGGCACAACAGAATTCCTTGACTTTTGTACTTCTTGGTCCTCAATATTGACATTAAGTGTACCCAGAGTTTATTTTCTAATTCTCCTCATTACTTTCGTTTTCCTTCGTTTTACTCTCAATCCATATTCTGTACGCTTAGACTGTTCATGCAGTTCAACAGGCGTTGCAGTTCTTCTTCACGTTCACTGGTGATACCAATGTCATCAGTGAATCTTAGCACCGATATCCTTTCACTCTGAATTCTGATACCACTCTTGAATTCTTTTATTTTCATCACTGCTTCTTCGATGCAAGGGCGAAAGGCTGCATCCTTATTCCCTTTTTAATCTGAGCACCTCATTCTTCAGTTCCCAAATTTATTTGCCTCCTCTGCTTCTTATGCATTAGTACAGTGCCGCTATTTCCCTATTGTTGAGACTGCTTTTCCGGATAAGTTGGAATATCTTTCACGATTTTACACTGACACATGAAGAATAATTGATGTAGTTATCAGTCATATTTATTTTCTTCAACAACACGTTTCGAATGCTTATAACCCGATTTTTAAGTTGATCTGTGGAGTACAAGAGAATTTCTTTTCCTTGATATACCCAGTTGTCTCCAACACACTACCAATTGCTAAAAATTAGTTATTAGGTGTCTCTTGAAATATGACATTGAATTAATGCAGTACAAGTAATAAAGAGGAAACTAATATTTTTTTATTTTATTGGAACGTTACAGATGTAGCCTTGTTATAGTTTATAACGTATTCCTTTAGTACAATGCCATGATAAGTAATGACACATAATAACTAGTCTGTAGTGAAATAAAGTTCAGGCCAGAGAACTGGTTACACCCAGGAAAAAACTGCTCTTATAGGCCAGTGATGAAACTGAAATCGTCGTGGAAGAAACTAAAGGTTATCGGCAGATATAATTGTTTTAATTAGGCTATTATACAGTGAGCAGTCGCTGTTTTCGAATAAGAGTCGAGTAGGGAAAACATAATGCTCTAATCTCGCGTATGTAAGTTACACACAAGTGCATCATCTTTTGTCTTATAAAATAGTCACCGATTGTTGATACAACGGGACATTCATATTCAGTCACACATTGAAGCATATTGACTCTTGAGTGGCCACGATAGTCAAGGAAACGTAGCTGAAGGTTTCCTTTGGCTATCTGTAAAAGAACGTAAACAATTAATATGTTTTTATTACGCATATTCCTATAGCGCTCTATGTTGCGAACTTTCGACAAGCATAAGGTGCTTGCACCAATATGAAGCACAATAAGGTACTTAATTGTTATGGACGAACGTTCTCGATGCGTAGTGTTATACTGATGGAAGCAATGAATACAAAATAATTATTAATATATATCAATGACTGTGAGCATAAACAAATAGTTACATTTTTAATTATTTCCTAATCAACGGTCTATAATGATTTCAGTTACAAATGATGGCTTGTCATGGTAAGGAAAAAATATCTACCGTTCATCTGGGAAGTTTCAGGTCCTCGATTTCGTGTCGTGGTTACCAACATATATAGCTATTATGTGCAACCAAAATTTCGGTATGCGATGGAGGGTACTTTAGGTACATTACCAGAAATCAGTGGTATCTGACCACTGACTTTTAGTATCAGCCGCACGCTACTCGGGTAGCAGAGTACTTGTGGCGTGCACATGGTGTTTTTTTTAGGCTAGGCAGTAGTGCGAGGTGTGCTGATGAACACTCACCAGTCGACGTACAGGCAGGGAAAACAGGACTCGCTCAGTGTAAAGACACTTCAGCTATCAAGATATTAGTAGTAAATTTTCAGAGTGTTCGGTATAATGTTCCTGAATTTACTGCCCTCCAGGAAGCGTGTAGTGCGCAAATTATTCTAGGGACTGAGACCTGGCAGAACCCTGAGATAGGAAGTTCTGAAATATTTAGTGAGGGTTGGAACGTGTATCGGAAAGACAGATTAGATATCGAAGGAGGTGGTGTCTTCATTGCAGTTGACAAAAATATTGTGTCTACTGAGGTCGAAGTAGAGTGTGATTGTGAAGTTATCTGGACACGTTTAACAGGGCTAGGAGGAATAAAGTTAATTGTTGGGTTTTATTACCGGCCACCGGGCTCCACCGTGACAGTTCTAGAATCATTGAAAGGGAGTCTACACTCTGTATCGCAGAAGTATTCGGATCATGCTGTATTAGTCGGAGGTGACTTCAACCTTCCTAGTATAGACTGGGATGTCTATGGATTCATTACAGGTGGTACAGACAATCCGCGGTGTGAATTACTTTTGAACACATTATCCGAAAACTGTCTTGAGCAGCTAAATCGACAGCCAACGCGTAATGGAAATATTTTACATCTGGTAGCCACGAACAGACCAGATCTCATCGACGATGCCAGTGTTGAGACAGGGATTATTGATCATGATGTTGTCACTACGACTATGGTTAAGAAAGTTAAAATGTCGGTCAAGAAGACTAGGAGAGTAATCTCACTAGAAAGAGCAGATAAGCAGTTGTTAGCATCCCACTTAGTAAATGAATCGACTTGATTTACTTCCGGTACGATGGACGTGGAAGAATTATGGGCAAATTTTAAACACATTGTAATTCACGCATTGGACAAGTATGAGCCGAAAAAGTGGGTTACGGGCGGAAAAGACCTAACGTGGTTTAATAGAGCAATTCGGAGAATGCTCAGAAAGCAAAGACAGTTACACTCGCGGTACATGAAAGATCGGGAGAATGAGGACAGGCAAATTTTAGTAGAGATTCGTGTTGCTGTAAAAAGAGAGATGTGCGAAGCATTCAACTACTACCACCGTCATACCTTAGCAAAATATCTTGCTGAAAACCCAAGATAATTCTGGTCTTTCGTAAAATCGATAAGCGGGTCGAAGGCTTCCATCCAGTCACTCACTGATCAGTCTAGCCTGGCAACGGAAGACAGCAAAACGAAAGCTTAAATTTTAAATTTAGCATTTGAGAAATCTTTCACGCAGGAGGATCGTACAAACATACCGCCGTTTGAGTCTCGTTGAAATTCCCGTATGGAAGACATAGTGATAGACATCTCTGGGGTTGTGAATCAGCTGAATGAGTCGAAAATAAATAAATCGCCAGGTCCTGATGGGATTCCAGTTCGCACATACGTGGTGTGATCAAGACTGACTTTTAGAAGGAAAAATACACGTGATAGTTTACAAAATAGCATCGGCAGTAAGAGTTACACAGTGGGAACTGCTTCAGTACTTAACTTCGAGCAGCCACATTACCACTGAATGCAAGCCACAGTGATCCAGAAATAGGGAATCGAATACGGAGTAATCGATGAAGCTCGACCTTCCTATAGCAGGCTGGAAAGAACTTAGAGCCATGAGGTCGATAGCTCTGCACGTTTCTTAGGGTACACAGCTGCTTACACAGTGCACTGAGAAGGCACAACATGTCTGCATTACCAAGCAACGAGTGGCCAGGTCAGCTAAAGCATCGCAGACCACAGAGACTCTGCACTGACTTTCGAAGTTTAGGGCCACAAGGAGAACGTAGCAACGTTCAATAGGACAAGAAGAAAGGAACAGAAGATTACACCTGTGCAGGAGAGCTAAAGAAGAGTATTAAAGAATGCTGTCGTAAATAAAAATAAACAATGGGAAAATGTGTTAGAAAAAAAAAACAATTCTGTGTATGGTGGCATCCCTACAGCTTTGTTACAGAGAAAGTAAGAGGTCCAACAGTTTTGTCCACCATCGTAAGAGCAGATGCTGACAGCGAACTAGAGGGACTCGGCAGACAGTCTGTTTGGCTCGTTTTTACCTGGTGACGATGCTAGTGCCGACAATGGAGATAATGTAGGTCTTCTCTCGAGGCTTGGAGTTAGACTACAGCAAGCCAAATGTGGTGATACCTTTTCTATCGGAGGAGGTAGCAGCTGCGATCGTCACATTAAAGAACAATAAGGAATAACAATACGGAATATATCAACATGACGTAAAGAGGATAGCACCGTGTATAGTGTCATACTTGCTCTCTTTAACGAAAAAGTTGTACAAGGAAGCATTCCCGCAAGCTATAAAGTGTCACAAGCAGCAAAACCCACAAAGGGTACAGGATACGGATCCGGCTGCTCCCAAGAACTACACACTGGTATGTGTGTTGAACGGCCTGGCTAAGGTTCAGGAGACCCATGTTGTGCGATTGGTTGCAGGACAGTAGGGAACTCTTGGGATCCAGTGCAAAAACGGTTTCCGGGGAGGTAGGTCTATTGATGACGCAATCAGTTGTCGATGGCTTCAGAAGTAATTACTGGAAGGAGCAGGTGCTTTCGACAATGTCCGATGGCCGGTGATGTTCAAGTGTCTCAGGGATCTGCTGTTCCCATCCTTTCTATACAACAGATTTCTAGCTCACTGTTGACTGGTTCGCAGGAAAACAAAAATTTCCTAAAAACTAAAGGCAGTCCGCAAGTCTCGACAAATGGTCCTATTCTCTGGAACTTAATTACTGAACCCCTCATTTTTCTCCGTAACGAGAACACTCCCAGTGCTGTAGTGGCGTACGGAATCGTAGTCCTGGTGTTGGTATCTGTGGACTCTCGGGCCAAAGGGCTTGTGTGGTCAAGCGGATGCAGCTGTGGTATTCAGATAACATGCTAGCAATAGCTGCGTACAAAACTACGAACGTATTGATCAAAGGCCAGCTGTACAAATAAAATTAACAACACCTCCTATCACGCAGCAACATCTACAGATATTTGGCAATCAAATATGATGAAAGGAGGAAATTAAAGGTATCAAAGATGAAGAAAAATGTACTGACAGGACTCGAACCTGGATTTTCCGCTCTAAGCGAGCACTCGCATAAGCACTTTGGCCATCCAAGCATGCTTTCCATTCTACTCAAATTCCTAACTTGTCACAAACTACTTCCATGGCACCCTCTGTGCATTTTCATCATTGGTCGCAGCATCTCGCTTGATTTCTGCAAGTCGAACCAAGGGTATATCGACACTGTAGATATAGCAAAATGCAGTCAAGGCCTATACAGGGTGAACATTAATAATACCAACAAACTGCAGGGACTGATTCCTGATTGAAAATAGAAGAAAAAAGGTTTCATCAACATGAGTCCGACAACATACCGTCCTGTAACACAATACAAAACTGCATCGCACCCACGTCACAACAGATGTTCAGAGTGACCTCCATGGTATTGCAGCTGTTAGGGAGAGTCAGTGCTGCCATCCGTGATACACATAATCGTACTTTGGCTTACTTCATATTGGCGGTCACTTGCCTGGAGCATGCACTAGATATTGTCTCAATATCTCATAGATCCCAGTCCTCCAAATCTGGTGTACGCATAATCCCCCACGATTTTGCACGTTCGCTGCCTGAAAGGACCCATGATCACACAAACGCCCAAAAAGGTTTGAAATGTTGTGCTATGTGGTTGGTGTCTGTGTGGGTACTTGTTTTAGTATAACCGTGCTGCCTCTCGACCGTTTCCATCTGCTTGGCCTTACACAAACACCAACTCTGCTTATTCCCGACATGAAACCAGACCATTCCGCTGCTTACAGTGCATTGCGTCAATCACACAGCCTGTACCATACAACACACGGCAAGTGGTCTGATGAACTGTCATTCACCAGCGGCATCTACTGTGGCAACGATGTATTCACTACTTTTTCAGTCAGTAATCAGTCCCTGCAACTTGTCGGTTTTATTAACGTTCACCCTGTATATTACTATTATACTACGGTCGCAGGTTCGAATCCTGCCTCGGGCATGGATGTGTGTGATGTCCTTAGGTTAGTTAGGTTTAAGTAGTTCTAAGTTCTAGGGACTGATGACATCAGATGTTAAGTCCCATAGTGCTCAGAGCCATTACTATTATATGTGTGGTGTATCTTCTTTGACATGCGTTCATTGGAGCAGACACCACACTATCATGATTCAAGGGCGTATATATACATGATGAAAGAAAAGTAGTGATGTCAGCCACATGAGGGCACTGAAATAATTGAATGGCGACACGTGGAATTTTGTACAGTACTGGGATTTTCAGCAGGTGGTCGCCTAACAACTTCGCGTATCAGGGCACTCTTCCCATCCAACACTATGTCCGACGTCTTGCAGTAATCATGCAAAATATTTGGAGGAGTGAGGGTGGTGGGCAGGGGGGCGCTAAGGGAATAGAGTGTGGGGAATTGAATGGCAAGCATGCTCGTATAACCAAACCTGTTTAGGCAACCACTGGGGTGGAGTGGTGTATCCGTATCAGGTCCGACGAAAAATTTTCATTTGTTGCCATCGAGTTGTGACATTGTCCTTATGTAGCTGACATCACTATTTCTCTGTCGTCATTTATATATACGGCTGTGGCATCATGACAGTGTGGTGTCCGTTGTTTTGAGGATGTTTGCAAGAACAGACACCACATATACATTGGTACGTCAAAGAAACTGGTATAGACATGTGTCTTCAAATACAAAGATATGTAAACAGGCAGAATATGGTGCTCCGGTCAGCAACTTCTGTAGAACACGATAAGTATCTGGCGCAGATGTTAGATCGGTTCCTGATGATACAATGGTAGGTTATCAAGAATTTAGTCAGTTTGAACGTCGTGTTATAATCGACTCACAAGCAAGGCATCTCAGATATTGCGATGGAGTGGTGATTTTCCAGTACGACAATTTCACGAGTGTACCGTCAATATCAGGAATCCAGTAAAACTCCAAATCTCCAACATCGCAACGCCCGGACAAAGATCCTGCAAGAATGGCTCCAAAGGCGACTGAAGAGAATCGTTCAACCTGAGAGAAATGATATCTTTCCGCAAATTTATGTAGATTTCAATGCTGGGCAATCAGCCTGTGTCAGCGTGCAAACCAGTCGACGAAAAATCATCGATATGCGCTTTCGGGGGCCGAAGGGCCACTCGTGTACTCATGTAGATTTTACGACACAAAGCTTTGCGTCTCTCATGGGCCCGTCAACCTCGACATGGTATTGTTGATGACTGGAAAGATGTAGCTTCGTTGGAAAAGTCGCATTCCAAATTGTATCTAGCAGATGGACGTGTACGGTTATGGAGACAACTTCATGAGTCCGTGGACCCTGCATGTCAGCAGGGCACTGTTCGAGATAGTGGAGGCTCTGTATTGGTGTGTGGCGTGTGCAGATGGAGTGATATGTGACCCCTGACATATGTAGATACGACTCTGGCAGATGACACGTACGTAAGCATCATGTCTGATCACCTGCATCCATTCATGTGCATTCCGACGGATTTGGGCAATTTCAGTAGAACAATTCGACACCCCACACGCCGCGAATTGCTGCAAGGGGCTCCAGGAACACTCTTCTGAGATTAAACACTACCACTTGCCACCAGAGTCCCCAGACATGAACTTTATTGAGGATACCTGGGATCCCTTGCAACGTGCTGTGCAGAAGAGATCTCCACACCCTCGTATTCTTAGAATTAATAGACAGCCCTGGAGGATTCATGGTGTCAACTCCCTCCATCACTGCTTCAGACGACTGTCGAGTCCATGCCACGTCGTGCTGCCGCACTTTTGCGAGCTCGCGGGAGGGGGGTGGGGGACTACACGATGTTAAGCAGGTGTACCAGTTTCTTCGGCTCTTCAGTGTATGACAGTAACATGTTAAGCAACCCACTGAAATAGGAGTGAAACTTACGCAGAATCCTGTGCTATTCAGTACAACGATTTATAAGTACCACTGCACTCCGTTATTGCGCACCACACCATAATGTACAGTGCCATAGTTACCTTTGCACCCCGTATATGGGTGCAGTGGCAGCGATTAAAATACTGTAGGTCCACCTTAAGAAGAGCGCACCGGAGTGTCGTCCTCAGGCTCAATAAGGCCTTCGACACAACACTGTCGAGGCTGTACTGCTAATACAGGAATCTCTCTCACCGACATTCAGGTTCGATATAGAGCAAGGTGCTACTGGGTAGGCTGTGGCAGATTCGATCAAGTTCAAGTGATCACAGGGAAAAATATCAATAATAAAATACCACTCCGAGCTTGGGGAATTGATGGATGGCATGAGATTGGATGGGTCCACCAGTACACGTGTGTGTAGGTTTATCCCAAATTTTATAGACTACAAGCATGTCTACATGAACCAACGAAGAGAAGGGGGTGCTTCATTATTAGATGTGGAACTTAAGCCGTAGACCTGCCCAGGACGTAGAGATGAACAAAAGACCTTCTTGACTGCGGAATATTAACCTGGCAAGATTTATTTAACCTGGCAAGATTAGGGCCATCAGGCCCTCTCTTACTAAGGATGCCTGAACATGCAGTGCTTCACTGGAATCTATACCAACTAGAAATGGGGAGCTGAGTAAGTGATTTGGACTTGGACAGAGTAAGTGAATATCCGAAGGGTAGAAGTTACGTGCTTGTGCCCTCAACAGAATATCAACAGCAGGGATTTTGATGACAACGCGCAGCATAACACACCTGGTAACCAAATGGGTCAAAATCAGCGACATTTGGAGCATATATGTACAAGATGACCAGCCATAGCAGGAAAAAGTCGAAAAGAAGTTCAACAATGGAACAGAGAGGAGGAAAGCGCTCTGGAGTTCCTAATTTCGGAATGATGAGTCGTAATGGAATAACGATCGGTAGAGAATGATGGATTAATGTGTTAATTTAGAGGAATATTTAAATTTTATAAAAATTAGTGATATAATGTGTTCATTTATAGTGTACAACTGCGAAAAAAATTAGTCGTAGGAGCACAAATTGCAAGCCGAAGTTTCTTGCGCTACCGATCCATGCAGGATTATTTGTCAGTAGTTTCATGGAGGGACGAAGGTAGATGTAGCAGTAATGCGCAGTCAGCACTGTTCGGGAATTCTAAGATTCATGATCATGAAACTTCCTGGCCGATTAAAACTGTGTGCCGGACCGAGACTCGAACTCGGGACCTTTGCCTTTCGCGGGCAAGTGCTCTACCAAATGAGCTACCCAAGCACGACTCACGTCCCGTCCTCACAGCTTTACTTCTGCCAGTACCTCGTCTCCCACCTTTCAAACTTTACAGAAGCTCTCCTGCGAACCTGGCAGAACTAGCACTGCTGAAAGCAAGGATATTGCGGAGACATGGCTTAGCCACAGCCTGGGGGATGTTGCTTGCCCGCGAAAGGCAAAGGTCCCGAGTTCGAGTCTCGATCAGGCACACAGTTTTCATCGGCCAGGAAGTTTCATATCAGCGCACACTCCGCTGTAGAGTGAAAATTTCATTCTATTCATGATCGTTATTGTGACAGTTTAAACAGAGAGAGTCATGTGGTGGCGGCTTTCTCCTCTTTCTTCTACTTTCACATCACTCCTCTTGATTTCTTTCTTTTCTAAATTTTTCTCTTAATAAATCCGTAGAATTTACATGCAGGCATTAATACTACATACTCAAAGCCAAATTGAAATTTATATAACGTAAGATCCGCTATATTGAACTCTGCTATGCCGGTCCCATGCCAGGAGCCTCATTTGCAAGAGATGAGGAAGGAAGAGGAGAAGGAGTAACAACCTTGTAAAAGAACCTGGGTCCGTCTGGCTTCAGACGGTAGCACCCAGTAAGAACCCCTGTCTAGGATAACTAGGTGAAACCGGGTCAATGGTCTCAAAGGCGGAAGAGGTATCTCAGTTTTCAACTGAGAGAGTGGAAGAACCTAGTGGAGTAAAACACATGCAAGATGAGTCGGAGCGTCTCGAAACACGTTCCAAACTGAAATTCAGGAAGAAATACTTCATTGGGACCGTAAACGTAAATTCACTCCTCCGAGTCGGAAAAAAGAATGAATTGGAAAAGCTCCTGGACGACCATGAAATTCAGATCTTGGCTGTAAAAGTGGCCAGTTTCCTAGATAAGCCCATCATGGACACACAATAATGCAGAATATTCAAAGGAAAGGCAGCAATGACGATAATGATTAACACCCCCCTCCTGGGGACTGCCTTTTGTGCAAGCAAGACCATACTGAACAATGTAACAAACTTCTCATAAAAATCTGGAAGATAATCCATACTGACAATCAAGTGCAAAAACAAGGAATATACTCTGATAAACTGTCATGACCCAGTTAACGAAGACAACGAGAAGAATCCACAGAGAGTAGATGACTTCCGGGATCTACTGGAAACAGAAATCTCCAGGATACCTGTTAACCATATAAAAATCCTTCTGGGAGACTTCAGCGCACAGATCGGGAGAGAAAGAAAATATGGAGGCACAGTAGGAGACTACCCAGCACACAGGAGAACAAATCAGAACGGAGAACGGGTCATTGGACTCTGCAAAACTGTCAAGTTGAAGTTAATATCAACTCATTTTTGAAAACTCCCAAGAAAAGCAAAGACATGGCTGCCTCATAATCCGAACCTAGGAGAATCCTAATTAGATCATCTATCAATAACCAGGACAAATAGTAGGGAAGAAGTGAATGTTAATCAGAGGTGGTAAATTCGACTCTGATCACTATCTCTCCAAAGTTAAAATGCGTTTTCTGCCACCAAAAGAAAAAAAAAATGTTCAAATGTGTGTGAAATATTATGGGACTTAACTGCTAAGTTCATCAGTCCCTAAGCTTACACACTACTTAACCTAAATTATCCTAAGGACCAACACACACACCCATGCCCGAGGGAGGACTCGAACCTCCGACGGGACCAGCCGCACACCCACCAAAAGAGATCCACCCAGAGTGACCAAATATAACGCCAACTGAATGAACATCAACCAAGACATTATAAATAACATCAGAGAAGAAATCCGCTCCTCTAGAATAGAGACCTGTCAGTAAGTCCGTACAGGGACTAATGAAACCGCAAAGAAAACATTCGGTCTGGCAAAGACAAATAGAGAAATCTGGTGTAATGAAAAACTTAGAAAGCGCTCTAAATGAGGAAAAGATGGATAAGTTCAGGAAATACGGAACACTCGGAGCAATTCATAAAACAAAGAAAAGAAACATCAAGGATATTCCACAGAGTCAAACGGTCATTTGAGAATGGAAAATTACAAAATCTCCAGGACACATTCACAAAGAATAATAGCAGAGGTTTCTTTCAAACTTTCAAAGACAAGGTCAAAGGATATCAGCTCGCATGTGCAAGCTTCAAAAATGAAAAGGTCAAATCGGAGTGAACAATCAAGAAAACTGTAATATACTAGCCAGATACTTTGAGAAGCTGCTCAACTCCCCATCTCCAACCACAAAACTGGACTTTTGGCTCCTCCTGACAACCTAGAAGATGATATGCCACAAATTAATGAAGAAATAAAGGAAGCCCCAAAAAGTATCAAACAACAAGACCAGTGGAGAATAATATCAGCAGAAATGCTGGAATGTACAGAACCGGAAATCCTATGCGACCTACACCGAATCTTCCAGCAAATATGGCAGACAGAAAAACTGACAGATGAATGGAAAGCGACACTGATTCACCCACTCCATAAGAAAGGCGACAGACAAGATGTAAACAGCTACAGAGGCGTGTCACTAATCCCAGTCACCTACAAAGTCCTCTCAAACATAATGCAGAATAGAACTGAAGGAATCCTAGATAAACGACCTAGAGAATACCAGGGTGAGTTCTGGAAAGGCCCATCCTGTGCCAAACAGATATTGAATTTGAAATCAATAATCCGACACAGAATGCTGAATGGCAAAAATACAGCGGTTTCCTTCATTGACTTCAAAAAGCCTTTGATTTGGTGGATACCCTGAGTGGGATCGTCTTACAATCTGGAGTCAAAACAAGCTGGCAAGCATTCTCAGAGAAACCTTAACAGGCACAACTTCTAAAGCGAAGTTTGTAGGAGAATTGTCCCAACAATTTGAAATCAAGATAGGTGTCCGTCAGGGTGATGGATTATTACCAATACTATTTAACCGTGTTCTGGAGAAGACTGTGAGAATTTGGAATTCCGTACTTGACTATCAAGGTATTAGCCGAATCTGTCTACGAAGAAAATTGGAAGGAATCAAACACAAATCCTTGGCTTTCGTTGATGATTGTACAATACTTTCAGAGAACGTAGAAGAATCAGCCATACAAATCAACCTGCTAGAAAGGATTGTTGGCAAGACAGGTTTTAGGATCTCGAAAGAGAATACCAAATTCACCACAAGTGACCAACATGGAGCACAATTCCTTGAAACACAGATTGGACAGATCTCAGAAATGGAGATTAATTAAAAACATTGATAACAAAAAGTGCATCTCTTGTAATGTCAAAATAAAGCACTAAAATGCTGTTGTAAAAACAGTGCCTATATGACAGCGAATGCCTCTCAATGAATTACAAGTCTGAAAAGCTGTAGATTCTAGAACGAAAAATATTACGGAAAATAATGGGTCCAACTCAGGTTGAAACTGGCTGGAAACTTCGGAGCAACAATGAAATCTACAAAAAGGCGGAGAAGATCTCGGAGTCCATAAAATAGAGGAGGTTATCATTTCTAGGACATCTGTACAGAATGTACATAACCAGACAAAACGATATTTGACTACCTGTGGAAAAAGAGGGCAACAACGACATGGATTAAGGAAGCTCGTACAGATCTGGAAAGGTTCAACCTTCAGCAAGTTCAGATGTTAAATAAGGATACATTTCGGGCCATGAATCTAAATTTGAAAGGTTTCAAGTGAAACAGCAGTGTCCATATGAAGGAGTAGTGGAGAAGGGGGAAGTGAAATTGTAGCGTGATCTTAAGGGGTTATAAGTGGTTAATTCGCAAAAAAAAGTCCGACTTAGAATCACAGGGTGACAAAGTCAGATGTCCAGCAGTCAATCTCTGTATAAGATGTCTCTTCTGTAGATCGTCAGACGTTTTTTCTCTGATATTTCGGCTCATATTTGCCGCTTAGATTTTTGGGGTGGGAAGCTTGAGTCAGTCCAGACAAACACCGCTCGTCACATCTTTTATACGACGTCCAGTGCTGACGAAAAACGTCTGTTTATTTATAGGTACGAACAAAATGATTTGAAAGCGGAATATTACGTGGCCACTCGATTCAGTGGTCCCAGTATTGGTCTAGTGCGATCTGTATTAACATATACAGTAAAGCACGATTAATATAGAACTCAAGCAGCGACTGAGCAGCACTGCGGCCTGTTGGTGTCAGTCAGTGCAGCCCAGGGCGGTGCTGTCACTGGAGTACTGGTTATTCCTCTTGTTTTAATATCCCTGTTAATACATATCGATGGAACAAATATAGCACTAGACCAGTCTGGGATCGCTCCACCGAATAGACACGATAAGTTTCCCTTCCTTCGTAACTAGAAATGAACTGACGTTTTCTGTCAGCACTGGGCGACGCATGAAAGTCGTGATGAGCAATATTTGTCTGTACAGACTACAGCTACACGTTGCAGAAATAGCAATTATTTGCCGAAACACCAGAGAAAATACGCCTCACAATTCTTAGGAGAGACACCCTGCATATTAAAGGAAATGTCCTGTCTGATTCACTGACTCATCATTGCCCAGCCCAAATCGTTAAACACACAAACCCAAATTTGGCCAGAATGTTGATCTTCTACTGTAGGCATCGTTTTAGAAGGGGTTTCTCGAAATAGGGTATGAGAGGTTTTTGAAAAATGTCGCTGAACAAATAAGTTTTTCAGCATTTTTAGAGGTGTAGTCCCAGAGGGAATGAAGCACTTGATGAAAGTACTTTTTTAAATTTTTAAACGAATCAGTGTTAAGAAACTACAACTATAGGAACCTATAGAAATAAAGAGAATAGTTGTTTCACTGTTTTAGGAAATGCAGTCCCTGAGTGGATGAAAAGTTTTATGAAAATATTTCATTGTGAAACCGTTTTTGAAACTAGATATACGAAAATTTGTATTTGGCTTCTCGGTTGAAATAAAAATATATTTGGTTTAGTGTTTTTGGAAATTCAGCCCTTAAGGGACTGAAATAATTGTTCAAAATTTTTACGGAAATATTTCATTATGAAAACTTTTTCGAAGTTATATCTCTGAAGATGTTATTTACATCTAGCTTAGAAATAAAAAATTACGTGTGTAAAATTTTTTGGAAATTCGCCCCTAAGGGGATGAAATTGGCGATGAAAATTCTGAAGTAAATATTTCCATAACTTCATCAGAAATAAATAAATATGTTTTAGAGAACGAAAGTTTCTATGGATATATCATCACAAAAACTCCACAGGCAGGATTAACAGAAATTTCCTACCAGGACTAGCTTTTGGTCTGAAGAACATTCGGAAAAGACCATGCTTCTATGGACTTAATTGGACCATATAGTCCCATCTAGAGAATCAGTGGGCGCTAAGCTAGTGAATAAATAAACAAACAAACAAGTAAACATACTTAAGTTCAAAGTAGTAAGGGTTTACTCTACTTGCTTACCAAGACATAGCTTCAGTTACAAAGATCCTAATGGTTTCGTAGGCCATAGCTTGTTTGGCTTGATGCGTCGTATATATTTATTGCAGATTTATCTTTATGAGTAGTGTGAACATTATATGTGGGGCAGGTCCGGTGTAGCGAGCTTCCTTTTGCGGAAGTTCGCCGTCAGACGCACAAATTGCGCGGGTGGCGACAGCTATCGCGGCATTGAGACGGACGGGTCTCGGTTCCGTAGCCCTGGCGCGGTTCACTAATGAGGAAGCTGTTACAGAAATAATTAATACGCCGCCGCCTCGCTGAGAGGCGCGCCAGCCCCTGCGAGGCGGGCAACCCAGCAAGCTCCCGCGCGCTGCGGCGCAGCCTAATTGGCGGGCGACTGTGCGAATACCGCAGTATCCCCACCGCTGCGGCAGTGTGCTTTCGCTGCGATATTGGCAATCAGACGGCTTCTGTTTGCAACTCGAGGTATTTCGCTTGCCGTTGAATCCAAAGCAGTCCACGAGTTATGCTAGTAGGGCAGCAAAATTGAAAACATTAGCATCCAAGGAACTGCGCTGGGCAACAAATATCATAATAAGTTCTCCAGAAAAGGTAAATCAGTATTTTATCTAGCTAATTGTGCAACCTGTAATTATCAGGTTTCAACAAACTCAACAGAATGAAATTATTTATAAAAATCCGAAAACCTTTAATATTTCAAATCTGATGATACCAATTTGAGATTTGAAATTGTGACCTCGTGTAGACTTTCACCTGACTCCTGTGATTCTGTCTCAGATAATTTCAACGTAGTTCGAGTTAAGATACTATTGGAACGGAGAAAAAAAACTAATTAAATAAGCAATGTTGCAGAGTAATACATCAAACGTGAATAAACATTTGTTCATAAATCAGTTAACATCTGTTAATAGACCAAAACATAACTGGCAGTGGACAACAATAACTAAAATGTGAAATATAAACATTACGTAAATCAGAGGAAGACATTTTCAATTCTCACAAATGAGTGGTGACTATTTGCTCCATTTGAATACCAGAGGTTTCTGTCTCTGACCACCATGTTATTAATTTTGTTTTAAAAGACCAGTAAAACCGCCGATGCTACTGCAAGGCAGAGACGTAGACCCTACTTCTGCGAATGCAGTGCACTGTAGCGGTCACTTACAGCGATCAGTTCAACATAAGGTGCGGAAGTTTTGCTACGAAATTGTACGAGATCTGCATCTTCAAATTTTTGTTATACAGTTTACTTGATTTCTTCTAGTGATGGTATTGCATGCATCAATGACAGTGAAAGCATGCCTTTCTAAACTTACTGAAACCGAAATTTGTGTTTTTACAAATGTTATAACTGGATAAAGATTTATTAAATTTTAGTTCCGTTTTTAGCTCGTCGTTTATCACCGTAATTTGTTTTAGGCATTATGAGTTCATGGAAGTTTAGAGACATGCCTCGTGATCGAGTCGTCTCTACTTTGAAAGAAGAAATTCGGAGTGCTATGGATACAGATATATCAGAGGCAGAAAGTGACCCTGGTGAAGCTTTTGTGAATGTTATTCACCAGGCCTGTACAACAGGAACTACAGTTCCTTTTTCAGGTCCTGCGTTACTCAACTGAATACATTTCGTGAAGATACTGATGAGTGCACTAAAGATGAAGTTACCATGGGGAACTCTAAAAAAAATGGTTGACATCGCACTAACTGACAGCTGTGCATGACTTCTCTGAAGATTTCGGATCCAATCGAGACGTAATATGTGATTATCCCATTGAACGGTTTCTAAAGTAGTTCCCAAAGTGATTCATTTCTGAGCTATGCACAAGACTGATTTGTATGCCTCACAATAAAGTGGGGTTGGTACTAACTGTGTACTTTTGAGTTGTGTAGGACTTTCTTAGAGTCTTACAACCCGACGGAACATCAGTATATGAATTAGTCAATGATAAAATTTTAGGGGTGTTGAAGGTTTCCCCAATGTATGCCTCAGTAACTAATGAAAAAAATTACAAGATGTGGAGGAGAACAAATAGAACTGAACATATGTCACAATTTCAGATATATATTGTAAACTCCCCACAAAAGCAATTAGATAAACAAGGAACTAACTCACATATTGGTTGTACAATAGTCATAACATTGATTTTGACGTTTTTCACTTTCGTAAACATAATGACAAAAAATTATGATCATGGTGTCTACGGCTGTGGGACGGTAAAGCGTGATCGTAAAGATATGCCGAAAGATTTCAAATCTGAAAAATAATTGCAGCGTGAAGACTTCGAATATAGGTGCACAGAAGAAGGTACGACCGGATTTATTTGGAAAGAAAGAGCGAAATAAATGTGATTCTCTTTCTCTCAAGTTTCTATGACCGAGGCAGACGATGATAGTGCCTCAATAGCTCGTAAAAGGATTAGTTATTTATATCATGTCTCCCGAACTCGTCAGAAAGTACAACAGACATATTAAGTACAACGATAAAGCGGACATGCTCAAATATTTGTACGAAATTCTGAGGAAAAAGCAAAATATAGGTGCTCAGATTTGTTTTGGCATATGCTGGACTTCTGCAGAACAAATGACTTTTCATTATTCGAAGAAGCAAAGAACACTGTCGTTGAAACTGTTTCGGGTTTCTGTCGTTCAGGGATTTATTGGTACTGCAAGTGGTACAATACCAAAGTTGAACACATAAGCAAATTCAGAAAGATGATGCTCCCAGAAATTCAACTTAGTAAATCTTAAGACATGCCAGTTCAAGAATGTTCTCGTCGTTGTGCAACCTGCAGCAGAGAAACTGAACCACACAACACAAAATAGCAGTGCAAAATGTCTGACGTGAGACTGTTTGTTTTCGAACATATCATACAGAAGGATGCGTGGTTGAAAACTCTATGTCGCTGGAGTTCCGAAGTGAAACAGCTTCCTCAAAACAATTGATTGTTTACATTTTACCAATTTCTTCTCGTACCCGTTGTTTTCTAGGGAAATAAAGGATAATTTTGTGGGAAACTTGAATATGGGACGCAAAGGACAGCCGGAGATAAGAAACAAATTGCTAAACATGGAATAAGGTAGAAGGCATATCTCAGCCAACAGAGATTCTACCGACGTACATATCTTTGTTTCGAGTTGTAGCCAGACTAGTTCTGCAGAAGAAAGTATAACGTAAAATTTAAACTACTATAAGGTATTTGACTGGTCAGGATGATGGCGGGGGGGCGTGAGGGACTTAGGGCGAGCCGGTGATCATAATTTGAACACGGTCGAATAATTTACATTTACTTTTATGAAAAACTCGTTACATACATACTGAGAGGCGGTCAGTGTCCTCGCAGCCTACCGACCCTTACGCGACGCGGAAGCCCGGCGTCTGACGACGCAGCAGGGTGTCTGATGACAACAGCCGCCCGGGCGACAGAAAGACCCACTTTCATTGTGCGTTGCTAGCTGACTCGCGCGGGCAGCGACCCAGCAATGCGGAATCATCGGTGAATGATCGCTTGCCTACTTCACCCGTTCCCTTACACTACTGCCAAATGAACGAAATTTTCACTCTACAGCGGAGTGTGCTCTGATATGAAACTTCCTGGCAGATTAAAACTGTGTGCTGTGTGCCGGACCGCGACTCGAACACGGGACCCTTGCCTTTCGCGGGCAAGTGCTCTACCAATTGAGCTACCCAAGCACGACTCACGCCCCGTCCTCACAACTTTAATTCCGCCAGTACCTCGTCTCCTACCTCCTGCGAATCTTGCAGAACTAGCACTCCTGGAAGAAAGGATATTACGGAGACATGGCTTAGCCACAGCCTGGGGGATGTTTCTAGAATGAAATTTTCACGCTACAGCGGAGTGTGCGCTGATATGAAATTTCCTGGCAGATTAAAACTGTGTGCCGAACCGAGACTTGAACTCGGGACCTTAGCCTTAGCCGGCCGGAGTGGCCGAGCGGTTCTAGAGGCTACAGTCCGGAACCGCGCGACCGCTACGGTCGCAGGTTCGAATCCTGCCTCGGGCATGGATATGTGTGATGTCCTTAGGTTAGTTAGGTTTAAGTAGTTCTAAGTTCTAGGGGACTGATGACGTTAGAAGTTAAGTCCCATAGTGCTCAGAGCCATTTGAGCCATTTGAACCTTGGCCTTAAGCGGGCAAGTGCTCTACCAACTGAGCTACCCAAGAACGACTCACGCCTCGTCCTCGCAGCTTTAATTCCGCCACTACGTCGTGTCCTACCTTTCAAACTTCACAGAAGCTCTGCTGCAGAACTAGCACTCCCAGAAGAAAGGATAATGCGGAGACATGGGTTAGCCACAGCCTGGGGTATGTTTCTAGAATGAAAGGCTGAGGTCCTGAGTTGGAGTCTCGGTCCGGCACACAGTTTTAATCTGCCAGGAAGTTACTGCCACATGGCTTAACCCGACACAACAGTTAGTAAAACTGATCTTATATAAATTCTCAGTACTAAACAAATTACACACAAACAGCAGAAATAAGAATCGTAAATTATTGACAGGAATTATTCACTTGCCTTAAGTGGTTATCTACAACTGATGAAATTTGGAAAAAATCTTTTTGTGCCAGTAGTTATACAGTTTTTGTAATACTCCTCCAGTTTCCGTACTGGATATGATATCTATAATAATACACAACTCCATCGGAACATGTCTCGGAAAGTCCAACGGTGCTGACCGACTACCGTGACATTCTGAGCCGATAGGCGCTACTGGATTTCGTCAGCACACTGCTCTCCCGGGGGTTGTTAGTTTTCGTGACTGGGGCCGCTACTCCTCGATGAAGTATCTCCTCAACTAGCCTCACAAGGGCTGAGTGCATCCCACTTGCCATCAATGCTCCACACTAATGTACAGGAAATGTTAAAAACTACGTCTCTGCCGAATACGCCAACATCACATAAAAAATGTCGCTAAATATCATGATGACTGTTTCAGTGGATATACATTGTAGTAGATTTACACAGTCAAAGTGTGGCAACATAAACACAATCTTAACATCAAAGAAGAAACGCAGTCTCAGTCAGAACAAGATCTCACTGAAGAATATTAAGTGACACAGTTTCTGGTCTACCGCTGCGTGGAAACTATTATCTTTTCACTTCTAGACACTACTATTACATCTTCCGCCACCACAAGCCATCTTGTTTAGGCACGAAGATCGAGCAGACTTGATTCTCCTCACTTGACTGAAAAGCAAGACTTAAATTACGGTTCAAATGGCTCTAAGCACTATAGGACTTAACATCTGAGGTCATCAGTCCCCTAAACTTAGAACTACTTAAACCTGACTAACCTAAGGACATCACACACATCCAGGCCCGAGGCAGGAATCGAATCTGCGACCGTAGCAGCCGCGTGGTTCCGGACTGAAGCGCCTAGAGCCGCTCGGCCACAGCAGCCGGCTTAAATTATCGTATCATAATATTTCACAAGTGCATTCTATGATTACAGTGGAGGGAAAGATACCTCGTAAGACCAAGAAGAAAGAAAGAGCTCGGATGGAACAAGACCGTAAATCAGTCAGAATTTCTGCCCTAGAAGTGAAACTGTATATCGAAAAAATAATGGCGGAAATAGCAGAAGGATTTAACACTAAGATTTAAATTCTCGGTGAAAGTGCGTCAGTAACAAATTTCGCTGATGACATTGGCATTAAATGTGAGAGAGAATTTCAGTACCAAAATGAAAAGTGTAGCGAGCACACATTACTGACTGAAAGTAAACAGCAGAAGACGAAAATAATGAGGGTTAGCGGAGATGGGATTAGGAAAACGTTAACCCTAAAATTGGGTACGACGAAGAAGACGAGTTGATAGAATGCTGCTAGCCACGAAGCAAAATGAAGTGGCGGACGAACAAAGGAGGACTTAAGAAACAGAGTAGCACAGGTGACGAAGCATTACTGAGCAGACGGTATTTGCTAGTATCAAACATTAGCTTACTCTGAGGTAGAAATTTATGAGAACGTATGTCTAGTGCGCATCATTGTACGGAAATAATAATGGACTTTAGGAAAACTGGAAAAAAGGTAATTGAAGAGTCTGAGAATTGCTGCCTAAGACAAATGTACAAAATCAGTGCGCAGCCATTCCCGCCGGAGGTTCGAGTCCTCCCTAGGGCAAGGGTGTGCGCGTTTCTCTTAGCATAAGTCAGTTTAAGTAGTTTGTAAGTCTGGGGACTGATGACCTCAGCAGTTTGGTCCCTTAGGAATTCATACACCTTTGAACATTTCAAAATCAGGTGGAATGACAAGAAATGAAGACATTCTCGGTAAATCGCGAAGGAGAGGAATGTAGAGGGTGTTTCCGTGCAAAGCTGTTAAGGTACATAGACAATGCTCCACTGAACAATTTGAGGTAGGGAACCTGGGGTCGGTGAAACCAGGTGAAAGAGACATGAAAGTAAACTTGGCTACCGCTCTGTCTAGCATTACTACTTTCCAGTTTATTTACAATTAATATGTTTACAAGTTTACACTCACTGTGCTGTATATTTACATGTACATTCTTTTACTTCCTGCAAGGAAACAAGGACGGGCCATATATTCTACCTAGGCGTCTGAATGGCCACTTGTAGTTGAGGTTCGTGCAAAGAGTTATAGCTGGGTTATTAGTGAACGTAACTTGGCTGTTCGTCCGAGTATGTGGTTACAACATGACGGTGCATCGCCTCACTTCAGCGTGGATGTCCGCAACCATTTCAATGCTGTATTTCTTTGTTGCTGGATTGGAAGGAGAGGTCCTATTCCATGACCTGTGAGGTCATCTGTCCTGAATCGCCTTGATTATTTCCTGAGGGGATATCTAAAGCCACTTGCGATTGAGACCCCAGTGGATACGGAGTTGGAATTAGTTGTCAGAATTGTAGCTGCCTATGATTTGAACCGAAACACGCCAGGGATATTCGTCACTGTGTGAGGATCTCGCACGCCATGTCATGACATTGACGGTTGTCAGTTTCAGCATATTTCTTAAGATACAGTACAAATGGTATGTTCATTTCATCAATTACGGTATCTGCAATTAACTTTAACTAATTTAAAAATGCCCAGTAATGTAACTGTATTCCTAATATCTCCTTAAGATGGTTTATGCGACCCCAGGTTCTCTACCTCAAATTGTTCAGTGGAGCTTCCTCTATGTCCTGCAAAATTTTCGCACGTTCTTACGGAAACACCCCGTATGCAGGGACAACGATAATAAGAAGTGACAGGTTGATACATGTGTGAAAACACCAAGGAATTTCTTCCATGGTACTGGATAGAGCTGCATACGCCACAAACTGTAGAGGAAGACAGAGACTGTAATGCATGAAGAAATATCGAACACCTTGGATGAAAGTGCAACTCTACATTAACATTTTGGCGCATGAGAGGCAGACCTGGTAGTCAGAAGACTGATATGACAAGAATAGAGGTCTCTGTATTTGCTGTCATGTAATTTTTTCTGCCAAGAGATGTATTCATATGAAACGTCGCTCACGTAGAATAAGAGGGTCGCTCAGTGAATAATGCAATATATTTTTTCTCAAAGTAGGTTGATTTTATTCAGGAATGCAATACACCATATTATTTCCCACTCTTTGGCTACAAAAGCCTTATTTTCATAATAATCTGCATTCAGTACATACGTCTTAAACAACCGCTCTACTGGTCGAAGTCGGAGTCAACATCTTAATGCATCAGTAACTTCCCTACACTTCATTTACTTCCTCCTGAGGAGTGCATCCATCATTAGGCCAGACTTGATTGAAGTCGGAATGTATGAGATCTGGGCTGTAGGGTGGATGAGGAAGATGAGGAAGAACTATCCAATGAAGTTCTGAGAGCTCCTCTAGGGTGCATGGACTTGTGTGATGCCTTGTGTTGTCGTGGACAAATGAAGTTCGCTTGCATCTTTTTAGCGACGAATGCCCGGAAAACGTTTCTTCATTTTCCCGAGGCCGTGTGTGGCCAGCCAGAATGCGGAAGATTGAAAAGTTTATCGTGATCTTTTTGCAATGTCTCATTGGCTCCTGTGCACTGACGGGTCTCTGTAGACATTCTGCAAGTGCATATGAATATCTGCAATGCTTTGGTTTTCCGCCAAAAGAAGTGCAATGACAGCTCTCTGCTTGGAACACTCCTCCATTACAGACGTCGTTTTGAAGGCTATGTACAACGCCACCACCAATAGAGGCTGAAGCAGGAACGTTTCAGCAAGCCCCACAACAAAATTCCGTATTTCTTCAAGTTAAATTAGACGAGAGAAAAAAATATATTGCATACTTATAGCGTAATAGTGGTACGAGTCCATTTTGTTAGTGTGGGGTGCATATATTCAGGAGCCAACTGGATAGATTTATGACCCTGTGGGTAGTTTTGTAACTCCCTAGGGATAATCAGTCCTTCTGGAAGACCCTCCAACCCTTCCCCTCCCCTCCTCACTCCTGACAATGTGACAAATCAGCAACCCTCCACCTTTTTGGTATCAGCACACTTTTATGTCAAATTAATTGACAAGTTAGTTAAATCAATCAATTACTTTGCTATCAAAAGTGTGCTTGTCTCAGTGATGTGGAGGGTGGAGGGTTGTCACCTTCCCAGAGGGACAGTGGTGAGGTCAGGAAGGGGGAGTGTTGGGGGTTTCTCAGAAGGACTGATTGTTCTCGGGGGTCATAAATCAATTAATCCCTAGGGAGTCATAAATCAATCAAGTTTGCCCCTGAATGTATGCAACTAGCACAAAGGACAGCCCCATTGCCCAAATACTTTGCATTACCTATTGAATACCCTGCTCTTAAAGCTTTTTTCTGCTTTGTCACAATGTCATCGTGTTTCCCATTTGCTACTCGTAGAACGCAAAGCTGATACCGGAATTCCAGCAGTGTACCAGTATCGGTCAGTATTGCAGCATCAACAATGCATGAAAGGCAACAGTGTTGTTTTCTGGTGTACACACACATTTGACGTAATGTTACAAAAAGAAGTCTAATGGCGTGACATGGGACAATATATAAGAAATGCTATGGGTCCATTACAAACTATCTATCTCTCAGGACATATGTCACTGAGCACACCCTGTGTCTTCAAACTCCAGTGTGGAGATGCGCCAACATACTGGAAGATGATGGACAACTGCAGCTCTTCAGTATGTGGCAGCAGGAACTGTTCGATGATGCCCACATACTCGTTTTCTGTTACGATTTTCTTATCACCTGACCATGAATTAGGTAACTTCAAGAAATAAACATTGGGCTATCGTGGATGTGTTCATGTCTAGTGAGTAGATTTTCTGAGCCCCAGTTCCTAATGTTGTGGCGATTCACATGTAAAAAATGTGGAATGTCCCTTCTTTTGAGAACAGACACTTCTTCCAATAAATATTTTCAGCTTCTATTGAGGCCAGTATGCAGGACCAGAATGCTTACTGCAGACTATGATCATTTGGCTGGAAAGTTTGTATCTTTTACATCTAGTTCGCAAAAATACGCAACTCTTTATGTAACACTGTTGTTGTTGTTGTTGTTGTCTTCAGTCCAGAGACTGGTATGATGCAGCTCTCCATGTTACTCTATCCTTTGTAAGGTTCTTCATCTACCAGTAACTACTGCAACCTACATCCTTCTGAATCTGTTTAGTGTATTCATTTCTTGGTCTCCTTCTACGATTTTCACCCTCCGCGCTGCCCTCCAATACTAAATTTGTGATCCCTTGATGCCTCAGAATATGCCCTACCAACCGATCCCTTCTTCTAGTCAAGTTGTGCCACAAATTCCTCTTCTCTCGAGTTCTATTCAACACCTCCTCATTAGTTATGTGATCTACCCATCTAATCTTCAGCATTCTTCTGTAGCACCACATTTCGAAAGCTTCTATTCTCTTCTTGTCAAAACTATTTATCGTCCACGTTTCACTTCCATACATGGCCTACACTCCAATGTAACACTATATATATATATATATATATATATATATATATATATATATATATATATATATATATATATATATATATAGGCTGAAGCGACGAATGAAACTTTTGTACTAAGGCAAGGATTCACTTACCATCTCCCTAGGCAGATGCAGATGCGTTAACCACTCTGCCTTCCTGGCACAGTGGCTTTGTACAACAAGATGGTCTACCGTAGCACACTTCTCAACTCAAATTCCCAGTCAGATCTCAGGGAGGCGTGCAAGATGGTCTGTGCAGTTGTGTAAAGACACTGTGCCAGGATGGCATAGTGGTTAACGGATCTGCCTAGTGAGCTCAAATCCTGTGCATGGTGCACATTTTCAATCGTCGCTGCCGTCTGCGTAGACACATCAGTGATCTTCGACACTTGAAAAGGTCTCTGGAACCACATAGATTCATTTCATTAACACTTCATTGGACAAGTGATTTTCCTTCTCGCAGTTGTGGTGATCCACGAAAAGATGACTTCTTCGGACTGCACTGAAATGTAGTTTGCACTGTGTCACCACTTTCTTGGGATACTGAGGGACGTTCACTTCGAGGAAAGTCTCTGACTCTGCATGTCCATTTAAACTCTGAACAATTTCATAGATGCCTTCCATAGTGGCATCGGTAATTCCACAGAACCGTTGCTGCAGATTCTGCATACCATCTGATGCACTGGGCCTCCACTTGCCCTTTCTTCATTTTATTGCGCTCCTAATCGAAACTATAACAGACTTTAAAGACAAAATCTTGACAGCTGCTAAACGTTTAACAACAAACCAAGGTTCTCTGCATCTATTAGTTCCCAAGTTACTATTTTTTGAAATGACAGTGGGACATACTCTACAATTCTGCCCTCATTATACGCAATAAAGATAGCCTGATGTCAAACGACTACTTGTAGAATAGTTTCACTGGGAAGCAGCAAGGGACTTCGACATCGTCTTCGTATTACGTAATACCTGTTGGCGTAGCACAGGGGCCGGGAAAGGGGGTGGGATGGAGAGGTGGGGGAACATAATATGCGGTTTGGGAGTGTGGTTTATTAGAAGGGATGTCGTAGGCTTCCACAAGCTGACGTCTCCTGTTCTCGCAGGGGCTGTCTTTAATTATTCGTTACTTCGCTTCCTACCCAGCGGGAAACTAGAGGGAATTCCTGAGTCTCAAGTCTGCAGAAGGGCATGGAAGTGGGCTAGAGAAGAGAGAGTGATAGGTGAGGGGAGAGCAGAGTAAGATGAGGAGATAAGAATGCAGAAGAAAATACCCCTGACGGGTGAAACCTGAGAAAGAAAGCGAGGTTAATGAAGCCAATGAACCGTGCGCTAGTCGCAGGCGTGGCGCAACAAGCGACAGGCGACCACGTCTGTCTTTCACGTCTAATGAGTTGGTGTTACGGCGGTACGTGAGGCGAATGCCTAGCTCTGTCTGGTTAATTATCGCAGCATACAGCGAGGAGGAAGGGGGGAGGGGATCAATTAAAGAGTTATGTCAGTGCTGGAACTCCACCGACAGCAGTCTGCGTCGTCTTAATATTGTGCCACTTGGGGCTACACTGCGTGACAAGAAACGGGAAGCATCCAGGTGACACGGTCCGTTGCTACTGAAGCTTCATACCTGTACACACCATCAGCGGGTACGTAAATGATGACAGCTGCAGTTGTTTGTGACAGGCAGAACCACAAAAGGGGCGTGGACAGTGTCGGATGTTGAGTCATCACCGTTGAGGGCGCAGAAATGCCATGTATACGTGTGAGACAGCTTTATCATCATCTGGCTTAATCGTGGGTCTCTATTTCGCCAGCTTGTCGAATTGGACAGTATCTAGATTTGTGTGGCGTTTGGATACGACACTCGCCAAGTTTCCGGTGACCACGTTTTACCACCAAAAGAGTGGACCGCCGTATTTGGCGCCAAGAACATTGTAATCTCTTTACATCGGCACCTGCCATCCGTGACCAAAGTAATGAACTTCCTGCAAGATTCTGGGCCACCTCTGCACCATTGATAGGAGACCAGCAGCAGCCTGACTAGGAAATTACCGTCCCATGAGTAGGCCACCGTTAGCAACACAACACAAACGGTTGCGTTTGGAATTGTGCCGCAACCAGCAACCATGGCCTGCTGATAAATGGTGTCGCAGTGTGTTCAGCGATGAATGACAATTCTACACTACCCTACATGACGATCGTCAGAGAGTATATCGATGACTAGTGGAGTGGTCTGTTTCTTCGAATGTTTTGGACACAGTGGTATAACTCCTGGCAACAATGTGTGGGGAGCCATCGGGTATGACTTTACATCACTCTTGTCATGGTGAGATAGAGGAATCGACGAACATTTGCACGCAATTAGAGAGGTGAGCTTAGTACAGTGTGATTAAATATTCTCCACATGTGGTGAACGATACTGGAAATTACGAGGCCGTACCTGTAACCGACTGCTCGATCAGCAACATTGCTGATCCACACACCAATACTGTCGCGTTGTAGGCACACTAAAGCCATGTTGACAGCAACATTAAGCCACACATTGTCGTAAAACATGGTCTGGGTGAACGCATTTTTAGGACTCTAATACATTTCATGCCTTTGTGTCTCTGGCTGATAGATTTCATCTAATGAAAATTAAATATAAGAGGGAGTCAAATGTAAATGAGAGAGTCGCGTAACGAGCATTGCGCGGTCGTGTGCGCGTTCTACTTCACTATGGAGGCTGGGAAAGAAGAACAACGAGGTGTAGTGCTATTTCTGACTGCGAAAGGAGTGTCGGGAAGTGAAGTTCATGCCTGAATGTCTGCTTCACTATGTGATAAAAATATGTGGTGACCTGGCTGGAAATGACTTACAAGTTACGGGCGCCCTCCATCGGTAATTCTGGAATTCAACATACTGGGTGATCAAAAAGTCAGTATAAATTTGAATAAATCACGGAATAATGTAGATAGATAGGTACAAATTGACACACATGCTTGGAATGACATGGGGTTTTATTAGAACGAAAAAAATACAAAAGTTCAAAAAAAAAGTCCGACATATGGTGCTTCATCTAATCAGAATAGCAATAATTAACATAACAAAGTAAGACAAAGCAAAAATGATGTTCTTTACAGGAAATGTTCAAATGTTCACCATCATTCCTCAACAATAGCTGTAGTCGAGGAATAATGTTGTGAACAGCACTGTAAAGCATGTCCAGAGTTATGGTGACGCATTGGATGTTGTCTTTCAGCATTCCTAGATATGTCGGTCGATCACGATACACTTGCGACTTCAGGTAACCCCAAAGCCAATAATCGCACAGACTGAGGTCTGGGGATCTGGGAGGCCAAGCATGACGAAAGTGGCGGCTAAGCACACGATCATGACCAAACGACGCGCGCAAGAGATCTTTCACGCGTCTAGCAATTTTTTTGGTTCTAGTAAAACCCCTTGTCTTTCCAGGCATGTGTATCAGTTTTTACCTCTCTATCTATATTATTCCGTGGTTTATTATGTTTTCAAATTTATACTGACTGTTTGATCACCCGGTATGTTGCCCCACCCTTAGCTTTGATGGCAGCTTCCACTCTCGCAGGTATACGTTCAGTGAAGTGCTGGAAGGTTTCTTGGCGAATGGCAGCCCATTATTCACGGAGTGCTGCTCTGAGGAGAAGTATCTATGTCGGTCAGTGGTGCCTGGAAGTCGGCGTTCCAAAACATACCAAAGATGATCTATAGCATTGTCAGGACTCTGTGTACGCCAGCCATTACAGGGATGTTATTTTAGTGTAACCACTTCGCCAGAAGCTGTGCATTATGAACATGCGATCAACCGTGTAGACGTGTAGAAAGATGCAATCGGCATCCCCGAATTGCTCTTCAACAGTGGGAAGCAAGAAGGTGCTTAAAACACGTGCTTAAAAAACGTAGACCTGTGCTGTGATAGTGCCAAGTAAAACAACAAGGGGTTCACGCCCCTCCTTGAAAAGCACGACCACACCATAACACCACCGCCTCAGAATTTTACTGTTGGCACTACACACGCTGGCAATGACTTTCACCGGGCATTCGCGATACCTACATCGTGCCATCGGATCGTCATATTGTGTACCGTGATTCATCACTCCACACTACGTTTTTCCATTGTTAAACCGTCCATTTACGCTCCTTACACCAAGCGAGGTCTCGTTTGGCATTTACCGGCGTGATGTGTGGCTTATGGCCAACCTCACGACCATGAAATACACCTTTTCGCACCTCCCACCTAACTTTCATAGTACTTGCGGTGCATCCTGATGCAGTTTGGAACTCTTGCGTGATGGGGTTGGGTTGTTTAGGGGTAGGAGACCAGACAGCGAGGTCACCGGTCTCATCGGATTAGGGAAGGACGTGCCCTTTCGAAGGAACCACCCCGGCATTCGCCTGGAGCGATTTAGAGAAATCACGGAAAACCTAAATCAGAATGGCCGGACACAGGATTGAACCGTCGTCCTCCCGAATGCGACTCCAGTGTGCTAGCCACTGCGCCACCTCGCTCGGTTCTATGTGATGGTCTGGATAGATGTCTGCCTATTACACATTACGAGCCTATTCAACTGTCGGCAGTCTCTGTCAGTCAACAGACGATGTCGGCCTGTACGCTTTTGTGTTTTACGTGTCTCTTCATGTTTGCTCTTCACTATAACATCGAAAACAGTGTACCTAGGGATGTTTAGGAGTGTGGAAATCTCGAGTACAGACGTATGACGCAAATGGCATCCAATCACCTGACCACGTTCGAAGTCCGTGAGTTCCGCGGAGCGCCCCACTCTGCTCTCTCGCGATGTCTAATGACTACTGAGGTCACTGATATGGAGAACCTGGCAGTAGGTGGCAGTGCAATGCTCCTAACATGAAAAACGTATGTTTTTGTGGGTGTCCGGATACTTTGATCATATAGTGTATGTATGAAGAACACAGTGTGTCGCATGCGTGTTTATTTGCTTGCAATTAACGATTCGAGAAGACAGCAGTTGGCCACTACAGACTCATCGTATCATTGTCCATTGCATCGCTCTTAGGTGTATGCTGCCGTCAGAAATGACCGACCGCGGACGGTGAAAGACACTCGACTCGCGCTGGACTTCAGCCACGGTACCGCTCACGGCATCACGACTGGTTATCCGAAGTTCCCGAAAATATGTCCGCTGTGGATTCCCCACAGCCGGACAGAGGAGCAGTAGTTGAACAGAATGTCGGCATCACTGCAACACCTGCAACTGTATCATGATGAAGAATGCCGTTTCCTGTCCCGTATTATTGTGGGTGGCATCATTTTGAGCTGGAGCGCAAGCCTCAAAGCCAAGAATGGAAGCAGATGGATTCACTCTCACCTATCAATTCAAAAGCTGTGCACACAAGCTCCGGGAAAGTCATAATGGCCTTTTTAGTTGACTGCAAGCGCCCGCTGGTTATTGTCCTTCCGCAAAATGATGGCACGATTACCGCGCAGCGGTACGGGTACACTTTGGAAAAGCTGAAGCGCTCTATCAAGTCAAAACGCCCAGGAATATTGTAGGGCAGCATCGTTCACTTGCACAATAATGCCGCCCACATGTCCCCTGGGTTGTTTAGTCTACACTGCAGGTTTCACAGGGAATCCTTTACGCATCCTTCGTACAGTCTCGATTTCTCCGGCATTGAGTAAATAATAATGAAAACAGGTAACAAATATCGCACAACTAAATGTTAGTTTGATGGATATGTCGTGGTTTCCAGAGTCTGAAAATGTAGCTTAGCATTCCGTCACATGCAAATATTTCATTCTCATGTTAGCGTTGTTAACACGTTCTGTGACTTTTTATGGATGTCATACAAGTATATTCTGTAATATTCGGTGTTATTTACATACCTTCTTATTTGAGAACGAAGGATGATGAAAGTATTTAGCGATTTCCGATTGTTTGGCTAAGCAGAATGTCACAAGACTTAAATTTCTGCGACTAGCATGAGCAACAATGGAATTCACATTCTTCCCTGCCAGAAGTATTTGGCTCTTTATTGGCGTATCTGTGCCGCCTTTTGAGTGTGTCGTTAGTCAGGAAACTAAGACGTCCGCTTAAATTACTGCTAGTGAATCCTTGTCACAATCTCCATAGCCGATCACGCAGTTATCGATATTGCACGTGACGCCAAAATGACGTCACGATTGCAGGAAATGTTGCGGAACGTGTGCTGCACTTGTCAGTCGCGTTGGTGATATACATGTAGGGTAAAGGGGGTGTAAATCCGACCTAGTAGATCCTTGTGGGTATAAAAGCTTATCCGAGGACAGATCTTCACTTTATGTACGTTAAATTATAGGTAATATAAAGGAGCACCTTTTTGCAACATATTTTTATTATGCCATCAATAGTTTCTAAGATATCTGTATTTTAAGAAACGTCCATTTTTGACATTAGCAAAAATGGTGGGGTAAATATGACCCCCTATTTGTTTGGCTGATTTTGCACAGAAATATTTATAAGTGAATGGATTTTGGAAAATATTTGTAAGCAACTATGATTTTCACATAAATGAACAAAATGTATTAAAAATAACAATGTTTAGAGTACTAAATGTACTGAAAGTTAAATGAATGTAAATTTTAATTGGAAAAAGATGATTTCATTGCACGGCGGTGCAACAGCAATGTCAATCTCGGAATGTTAAAATCACGAGAGACAGCTCGTAAAGACATTCCCATTTGCACTGCAGTAACTGATCGGCGAATGTAGTTTTGACTGTGTTTTGTCTTTTTTCGTTTGTAATTTAGTATCATTTTCCTAAAAATAAACCAAAATTCACTTTGTTTCCATAAATAAATAATTTCATATAAACGTTGAAAAATATGCGGTCGGATTTACGTCACCATTTAGCGGTCGGGTTTACCCCACCATGCCATTTTTCTTTTAACGCACATAGAAACAATTTACACAAAATTTCCAACAAAAACGATACAAACACTGAATAGGTCACTAAATGCACTCCAAAATCACTTACCGTTTGTTTTGCGATCATTTTATTTAATAAGGTAAACCTAGTGAGGCAATTTGCACAAAAATTATACTGAAACAATCGAAAACGCACTTGTTGTCTTTTGAGTGTCTAAATGTCAAATGCGGCAAAGCTGTCAAGGTGACATTTTCGTTATTTCGAATGTTCTATATGCTAACACCAATACTAAATCGCTCCGCTTTGCCATTTATTGCAAACAGAGGGTGGTCGGGTTCACCCGCCCGGTCGCATTTAACCCACCTTACAAGTTTTGCATCACCCCGGTTCCCAGAACTCCTGAAGATAAACGTTGACTGTGGATATTGTATCACAGACAGAGATGTCACTAAACCCGCCCAAAGATGTAAACAACCATGCATGAGCAGCGCCTATTAGACGGATAAGGTCCGATCGTCGATCAGTTCTAGTCATTCCACCAGGAAGGAGGTACACGGCTCGTGTTGCCTGTATTTCACCACGCCTAGACGTCCAAAAGCGCGCTTCGATCGCATCCGCATTGTTACTTTGTGCCAGGAGGGGCTCTCAACAAGGAATGTGTCCAGACGTCTCGAAGTGAACCAAAGCGATGTTGTTCAGACATGGAGGAGATACAGAGAGACAGGAACTGTCGATGACATGCCTCGCGGCAGTTGATGACCGCTACCTACGGACTGTGGCTCGGAGACACCTTGACAGCTACGCCAACATGTTGAATAATGCTCTTCGTGCAGCCAAAATACGTTTTGTTACGACACATGATGCGGAACTTCACTCCCTACGACCATGGCGAGGTCCGTCTTTGCAACCACGACACCATGCAGCGCGGTATAGGATGGCGCCAACAACATGCCGAATGGACCGTTCAAGATTGACAACACGTTCTCTTCACCGATGAGTTTCGCATATGCCTTCAACTAGACAATCGTCTTAGACGTGTTTGGAGGCAACGTGGTCAGGCTGAACGCCTTAAACACACTGTCCAGCGAGTGCAGCAAGATGGAGCTTCCCTGCTTTTTTGGGATGGCATTATGTGGGGCCGACGTAAACCGCCGGTGGTCATGGAAGGCGTCGTAAAGACAGTACGATTCGTGAATGCCATCCTCCAACCGATAGTGCAACAATTTCTGCAGCATATTGTCGGGGCATTCGTCTTCATGGACGACAATTCGCGGCCCATCGTGCACATCTTGTAAATTACTTCCTTCAGGATAATGACATCGCTAGAGTGGCCAGCATGTTCTCCAAATACGAACCCTATCGAACATGAATGGCATAGATTTAAAAGGATTGTTTACGGACGACGTGACCCACCAGCCCTTATCAGGGGTCTACGCCGAATCGCCGTTGAGATGTAATTCAATCTGCAGCAACAGTGCCTTAATGAACTTGTGGATAGTGTGCAACGACAGATACAGGTATGCATCAATGCGAGAGAACGAGCTGTTGGATACTAGAGGTGCCGGGGTGCACAGAAATTTGGACCACCATCTCTGAAGGTTTCGCTGTATGGTGGTACAACATCCAATGTGTGGTTTTCATGACTAACCAAAAGGACGGAAATGATGTCTATGTTGATCTCTATTCCAATTTTCTGTACAGGTTCCGGAACCCTCAGAACCGAGGTGATGCAACGCGTATTTTGGTGTGTGTATATAAGTAGTACGTCCAGTCTAGTATATTTACTATGTATATATATTAGCCCTTTTGTTCTACTAGAATACAAGCAGTATTCCCGGATTGTTTCTGCTGTTGGTCACCGTAGGTAAGTTGTGGCTCTGTCTTCTGATATATATATATATATATATATATATATATATATATATATATATATATATGTGTGTGTGTGGTGTCACCGCCAGACACCACACTTGCTAGGTGGTAGCCTTTAAATCGGCCGCGGTCCGTTAGTATACGCCGGACCCGCGTGTCGCCACTGTCAGTGATTGCAGACCGAGCGCCGCCACACGGCAGGTCTAGAGAGACGTCCTAGCACTCGCCCCAGTTGTACAGCGATGGTTCACTGAAAAATTACGCTCACATTTGCCGAGACGATAGTTAGCATAGCCTTCAGCTACGTCATTTCCTACGACCTAGCAAGGCGCCATTATCAATTGCTATTTTTCTTGTGATGCGTGTACCGTCAGACCGTCAGACCGATGTTCACCAATTATGGATTAAAGTTAAGTATTCCAACAGCTACTTACTTTATTTGCTAGACTCAAATCCTTTAACTGTTCCAGACCTCACGCCAGCCTGCGTGAGCTTAAACGCGTGCCTTTCGGCTGTCTTGCCAAGTCACAACAATATATATAAATTAAGGCGAGATGGTCATTTATCACTTCAGTGCAGACGTGCACTCTGCTCGAACTCTTATGGGAATCAGTGAAACGCCGCGAGTAATGAGGATAAGGGGAATGGGCAATGCTTTGGCAGTGTGTGGATAAGTTGAGAATTTGGGTCAGACGGAAGGCGTTATAGGGTAGCGTCCGGATGCGTCAGTGGCCAGAACACCTGCTTAGTGAGCAGGAGAATTGGGTTCGCATCACGGCCTGGCTCAAATTATCTACTTTCCCCATTGATTTCAGCAAATGCCCACTCGCAGTCAAGGTCTGTAATTAATGTGTGTCTTAGTTAGTTGTCGTTCACAGGGTTCTGGAACAGACCAGTGGTCACGGCTAGTCAAATTTAGCTTGCCATACCTCATTATCACACTCAAGTTATGTTATGTATCAAGTTTTTAATAAATTGTGGTTAGTTACACTTGCATGTATTGCCAACAGTACGCTGTCGTAGTTGCACGACGTTACCTTTACCCTGTATGGAAACGCTTTGTTGCTGCGTGCTTAGCGTGACAAATGGAATACAGTGACTAATTTCTGTGGGTGTGGGTTCTCTTCGTCCCACTTTTACGTTGTGTGCTAGGTACATATGGTGTACACATCACAATGAAATCAAGGTCTTGCGGACAATACTGTGTTGTAAAATGACGTGATACACGACACACATACAATATGCCACAATTTAAAGAGGGTACTTCAGAACCTCAAATTAAAGAAAGTAACGTAATAGTCATAACAGACATAGGATAGGGCAAGTATCTATTGGAAGTCCTACACAACCTCACACTCTATAAAATGACATAACAATCATAAAAGACTTGGAAAGTTGCAACAATGGAAAGAAGGAGCAAATAACCTCAGATTCTACAAAGTCACAGGAATGACAACAGACACAGAATAGTGTAGTAACGTGAGTAATGGTCCTACGTAATGTACCGTTCTACAAAATGACCTATTGATTGCAACGGGCACAGAATGTTTTAATCTTCATTTCATCATAGAAGTTATTGTTTAAAATACGTTTAAATTTTATAGAACTGAATGGAAGTACCCACTGGATAACTACACTAAAATGCCGAAACCTGTCTGAGAGTTAGAAAGAAACAGTAGTCTCCATATTACACGGACCGAAGTTCCGTCAATATTCGGTAACTCAAAAAAATCTCGAAACTTTCAAGTGATTATAAAAATTTCGAGCATGGCTTTGGTTCAGCAACTGTGCATGCAGGAGAAATAGCACCCAACCAGTTGCACTATACAGGTCTATTAATTCTTGACCATGCTTTCGACGTTTTTAAAATCGACTTCTCCCGAAGAATTCTACATAGGTATACATTATCTATAGCCAACGTGGGAGTCGCTGACTCTGTCCAATAAACGTTATCCACTCAATCACCATTTAAAATACGTTATATAATAGTAGTAGCAGTCTACTGTAGGGGTTCGAATGAAAACTTTTTTTAAGTGATTGAGTAGATAACATGTACTAGGCAGGGCCAACGACTTCGACAATGGCTATAGATAATGGGATTCTCCATGCAGTATCTTCTGAAGAGAACGGTTTTAAAATAATTGAAACCATGGTCAAGGTTTAATAAACCTCTATTTTATAACTCGTTCGCTCGTATTTCTAATCCTTTGAAGCGACTGTAAGAATGTTTGTCTTGCAGTAAGGTCTTATATTAATATACGTACAGAAACAGTGCTTCAAGAAATTCTTTGTGTCATGTTCTCAGATGTTCAATGTGAACTGTTCATCACACGAAACACGTCCGTTTTTAGTCCACTCAGGCCCACATTCGCCACAAAGATGCCAGTCACAGCTGGTCTGATACACCCGTCTTTAAAGACGTCCTCTTTGTTTAATGTTTTGTAAACGTTCGTTAATGGCCTCTCTGATAAATGAAGCCCTGCTAAGTGTGGCGCTGAATTTTCTAATGCAGTCCGACTGTGAACTTCCCCTTGCATAACGCCATCACGCAAAACGTCCTCTCTGTTGGAGTGGCAGCCATGTTGTTGGAAATAAGTGCACACCTGTGGTATTTTCATATTTTCTTGTTCTCTATGCACTACATATTAGGTCTACAGAAAACAACAAATAGGACCTTTTAGTATCAAATTTGATGTACACTACTGGCCATTAAAATTGATACACCATGAAAAAATGCAGATGATAAACTGGTATTCATTAGACAAAAATTTGTTATACTCGAAATGACATGTGATTACATTTTCACGCAATTTGGGTGCATAAATCCTGAGAAATCAGTACCCAGAACAATCACCTCTGGCCGTAATGACGGCCTTGATTCGCCTGGGCATTGAATCAAACAGAGCTTGGATGGCGTGTACACGTACTGCTGCCCATGCAGCTTCTACACGATACCACAGTTCATCAAGAGTAGTGACTGGCGTATTGTGACGAACCAGTTGCTCGGCCACCATTGACGAGACTTTTTCAATTGGTGAGAGATCTGGAGAATGTGCTGGCCAAGGAAGCAGTCGAACATTTTCTGTATCCAGAAAGGCCCGTACAGGATATGCAATATGCGGTTGTGCATTATCCTGCTGAAATGTAGGGTTTCCCAGGGATAGAATGAAGGGTAGAGCCACGGGTCGTAACACATCTGAAATGTAGCGTCCACTGTTCAAACTGCCGTCAATGCGAACAAGAGGTGACCGAGACGTGTAACCAATGGCACCCCATACCATCTCGCCGGGTGATACGTCGGTATGGCGATTACGAATACACGCTTCCAATGTGCGTTCACCGTGATGTCGCCAAATACAGATGCGACCATCATGATGCTGTAAACAGAGCCTGGATTTTTCCGAAAAAATGACATTCTGCCATTCGTGCACCCAGGTTCGTCGTTGAGTACACCATCGCGCTCCTATCTGTGATGCAGCGTCAAGGGTAACCGCAGCCATGATCTCCGAGCTGATAGTCCATGCTGCTGCAGACGTCGTCGATCTGTTCGTGCAGATGGTTGTTGTCTTGCAAACGTCCCCATCTGTTAACTCAGGGATCGAGACGTGTCCACACGATCCGTTTCAGCCATGCGGATAAGGTGCCTGAAATCTCGACTGCTATTGATACGAGGCCGTTGGGATCCAGCACGGCGTTCCGTATTACCCTCCTGAACCCATCGATTCCGTATTCTGCTAACAGTCATTGCATCTCGACCCACGCGAGCAGCAATGTCGCGATATGATAAACCGCAATCGCGATGGCCTACAATCCGACCTTTATCAAAGTCGGAAACGTGATGGTACGCATTTCTCCTCCTTACACGAGGCATCACAACAACGTTTCACCAGGAAACGCCGGTCAACTGCTGTTCGTGTATGAGAAATCGGTTGGAAACTTCCCTCATGTCAGCACGTTGTAGGTGTCGCCACCGGCGCCAACCTTGTGTGAGTGCTCTGAAATGCTAATTATTTGCATATCACAGCATCTTCTTCCTGTCGGTTAAATTTCGCTTCTGTAGCACGTCATCTTCGTGGTGTAGCAATTTTAATGGCCAGTAGTCTAGTTAAATTCTGTACTGCGTTACGTTTTCCAAGAGAGACCACATTTTTCGAGATATTCAAGGAAGACGCATATGGAGAGCAATTTTATACGTTTTTCTCGAAGAATTCGAAAAATATGGCCTCTACTAAAAACGTATCAAATTTCCTACAAAAGGTCCTGCTCATTGTTTCTATAGGATTAATGTGACTTCGTAAAGTGCCCTGTCGTAATAACTGGTTGTATTCATACAGGGTCTCCAGCCAGAACACCTCGTCATCTGGACGCAATATATGACTAGTAGTCTGCGTGTAGCGAAGATGAAAATCTTGCGTGTTGTACATCAAATCGTTGTGGGTTGCATAAAACCCACGGATACAGACAGCTGGATCACTGTGCGTAACCATCTAACAACATACGTATATACAAACATTTTTGCAATTACTTGAATTCTTGAAAGAGTCTAGATCACTTTTAATAGTCTTGTAAATAATAATATAAACATGAATCTTACGACACCTAACTTCAGTGCTGCAGGAATTACTGCGAGCAGGTTTCCAGAATCCAGGGACGCCGCATCCGTATAAATACCAACCGGGGCATTACTCGGCGATGTAAATCTCGCCTCCACGGTGGAAAATGCCGAGAGCGAGAGAGGCAGAGAGAGGAAAGCGCAAGGAATAAATAATTTTTCAAATAAAGAAGGCGTTCCTCTCTCCTCGCTGCGTGAGCTGCGATGTGGCGGTTGTGTGAATTCTCGGCGCCGCTCGCCTTCTACTTCCAGCTCTGGGCTCACTCCGGAAATTAAACACTGTCTCTCTGTCTGCGCCTCCCTGCAGGCGGCCTGCACCAGTTCCTTTTCTGCTGCGGCGAAAAATTCCCTGCAAGCAGCGTCTCTGCGAGTGCCTTAGAAGACAGCTGGGTGTGCCAAGTTTACACCTTGGCTGGAGCGTCCTGGCAGTCTGGCACGGTTACTGATAGAAGCAGCTCCAGTTCTTCCACAGCCCGTGGACCCCTTGTATCCATGTGGTGTTAATGAGAAAGATCTGCTATCCCAATTACAATTGAGGAGTGATTATAAACATTCAGTTTCCACCTCGAAAAAGTCAGAATGTGACCATAAAACTTAATCCTGCTTTAGCTGATAGAATCAGACTTAATAAACAAGACTCATAATGTTGTGCTGAATAACTCAAACAATGTTGTACCGGTAAGGGTAGAAAATTTTAGTGACTGGGGAGAAAGAGTCCCACAGGGTTCAATATGGGCCCTTCACTATTCCTTAGATATGTGAATCAAGTTCCACTTAACATTCAGCAGGCGTGATTTGTCATTTTTGGAGATATGTTATAACAAGTCCGTTAGAGAGAAAGTCGCAGAAGAGATTGTTGTCGTCTTTTAAACAATTATTAAGTCGTTCTTTGAAAATGGCTATCTCTAAATTTCGAGAAAAACTTCATTCATTTCTATCCAGGAAACAGAGATATACCAACAATCGATGTATCTCGTGAACAGCAGTCAGGAAATAGGACAGGAAACTCGAAATTTTTGGGTGTACATACTGATCAACATTAGCACTTGATGAAGCAAGTTACTGAAGTTTTGAAATAATTAATCTCAGCTATCTTTGCTCTTCGTATAATCGTTAGTTTTGGAAACAAACTGATCAACTTCCTGCCATGTTTTGCATACTTACACTCAATATTGTCTTGTCGAATACTTTTCTGGGATAAATCACTACTTACAATGAAAGTAGAGATTATACAAAAGTGATCACTGTGAATAAGATTTGGTGTTCACCCATGGCCGTTATGTAGGTACCTCTTGAAGGAATTAGTCATTTTAACTACGAGGAGACAACACATATATTCCTCATAAATAATACGTCGCAGTTTCAGAAAAAGAGTTATCTCTATACCTGCAACAGTATAGGAAAAATGATCTTTATTATCCAATATTAGAGCTGTCAGATGTTCAAGAAGGTGCTCAACACTTAGCAAGAAAATTTTTTTTGTGATTATCGCAACAACATGTCTGACAGCTAGCGAAGCAAGTTTTAAATCTACTTTAAAATAATATCTCCTGGAGTTTTATTTCTATTCCGTGGACGACTTTTCACTTAAAATCAGTTAGCATGTAAAAAAATTACATTTTAAGTTTAAGTGTAGTTGCAGAATAAGGACAAAAAAAAGTGTCTAAGTAATCATAAATAGCCTGTAAACTGGCTTATTCCACATCATTTCGATACAAGAATCGTTCAAATTATATGTGGAGCATGTAGCTAATTAACTACCCCTTCTATGCATATTCGCCATGAAAAAAAAAGATTGCTTCCTTCTGCATAAGCCTCTCCTCATCTTCTGGTAGTCCTACTGGTTCCAAAACTGCCTGGAACATGTTAGTTCTACTAATGGCTTATAGTAATAATGTGGTCGACACCACTGGTAGATTTAAAACACAAAAATGACACTCTTGGTGTAAAATGTTCACTGATATGTCCTGTTTTGGGCCTCTTATATAGTTCGAATTAAAGGAAAGCAGTTTGTTACCTGCTACGTTAATCCATAGGTTGTTAAATTGTCGTAGTATAGTAATCACACAACACAGTCCTATATATACAGAAAACTTGATGTCAGGCTTTCGTGACAGAGTAAAAGGAGCCTAACATATGTTTCTTGCCGTGAACACTGTGGAATGACGGACTTACTGATAAATATATATATATATATATATATATATAAACTTAGCAACAATTCAGTACACAATTAGTTTCAGACAATTTTAGAAACCTTCTGGAAAAGATGGAGAGAATCAGTTAACTAATCACTGCCACTATATTAGCAATTACTATGTAATGAGAAACGAAATTCAATGAGAGTAAACTTTTTTTGCCATCAGTCGTCTGACTGGATTGATGCGGCCCGCCACGAACTGCTCTCCTGTGCCAACCTCTTCATCTCGGAGTAGCACTTGCAACCTACGTCCTCAATTATTTACTGGATGTATTTCAATCTCTCTCTACAGTTTTTGGCCTCAGCAGCTCCCTCTAGTACCATAGAACTCATTCACTCATGTCTTATAAATGTCCTATCATCCTGTCGCTTCTCCTTTCAGTGTTTTCCACATATTCCTTTCCTCTCCGATTCTCGTAGAACATTTTCATTCCTTAACTTATCAGTCCACGTAATTTTCAGCATGCGTCTACAGCACCACATCGCAAATTCTTCGATTCTCTTCTGTTCCAGTTTTACCACAATCCATGTTTCACTACCATACAATGCTGCACTCCAGACGTACATTCCCATAAATTTCTCCTCAAATTAACCCTATGTTTGATACTATCAGACTTCTCTATCTCCAGGAATGCCCGTTTTGCCATTGCTAGTCTGCTTCTGATCTCCTCCTTACTCCGTCCATCGTTGCTTATTTTACTGCCTAGGTAACAGGATTCCTTAAGTTCATCTATCCTGATGTTAAGTTTCTCGGTGTTCTCACTTCTGCTGCTTCCCATTACTTTCACCTTTCTTCGCTTTACTCTGAATCCATATTCTGTACTCATTAGATCGTTCATTCCATTGAGCAGATCATGTAGTTCTTCTTCACTTTCACTCAGGATAGCAATGTCATCAGCGAATCGCATCATTGATATTCTTTCACCTCGAATTTTAATTGCACTTCTGAATCTTTTTTTTATTTCCATCGTTGCTTCTTCGGTGTACAGATTGAACAGTAGGGGCGAAAGACTACATCCTTGTCTTACAGCCTTTTTAATCTGAGCATTCCGTTCTTGGTCGTCTACTCGTATTATTCCCTCTTGCCTCCTGTACATATTATATGTTACCCGACTCTCCCTATAACTTAGCCGGCCGAAGTGGCCGTGCGGTTCTAGGCGCTACAGTCGCAGGTTCGAATCCTGCCTCGGGAATGGATGTGTGTGATGTCCTTAGATTAGTTAGGTTTAATTAGTTCTGAGTTCTACGCGACTCATGACCTCAGAAGTTAAGCTGCATAGTGCTCGGAGCCATTTTTGAACCCTATAACTTACATCTACTTTTTCTAAGAATTTCGAACATCTTACACCATTTTACATTTTCGAACGCTTTTTCCAGGTCGACAAGTCTTATGAACGCGTCTCGATTTTATGCTAGTCTTCCTTCCATGATCAGCCTTAAATTATTATGCACTCTTTGGGTACTAGGTGCACTATTTGCTGTATCTTCACAGGGAGATGCTTGATAAAAAATAATAAGGCAGAGGTAAGACAGAACAAGGGTTTGTTACGACCTCAACAGAGAGATTTAATAACAAAGGAAAACTCGTCTCAATAAAAAGTAATACAACTTCTTATAGATTAAGAGGCACACGCCTGGACCACACAGTGAATAAATGCAGTGGGACGTGAGGGCTGTGATACAGACAATCCCTAACGATGGAGGTCGAGCGTTCTACATCTACATCTACATTTGTACTCCGCACACCATCCAACGGTGTGTGGCGGAGGGCACTTGACGTGCCACTGTCATTACCTCCCTTTCCTGTTCCAGTCGCTTATTGTTCGCGAGAAGTACGACTGCCAGAAAGCCTCCGCGCGCGCTCGAAACTCTCTAATTTTACATTCGTGATCTCCTCGAGAGGTATAAGTAGGGGGAAGCAATATATTCGATACCTCATCCAGAAACGCACCTTCGCGAAACCTGGACAGCAAGCTACACCGCGCCTGTCTTGCAGAGTCTGCCACTTGAATTTGCTAAACATCTCCGTAACGCTATCACGCTTACCAAATAACCCTGTGACGAAACGCGCCGCCCTTCTTTGGATTTCTATCTGTCAACCCGACAGTCTGCATAGTCGGTGGACAGGTACGTCTCCGGATATCGCTGGGATACCGAAGGTCCCGCTGCGGTGGCCTTCTACCGGGCTCTGACCATTGGGCTGCTAAGAGCCGGCGCACGAATTGGTCCAGAGCGAAATGCCGACGTGTTGGCTTGCGGAGCCCTATATAGCTGGAGCGTGGAGCAATTCGTGCCGATCCATTTCCGCACATGTGACACGGCGGTGGAAATAGATCCCTGGCACGGAGGACTTCTGGTGGCGCGTGTCCTTCCGCCTGCCGTTTGCAGCCTTTGTTTTGATCGACGCAGTGCGGGCAGGCAACGCCTTGTACATATGCAAACCCGTGATGCTTCGATGCCTGAGGAGTTGCCGAAGCATTTAGGCGAACGACGAATACATGGCACCATGATATTGTCGTGATCAAGGTTTAAAAATTAATTAGAAAATCTTGGGAACCAGAAAAACAAAACAGATGAGATTGGACACTCAACTTGCTTCGTCCCAAATCATCAATATTTTCATCATCCACGATTGTACCCCGTGACTGATGACCGCGTTGTCGTGTGAATGACTAATCTTTCTTCCTTCAGTGGATGGGTTTTTTCATTCAGCGTTTTGGATGTTGAGGAGACTCGAAAATCGCACCATTGTGTCTGGAAATGTCTGCCATGCAATGATTTCATCGTGCGAGGAAATGAGGGAGAAGTCACTGGGTGCCAGTTCATGAGCATACGGGGATGCTGTCATACCAAAGAAGCAGTAGGGCGCATATGGACACCCTAAGGGGTGTTTCTAAGACAATTAAAAGAATAAAGTTGCTAATTTTCATTTTATATCACTAACGAGCTTGTGCCTTATGTAGAAGCAAAATAAGTTAAATTTTTTTAAACTTTATTCTCAGCACAGGGATACTGAGATGGATTGTGCACTAATCTTTGTTGGCCCCCAAGTATAGGGCAAGCGGACAGTCAAAATGGGGCAAACAGACACCTGGCGTTTATATCAGCCTCATCATAGGAACAATTCTGGCAGAAAAAGCAGGGACCATTTCCATTTAAAACACATGAAACATGAAACCCGACAAAATAATATGGACTCTGCACCCAGTTTTCACCAAGTTTGTGTAGTTTATGACACGCATTACACACATCATTCTTTTGGATATCACATTTAGTATTTTTCATTACCTTCTTGTTTGCTGCCCTGGCCTTTTTCTGTTTTACATCAGTAATAGAAATAGGATGTATAAAAATAAATGATGTTCCCATCTTTATTTGTTTTTGGCAGATCCTGAAGCCAGTGCCACAGAAGTGAGGTCCCTGAAACTACTACTCACATTTGCAGTGTCCTTTGGTGACCTCTGTTGTCGGCTGTGCCTGCAGTTCCTGCAATAGATTATTTCGTGGTACAGTTGTTACTTTTAGGTCTGCTGTTTGATTCTGAGGATTTGGTACTGTACGGTTAGTGTGGTCTTTATGCACAATTGTAGGATCAAACAGTTGCTCAGTCAAGCGATTCGGTTTGAAAGGACTATTCCTTCGACCAGTGAAATCAATTACAGTGTTCCCAACTTCAAAAAAAGTAGCTCCAAATGTCACTTCCCCTGGATTTCTCCTGACGTACACCCTACAGCTCTAGTTTAAAATGTCGTTAGCAGAGAGAAGGAAGAGACACGATGGGGCTGGAGGGAGGTGGGTGGGGGTTGGAGGTAAACACCACAGATGCGCGCTGTTGACTACAGCATTCTCCAGAGTTGGAGGACCTAATCAATGTGAGCCACCGCCATCCAAAATAAGAAAAACTTCATGAGGCTTCACATTAATAAAATGGTCTAAGATCTGAGAGAACTGTTCCCATTTCCTGTAAGCACCCTATGACGGAATTACTTTTGTACGACGAGATAAGCCTAATTCATAATTATCGTATCATACCTTTGCATAACAATCAAAGAAGGCACATACCGCCGGCCGCTGTGACCGAGCGGTTGTAGGTGCTTCAGTCCGGACCTGCAATGCTGCTACGGTCGCAGGCTCGAATCTTGCCTCGGGCATGGATGTGTGTGATGTCCTTAGGTTAATTATGTTTGAGCAGTTCTAAGTCTATGGGACCGATGACCTCAGATGTTGAGTCCCATAGTGGTTAGAGCCATTTGAACCATTTGAAGCACATACCTTTTAGAACTACTGACCATTCTGTAATTAAATACATTGTTCAGGCAAAACTACTTAGATTTATGAAAATTAAAATTAGTAGTCAAAGATATTTGCAAGGCCACTATAATTGTTTTATTTTAAAAAACGAGTGCGTCCGTTTACTCCCCGCAAAGAAGTAGCCGTCTGTCTGCCCCCACCCCCCCCCCCCCCCCCCCTGAATCACGGAGCACTATTTGAATTATTGTTCATAAAAACCCAACAACTACACGACCAAAGCATTTCGTCCTACTGGCACATGGAGGTGAGTGGGAACCCGCCACCGCTCTAAGATAGATCCTCAATGGTTTCATGGAATTACAAACAATATTTATCTCCCAAAAGTTATTCTGAACAAAGTCACTGCCGGCACAGCATCTATTGCATACCCGCCTAAGTTTTACAAGCTACAAGGAGATTCTGAGTAGTATATTTCAATCGATATTTATCACAATCACTCGTATACACCACACTGCAGCATACTGACTCAGACGAGCAGTGCCACCAATTTCAACGACGTGATACCACACAACTTTCTACGTTGTATCCATTTGCTCTCATGTCCGTTTGCCCCAACTGTACCCTACGTGTCACTGTGTCCTAAGAGCAATGAGCCGCGCTGTTGCCTCGGAGCAAAAGCATCCCCTCGGACAGCTACCTGTGATGCTTTGTCTTTATAGCCTCCTTAACGTCGCAGGGAGACTGCGGTGGTATGGGCCTGTGACTGCCCCATTAACATCACACCATGGTGGTCCTAAATTACTCAGACTCAAATTGCCTGAGGGTGTTTCGGTATTTGCCTTTTTCTGTTGTGGTGAATGCTCATGTTTCCACTGCTTCCTTTGTTTCATTATCTCGCGGTCATTTTGGAACACACAGCCAATAGCGTTTAGGCGGCTAAACAAGTCATCCAGATTGATCCGACACTGTTTAATATTTCTTAAATTTAAAGAACCTCTCTCACACCGGCCTGATTTAGCTTCACTGATAAGGATAGTAAAAATATGCGTATATTAAGGGAATTTTCATTGACAAAGCAGACTTATCACATTCACACAGTTCAATACTGTTCTGTCCTGATTAAATTAAGCTTAACTTGAATTCCATAAGGCAGTGAAGCAATTTCGAAGTCTCGGTGCGACGAAAATTGTCAGTCGATCTCCTGGAAACATTTGTAATAATTATTAACTTTCGGTGATCACATGGGGAAGACCGGAGATCTGCTGGTAAGACTGTGTTAGCCTATTTATTTGAAGTAACTGGATATCTTGAGCATTCAAAACGGCAGGTTCGTCCAGTGTAAATCACACGTTCCCCACTGATCCCGTGCAACACAACGTAGTAAGCAGACATTGTCAATAATAATAATCCGTTAAATAATACGCGAACACACTTACTTTAGTTTAGTTCATGTATTTAATTCCTTCTCATACAGAATCTCATCAAGATGGCGACTCGCTCAACAATAAGTACATATAGATCCTTCTTTTACGACTAATCGGCAAGAAGTTTTTATTCTTTTCATAAGAGAAAACATAGATAGCAGAGAAGCTATTCCATGGAGTAAATGGACGCTCCAAGGAATAATTGGGCTTGAAACTACTTTGCATTGATAATCGGTAAGATAAGAAGAGATATTTCGAGATATGTACTGAGTTATATAATTTATAAAATTTCTGAAAATATCGCGGAGAGACCGCTGCAAGAGACATTACAACTGCTGCAAAATTCTATCTGCTGCCTCGGTCCAGAGGGCTTTTTGAGAGGATGCAGATAGTCGCAGAACCCTACAGACGGCAACCTTTGAAACGTTCAAAATGTTGTGCAAGATGTAAAAAAGTGACCCTAGACTGACAACCAGTTTTTGAACTGTCCCTTCCAATGTGAGTCTCCGGTATTCGACTATCAGGGGTGCGCCACTTTATCACTGTACAGTGCATATGACGCAGCATGGATTGTTACAGAGCTGTTCTCCTTCAAATAAACAGCACCGGTTATTGCATGATATCACACCTCAACTATGGATTGCGTTCGTCTAGGTAGCTGAGCGTGCTAACGCGACTCTTAAGGGTCACAGGGAGACGAGCGTGACCTGGGTCGAATACACCTTAACGACGAGAGCCTGTTTACCGCCCAGCCTCTCGCGGGTTTCAGGCGGTTTCAGACATCCAACTAGGTGAGTATCTGACGCCTACCACCATCCCATCTCATAAGCTTCCTATGCAAACTGAAAACGTTCTCACACTTGCATACGAGACATACACTGAGGTAACAGAAGTCACGGGATACCTCCTAATATGTCACTTTCCCTTTGGCCCGTCTGTTGTGCGGCAGCTCGACGTGGTATGGACTTAGCAAGTTGTTGAAAGCGCCCTCCAAAGATATTGAACCTTGCTGCCTCTATAGCAGTCCATAATTCTGAAAGTTTAGTCAGTGCCGCATGTCGAGCACAAACTGACCTCTCCATTGTGCTCCATAAATGTTCGATGGGATTCATCTCCAGTGGGCTGGGTGGCTAAATCATTCGCTAAAACTGTCGACAATGTTCTTCAAATCAATTACGAACAATTGTGGTCCGCTCACGTGGCGCATTAAAAATGGCTCTGAGCACTATGGGACTTAGCATCTGAGGTCATCAGTCCCCTAAACCTAACTAACCTAAGGACATTACACACATCCATGCCCGAGGCAGGATTCGAACATGCGACCGTAGCAATCGCGCGGTTCCGGACTGAACGCCTAGAACCACTCGGCCACCGCGGCCGGCGTGGCGCATTATAATCTATAAAAATTCCAACGTTGTTTGGGGACATAAAGTCAACGAATGGCAACAAGTCGTGTCTAGGCAGCCGAACATAACCATTTCCAGTCAGTGATTGGTTCACTTAGACCTTGGACCCAGACCATTCCATGTAAACACAACCCACACCATTCTGGAACTACCACTAGCATGCACAGCGCCTTGTTGACGACGTGGGACCATGGATTCATGTTGTCTGTGCCACATTCTACCATCAGCTCTTACCAACTGAAGTCGGGATTCATCCCGCCAGGCCACAGTTTTCCAATCGTCTAGGGTCCAACCGATATGGTCACGAGCCCAGGAGAGGCACTGTAGGCGATAAGCAAAGGCAGTCTCGTCGATCGTCTGCTGCCGTAGCCCATTAACGCCAAAATTCGACACAGTGGATACCTTTGTCGTATGTCTCACATTCATTTCTGCGGTTATTTCACGCACTGTTGCTTGTGTGTAAGCACTCACAATTCTACCCTAACGCCGCTGCTCTCGGTTGTTAAATGAAGATCGTTGATCATTTCGTTGTCCGTAGTGAGAGGTAATGCCTAATATTTGGTTCTCTTAGCTCACCCTTAACACTGTGAATCTTGAAACATTGAATACCCTAACGATTTCCGAAATGGGATATCCCATGTGCGTAACTCGAATTACCATTCCCCGTTCAAAGTCTCTTACTTTCCGTCGAGCGCCCATAAACACGTTGGAAAATTGTTCACGTCAAACACCTGAGTAGAAATGACAGCTCCGCGAATGCAGTGCCCTTTTATACGTTGTGCACGTGTACTACTGCCATATCTACAGTATGTGCATGTAACTATCAAAAATGTTCAAATAAGTGTGTGAAATCTTATGGGACTTAACTGCTAAGGTCATCAGTCCCTAAGCTTACACACTACTTAACCTAAATTATCCGAAGGACGGACACACACAACCATGCCCGAGGGAGGGCTCGAACCTCCGCCGGGACCAGCCGCACAGTCCGCTAGGCTAATCCCGCGCGGCATGTAACTATCCCTTGACTTTTTTTCACCGCAGTGTTCTCTACACGCAGACTGATGGGGTACACAGATTCTGTTCTCGGGGATGAATGAGAGACCGATGACCACAGACAATTAAACGTATCATCATCATCATCGCCATGAAAACGGTCTGCGTCGGTTTGCTTCCACTGCTGTAGTGGCCTGCTACGGTACTGTGGGGGAGGGGATATCAACATGTAACAGGAATGAAGACAGGCACCTGGGCACGAACACGAGATCAATCGCCTAGGATTATTTTTAGGGGTGATAAGAGAAAGTTTAGCACTACCTCTGATGCAAGAATATTCTGAGACGATGCTGTTGTCTACATCAACCTATCGCCATTGCACGAAAAGTTTCGTAGAGACTATATCAAATAATTCACTTGAAATTCCCAGCACCTCTTTATAAATGTGTAGATATTCAAGATAAGCAGGACGACAAGGAAAAAGAGTGTTGTTGTTGTTCACAAGACTAGTGCCGAAGATCTCTAGTACTAGTGAGCAGATGTATGAATTGGGAAGTACGCGTTTAACCAGTTTAAGAACGGCAACTTGAGTCTTACGTTTACTGTAAAGGTAATTTGAACCATTTATCGACCTTGATTGTTTCAAAAATATGAAAAGATTTCCCTATACCACTACCAGTCACAGAATTTGTTGACTACTTAATTACTTATTTAGCGTCATGTTTCGAGGTGATACCTCATCACCGGCCGGGGTGGCTGAGCGGTTCTAGGCGCTACAGTCTGGAACCGCGCAACCGCTACTGCCGCAAGTTCGAATCCCGCCTCGGGAATGGATGTGTGTGATGTCCTTAGGTTAGTTAGGTTTAAGTTGTTCTAAGTTTTAGGGGACCGACGGCCTCAGAAGTTAAGTCCCATGGTGCTCAGAGCCATTGGAACCATTTGATATCTCATCATAAGGCAATAGTGTCATAGAAAAATATTGAAGATAAGAATATACAGATATTAAAGTTTCCTTAGATTACTGCTGTCATCATCCTGCGGGGAGAGAGAAGGATAACCTACTAAGAGGAAATATCACTTTGTATATTGGTCAGCCGTTCACTTGAAAATTTGTATAAAGGAATCACTCCCTTTGTTCTTACGGCTCGGCAGTTTTCTCTTGATGTGCTAAGGTACAGCTGCTTTCACAGCTCTCTTACTTCTTCACCATTGCCCACACACTTCACAAGAGTGGCTTTGAAACACGCTAACAAAAAACAAATTAACAGTGTAGAAAACAAGATGATAATCGAAACAAAGCTAGTTTCGATTTGATTATCGATGTGTAGATCCTGGTGTCGTCTGTAATAAGTCTTCTACATGCCTTGCTGTCGTATCAGTGATGTTGGCTGGCGTAATTTATTACAAAATGACCAACTGTGACAATTTTATAATACAAATTACATTATAAAAATATTTTATTTTAAGATTGACACAGATATTTCTGGAATCTGTCGTCATTTATGAACCGAGGATTTAATTTCAAAGAATATTCTTAAAAATTTATTTTATTTTCTAGTGATTCATCAAGAACATTAACACATTTAATCACACTATGTGAGTGTGGAAGTAGTTGCCAGGGAGTAACTGATCAAATCAAAATGAAATTACTTTTAAGAAATGGGAATGTTATTCCTAAAAGCTTTTTTTTATGAAACAGATTTAAAATAATAAGCAGAAAGCACCCTCTGAATATCAAGCTACAATTTATTCAGAGGCAGAAAGAAACAAATTTTTGAGTGTATGAGCTTTCGGGCTGAGAATCTTGCCGCTCCCTTTTGTCACGGCCGTAGTCATGACCGCTCACAACAACCTCTGAAAGAATACACGGTGAAAATCTGCAACACATCGAATTACCTTAAAGTAAAAGTTTTAACAATTCACACAAGCACACAAACTATGCACCCAGTAGGAGGGATGGAAATGGTACAAAACACTAAAATTAAAAGATTAACTTGCCGCCGAAGATGCAACTTGATTTTAACTTCTAAGAAAAGTCTTACGGTGGAAGGGTGGCAACTTTATATACTAAAATGATCGTCTAAATAAAAGCCCATGAAATGCAATCTTACATAATATTATACAAGTTTGGGCAAACATGCTCTACAGTACTCATATACCGCCTCTCAAGATGATAGGCAAGATAAAAACTAATTTCAGGAATTAGGCTGTTACACTTCAAGCAATAAATTCGTTAACACGCCGAATCCAACCAACATGACAGAGGCAGTTCCGAACGACATACAGAAACTAACTGCCTAACAAATATGGACGAGAGACAGACGAGCAAGCTGGGGACGGGAGACTGACCAAGAAAACAAGTAGAATTTAACAAGAGTAAATCACAGAACATATCACCAATCACTTAACTTCTAATAAACTGCGATTTCTCTAGAAGACCTGGCGCAGCACCCCCAAATCGCTCTTCCGAACCGTCCGCTGCCAGCCGCTTCAACGGACGCAGGAAGGCGCGCCGATCTCCCGTCTTCCCTGGTCCGCGCCAACCGACGAACTGCCCGCTGCTCCGTCCGCGACTGCTGCTCCGTCGCTACTGCCCTGCTGGTGCGTCTCCCACTCACTTCCAGACACACGACGGCGGAAATGCTGGCTCGGACCCAACCATGCAGAGGAAACACGCCCTCTGGCAAAAGGACATACCAGCACCAGGAAAAGCTATACGCCGCGGCCCACTGGACTCCCGTGGCGACCTCACATGCGCCGACGCTCAAGACGGACAAGTCATCTTGTGTCTCAGTGCGCGACCGACCAACCGATCGATCCAACTGCCAATGACCACTGCCTGAACAAACTCGAGCAGACTGGCGGCGTAAGGCGCAGACTCAGATGCCGGAACGACGCCCCGACCGGGCGACCACTCGCTGAGTTCTCTTACTGGCGGAGTGGAAAGACTCTCATTTTGCCGGCTTTAAAGGTTGATCCGAACGAAAGACATACTAGCACTCCGGACGACCGACAGACACTAACTACCTCACAACTGCGGACGAGAGACAGACTAGCAAGCTGGGGACGAGAGACTAACCTCAGACTGACCTAGACTGACCAACTGGTGAGCTCATAGCGCTCTTCAAAACAGAAATTTTTACCACGGCTCAATATATAACCTTATTGTCATGTACTTACTATTTTGAAAGTACTGATTTTAAATTTGCAAAGAAGTATGAATTTCTGAACTCTAACGTTTCATTTAGGACCTCGTTTTTTGACTTTGGGCTATGGATGAATATTTCCATTTCTTGCAGGATGTCCCTTCTCCAGCTCTTTTCCAGAGTATCAATAATTTGAGGTCGTTGCCCATTGCAACGCTGTGCTTTTCTTCATTTATATCAAATTGCCTGCAGCGGGACATTACGTGGAATCAGTGGCCACGAGGGAAAATGTGATCGGGCCAGGATTTGAATCCGGTGTCTCCTACTTACTAGGCAACTGCGTTAACCACTGTCCCATCCAGGACACAGCGTTATCACAACTGCGTGGGCTATCTCGGCTCATCTCACGACCGATCCAAAGTCCCACTGAGCGCCACCTATCCGCAGTTCCTGCATATTTTATTCCCGATAGCTACTTTGAGATTCCCATAGGAGGTCGGACGAATTTTTGCAACCGCATTGGCGGGCACAGGCCTATCGGTGATATACGAAAGCGTGGTTTCTGAAAGAACAGACATCTCGTAGTCATACATATTTTATGTTTTGCTATAGTTCACTCATTGTCTTTATGTAATGTGAAACACCCAATTAGTTTTTAAAAATGGTTTTAAAATTTCTTCGTGTTTGGCCAATACAGTATTTATTGAATGGCTAGATGTAATTTTATAAATTCCTGTTTTCCTCACTTTCTCTGTAGATTGTTCACACATAAAACAAAAAAAGTTTTCCCTCATACCAGTTCTGTAAACTCCTGAAGATAGTAGTTGACTGTGGATATTGCATGGCAGACAAAGTCCGTTTTACTGTTCAGAGACGTCACTGAACCCGCCCAAAGACGTGAGCAACCATGCATGAGCAATGCCTATTAGACGGAGGAGGATCCGACAGCTGATCAGTTCCAGTCATTCCACCAAGAAGGCGGTACACGGCTAGTGTTGTCTGAAGTTAAACCATGCCTAGACGGCCAAAAACGCGGTTGGATCGCCTCCGCATTGTTTCTTTGTGCCAGGAAGGACTCTCAGCAAGGGAAGTGTCCAGGCGTCTCGGAGTGAACCATAGCGATGTTGTTCGGACATGGAGGAGATACAGAGAGGCAGGAGCTGTCGGCGACATGCCTCGCTCAGGCCACCCAAGGGCTACTAGTGCAGAAGATGACCACTACCTACGGATTATGGCTCGGAGGAACCCTGACAGTATCACCACCATGTTGAATAGTGCTTTTCGTGGAGCCACAGGACGTCGTGTTCCGACTCAATCTGTGCACAATAGGCTGCATGACAAGCAACTTCACTGCCGACGAGGTCCATCTTTGTAACCACGACAACATGCAGCGCGTTACAGATAGGCCCAACAAAATGCCGAATGGACTGCTCAGGATGGTATCACGTTCTCTTCAACAATGAGGGTCGCATATGCCTTCAAACAGACAACCGTCGGAGACGTGTTTGGAGGCAACCCTGTCACGCTGAACGCCTTAGACACACAGTCCAGCGAGTGCAGCAAGGTGAAGCTTCTCTGCTTTTTTGAGATGGCGTTATGTGCGGTCGACCCACACCGCTGCTGGTCATGAAAAGCGCCGTAACAGCTGTACGATACGTGACTGCCATCCTCTGACCTATAGTTCAATCATATCGGCAGCATATTGGCAAGGCAATCGTCATCATGGATGACAATTCGCGGCTCCATCGTGCGCATCTCGTAAATGACTTCCTTCAGGATAACAACATCGCCCGACTAGAGTTGCCAGCATGTTCTCCATACATGAACCCTATCGAACATGCATGGGATAGATTGAAAAGGGCTGTTTATGGTGAACGACGTGACCCATCAACCACCCTGAGGGATCTACGCCGAATCATCTTTGAGGAGTGGGACAATCTGGAATCTGGACCAACAGTGCCTTGATGAACTTGTGGGTGCTATGCCACGACGAATACAGGCATGCATCAATGAAAGAGTACGTGCTACTGGGTATTAGAGGTACCGGTGTGTACAGTATTATTTCAACTCAGTTTTTTTTAAATAGTAAGTACATTCTTGATGAAATCAGCGTTGGTTAACTACATGACGTTAAATGTCAGTGTAATCCTTAAAATGAAAAGTTTTAATTCTCTCATTTGCGTTATAAAATTGTCACAGTTGCTCGTTTTGTAAAATATTACGCCAACCAACGTCAGTGATATGACAGCAAGACATGCAGATAACATCGATGCTGACTGCACCAGGATTGACATACCATTAGTCAAACCGAAACTGGCCATATTTTGAACACAATCTTGCTTTCAGCAATTCCGATTTGTTATGTGTTAGTGTGTTTTTAAGTCGTTTTTATGGAATTTGTGAAAAATGGCGAAGCAGTCAAGTGAGCCATGGAAACAGCTGTACCTCAGTACACCATAAGAATACTGCCACTCAACAAGAACAAAGTGAGGAATCGTTTAACAAAGTTTTCTTGTGAACAGCAGGTCAATACACAAAGTGACATCGCCTCTTACTAGGTTGTCCTCCTCTCTCTCCACAGGATGATCTCAGTGGTCATGTAAGGAAACTTTAATATCTGCATACTATTATGTTAAATGCTTTTGTAATGCCACTATTGTCTGATGACTGAAGGAACATCCAGCTTCTCGTAGCCCTATTACCCAAGCTCTTTGAAACTCAATGAAATGTTGGCAATGGCTTCATTGTCCCCTTAAACGATTTCTTAACTAACATCACCTCACCACGTTCAATCTCAAAGGTAACTAACGCTCACGACCGTTACAGTGTGTATTTAAAGCAAACGTGATTTGCATCTTCATAGTGGCGATACTAGCGCTACTCTTAGGCGAATGGCTCGAAATTTGAATAGAGCGCCCATCAGCTTTCGTTTATGTCCCGAAAGTCCTTCGTAGCGTTACGATTTTTTCTGCTACTGTATTTCTTTTTCAGTAATTAACTGTGATGCATAAGACGCATATGATAACAATGTCAAAAAATCGGTACTGAAATGAGATAATGAAATATGATGTGAACCGTTATACCATCCTGGTGGTTGCGCAATTCCCGATCGGTTCCCAGAACTAGGTGGTAATTTAGAAGCCTCAAAATAAAGTTTTTAACTCGACGATAAAGAAAAGAAAGAAAAGTCGCATGGCTGGCTCGATCACTGCAGTTTGGTGGTATTACTTACTCCGTCCACATTGGCTGAGCCTCACCACCTATGAACATTTTTTAATAGATTGTCCACCCTGGGAACGCTATGTCAGAAGAAACTCGTTATCAGCAACATATGCTCTCAAAAGATACATTCTGCACCATTAACTTGTCAATTTCTCCGAATCTTATCAAGTGACGTAAACATTTTTTAACGCGTCGGTTGAACGATTGCCTCTTCTACATCCTAACGATCTAGTTAATCATTAGTTTCTTATCAGCACAGGAAAATTTCAGGCAACAATTTTTCATCCATTTTGCTGGAATATTGGGACGTGTACGAATGCGTTATTTTACGTATAATAGCAACTGCAATGAGTGTTCATTTTATTATTTTTCCCTTATTTGACAGAGCATATGTTTAATGCTCATCTTTATAGCAGTCATACTCGCATTTCTGTTTGTACAACAAGGCTTCAAATACTAACTTTTTACAAATCGAAATCCTTTGACAAATTTATGTTTCTACCACGGTATTATCCTTTATTAATTTACTTACTTCACTAACTCTTATGTTCCCACCTATTTCGAAAGTGAAAATGGAACAAAAATAAATGAATATACTTCGGAATCGAACATAGGTTCCCTGGTCCCCAACCAGATGCCTTGACCATTACGCAAGTTGTGATTTTGTTGCAGAGCGCTTATCGTAGGGATACATAAGCAGTAGTCGAAAAGTTTCTTTCCTCGTTTTCTAGTAATATGTGCTTCTGCGGACACCATACATTCCGATGAAAAGCGCTCAATTTAAGTTATCTATCGGTGTCATCATTTTCGAGTCGAATGTGTGTCGTAAACTTCAGGGGCGGTTTTCTCAAAAACCGACCTACCAGATGTGAGCAGGTCGGTTTTCTGCGTCTGAGGCCCTCCCCTCAGAAGGGAACCGTCCATTCGCACCCATCTGAGATTTATTGGTAAGTGGGCGCAGTGCACAGGTCGTCAAAAACAGCATGAAAACAGGAAGAAGGAGTAATTAACTGTGGAAAAAGAGCAAAGTAGAAACAGTGAACTGTTCATGTATCCCGGCCGCGGTGACCGAGCGGTTCTAGGCACTTCAGTCCGGAACCGCACTGCTGCTACGGTCGCAGGTACGAATTACGTTTAAGTCGTTCTATGTCTAGGGAACTGATAACCTCAGATGTTAAGTCCCATAGTGCTCAGAGCCATTTTTTTGTCCACGTATAAGATGTGTAAATAATGCAGAGGAGCCTGTAAGAGTACTGTCACCGAAGTTAAGTTGTTATGGACTTCCAAGCGGGCGAGCTGCGTTCATACGTTTCTCGAGATTTTTTTCCTTTTTTTTTTCTTTGTTCGCTGTATTCAAATTTGTGTCTGTGACGTGGTGAAACATCGGTCTGCAACAGCGAGGTGTGAGATAGGACAGTTGATTCTGCAGCCGGCCGGAGTGGCCGAACGGTCATAGGTGCTTCTGCCTAGAACCGCGATTCTGCTACGGTCGCAGGTTCGAATCCTGCCTCGGGCATGGATGTGTGTGATGTCCTTAGGTTACTTAGGTTTACGTAGTTCTAATTCTAGGGGACTGATGATTTCATATGTTAAGTCCCATAGTGCTCAGAGCCATTCCAACCATTTGATTCTGCACAACTACTCTAGTAGCAGCCGAAAGAAACTGGCTTTCGAATGGGAACCGCAACCGTTTGATGACAAGGCGACAAGTCAATCGAGTCCTCCACCGGAAAACACGTCTGGTGTGTCATACACAGCATTAGTTCAAATGGTTCACATGGCTCTGAGCACTATGGGACTTAAAATCTGAGGTCATCAGTCCCCTAATAACTACTTAAACCTAACAAACCTAAGGACATCACATACATCCATGCCCGAGGCAGGATTCGAACCCGCGACCGTAGCGGTCACGCGGTTCCACACGGAAGTGCCTAGAACCGCTCGGTCACACCGGCCGGCTCGCCATTAGTGACAGTAAGTGTGTCGTATGATAGGAATCTCTTACCGAGGCATCTAATTTGTAGGCCTGGTAAGTGAGGGAGATATGCCTCCTTGCCCGATTTCGGTTTTCCATGTATGTGAATGTGATCACTCCCATGGAAATGATGAAAACATTATAGTTGGTCACATAACCTGCAACAAATGACTGCAACAGTTTCACAATCACACAGTTACTCTGTGTTCTGTCAAAACATTACTCTTTTAACGTTCGTGAAGTTGCATTCCGTTTTGGAAGTCTTCCCTCTTGAATTCCTTTGTTGTAACATAGTTCACACGCTTCTATTTGTTGATTTCATTTCTGTGAGATGTCTATGAGCTATTGCGCCTACACACACTATTCATCACATTTACTTGCTACGGTAACGTATTCTTATCATATGCCTCGTATTCTATAACCAATGCATACAGGGTGGTCCACTGATAGTGACTGGGCCAAATATCTCACGAAATAAGCATCAAACGAAAATACTACAAAGAACGAAACTCGTCTAGCTTGTAGGGGAAAACCAGATGGCGTTATGGCTGGCCCGCTAGACGGCGCTACCATAGGTCAAACGGATATCAACTGCGTTTTTTTTTCAAATAGGAACCCCTATTTTTTATTACATATTCATGTAGTACGTAAAGAAATATGAATGTTTTAGTTGCATCACTTTTCTCGCTTTGTGATAGATAGCGCTGTAACAGTCACAAACGTGTAAGTACGTGGTATCACGTAACATTCCGCAGTGCGGACGGTATTTGCTTCGTGATACATTAACCGTGTTAAAATGGATCGTTTAACAATTGCGGAGAAGGTCGATATCGTGTTGATCTGTGGCTACTGTGATCAAAATGCCCAACGGGCGTGTGCTATGTATGCTGCTCGGTACACTGCATGACATCATCCAAGTGTCCGGACCGTTCGCCGGATAGTTACGTTATTTAAGGAAACAGGAAGTGTTCAGCCACATGTGAAACGTCAACCACGACCTGCAAGAAATGATGACGCCCAAGTAGGTGTTTTAGCTGCTGTCGCGGCTAATCCTCACATCAAAAGCAGATAAATTGCGCGAGAATCGGGAATCTTAAAGACGTTGGTGTTGAGAATGATACATCAACATCGATTGCATCCGTATCATATTTTAATGCACCAGGAATTGCATGGCGGTGACTTTGAACGTCGTGTACAGTTCTGCCACTGGGCACAAGAAAAATTACGGGACGATGACAGAGTTTTTTGCACGTGATCTATTTAGCGACGAAGCGTCATTCACCAACAGCGGTAACGTAAACCGGCATAATATGCTCTATTGGGCAACAGAAAATCCGCGATGGCTGCGACAAGTAGAACATCAGCGACCTTGGCGGGATAACGTATGGTGCGGCATTATGGGCGGAAGTATAATTGGCCCCCATTTTAACGATGGCAATCTAAATGCTGCAATGTGTGCTGAATTCTTACGTAACGTTCCACTGATGTTACTACAAGATGTTCCACTGCATAACAGAATGTCGATGTACTTCCAACATGATGGATGTCCAGCGCATAGCTCGCGTGTGGTTGAAGCTGTATTGAATAGCATATGTCATGACAGGTGGATTGGTCGTCGAATCACCATACCATGCATGACCCGAACGTTCACGAGAGTTGACGTCCCCGTAATTCTTTCTGTGGGGGAAGTTGAAGGATATTGGCTATCGTGATCCACCGACAACGCCTGACAACATGCGTCAGCGAATTGTCAATGCATGTGCGGACATTACGGAAGGCGAACTACTCGCTGCTGAGAGAAATGTCGTTACACATATTGCCAAATGCATTGAGGTTGACGGACATCATTTTGAGCATTTATTGCATTAATGTGGTATTTACAGGTAAACACGCTGTAACAGCGTATGTTCTCAGAAATGATAAGTTCACAAATGTACATGTATCACATTGGAACACCGAAATATAATGTTCAAGGGTACCTACGTTCTGTATTTTAATTTAAAAAACCTACCTGTTACCAAATGATCGTCTAAAATTGTGAGCCATATATTTGTGACTACTATAGCGTCATATATCACAAAGTTAAAAAAGTGGTTCAACTAAAACCTTCATATTTCTTTACGTACTACATGAATATGTATTAAAAATGTGGGTTCCTTTTTTAAAAAGCGCAGTTGATATCCGTTTGACCTATGACAGCGCCATCTAGCGGGCCAACCATAGCGCCATCTGGTTTCTCCCTTCAAGGTAGACAAGTTTCGTTCTTTGTAGTTTTTGCGTTTGACGCTTATTTCGTGAGATATTTGGCCCGGTCACGATGAATGGACCACCCTGTAGTAAGACAACTGCCAAGATTACAGAAAGAGAACAAACCATCAATGAATTGACGGACAGCTCATAAATTTGTGGAGAAACGAGAAATAGGGAGATTTCAGTACGGCTCTCCAACTTGACAGTCCAGCACCATTACCACTTGTCTACGACGCCGTGCTGTTTCACCCTGCTGTATATTGCTCTTACTATGTTTGGATCAATTACTGTTTCTATTTTGCTTTTTTTTTCACGCTTCAGTACACCTTCCTGTTTTCATGCTTGATTGGTGATCAGTTTCTGATGGGCTGTCTACTGGGTCACCTTACCACTAAATCGGAGGGGAGATTGATCTGGAGGGTTTCCCTTGTCAGTAACTAGCACGAGGTCATGAATAACACCGTGAGGTCCATGAGAAAGATAGGCTTGGCACTACAAGTCTTACTTAGTGCCAGCAGCCGCCTCCAGCGTGGAGCGAGTAACTATTTCAGACCTCCTGAGCCCCAAACACCCAGTTATATCAATAGTTGCACCGTTCCTTCGTACGCTGTCGAAAGATTTCATCCTGAGGTGGCAGGGCAGACCTCTCCGAGTCTGCAGAGACGAGTGGGCGGCTGCGAAACCGCGCCCTACACCCACCTGCCTCAGATTACGTTCCACTATGGCGCGACGCGCGGAAACCGCGCTAATTACCCGCGCGCAGGGCGCTGGAGCTGGAAGCTGGAAGCCGCCGCTGGAGCCGCGACGGCGCCCACCGCTAAATCCCCGAAGCCCTCCGGTGCGCTGCAATTCTCCCCACGCACACACACACACACACACACACACACACACACACACACACACATACGCACAATGCTGACACGCTATGCCGCGGAACCCGCCGCTGAATTGCGTAATTAGCCACTTCACAGGAGAAAGGGCAAATAGTTGGTGCTTCAGTACTAAGCCGAACGGAAAACGAGCATTCGGTGTGTGTGCTCACAAAACAGCCGCCGACACCAAAGCTTCGCATTTGAGACGACTTATTATTGTCGAGCGCAACTCGCTTTATTTGTTTATGAGACCCAGAAAATATTAGATACAGGCTGCCAGGTAGATGCCATTTTCCTTGACTTCCGGAAGGCGTTCGATACAGTTCCGCACTGTCGCCTGATAAACAAAGTAAGAGCCTACAGAATATCAGACCAGCTGTGTGGCTGAATTGAAGAGTTTTTAGCGAACAGACACAGCATGTTGTTCTCAATGGAGAGACGTCTACAGACGTTAAAGTAACCTCTGGCGTGCCACAGGACAATTGCTTTCCACAATATATATAAATGACCTAGTAGATAGTGTCGGACGTTCCATGCGGCTTTTCGCGGATGATGCTGTAGTATACAGAGAAGTTGCAGAATTAGAAAATTGCAGCGAAATGCAGGAAGATCTGAAGAGGATAGGCACTTGGTGCAGGAAGTGGCAACTGACCCGTAAGTTAGACAAATGTAATGTACTGCGAATACATAGAAAGTAGGATCCTTTATTGTATGATTATATGATAGCGGAACAAACACTGGTAGCAGTTACTTCTGTAAAACATCTGGGAGTATGCCTGCGGAACGATTTGAAGTGGAATGATCATATAAAATTAATTGTTGGTAAGGCGGGTGCCAGGTTGAGATTTACTGGGAGAGTCCTTAGAAAATGTAGTCCATCAGCAAAGGAGGTGGCTTACAAAACACTCGTTCGACCTATACTTGAGTATTGCTCATCAGTGTGGGATACGTACCAGGTCGGGTTGACAGAGGAGATAGAAAAGATCCAAAGATGAGCGTCGCGTTTCGTCACAGGGTTATTTGGTAAGCGTGGTGGCGTTAAGGAGATGTTTAGCGGGCTCCAGTGACAGACTCTGCAAGAGAGGCGCTCTGCATCGCGGTGTAGCTTGCTGTGCAGGTTTCGATAGGGTGCGTTTCTGGATGAGGTATCGAATATATTGCTTCCCCCTACTTATACCTCCCGAGGAGATCACGAATGTAAAATTGCAGAGATTCGAGTGCGCACGGATGCTTTCCGGCAGTCGATCTTCCCGTGAACCATACGCGACTGGAACAGGAAAGGGAGGTAATGAGAGTGACACGTAAAGTGCCCTCCGCCACACACCGTTCGGTGGCTTGCGGAGTATAAATGTAGATGTAGATGTAGATGCTGAAGCCTCAAGGTCTGGAGAAGGTGGTAATATTTCCAGAAAGTATGGTATATTGGACCGTAGTTTCCTTAAGTGTTCGTGGATGACTATCACTATTCGGAGATGTTGCAAACGTGGTTAAAGCCTTAACACCAAGAGAATGATGACAAAGTATCGTTATAGCAGTACGGAAGGTGGCAAATTTTCAGTTATATCAGTTACATGAACACCACTTTCGTGGCAGCTGGATTAGGCGTGACGGAGCAATATCTCCAACCCCAGTGAAATATGAGTCACGAAACCTCGATCGTACCATGCCATACAAGTAATTATGGGAATAATCGAGATCCATATCGCTCAACGTCAGTACAAGAGTAACGAAGGATTGTGCAAAAGCGTTGAACAAGCCATTCGAAGCATAACTCCAGAGATACTGTGCAAGATGTCAAGCAAGTTCTACATTGATGTAGATCCAAGATAGATATACTTTGTCCCAATGCTCCCGGATAGTTCACTAGTATGACTGTATTTACAAAAGTGAGAGCTTGTTGTTCAGCAGCAGAGTCGCCATTTGCACAGTTGTAATTACTTGACGTTGTCAGAAGGACATCAATCTCTATGGCAGTTTAAAAAAGCTTCCAAAATATAAGGTATTTTGCCCAGACCGCAGTTGAGACATACCATGATTTTAGTTACAGCAGAGTTATATTGACGTCTTCAGATCATCGGATACGTGATTTATAAATCGCCTACGTGTGGCGCATTGCTATCCGCCCACTGAAAACATGGAGGTAAAGAAACTACCATGCAAGACTAAGTACACTAAAATAAAAGCCATAACTTTCCGATGCAATTATTACTTTTATTTCATTGTACTTACTGTAGCATGGGAATGTATTGTCTGCACGTTTATCTCCATCTTCATAATCCACGTATCGGACGATCCAAGATGGAAATATAGCTTTCCTACAACTACGAATCAAGATATGCAACAACTGAGATCTGGACAACTAAACTTCTATTTTGGAAGCTTTTCATACGTTTACACAACTGATGAGCCTAAGGTGCTATCAGCGAACTAGACGTTACTCAGTATTGCAATGTGATTAGAAAGGAACTTTTTTTAAAGTGTGCGTAGTTATTAATGCGGGTGTGGCAGGCGTTAGCAAAAGCAGCACAAAATTTTTCAAAAAATGGAAGAGAATTGGACTCTTGAAAGAAAGACCTGATCCAGTCGGATGTTTCTGGTCATGCTCATGTCTAGTCACCAGGGTAGAGAACGGATGAAGTGACCCTGCTGCACTCGCATTCGGGAGGACGACGGTTCGATTCCGCGTCCGGCCATCCTGATTTAGGTTTTCCATGATTTCCCTAAATCGCTCCAGGCAAATGCCGGGATGGTTCCTTTCGAAGGGCACGGCCGACTTCCTTCCCCACCCTCCCCTAATCCGATGAGACAGATGACCTCGCTGTCTGGTTTCCTGCCCCAAAAAACAACAACAACAACAACAACTGACCCTGCTGCGGAGAACAACTTGGCTTCTGGGGTAGTTATCGTCTGCTGCTGGAAGGTTGGTTAAATTGATCAATAAAAAACATAAGCGGAAGTCTGTACCTCAGTATATCTCTTTTGGCAAAGTAAAAACTACCTCTCAGGAAAGAGACACCTATTGCTGGAGGTGACTGATCACTTTGATTACAGTAAAAACCAAGACACTGCGCGCACATCTCGTGGTCGTGCGGTAGCGTTCTCGCTTCCCACGCCCGGGTTCCCGGGTTCGAATCCCGGCGGGGTCAGGGATTTTCACTGCCTCGTGATGGCTGGGTGTTGTGTGCTGTCCTTAGGTTAGTTAGTTTTAAGTAGTTCTAAGTTCTAGGGGACTGATGACCATCGATATTAAGTCCCATAGTGCTCAGAGACATTTTTTGAACCAAGACACTGCGGGCAGAAGTAGAGCACAGTATTGTTACTGTTCGTTAGGCCAACCTGCTCTTGTACGGAAACCAATACTTTGATAACAACATACTGGCGACGCACCGACAGCTAATTAAATTCACTGATACAAGTAAGTACAAGTCGGCATATCCTTGAGTGCAAATAAACATTGACGCCCAACAAAGTACTCCTGAAATTGTAACTAACACGGTATGCACATCATTGGCTTCATTGTAGAAAACAAGGGCACGTTACGAACTAGCACCCAGTTGGGAGCGTGGTGTCAATTTATTTGGGAATTACATTTTTGTAGCTTTATCACTGAAATGTTTAGATTTCAGTTCATGCATGTCAAAGCTGAGCTGGGAAGGTAAGGGAATTAGAATTAATGGAAGAAGGCTTACCAACTTGAGATTTGCTGATGATATTGCCTTACTGGCCAAAGACTTCGCAGAGCTCCAAAACTTAGTTACAGATCTTGCATCGGAATGTCAGCTGGTTGGCTTGAACATGAACCTTTCCAAAACAAAAGTAATATCCAACAAATGGGTCCCAGCTGGAGATGTGAAAGTCAAGGACAGTCTACCAGAAGAGGTCAGTGAATATGTCTACCTTGGCCTGATTATAAATATGAAGGGAGACATAAGACCAGAAATCTATCGACGCATCAAGCTTGGCTGGCAAGCATTTGGGAAGAATTCAAAAGTATTCAGATCAAAAATGCCAGTAAATCTGAAGAAAGGAGTATTTGATCAATGCATTCTTCCTGTGATGATGTACGGATGCGAGACATGGACACTGAACTCATTCACAAAAGGGAAACTTAGGACAGCACAGAGAACCATGGAGAGATCAATGCTGGGCTATACAAGAAAGGACAGGAAAAGGGCAGATGACATCCGGTCTGTGACGAAGGTTAATGACATCTTACAGAGAGTAGGTTCCTTGAAATGGCAGTGGGCTGGCCATGTTGCAAGAAGAAAAGACAACAGATGGAGGAAGCTAGTACTGGAGTGGAGTCCGAGAGAGCACCGGAAGCCTAGAGGAAGACCACCAGACAGATGGGACAAAGACATCAAGAAGATCGCTGGTAACACCTGGCAGAGAACTAACTGCCCAAGACCGTCTCACTTGGAGAAGACTTCTGAAAGCCTACCTGAATCCACGACGAAGAGGCCACATCATCTAATGATTGAATTTGCTGCTGCTGATGATGATGAGTTTAACTTATGGTAAAATGGAGGTTAATTTCTGACTTGTGAACAGTTATTTGGTAGTCAGCAAAGAGTAGAATACATGGGTTTGGATAAAATGTCGTGGCAACACGGTTATCATCCGAAACATGCGCGGGAAAACGGGCTAAGCCTCAAATGTAGATACTTACAGATAAGTGTTGCCCCCTGTTGCTGGGTACAGGAACTATCAAAACAGACATTGGTCTCACCCATAAATATCACATTGGGATATGTGGGGTTGAGACCAATGTGAATTTTGATAGTTCCCTTGCCCATTTGAGTGTTAGCCCGTATATCGTCGCATGTCCCCAGTTCAAACCAGACCTTACTGACAGTCGTTCACAGTATTACATGCCATCAGTATAATCGTCAGACAGATGGAAGGCGTCGAACACCATCAGTGCATCCATCACTGTCGAAATCTTTTAACGACTGCTATGTGAGACAGATGATGTCTTCTCTTGTGTTGTATTGCGTGACACGAAGGGGTTCCATCATTTTGGTGATGAGATCGTAATCGCACGGGCTCGTATCGGGCGAACACGATGGGTGTTCTAGTGTTTCCCAACCCTCACGTACGCAGGAGCTCCAGCAGGGGATTCCCCGTGTGACATCGCTCACTGTCATGAAGGGTGATGGGATGCAGAGCCACAAGGAAACACTGCTGTGCGCTCCGGCCACTTGTTACTTCAGTCATGAACCACGCACGTTGTTCGTGTTTCCTAAACATACTGTTAAGGCACTCGAACTGGCCCCCCGCACCTTCAGACACTACACTCTGCAACCGACTCAAACACAGCCGTCGCCGCTCACTGCGCTACTTCACCTGATCTTCTGCTACCAGCGGAAACGCCATGTGACGTACACCCTTTTTCTTACGTCACTGTTGCCAATACTTTTTATCCAACCCACGAGTTTATGAGGGATGCTGATAAATCCTTAGCTTTTCCTACTTACGAGGGAACCTCCCCATCGCACCCCCCTCAGATTTAGTTATAAGTTGGCACAGTGGATAGGCCTTGAAAAACTGAACACAGATCAATCGAGAAAACAGGAAGAAGTTGTGTGGAACTATGAAAAAAATAAGCAAAATATACAAACCGAGTAGTCCATGTGCAAGATAGGCAACATCAGGGATAGTGTGAGTTCAGGAGCGCCGTGGTCCCGTGGTTAGCGTGAGCAGCTTCGGAACGAGAGGTCCTTGGTTCAAGTCTTCCCTCGAGTGAAATCTTTACTTTCTTTATTTTCACAAAGTTATGATCTGTCCGTTCTTCATTGACGTCTCTGTTCACTATAATAAGTTTCGTGTCTGTGTTTTGCGACCGCACCGCAAAACCATGCGATTAGTAGACGAAAGGACGTGCCTCTCCAACGGGAACCGAAAAAATTTGATCGCAAGGTCATAGGTCAACCGATTTCTCCACAGGAAAACATGTCTGATATATTCTATACGACACTGGTGACGGCATGTGCGTCACATGACAGGAATATGTTGGCGACCCACCTAACTTGTACACTTGGCGAATGAGTAAAAAGAATCTTCTGCCTTGCCCGATTTAGGTTTTCTTGTGGAAGTGACAATCACTCCCAAAAAAGTGATGAAAACATAAGAGTTTGTCACATAAACTGGAACAAACCAATGCAACAGTTTCACAGTCGCACAGTTTTCCCTGTGCTCTGTCAAAACGTATGTTTTGTTTCGATGTTTGTTTAGGTGTAGCGTCCCCATACTACGGCGCAGTTACCTCGCACCGTACGGACGGACGGACAGATAATAATTGTCTGAAAATAAAAAATTAAACTTTTCACCCGAGGGAAGACTTTTTTTTCGTTGTTGATTGTTGTGTTTGGTCGTTGCGGACGTCACATGACATCCGTTAGAGTTCGTTTGTTGATCCTTCCACTCAGTTTTTTATTACAGAGAGCAACCGGCTCTCTGACCGAACACGCTGAGGTACCGTGCCGGCTGACTTGAACCAAGGACCTCTCGTTCCGCAGCTGCTCACGCTAACCACGGGACCACGGCGTTCCTGAGCTCACACTATCCTTGATGTTGCCTATCTTGCGCATGGACTACTCAGTTTGTATATTTTGCTTTTTTTTTCATAGTTCCACACAACTTCTTCCTGTTTTCTCGATTGATCTGTGTTCAGTTTTTCAAGGCCTATCCACTGTGCCAACTTATAACTAAATCTGAGGGGGGTGCGATGGGGAGGTTCCCTTGTTAGAACTGATATATGAAATTAATTCTGATGTTTTGACTTTAAACATTGTTCTTTACATTGTATGTGACGGTAACTGGATAGTAGTAACAATTTTCTGTGCAAGTCCGATGTGAGCATAGCGCAAGAAAATTCACAGTTACTGAATCGTTCTGTAATTAAGAAACTTCTTATCAAAGGGAACGCAGTCAAACAAATTTATGATTATATGTCTGGTACACTGGGTGGCAACTGCCCTTATTCCTCCACTATTGAGACTTGGGTGGTTGCATTTACAACAGGGTATTTCAGCACTGAATATGGAGAGATCGTGAAAGCCCAACTTAAGTCATGCTTCCGGAAACCGTGGATGCTGTTCATTCCATGGCCCTGGATGATCGGAGGATAGCTGCTAAAACAATAGCATGGACACAGGGTATATACAGAGAACGTGAGGGTCGTATTATTCATGAGATTTAGGACATGAGAAAGTCCGTAAACAAGTGGGTTCTCAAATGTATCAATGCAGACCGAAAGCGTCAGCGAGTAGTTGCTTCAAAGACCTTTCTGATCGATCTTCGCTGGGATCATGTGTGAGTTTTGGATCGTCTCGTCACCATGGATAAAACATGGATATACCTATGTGACGCAGAGACCAAAGAACAGTCTGAAGAGAAAAGACACTGTGGTTCTCCAAGTCTAAAGACGTTCAGGGCACAAAGATCAGCAGAAACGTTGCTCGAATCCGCCTTTTCGGAATAAACATGAGTTCCTATTTATTGACCATTTACAACACGGCACACCATCACAGCAAAGTGCGATGTTAAGCTTCTCGAAAAACTGAAGCAACAGCTTGTCTTCAAAAATCGTTCAAAGATGAGAAAACTAATCTCATTTCGCACAAAATATTGTATATTCCGGACAACCGCGTTGTTGAAAGGCATAACGTTAGAAAGAACTCCGCTCTCTGCTAGTAAAATTGTTGGTTATTAAAAGACGACAGGTTTCGTGGCTTCAAGTTACATCATCAGGTGAACCTACGTGGTAATAAGCAAAGTACGGTGTCGTCATATTTTGCGAATATTAAAATTAATAAAGGAATGTCTAAAATATACTCACAATGTCAAAAGATCATAGGCAAACCCATCGCTCTAGTCAGAAGTTAATGTTTAGAGAATGTCGTCAATGTTATGGCGAGCGAAAGGTATAGAAGAAGTACCCCATTCTTTAAAATCTGCCTGCGTCTAAAAAGAACAGCCGGCCGGAACGGCCGACCGGTCCTAGGCGCTACAGTCTGGAACCGCGCTGCTGCTACGGTCGCAGGTTCGAATCCTGCCTCGGGCATGGATGTGTGCGATGTCCTTAGGTTAGTTAGGTTTAAGTAGTTCTAGGGGACTGATGACCTCAGATGTTAAATCCCATAGTTCCTAGAGCCATTTGAACCAGAGTATTATGTGTTCCCAAATCTCAAGAAAGGTTTCAAGCGAAGTAGATTTCTGAATACTGAGAAAGCTAGAAAAGATGGGGATGAGTGTTTTGCAGCACAATCGAAATCGTCATTCTTTTAGGTGGTTTAAAGAAGCTGCAACAAACATACCATTAATGTGTTGAGCTCAAGAGGCACTTTCTTGAGCAAACCAAATTTTCCTAACACGTAACAACGTTTTTAGGGATCCGTATCTTAAACGGTAAAATCTTGAGCCTCATAGGAAAACTTCGTTGTCCGTATGTATGCCTATCCGACTTCTCAGGACCATTTTTCTCAGGAAGTGGTGGACGTATCAATTTCAAATTTATGTCTAATACTAATTTCCATGATGTTTTGGCGGCGAATAAAACTGAAGCTTCTACGTCTATACAGTCTAAAGATACGGCCAATTACGTAACATATTTTGAGACTCGTAAACTCACTCATTACGTACCCTTTAAATGGTACTTCCGGTTGACCTACAATGACGAAATTTGGGAAGAAATAAGATTTGATTATATGAGTAAATAAAAAATCCTAATATTGTTAATTTGAAATTATTTCATACGAAGAAAACATATTTGACATTTGTTGTCCGACTGTCTATCTGATCCTGCGTCTCTTAAGAGCATTTTTTTCCTCGGGAAAAGGTAGGCGTATCGAGTTGAAATTTGTGACACCTACTGAGGTCTGTAGTCCTTTGGTCGTCTGAGGGCGTTAGGGTTCTAAGTCAATGCAAGCAAAAGATTCCGCCATTTATGTAACATATTTTGATACTAGCAAACTCACTCATTAATGCCCATAGCGTATTTCCCCTTCACGAAATTTGGCAAGAACAACGTTTTAACAGTACAAGCAAAAGAAAAATATCAGAAAATTGTTAACACGAAGAAAATATTTCTGTTGTGATTTGTTATCCGACTTGAAATTAAAACATTCTCGGAAATCTTGGATTCCCTGGGACCGACATCGTGCCAGTATTATTGTCGGTAAAAGGCAGAAATCATCGAGATCCTCGATTGATGGAAAGGAAAAACTGTCTTCATACACAATTATATTCGGACGGAACTCTTAGTGTGCGAGTCCTAATTGCACGTGGCCCATTTTATTTATTTAGAAAGTCAAGTACCTATCTGCACTTTTTCATGTATCTGACTGTATCCGTGTGTCCCCTTATACTTTGTTATCTTCCAGTTTCCACAGTCTAACAATGTCTAAGTGTATATCGAGTATTGTAGGTGAAAGGCTTTACCCTCTTTACTCTCCTGTGTTGACACAAACTATTACTTATCCTGCATCTACATCTACGTGATTACTCTGATATTCACAATAAGGTGCCTCCAGAGGGCTCAATGAACCACCTTCAAGCTGTCTCTCTACCGTTCCACTCTCGAAAAACGAGAACGTAAATTTTTCTGGGCGAGCCCTGATTTGTCTTATTCTATCGTGATGATCATTTCTCCCTATGTAAGCGGGTGCCAACAGAATGTTTTCGCAGTCGGAGGAAAAATTTCATGGGAAGGTCCTGTCGCGATGAAAAACACCTTTGTTTTAATGATTGCCATTCGAATTTACGAATCACGCTTGTGGCACTATCTCCTCTATTTCGCGATAGTACAAAACGAGCCGCCCTTCTTTGAACTTTTTCGAGCCCATGCGTCAGTTCCGCCTGATGCAGATCTCACACCGCACAGCAATACTCCAAAATAGGGCGGAGAAGCGTGGTGTAAGCAGTCTCATTAGTAGACCTGTTGCACGTTCTAAGTGTTCTGCCAATGAATCGCGGTCTTTGGTTTGCTCTACCCACAACATTATCTATGTGATCGTTCCAATTTAGGTTATTTGTAATTGCAATCCCTAAATGTTCAGTTGAATTTACAGCCTTCAGAGTTGTGTGACTTATCGCGTAATCGAAATGTAGTACTCATTTGGAAAACTTGACACTTTTCTTTATTCAGGGTGAATTCCCACTTTTCGCTCCACAATCATTTAACAATTCGTTTTGGTCATCTGATGACTTTACAAGACGGTAAATGACAGCATAATCTGCAAACAATCTAAGAGGGTTGCTCAGATTGTTTCCTATGTCGTTGATATAGATCAGGAACAATAGAGGACCTATAACACTTCCTTAGGGAACGCCGGATATTAATTCTGTTTTACTCGATGACTTTCCGTCTATTACTATAAACTGTGATCATTCTAACATGAAATCACGAATCCAGTCCCAGAACTGAGGTGATATTTCATGGACACGCAGTTAGGTTAGAAGACGCTTGTGAGGAACGGTGTCGAAAGCCTACTGGAAATCTAAAAATATGGAATCATTCTGACATCTCCTGTCGACAGCACTCATTAGCTCATGAACGTCCGCCCCCGGTAGCTGAGTGGTCAGCGCGACAGAATGTCAATCCTAAGGGCTCGGGTTCGATTCCCGGCTGGGTCAGGAACTGTCTCCGCTCAAGGACTGTTGTGTTGTCCTAGTCATCATCACTTCATCCCCATCGACGTGCAAGTCGCGAAGTGGCGTCAAATCGGAAAGACTTGCACCCGGCGAAAAGTCCCCCAGCCAGGGCCCGCCGCACCCCGGGAGCGCTGGCATCACTAGATTTTAGCCAAGGTTTTGATCGAGTGGATCACGCGTACCTAACGTCCGTTCTCCAGCACATGCAGTACCCACAGCAATTCACAGACGTCGTGATGCGCCTCCTCCGAGGGGCGACTTCCAAAGTGCTCGTTAACGGGCGTCTCTCGCAGTCCCTCCCGATTTTGCGCTCCGTGCGTCAAGGCTGCCCCTTGTCGACGTTACTATATGCTCTGGCACTGGAACCGCTCCTCTGTGGCCTCCGTCAACGCCTCACCGGTCTTACCCTACGTGACGTCACATTTCGCTGTACAGCATATGCATATGACCTGGTTCTCGTGTTCCGCAATCACGACGATGTCAACAGAGCACTAGAATGGATTACCACGTACGGTGTAGCTTCCGGCAGATGTCTCAACGTCGCCAAATCGGTCGCCATGGGCATAGGAGACGGGAGGACCCCAGCGTGTGTCGAACCCCTACAGGTTCGTGGCACTATCAAATGTCTCGGAATAGAGTTTCACGACGACATACGGTGCACTGCGGCTCTTAACTAGCGCCGCTTATTACACCAAATTCGGGTCCAGATCTTCAACCTTCGTCTGCGGACCCTCGACATTCTCCAAAGGACACAATTTGTCAATGTTTACCTCTCATCGCAGCCTTCCACACATAGCGCGTGTTCTTCCAATACCGTTACTGATAGCTGGACGTCTATTAGCGGCATTCGGAGCCTACGTCAGCACAGGAATGCTCTTCAAAGTTATGAGTCGCTGACCCTTCCCCCAGGAAGGGGAGGTCTTGGCCTAGTCCATGTCCACGATAGAGCTGTGGCCCTGTATATCAGCTCACACATCAAGCTGTGACGCCACCACCCTGAAAGTTTGACAGGTTTGCTGTTGGAGTCCTTAGCTCCGCCCTCCCTTATGTCCCCAATGTCGACGCAAGACATACCCCCACCCTTCTACTACTTCGGGAGCTTTTACATTGAACACAACTATGTCCGTATCGCAGTACCACCGACGAAACAGGCGTCGGCGCGGGATATATATCACGTCCTACAGCAGAGGCGCCCACCAAACATCGTGGAGACCAAAGGCCCTCAGGTTAATTGGAAGGTGGTGTGGAAGACGGTTCACACGGTTACACTGGCCACAGACGTCCGATCCACATGGTACATCACAGTCAATGGTAAACAGATCACCCGATCACGCCTCCACAAGATAAACATGGCGGAATCGCCTCTATGTGCAGACACAGACGAACACCGTCTCACACGTGGCGCGGCAGAAGACGTATGGCGCTTGGTGCGGAAAATTTTGTCGTATTTTCTACGAGTGACTCCGGAACACATTACACCTCGGTTTCTACTATTTCCGGATCAACAGTATTTCCCGCGCACTAAGACCAACGCTGTCACGTGGATCTGTGCGCATGCGGTACACTACTTATTTCACTATGGACCTAAAGATGTATTCGACTTTTGGAATTAGCCACAAGAACGTCTGTGCAAGATCGTACGGAACCCAAAATACAGACAGTATTTTTCTAATTACTTAGGGAGTGCCCTACGCAATCCTCCACGCAGCTGGATCATCAACAGGTAAGAGAAGACACCCATTGAGTGAGCTGACAAGACTAAGTTCGATTCACTGTGGAAAACATACGACACACGTGAAGACGTACCTGGATGATGAAGCGTAAGGAGAGTAGCGACACATCCTTCTGCCGCATGTACGCAGCACTTTCTTTTTCGTTTTCCCCATATACCTTACCTCGGTGTAGGAACGTGCCGAGATATTGTTTTCTTTACTCACAGCACGATGCGGTGCTAGATACATTTATTTTTGTTGTGGTATAAAGTAAAACCAAATTAAGAATATATTAAAAACAGTAAATAAAAATAAATAAATAAATAAAAATTCCCACAAAAGATTTCCCCTTACCATCCCTGATTCCTTGAGGGGTGAGGGCGAGGGGGGCACTGTGACAAAAAAAAAGTCTACCCGACAGGTGGCCCTAGTCACACGACATTAGATTCTTTTTCACTTCATGAGTACAAAGAGCTGGTTGTGTTCCACAACAACGATGTTTTCTGAATCGGTGCGGACTATGTGTCAATAAATAGTTTTCTTGTAAACAATTCATAATGTTCAAACGCCGTGTTTGTTCCAAAACGCTGCTACAAATCGACGTTAGTGATATGGGCCTCTAATCCAGTGGATTACCCCTATTTCCCTTTTTGCATTAAATGTCTCGGATATCTTTTTCCGTGCTGTCCTGAGGCTTTCTTCTGTTTACGAAAGCGTTTTCATAATTTGCTAATGCGGTAAGAGTATCCATAATGTATTCTCGAGACAGGACCATCACTTGCAGCATAGCAACGAGGTTGTAGCATGTATGGACGAAACCGATCCGTTAGGACGCTGTTACACTGTTTAGAAATTTGGCGTACGTAGCTGAGTACAGCACGTGGTGAGCGTCCGCCGGCGGCGGTACAGAAGGGAGCTGGGACGCCGGCGGCCTGTGTAGGCAGCTAAGTGGATTCTGGCCAGGGCGCAGCCGCGGCTAACTCAATTAGGAGCGGCGCGTGGAGGGGAGCAGGGGGACAGGGGGGCAGGAGGGGGGGGGGGAAGAGTGAGAGGGTGCTGGTGGGGAGGAGAGGCACCCCGCTGTTTATTGGGCAGATGCCTGTTTACCTTTATGAGATTCCGTACTGCCGGCCCACCATGCAACACGAACACACAAACACAAGGTACGTTCTTGGGTCCGCTTTGGTTGCCACGTGTTGGCTGTGGAATGCAATTTTGTGATTCCCTCCTGTCGCTGCCGGTAGCAACGCTAGTGGAGAAGCAAATGAACTGGATACCCCTGCTTAACACTGGGGCCTCCAGCGCTGCATCGTGCGGATCACACCTCGCCTTGTCCGTTCACGAGACCCAAAAGCTGCAGGTACTAGGACACGGGTTGCTGCTGTATTCCTTGACTTCCTGAATTTGTTTGACACGCTTCTGCATTCTTGCTTAATGAGAACTAATGTAAATAAAAATAAATTAATAATTACGAGCGAACTCAGTAACAGACCAGCTCTACTATTGAATTAAGAGCTCTTACAGACATATTATACTTTTTTTTTTTTAAATGATGCTGCCGCCATCAGAGTTCGACGTCCAGCCATTTTCAAGTACAAGAACTGGAATAAAGAATAGAAGCATGAACCACAAAAGCAGGCATGGCAACCACGAAAATTAGTGTATTAATATAAAGATTATTTACCTTATTTGTATGTCAAAATACATCAGACTGTTATGAAATGCAGGTCCTTGTCAGATACTTTTTTCTTTATTGTTAATTTCACACCTGATAGAGGTAGGCCAGCAGCGGCATATTACGCCACTCTTTGGCCGCAGATAATACTAGTGAGACAAAAGAAGACAATCACAGAACAGACAGGGTGGACATACAAACGTAGACATACAAAATTAAAACACACGGAGCCGTTCACCGGTGCAGAGTCCAAAACAAAATCGTTCAGACACGTGGACACGCACAGAGATGACAGATGGCACATGCGAACATTGGAGCACAAACGAATAAACACTGGAACACTTGAGCACGAACACGATGGTGCACACTTTGGTGATGATCTCTGGCACGTGAAAGGCCACTACACGCGAAAGTTCACTACACGTGTGCGAGTCTGGGGACCTGCCAAAAGGGTAAAAAAGGGGGGAGGAGGGAGAGGGGAGTGTGCAGATGCCAGTGGCAAAGGAGGTGGGAGGGGGAGGAAAGATGGTAGGGGGGTAGCGGAAGCCCGGGGGAAGAGGGAAGGAGGGAGGGATGGCAGGATGGAGGAAGGGAGGAGGGAGAGAAGGGAGAGAGGGTGCCCTCGGAAAAAAACACTGGGTGTGGTAGAGGAGGATAAAAGTTGGTAGGAGGGGTAGATGGAGGGGATGAGGCCATCATCAGGCAGGGGGAGTAGGTTTAAGCCACCTTCGGCAGAGAGTGGAGAAATGTAGAGCAGGTTGGATGTTGGAATGCAGGCGTGGCAGCGGACGGGGTTGGGAAAGGATGGGAGAGACAAGCAGGTGAGGGGGATCAAGTTTGCGAGAGGTGTAGAGGATCCGTATCCATTCGAGGAAGAGAAGGAGGTGCGGGAATGGAATAAGGTCATAGAGGACCCACGTGGGGGAGGGGAGACGGATGCGAAAGGCGAGGCGGAGCGCATGGCGTCTAGGATATAAACGGATTTGTAAAAGGTAGGGGGGGCAGAGATTCAGGTGGGATGAGTGTAGCAGAGGATAGGGCGGATGATAGATTTATAGGTGTGGAGGATGGTGGAGGGGTCCAGGCCCCATGTGCGGCCAGAAAGGAGCTTGAGGGGACGGAGTCGGGAGTGTACCTTGGCTTGGATTGTCCGGAGCTGGGGGGTCCAGGAGAGGTGACAGTCAAGGTTGAGGGCGATAGGACAGCCATAAATGGTGAAATAGAAGTCGAGGAGGCGGAAGGAAGGGGTGATTTTGCCTACAATGATCGCCTGGGTCTTGGAAGGATTGACCTTGAGCAACCACTGGTTACACCAAGCGGTGAACTGGTCCTTGTCAGAAAAGTATATCTGGTCAAATAGTACAGATCTGTCATTAGTAAAACCGAGGACATCTCCAAAACCCCAAAATAAGTTTCAGACTTTCATTTATGGACTCTACAGCACAGCTGTTATACGAACCTGCTAACCAATAAAAAGTTACACACCACACTAGTGTGTATGAGCAAAAACTGTAATGGACATAAGACGATAAGATCTGACACAGATCACCTGAGAGACGTCACAATCTGTATAACGTCATCTGTAGTGTGTTAGGGAAAAATGAAGCTGAAGTGTTTACTTTGCGTAATAAATACAATATCTTTGCATACGCTGGTACATAAAACTGTTCACAATATATGATATGGAGGCCCACTATTAAAGTTCGTTTATAAACATTGTGAAGTGTGTTATAGTGAATTATTGTAACGAACATGGAGTTTTTGCCTTCTAATAAATAGGCGAGTAGTAATAACGCTCATAGAAGTCCCTCACACTATCACAATGAACAAAGAAAGCCACAGTGCAGCGGTGACGAATGATGGGGAGTGGGAAGGAATATGGGTACACTTGCGGAGCCTGCAGAACGTGAAACAATATTCACACTGAATTGGTGGTGCAAGGAGGGGGGAAAATGAAGAGGAGGGGGTAGTTTGAAGGAATGTATGCCCAAGGGGGGAATGGGGAGGGGGCAAACTTCATAAGGTTATTGGACTCAGATCCATACTATCCGACAAATATAAATATATTATAACACCTATTAAAGTACTGTCAAAGTATGTGTACCCCTGTACATAATATGCGCCTTAAAATAGCTTGCCAAAGTGCTTCGTTCACATCTACACCAAAATTTACATGTGAGTTAACAAATATGCAAGTATTTTGTCAAGTGTGAAACAATAGTTATTAGCAATATCTAAAAGTTGACTAGTTAAATCAGTAGGTTATTCCGTGAACTAGAAACGTACGTGACAAACTCTTTGATGGAGTAATACTAAATACTTTCTATGGATTGTATAACAATAAAATAAAAATTATCATTGTCAGCTGGCGGCAGCATAATTCCAAAAATGTACCATGACGGCGATTCCATCCAAAATAAAATATCACAGCATGTCATTCTTAAGAGGAAGAATTGTTCAGACGTTAAAACTAATTTCAGGTGTGCCACAACGTAGTGTTGTAGGATTATAAATTTTCACAATATAGGGAGTGTTCCTTTCAAACCTCCTACATTTCATGGACCCAGGAAAAATACTACAATAGCTACGATAATGAAGTAGCAGCAAATGCTAAGGCGCCTCAAGGAATTTATATTCCCGCATCATAAGTACGAACTACTGTCGCCAGAGTGCACCATGATCGCACGAAGTCAAAATGATGACTCCAGACAGCACACGCAATAAGTAGTGTGGCTGTCAGAAAGAAAATCGCAGATTGCCATGCGTTATTCACCCGATGAGAAAACAGTTAAGTAACGGCATCTTAAGTTTCTGACCACTGGAAGCGCCCTGAAACATCCAGGCGGAGAACGTCGTTGTGTTTCAGATGAGACAGTGGACTACACCAGACCACGTGGCATTTCGGCATGTAACTTAATGTACTCGTACCCCGAGCGACATTGCATCGTGTAGTATACTAGCATCTTGGTTTCTATGCTAACAAAGTGCAAATTCTGCAACATCTGATCCGAACGAGAAAGTACGTCAACAAAAATTTTCTACGAATAGGCTGCAGCGTATTAACATGAAAGATGTTTATGATCAGATAAGGCAAGTGATGTGTCTGGAACGGTTAATCAGCATAATGTTATAATTCTCAGATTTGGTTCTCGCAACATCCGCGTCTTATCATTGAACATGTTGAGATAACCCTAAACCAAACGTTCTGTTTTGGTGAATACCCGACACAACTGTTGGACCGTTCTTCTTTGCAGGAAACATAGCGAATGGACCAGTATATATGGACACATTGGCGCAGTTTCTACACTCCCAGGCATAAGATATTCTACCCATCATTATATTTCAACAAGATAGAGCTGCGCCACATTAGTCGACGGCTGTCCGCAAGATGCTAGATACCTGCCACGTCTCCATAGGCACACAGAAATAACCTAAGAATATCTGCGATGCTGTGGTTTTCCACCAAAAGGAACTCAATGATAGCTCGCTGCTTGGAACGCCCGTTACAGACACAATTTTGAATGCAACGTCTAGCGCCGCCACCTATCGGAACTTCGTGAAACTACAGAGACTGAGGTGGGAATTTTCACGATATCCCACAACAAATTCCGCACTTTTCTTCCAACAGGAACTGTCCGAGAAAAAATACGTGTTATTGAACCCCATCGGATATATACATGCTGTCCTGAGCAATCGAATGTTCATTCTAATGTTCAGCCTTAATTAGTAAAATGTTTATTTCTTCCACCTGTGCAGCGCGGAGAGTCTTTCGTGACCCTTTATTTGATGTTTTTTACCAATTTGCGACATCTAGAGGGTTGGATCCCCTCCTTCGAAAGCGTCAGATTGCAAAGCCTGGGCTACTCTCAGGGTGGAATCTCCGTCTTCGAAGATTGTGTGTGTTTGTTTGTTTGTCTGTCTGCCCGCTGCTGTCGCTGTTCGTTCGTTCGTTCGTTCGTTCCGTCCGTCCGTCCGCCTGCTGGCTGTCCATCGCCGTCGTCGTAACCATTGCCGCCGCCGCCGCCGCCGCCGCCGCCGCCTGCTGTTCGTCAGTCTGTTCGCCGCCGACGCCGACGCCGCCTGCTGTTCGTCCGACGCCGCCTGCTGTTCGTCCGACGCTGCCTGCTGTTCGTCCGACGCTGCCCATCGCCGACGCCGACGCCGCCTGCTGCACGTCCGTCTGTCCGTCGCCGTTCGTCTGCAATGAGTACTCCCACCTCCACCGTCATCTACACCTCCCCCTCCCCCTCTCCCACAGTCACTTCCTGGAGTGCCGCCTCTGGCCTCCCTCCTTCCACCTCCCCCTCCCTTCCCCCACTTACACACCCCCCTATCTCCTCCCCTGCTGTATACCCCCACCTCTACTCCCTTCCCCCAGCCTCCGCACCCTCACCAGCTCCCACTCCTACCCCCGCCCTCACGTACGCATCTGTTGCCGCCTCTGCTGCCGCCCCTCAGGTGGTTGGCTTCCCCTCTCTCACCGACCCCGTCGCTTCATCTTCTGCATCTCCCGCACGCATCACGTTGCGCCGAGCCACCATCGCCGCCACTGAACCAGCTGCTTCTCCCGGTGCCTCCACTACGCCACAGGGATCTGCCACCCGCCACCTCCCTCTCCTCCCCGTCCCTCTCCCCTCCTCCCAGCCTCCAGTCTCCAAAAAACCCCAAAAGCGCGTCCTCACCGACTCTGCTCCCGCCACTTCCCACAAGAAATCAACGCCACCTCCCCCTCCCCCTGCCGTCACCATGGACACCACCCCTCCTCCTGCCACCCCTACCTTGGCCCCCACCCTCCACACCTTTGTCCTGTCCACTCCCGATCCTAAGTTCCTCGACGCTCGTACCCTCACCAAGGAAATACGAAAGTACTTACCTGGTGCTCCCATCTCCCAACTCATTCCCCGCAGGGACTCAGTCCTTATCAAGTCCCCGTCCCCATCATTTCACACAGACCTCCTGCGAAAACTCCCACGAGTTATGTTTGGCCCCCACGCCTCTCTGACACCCTTCCTTTCCGCTTCCACTCCTCATCAGCCCCAGCCTCCCCGTCGCCCCCCCACCTACACTGCTGTGATCACCAAGCTCAGCCCGGTGATCACAGAGGATGAAGTGTTGGTAGAACTGAACTCCCACCCGGACTTGGAAATCCGCTCTGCCCGCCGTATCCACAATGCCTCTGGTCCCACCTACCTCATGCGGGTATTCTCTGAGTCAGCCCCGTCCATAGACCATCTCCTCACCCAGGGTGCCCTGATCTACCACCGTCGCCACCCTGTTGAATCCTCCAAATCCCCTCCCCAATCCTACCGTTGCCAACGGTGCCTGATGTACAATGACCACCTGACTCCCAACTGCAAAAACCCCCCCACCTGTCCTCATTGCAAGGCCTCCCACTTTCTCAAGAACTGCCCCAACCTCGCTGCTCCTCCTTCCTGTAATACCTGCAATGGCCCCCATCCCACATACTCCCACAAGTGTAAAGCTAAACCCCCTCCAGCCACCCCTGAACTTACAGTCCCAGTTCGTCCCGTCGATCCTCCTGTCCATCCTAACAATTCCCTCCGTCCATCCCCCACGGCCGAGGACATCATCCGGTTCATTACCGTTGTACTCCAAAACATTCACCCTTTTCAGCGCCCGCACACCTTCCAACAAATATCCCTTGCTGCTCGCTCTGTTTTCCACCTGAACACTTTCGCCACTTACTCCCACAACCAAGCCCACTTCACCTTCACCCGCCTCGACACCCTAGTTTAAGTCTCTTCCCTTCCCTCTCTTCCCCCCCCTCCTTCCCGTCATGGCGCGGCACGAGTCTCGCATCCTCTTCCAGAACATTCGCTCCTTCCGCTCCAACAAATACCTCCTCATGCACACCCTCTCCCACCACCAGGTCGACACCTTCCTCTTGAACGAAACCTTTCTCCAGCCCCACCATTCTATCCGCACCTCCCCCTATATCCTCCACCGCACTGATGCTCCTGGTCCCCGTGCGCAGGGTGGAGTCGCGATTGGCCACCTTAAGCATATCCCCGTCCGGCCACAACCTCTCCTCAATGACCCCACTGAACACCTTATCCTTAGCGTCTTCTTCCCCTCCATCACCATTACCTGTGCCACCATCTATGTCCGCTCCACTGCTCCTCTTCCTTATGACTTCATCTCACACATTGACCGCACCTTCTCCACCTATGTGATTGCCGCCGACCTCAACGTCCATAGCCGCACTCCTGCTGCCCTTCGGCGGTGGCATCAGTTCCTCTCCACAATCCAGGGTGACCTTGTTCCCATTCCCCAGCACACCCGACCCGAAAGTAACACCACCCCCGATGTTGTCATTGCCTCCGCCAACCTCCTTGGGCGTATCACTGTTGCCGTCCTTGACCCCACAGGTAGCAATCACCTCCCTGTCCTTCTCACCATAACGTCTGCCAACCGCCCCCCTCCGGCCCCGCAACCTGCACCCCCTCCCAAGGTCGTCCATGACTATCGCCGTGCCAACTGGGATGCCTACCGGGACTCCATCTCCACCCAGGTCGAAAGCCACCCTCTTACCTATCGCCATCCTGACGACATCATCCGCGCCTCGTCCTTCCTTCAGACGGTAATTACTGACGCCGTGGAGGCCCATGTTCCTACTAAAACCATCCACCCACACCGTCCCACTCTCCCTCCGCGGGCTGTCCTCCTCCTCCGTGAATCCCGCCGCCTCTATCGCTCCTTCCTCCGCACTCGTGACAGGGATACACTCCAACGCCACCGGCAAATACAGCGACACGTACGGAACCTTATTACAGCAACGAAACGCCGGGACTGGCGCCAGACCTGCACACGACTCAATGCCACCCTCCCTATCAACTCCTCCAAGTACTGGTCTGCCTTCCATCGTCTTACTGGTTCCCTTTCCGCTCCCCACTACCCCCTTCTCCATAACGATCGCCCCCTTCCTGACAACCTCAGTAAGGCCAACCACTTCGCTTCCCACCTTTCCGAGGTCTTCTCCATCCCCGATGATCCCCACTTTGATTATTCTCTTTTCCCCACCGTCATGGCACGTGCTGATACCTCAGTCGCTCCACTTGCTCCTAGTCTCCAGTACTTGGGGCAGTTGCCCCCCTCCGACGTCAACACTCCCATCACAGCACAAGACATTAAACTTCTCCTCCAGTCCAAACGCAACACGGCCCCTGGTCACGACTGTGTCACCTACCGTCACCTTCGAGAAAGCCCCTATTCCTTCCTAACTGTCCTCGCCCATCTCTATAATGTCATCCTCTCTACTGGCTTCTACCCTGACCTGTGGAAGACCTCCCGCGTCCTCCTCTTCCTCAAACCCAACAAACCCCCTTCTGCCGCCTCTTCCTATCGTCCCATCTGCCTCACCTCCGTCTTCAGTAAGGTCCTTGAATCCATCCTCTCCCACCGTATCCATCGGCACCTTGCTCAACACCACCTCCTCCCCCTTACCCAGTGTGGCTTCCGACCCTCCTTCTCTGCTGACGACCAACTCCTCAACCTTGTTCACCTTCTGTCCCTCCAGCTCAACTCACGTCGCTCCGCCATTTTTGTTTCCCTTGACCTCCAAAATGCCTATGACCGTGTATGGCATCCCGGTCTCCTCTTTAAACTCCAAACCTACGCCCTGCCTATCAATTTTGTCCGTCTGGTCGCTTCCTTCCTCTCGCACCGTCCTTCCTATGTCACCCTCCACAACACCAACTCCCGTATCTTTTATCCCACGGCTGGCGTCCCCCAGAGTTCTGTCCTCTCCCCTCTCCTTTATCTCTTGTATACAGCTGATATGCCCAAGCCACCCCCACCAGTTCACCTTCTCCAATATGCTGATGACACCGCTTTCCTGGCTCTCTATCCTACCCTTCAACGGTCTCAACGTACCCTCCAAACCCACCTTAACCAGTTCACCACTTGGTGTAATCAGTGGCTCCTCCGTCTCAACCCCTCCAAAACCCAGGCAATCATCATAGGCCGTACCACTCGCTCCTTTCGCCTCCAAGATTTCTACCTCACCCTTTATGGTCGTCCTATCCAACTCACCCCCACCCTGAAATACCTTGGCCTCACCCTTGACCGACACCTCACCTGGACCCCTCATCTCCTGACCATCCAGCAGAAAGCCCATTCACGCCTCCGCCTGCTGAAACTCCTGTCCGGCCGGACATGGGGATTGCATCCTTCTACCATCCTCCACACCTACAAATCCCTCATCCGTCCTATCCTCTGTTATGCCAGCGTCGCCTGGATCTCCGCCCCCACCCGCTTTTACAAGGCTCTCCAAATCCTTGAACGCCATGCGCTCCGCCTTGCCTTCCGTATCCGCCTTCCTTCCCCCACACGGCTCCTGTATGAACTGATCCCCTTCCCCCACCTCCTCTTGTTCCTCCAACATCTCCGCATCCTTTACATTGTTCGCAGGCTTGATCCCCCCCACCCTCTGGTTTCCTCCTTCCTCTCCACCCCCCGCCCGTTGCCGCGCCTCTATCGCTGTATCCCTCCCTCTCTCCACCTCCACACCCTCCATCTCCTTCATCAGGGCAATTTCCAACGCCTTCCCCTCCCAGATGACGAACTTCGCCGTGACATATACCCTTCCTTCCAACTATAACCCGGCCTTGTTCCCCCCCCCCCTCCCCAGGGCCCCCTTCTCCTCTTTCTTCCTTCTCCCAGAGCGGATTTTCCTCCATCCCCCCCCTCCCCTGAGACCCTGCCCCCCATACTTGCCTCTCTCCTTCCCACATCCCTCCCTACCTGGCCCTCTTCCGAGCGCCCCCCTTTCCCCTCCCCCATCTCTTCCCCTCCCTCCCTTCTTCAGGTCTCCCTCATCTCCTTGAACCTGGCAGATCCTCTGTATTGCTCATCATCAGTGTGCCACGTCAGTGTTGTGTTTCGTGCTGTTTCCCGTGTGCATCAAGAGGTGTGATTTTAATTGTGTACTGCCTTGAGGTTCGCCGTCAGTGTTACGCTGTGTGCTATGCCATCCGTCAACACCTTTATGCTCCAGTCATACTGTGCCTTGTGTTCTTTTAATCGTCGCAGTGTGTGGCTTTTTGTGTGTGCTACTTTTAAACAGTTTTTTATCTCCATTTTACAGTCACCCCGTTTTTTGTATATTGCCTTCCATGATGTTCTCCCGTTTTATATCTATGTTCGCCTTCTTCTCTCCTTTGCTGTTTTTAAATGTCTTCTCTTGTTTTGTTCTATGTCTTTCGGCTGAAGAGCAGCGCATATGCTGCTGCCAGCCCGCCCCGATGGGGAATTGAAATACAATAAAGAAAAAAAAAAAAAAAGAAAAAAAAAAAAAAAAAAAAAAAAACAATTTGCGATTGCAGACAGTAAGTTAGCGCAGCGCGCATTATTCCTTCAGAGTTACTGTCACGTGGATTTACTTACGGTACAATGTCGATAAGTTTTCTCGAGAGACGCGCGGGGTAGTCGCGCGGTCTAGGGCACCTTGTCACGGTGCTCGCAGCTCCCCCTGTCGAAGATTCGAGTCCTCCCTGGGGCATGGGTGTGTGATGTCCGTAGCGTCAGTTAGTTTCAGTTAGGTTAAGTAGCCCTTAAGCTTAGGGACCGATGACCTCAGCAGTTTGGTCCCGTAAGACCTTACCACAAATTTCAATTTAATTTCATTTTCTAGAGATACTTACTTGTTAAATTAACGCATCTCTTCTCACAATGCGTACTGTATTTATCCCATCGTAATTAACATCATATAACCAAAAATTTTCTTGGCCCCCTTATATGTTGCTAGTGTGAGTAAAATGCATTCCTCCCTTGCGCTTCTTTCCTCTTCGTGCGTTGTCGTCTTATTTTAATGGTAAACGACTTGTGGCGTTGGAAGACGTAGGAATTGTCTTTGTTTCGTCTAGGGCAACGCGCGTCTTCCACCATATGTGTTCTTAAGTCCTTAGCCATTCGCTTTCACTGCTATTCACTCCGTAGTATGCGAATTTCATTATGAATGAGCACGTACTTGCGTAGGGGATTTTTTTCCGTTCTCCGATTTCTAGTTTTTAACATATTTTAGTGACTGATTGTGCACACAGGATACTCACACACACCATCTCTGCTCACTTCTGAATAGTTTCGTTGTAGTGGGGTGTAGGTGTGAATGCTGCCTATTTCCACTCTGTGTGTGTGAGTGGCAGAATGAACAAGTTACTTGGGCGATCTTTGTTTTATCTTTCACTTCCTATCAATCTTCTTACACATGGCTGGGCACGTATGTGAATATGTATATGAATTCTACTATCGTATACAACCGCTGGCTCGGTGAAAGTTCTTTATGTAATAACTGGAAAGTTTCACAGGTCATGCCAATACTCAAAAAGCATAATCCAATGAATTACAGACCCATACCACTGACGTCGATTTGCAGTAGGATTTTGGAACATATACAGTGTTCGAATATTTCGAATTACCTCAGCCAAAATGATCTGTTGACACAAAGTCAGCACGGATTCAGAAAATATCGTTCTTTTGAAACACAAATAGCTACTTACTATCACAAAGTAATGAGTACTGTGGACAGGCGATCACAACTGGATTTTCAGAATGCTTTTGATACCGCTCCTTACAAGCGGCTTCTATTCAAAATGTGTTCTTATGGCGAATCGCCTCAGTTGTGCGACTGGTTTCGTGATTTCCTGTTGTAGTTGATGACACATCGAGTAAAACAGAAGGCATATGTAGCGTTCCCCAAGGAAGTGTTACAGGCTTTCGGCTGCTCCTAATCCGTACAAACGTGTTAGGAGAAAATCTGAGCTGCACGCTTGTTCGCGGATGATGCTGTCACTTACGGTCTAGTAAGGTCACCAGGAAAACAAAACCAATTGTAATGTGACTTAGACAGGATGTATCTATGGTGCGGAAAGTGGCAATTGAGCCTAAATATTGAAAAGTGTGAGGTCATCCACTTGAGTACTTAAAGGAATCCGTTAAATTTCGGTTGTAAGGTAAATCAAGCTAATATAAAGGCCATCAGTTTAATGACCTGGCAATTAGAAGTGGGTTAAAAAATGGTTCAAATGGCTCCGAGCACTATGGGACTTAACATCTGATGTCATCAGTCCCTTAGAACTACTTAAACCTAACTAACCCAGAGACTTCACACACATCCATGCCCGAGGCCGGATTCTAACCTGCGACCATAGCGGTCGCGCGGTTCCAGACTGAAGCACCTAGAACCGCTCGGCCACACCGGCCGGCAGAAGTGTCTTAAACCGAAACGATTGTTGTGGGGAAAGCGAAGGAAAGACAGCGTTTTATTCGCAGAACAGGTAGATGTGGCAACAGGTCTTCTAAACAGAGTGCTTAGTTGTCCGCCTCCTGCTAGAGTGTTGCTGTGCGATACGTGATAATTAACAGATACACTGACGGAGAACATCGAAAAGGTTCAAAAAGGGCAGCTAGTTTTTTTTGTTTTATGCAGAAATAGGGGAGTGTGTGCCACGGACATGATACACGAGGTGTGGTAGCAGTCACTAAAGGAAAGGTGTTTTCATTTTGGCGAGGTCTTATCACGAAATTTGGCGAGGTCTTATCACGAAATTCCGATCTGTTATTTCCTCGTCCGAATGCAAAACTATATTGCTGACAGCCACCTACGTAACAGGAATGATCATTATAATAAAATAAGAGATATCAAAGTTCGTACGGAAAGATTTAAGTGTTCTTTTATTTCTTTTTTTTTTTTCTAAAACATGAATAACCGCTTCCGGATCGCAGAGTAACGTGATGGAGCAGATGTCCTCCCGCTGAGACTGTGAAAACGGACGGAAAATCGTTGTTCACAGATAAGTGTAGATTGATAATGTAATAGTAAACAAAATATCGCACTTGAGTTCCGTTGATAGTGCCTGTTCTTTGGTCATACACTTACATTAAAAACGACAATGAACTATATAAATCGTTTTATGAGTCTGCAATCATAATTGCTATAGTTAACATCTCCAGTGTTGTCCTTATTCACATCAGTGTTTCCCATCTCTCTGCTACTGTGTTAATTTTTAGTAATTGTGTAAATAATGGTTGCTGTGCTGACACTCAGTGGAGCTCAATGCGCCGTTGCACTGACTGTGGGGATTCTTCTCATGCTGCAAACAATATCATTTCCTTACTAAAGGTACGACACCTGTCTGTGCCATCCAACACGTCCGAGCCAGCCGGTGTGGTCGAGCGGTTCTAGGCACTTCAGTCTGGAATGCTGCCTCAGACATCGATGTGTGTGACGTCCTTAGGTTAGTTATGTTTAAGTAGTTTTAGGGGACTGATGACCTCAGATGTTAAGTCCCATTGTGCTCAGAGCCATTGGAACCAAAAAGTCCGATAGAACAATACATCCGTACTCTGTCGCGCTAGTCGTGTGGGAGCGTTGAGATATCGAATGCCGTAGGAAATGTCCACTCCTTGAACACATCGGTTCCATATTCGAATGGCAGCTGTGAGAACTTGTCCTTTCAATGCAGCAGTAACACAGAATGATGAACTACAATACAGCATGTAGGTGGCGCTATTGTATGATATACTGAAATGCTATTCATTTGTATTAGTAATGACGCAGAACACTTCATGGATGTTTTGATGATCGTTACATGGCGCCTTCATCGAGTTGAAATAATAATGGTTTGCAGTGTACATCACTTTGAGAGAGAAAATAAATACGCCACGAAAGAATTAATTATCCGACGGAAAGCGGTAGATGCGATGTACAAGTGATTATCGTTTCAAAATAATGGACGATTTAATCAACAGAAAGAGCTTCACAAATTCAGCAAGACATTAACGGACTGGTGCACCTGTGACCCCGATGCAACCAATTACTCCATTTGGGATGGATTGAAAGAGTTTTTACATATCCTCGTGAGGGATATGGTTCCAAATTCCGCCCAACTGACACGTTAGATACTCAAAATCCCTAGATGGTTGGAGGGCCATGCCCATAATGCTCATAATGTCGTCAATTGCGGACCTTGCAGGCCAATGTGGGGTTTTGCGGGCGCGAAGAGAAAAGGTCCGCCGTCTGCGGATGGGAGTTATCTTGCTGAAATGCATGCCCAGGGTGGCGTTCCATGAAGACCAACAAAACGTTCGAATTGCGGAGGGAGCTGGTGACCATCCTGACTAAGGTAGGGTTTGGCAGGCACGAAGACAAGGAGTAGAAACTCTTGTCCTGTGCGGGAGGCCATTATCTTGCAGAAATGTAAACCCAGGTTGGCTTGCCATGATGGGCAACAAAACGGGGAATAGAATATCGTCGACGTACCACTGTGTCGTAAGGATGCACTAGATTACAAATAAATGGGTCCTGCTATGAGAATAAATATCATCGTAGTCCATCACTCCGGTCCAGGGCCCCTGCAGACACGTCTTCGACCTGGAATCTCACGGACTAGAGTAGAATTGTCTTCCGTAACGGTGCTGCTTCAAACAGAGAGTCGATGAGCAGGTTAAGCGTGTCTGGAGATGACGCAGACAGCATTGGGATACCAGCCTCGCCGGCCGGGGTGGTCGAGTGGTTCTGGGCGCTACAGTCTGGAACCGCACGACTGCTACGGTCGCAGGTTCGAATCCTGCCTCGGGCATGGGTGTGCGTGATGTCCGTAGGTTAGTTAGGTTTAAGTAGTTCTAAGTCTAGGGAACTGATGGCCACAGATGTTAAGTCCCATAGTGCTCAGAGCCATTTGAACCATTTGGTACCAGCCTCAATGTCACCCACCATACGGTCCAACAACGGCGAGTGGTGGTCTGCGGCGATATTCCTTTTCATAAGACAACCTCTTTGGCTGTCAGCCGCGGTACCCTTACAGCACAGCGGTACAGCCACGATATTCTACACACCGTTTTGTTGCCCATCATGGCGAGCCAACTGGGCTTACATTTGTGGAAGATAATGGCGTCCCGCATACTGTGAGAGTCTACTCATTATTTTCGTGCCTGCCAAACGATACATTGGCCAGCATGGTCGCCAGATTTCTGCCCATTTACAACGTATGAGCATTGTGGTCATGGTCTCCCAACCACCTCGGGATTTAGACTCTCTAACGCATCAGTTATACAGAATTTGGTACGATATCTTAGGGGAACATCAAACAACTCTGTCAGTCAATGTCAAACCGAATAACTGCCTGCCTGACGAAGGTGGATCAACGCTTTAATAACTTGTTCTGTTTGTGAAGCTGTATCTCTTGAATAAACCATCCATATAATCGGAAAATGTTATCACTGTTTCCCTGTACATGTCCATCACATCTACCGATATCCGTCCCATTCAGATAATTTCTTCGTGGTGCGTCCTTTCTTGTTAAGGAGTGTATTTTAAGATAATATTGCTCGTAAATGGAGTACATTAGGTGGATATCCCCAAGTGAATCAATAGTCCCAAATGACATGGAGATTACTGTTGTTGTTGTTGTTGTTGTGGTCTTCAGTCCTGAGACTGGTAAGATGCAGCTCTCCATGCTATTCTATCGTGTGCAAGCTACTTCATCTCCCAGTACGTACTGCAGCCTACATTCTTCTGAATCTGCTTAGTGTAATCATCTCTAGGTCTCTCTCTACGATTTTTACCCTCCACGCTGCGCTCCAATACTAAATTGGTGATCCCTTGATGCCTCAGAACATGTCCTACCAACCGATCCCTTCTTCTATTACAGTTGTGCCACAAACTCCTCTTCTCCCCAATTCTGTTCAATACCTCCTCATTAGTTATGTGGTCTACCCATCTAATCTTCAGCATTATTCTGTAGCACCACATTTCGAAAGCTTCTATTCTCTTCTTGTCCAAACTATTTATCGTCCACGTTTCACTTCCATATAAATACTTTTAGAAACGACTTCCTGACACTTAAATCTATATTGGATGTTAACAAATTTCTCTTCTTCAGAAACGCTTTCCTTGCCATTGCCAATCCACATTTTATATCCTCTCTACTTCGAACATCATCGGTTATTTTGCTCCCCAAGTAGAAAACTCCTTTACTACTTTAAGTGTCTCATTTCCTAATCTAATTCCCTCAGCATCACCCGACTTAATTCGACTACATTCCATTATCCTTGTTTTGCTTTTGTTGATGTTCACCTTATACACTCCTTCCAAGAGACTGTCCATTCCGTTCAACTGCTCTTCCAAGTCCTTTACTGTCTCTGACAGAATTACAATGTCATCGGCGAACCTCAAAGTTTTAATTTCTTCCCCATGGATTTTAATACCTACTCGGAATTTTTCATTTGTTTCCTTTACTGCTTGCTCAATATACAGATTGAATAACATCGGGGAGAGGCTACAACCCTGTCTCACTCCATTCCCAACCACTGCTCCCCTTTCATACCCCTCAATTCTTATAACTGCTATCTGCTTTCTGTACAAATTGTAAATAGCCTTTCACTCCCTGTATTTTACCTATGCCACCTTCAGAATTTGAAAGAGATTATTCCAGTCAACTTTGTCAAAAGCTAGAAACGTAGGTTTGCCTTTCCTTAATCTATTTTGTAAGATAAGCCATAGGGGCAGTATTGCCTCACTTGTTCCAATATTTCTACGGAATCCAAAATTATCTTCCCCGAGGTCGCCTTCTACCAGTTTCTCCATTCGTCTGTAAGGAATTCGCGTTAGTGTGTTGCAGATGCGACTTATTAAACTGATAGTTCGGTAATTTTCACATCTGTCAACGCCTGCTCTCTTGGGAATTGGAATTATTATACTCTTCTTGTAGTATGAGGGTATTTCGCCTGTCTCATACATCTTGCTAACCAGATGGCTTTCTTTGGGATTGGAATTATTATATTCTTCTTGAAGTCTGAGTTGTATTTCGCCTGTCTCATACATTTTGCTCACCAGATGGAAGAGTTTTGTCATGACTGGTTCTCCCAAGACTGTCAGTAGTTCTAATGGAATGTTGTATTAGACGTATCCCTGTGTGTAGTGGCCGCTAAATAAGGTATTACAGAAGCGCCTCTCTCAAGCCGGACTCAGTGCGGGCCACTGCTGAGAGTGGACGGAGTCCAGTAATGACCCGTGATGCATGTGGTCCGCCGCGCGCCCCCTGGCGCCTCACGTAAGACATCCATCAGCTGATTACGGCTCCGGAGTTGTCGGTGCGGCAGTAAGTGCCCGCCCACTGGTGTGTTCCGCTGAGTAATTGCTCATCGTCCTCAGGAGCGGGGACGTGCGAGGCTTCGAGTCGAGACGGGAGTCGCCAGCAGAAATTCTGGAAAGTCAACCGTGTTTCAGACTGCGCCCTCTCTACCGCTGTCTTTTTCCACTTCTCTGTCTAAAGTGTCACCTACCCGGTGCCCCGGATTTCAATTCGTCTCCATCTCTTTGTCAGTTCATGAATGGCCGGTTGACCGAAATTCGTACCGTACAACACTTTTTGTGGCAAGAATTCAGTCTTCCAAAACATTAAGTACGTCATAATCTTGAACATTTTTTCTTTTGTTGTTTACGGGTACAGACGTGAGTTGAGAGGCTCCGCAATACCTTACAATTAAACCTGAAATTCTATAAGAGATTGTAACTCAGTATCTAATACGTTCACGCCGGCACTGAGAAATGTGTTTCTCGCTGTGGGGCGGCGGGCGTATTTAAAGGCCCTAGGCTACTATTTTAACATATTGACCTCTTAATTTGAAAACGGCATAAGCCCATTCATTTACAACAACGAGAGACCACGGAAAATAATTTTACACTAGCCACAAATTATCTGATATCACGAAATGGTACGCTGCCGGAAAATAATAGCAACGGATAGAAGGAGTTGTGCGACATGAACTAAAGTTGGTTGGTTGTTTTGGGGAAGGAGACCAGCCAGCGAGGTCATCGGTCTCATCGAATTAGGGAAGGACGGGGAAGGAAGTCGGCCGTGCCCTTTGAAAGCAACCATCCCGGCATGTGCCTAGAGCGATTCGGGGAAATCACAGAAAACCTAAGTTAGGATGGCCGGACGCGGGATTGAACCGTCGTCCTTCCGAATGCGAGTGCAGTGTCTAACCACTGCGCCACCCCGCTCGGTAATTAAAGTTGGCAGGCGTGTACCTACACCTGAAAGATCGTATCTGTTCATATTTCACGCCAGTCGCATGATAGTGGTCTAGTCGTGCCATTGCAAGGATTCAAATCAGGTTTGCTTCAAATACACACTGTAACGGTTCTCGGCGTTAGTTACCTATCAGATGCCATTATCAATGCGTCACTTATTTTGTGTGTGTGTGTGTGTGTGTGTGTGTGTGTGTGAATGTGTGTGTGTTTGTGTGTGTGTGAATATTTAAGGGGCCAAACTGCTTAGGTCACCGGTCCCTAGACTTGCACACTAGTTAAACTAACATAAACTAACCTAAGAAAAACACACACGGGCCTGCCCGAGGGATGACTCGAACCTCCGGCGGAAGGGGCCGCGCAGTTCACTGATTTCGAAAGTTGTAATCGGGCTACGAGAAGTTAGATGTTCCTTCTGCGATACTGCGGAAAGGGTTGGCAGGCATGTAGCCACTGTACAAGATTGTTGGCAACAAAGGTCTCGAGAATATACGGTCGCAAGATGACCGGGCAGGCGACAGCCACGTGCCACCACTGAGAGGGAAGACCACCGTGTTCGGAGTATGGATCTGGCGCATTGTATTGCATGTGTAGCAGCAGTTGGCACCACTGTCACACAGCGACCTGTTACAAACCGGTTACTTCAAGGACACCTCCGAGCTAGGCACCCGATAGCGCGCATTCCGCTGGCAGCAAAGCACCGTCATTTGCGACTTCAGTGGTGTCAGGTGAGAGCTCATTCAAGGACAGGGACAAAGTCTGTTGAGTTTTCTGATGTCATCTGTATCTGTCTCGGTGCCAATGATGGCTGTCTTTTGGTAAGAAGGAGACCAGATCAGCGTCTGCAACCATCCTGTCAGCGTGCTAGACACACTGCACGCACACCTGCTGTGCGATTTCATATGGTGCTAGGAGCACTCTCGTGTTTATCCCACGCACAAGGACTGCAAATCTGTACGACAATTTAGTGGCTCGACTTCTTGTGCTGCCACTCGCATAGAGCATTCCAGACGGTGTTTTCCAACAAGACAACGCTCGTCCACATACTACTGTTGTATCCCAACGTGGTCTGCAGAGTGACTACATGTTGCCTCGGCCTGCCAGATCACCAGATCTGTCTCCAATCGAGCACATATCGGACGCAGCTCCATCGTCATCCATCAACAGGCTTGACCTTCCCTGCACTGACCGACCACGCGCAACAGCACGGAATTCCATCACACAAACTGAGATCTGGCACCTGTGCTAAGCAAGCATGCACGTTTAAACGTTTGAATTCAACATTATGGTGGTTACACCGGTTATTAATGTACCAGCATTTCATATTTGCAATGAGTTACATCGCGCTTAGATTGATCTGTGATCTTTGTTAGACATTTGCATTGTTAATCAATTACATATGTGACCTAGACAAATGTATTTACGTAATTTCAATCCTCCACATAGTTTATTTCTTGGTGTTCGTATTTTTCTCTGCCAGTGCATTTACAGCTGTTTCCTTGCGTCTTCCTGATACGTCAGTGTACTGCTGATAGCACCGCCTTTGGAGACGGTCGTAAGCGTCAAATGGTTCACGCTTGCGTGAATATGTTAATGCCCTAAAACATTTCCACTTTATGTAACAGTGAGCCGCATGTGAATAAGCGCAATTTGACTAACTGTGTTCTCAAGTTTCGAAGTGGTAAGACCTTTCGGATCGCGTAACGAAATAGTTAAAGGAGGATTAAGAAGCGTTGGATCCAGACAAAACGGAAACAGAAACCCTTATATGAGACTTCATACAACTACTGACTTTATTGTTTACAGATATGATTCGTGTGATACAAATAAACAACTAATAAACTGAAAAGATCTGAGCTAGTGTCGCAGCAGAACTTTACCTCGACGCCGCCGTCTCTGCAAGCACATGCCTTGAAGTTCAACAGTGACACGAACTTACCTGCAAAACAGAAAAATTCATGTAAATAAAAAATATCGATATTGAAAACAGTTTAGACCCTCTGGGCTTGAAATGCCGCTAAAGAGAGTGTATTATATTCGAGAACGTACTTCTTAAATGAACATGTGGAGACATGGAACACGTGAATGGCTCAAATGGCTCTGAGCACTATGGGACTCAACTGCTGTGGTCATAAGTCCCCTAGAACTTAGGACTACTTAAACTTAACTAACCTAAGGACATCACACACATCCACGCCCGAGGCAGGATTCGAACCTGCGACCGTAGTGGTCGTGCGGTTCCAGACTGCAGCGCCTTTAACCGCTCGGCCACTCCTGCCGGCACACGTGAATGGTTAATTGGAAGAAAGAAAGACCAAATGGAGTGAAAAATAAGTTCGTAAGAATCCCAAACTATATTCACTCTTAATATCTCACTCAATAATGAAATACATAGTCTCGTTGAAGCAAAGCAAGCGCTGTATCGTTTGAGAGATACAGAAGCGAGCGAGTGTGCCGGGTCTCACCCCAGTTCACCGCTAGTAGCGGCACGTAACCTCAACGCGTCCGCGTGTAGCGTGCAAGTATTGCACCACAATTAAGTATGAAAGTAAAAATCAAAATTTATGTTTAAAAATTTGTTAAACTATAGTTTCGTGTAATAATGTTCCAAATACCAATTTTTTATGTTCTAGACTTAACAGTTTAAGTAAGAGAAAAGTAAGTGGCACTAAATAATGAAGCTAGAAGCCAGAATTTGGTCAGAATGTGCAGTCAGAGCTCATAAATAAGCGGTGCTGGTTTCCAAAACCATATAACAAAAATTAACGCCGGAATCCACGTTTTTAGGAAAAATCAGAGGCACTAAATAATGGACTTAGAAACATCAAAATTTGTTTATGCTTCAGTTCACACAAAAAATAATTACTGAGAGACCACGTTAATCTACCTCTTATAGTTTTTGAGTAATTAAGTAAAAACCAATTTCGTAACTAAAATGTACCCAATTGTTGTAGATTAAGTACCTGTAGTTGTAATGATAGCGATTTTTGGTTAAAGTGAATGATGAAACATACAAAATGATAGAGCTATACCAAATTTGAGGGTTGTTGTAATAATAACAGCCGATATAACTTATAGTAAAAATATAGTTCCACTATAAAAATTCTAGAAGGCAAAGTTTTGATTCTAGCAAGCTGAAACTTTTTCTGTGCTTTCAAACAGCTTAACTGTATACAAGTAAAAATTAATAAGTTTCTGGAGTAATTTGTAACTATGTTGCTAAAGATTATGTGCCCGTGGAAGCGGTCGTTCGGAGGCTGCTGCAGTACGCAGATAGCCGAAGACAACAGATGTTCCCTCGGCCATCCGCTCCGCCACCTATATAAATACAACCCGAGAGGCAGTAGAAAGGTTCACTTCGCAGTCAGCCACGGTAAGATCCGCGTCTGTCAAACATCGGATCACGCTCTGCCTCGGATGACGTCAGAGCCGAACTGTGTCAAAGCGCGTAAAAACGGATATTGAACCTGCGATCCTGGATCACTTAGAATTGGCCAAAGTAACCATTAGTGTGTCGTCCGTGGGAACTGCAATTCTGCGTGGCAAGTGGTGACTTTATTTCCACTTTATTGGCGAGCATTAAATTTGATCATTTATTGCAAACTTTTATTTGAGTAATTTTGGTCAGGGCGAAAGACAATCTGGTAGGAACGAACCGTAAAATTTGCCTCTGAATTGCTAAATGTGCTGTTACAATAGAAAGACTTGCCTTCAATTGACAATAGTGAATTTTCGAGTATTGTTTGTGAGAAACTTTACGTAATATAAATTTTGACTGCAACTTCATACTTTTATTTAAAATCATAGTTCTCATCCCGCAAATAAATAGGAGACTAGAAACTTTTCTATCAGTGGACTTGACTACAATGTGGCCTTGCAGACTGGAAACTAAGCTCAGTATGTTTCCAAAATGGTTCAAATGGCTCTGAGCACTATGGGACTTAACATCTATGGTCATCAGTCCCCTAGTACTTAGAACTACTTAAACCTAACTAACCTAAGGACATCACACAACACCCAGTCATCACGAGGCAGAGAAAATCCCTGACTCCGCCGGGAATCGATCCCGGGAACCCGGGCGCGGGAAGCGAGAACGCTACCGCACGACCACGAGCTGCGGACAGTATGTTTCCCTTCGCTTTTTTGCTGACCACAAAATTACTTTCCATTCTCGCGTGAATAAGAAGGCGTAACCAAAGCACTACGCCATCTGGACATAGTGGTCGCCTCAACTGCATGCACTACCCCAGCACAGCTCACGACACACCTAAATTCTCAACACACACCACGCACTACTGATCTACTGCCCTGGCTCATTAGCCTCATTACTCGTTACATCTTGCAAACTACCACAAGAGTTCGAGCTTGGTGTCATTTGCACTGGTGGGATCATTGGCCGTCGTCACCTTAATCGGTGCAGATGCTCACTAAGCTCGAACTCTTATGGGAAGTGGGGAGATATAAATGGAAATGCCGTGTGGCTAGGGCCTCCCGTCACGTCGACCATTCCTTGAGTGGAGAAAATCTCCAACCCAGCCGGGAATCGAACCTGGGCCGTTCGGTATGACATTCCATCGCGCTGACCACTCAGCTACCAGGGGCGGACAGTGGCAAGATATCATGAGTAATGAAGCTAAAAGACAGGGGCACTATTTCAGGAGTGTTTGGTATAAGTCGAGAATTTGAGTCTGACGGCAATCTAGGGTAGTCAGTACAGCTGCAGCGAACACAGTGTCCAGATTGCTTAGTGGTCAGTGCATCCACTGGGTAAACAAGAAGCCTGGGTTCGAATCCCAGCCCAACAGAAATTTTCAAGTTGCCCCAGTGATATAAATCAATGCCCACTGGCAACTGCCGTCTTTCATTCCCTTAATGTCTTTAATTCCCTTATGTATTACAAATATTTATATTATTTCCTTGAGCAAGTGGTGTACCAGGGTTGTGACTGACATCCACATATTGGAATAGCAACTGTTTATTAACCAAGAACTAGGTTCAGTACAGATTCTGACAACGAATGTCCACGCAATTTGATCCCTTAATAATACCTAGAAGCTACTCACTATGACAAAGACGACGAACGCTGGAGTGGTGAGAAACAGGGAGGTACCGTGAAAGAGTAACAACACAGTTCCATAACCGAGCCAGGTGGCGCACTGGCTAGCACACTGGACTCGCATTCGGGAGGACGACGGTTCAATCTCGTGTCCGGCCATTCTGATTTAGGTTTCCCGTGATTTTCCTAAATCGCTCCAGGCAAATGCCAAGATAGTTCCTTCGAAAGGGCAAGGCCGACTAGTGGCTGGCATTATTGCCTCTGGATCATAGGGTCCCAGGCTCGATTCCCAGCCGGGTCGAGGATTTTCTCTGTCCAGAGAGTGAATGTTTGTGGTGTCCTCACCATTGCATGATCATCATTCATGACAGTGCCTAGAGTAAAATGTTAAGAAACTGGTGTAAAAATTTGGGCTTTGTACGGGCGCTGATGACCGAGCAGTTGAGCGACCCACAAACCAATATCATCATCATCATCTTGGGCAGTCCACACGCAAGGTCAGTGAAGAAGGGCTCATGGTGAGGGCAGGACAGCACTGTTTGAGGGTAGCTGCTGCGGCAAGTGTTGGATCCGTAGTGGTGACTCCAGGTGGCTGACATTCGACATGCAACTCAGGGCAGAACTGCCCGCTGAGGGGCTGAGTGGCGACCAAAGTACCCGTCAGTGGAGGAATACAGACACAGAGTCACATGTACAGGTGACAGTGTGGACGTGAATACGTGCCTGCAATTGTAGTGCTGTTTATCACGACCTACATGCGACGTATCGCCTGGGCTTGCCCGCCCCCCCCCCCCCCCCATCCCCCTGGCCACTGTGGCGGTCGCGGAAGGCTTGGCGGTAAACATCTCAGCGGTTCGTCTGTTGACAAACACCTTGCAAAGGCCGTGCCTTGCTCGCATAGCAAATACGCGAATCTGGTGGCCGAATATGCAGATGCCTGGTCTCCCATATAGTACAATTTAAGTAACTGCATTTTTTTGAAGTGAAAATTAAAGTTGTATTTTTATCCGACGTACGTGAAGACGTTCGCTAATTTTAGAACATTACCAGGAACTCAATCCCTGATTCTTTAAAGCTTTGCACTCCCATGTACGAAACACCTTAAAACATCTGATTACTTTAGAAATGAGTCAATGCATTGAATATTTGACGTGAAGCATGTAAAATCCTTTTAAAGCAGGTCCAGCGCCTGGGTGAAATATAGCACATGAGCCTGGTGTGCGGGCTGCGTCCTGGCCGACGCTCAGCCTGTCTCGGTTTCCCTCGGTTCTCCTCGGAAGTACTCGGTTCAGTGTGACATTTCAATTAGTATTGCACTGTTGCATTTTTCAGTCGGCAGCGACATAATCTAGGGGCCAGCGATGTTTAACCGTCCCTATTCTTGTGATGGAGGACGTTCGTAGTCCCCAGTGGCTGTTTGCACAAAAAGAGTCCGTCTAGTTATCCGTCGAAACAAGTCTTTGAAACTGTATGTGAATGGCAGAAGAAGGGGATGAGAATTTTCAGTATCTGTTATGCAGTCGCATAAACGACGTGTAATGCTGATTTCCTATGAAACGGCATTACAGTAACATTTAGAAGGAATTTATATGTTTAGTTGACAATAAAAGAGCAAAAAATTACGTCGATGTGCAGACGCGATTTATTGTTCCGTGCATCAAGGGGCACTTTGTGCTGAAGTTGCAGGCGTCATACATACGAAGAAACTACTGGTACAAATACACTGCTCAAAACAATTAGGGGATCAGGTGTTATATACACAATAACTTATGGTAACGTATTTTATTCAGATATTGGTTACAATTGTAGTTTCTGTGTGATACAATAGGATATTTTGCTGTCTCAACTCTTTAGTGGAGGTTTACATAGCGTTTACGTAGAGCGAGGCACAATGGGGCTACCATAATAGTGAAACAGTCATATTCATTGCCTTCTAATATGGTGTGTCAACGGCCAGTGCAGTTGCACACGTTCGTGGCATGGACAATCTGAGGTAATCAATCAGCTCTTAAGGGATAATTCGCCACACTTCTATGAGTGCAATATCCAACACTGCAAGTGTCCTGATGGGTGCTGGTCTGGCAACAACGCTTCTGCCAAGTGCATCCCAGACATGGTCAATCGGATTAAAGTCCGGTGAACAAGCTGACCACTCCATTCGTTCAATTCCCTCAGCTTCAAGCATGTTGTCTTCCAGTGCAGTTCTGTGGGGACGAGCGTCTCCAATGGCATAACGAAAGGTCGAGGGATCTCTATACGTCTGAGCAGTCAAAGCGCCGTTCTGAACGGCATAGAGGTCCGTACATCCGCCAAGACTGACTTCTGCCTACACGATTCGTCCACCACCATGATATGGTGATATTTCCTGCACATAAGCCGGGTTGTTCCGAGTTCCACGTTCTCTCTCGATAAAGGAACCACGATTGTCCGGATGAACACAAAATCTTGACTCATCTGTGAACAGCACGCGGCGCCATTCGTTACGACTCCAATCCTGATGTTCCTCTGCCCAGTTTATGCGCGCTAAAAGGTGTCTTGGCTTTAATGTGACACACGCAACATAGGCCTCCTTGTGTAGAGGCCACATTCCCGAAGACGATTTCGGACTTTTCGTGTTGATATTGTGCGTCCTGTTGCTGCCTGGAGGGTGAGTTGCAGCTGAGTTGCATTCAGCCTCCTGTCTCGACGGTCATCTCTTGCTGCTGTTACCCCTGGGCAACCTTGGCCTTGCCTTCTTTTAACGGTTCCTGTAGTCTGAAATCGCGTCCAGGTCCTGGAAAACACACTATGGGACACTCCACTAGCCACAGCCACCTCTTCATCCCATAGCTTCGGGTAAGTCACTTAGTTGTTGCGTTCCACTACCTGCTCACTACACATCTGAACCCAACTACTTTTTTAATTCGTTCGGTAGAGTAAAAACAAGTCAACACCAATCCCCTCTGCAGCAACTTTCCGTTGCTATAACTATCTCGGTGACCGTAATGTTGTCGTCTCCACCCTGCAGAACCGACAGAAAGGCGTCGAACCGTTTCAGTTCATTCTGCCGTTGACAGTGCTTCAGAACCTAGATATCTCGACTGATCTCCTAATTGTTTTGACCAGTGTAGTAAAATTTCTGAAGTCACACACATTATTCCACTGCCAGTTACAACAGTTTTTGATGGAACTGAATGTATAGTATGGGACCTCATGCAGTATTTCAGAGCACATTGGCTTAAGTCAAGGGATACGCCTTGAGCAATATTTCGTTTTGAAACCCACTACTGTTGAATTTATGAAAAAGAAATCAGTGCAGGAACGACAGTTAGAATGTAGAGAATTGACAGCAGACGTCGTATTTTAAATGGAGTTGACTGCACACTGCGCACAGTAATATATTGGAAGGTGGTGTAAAACTTATTTCTGATCTGATGGGAATGTAGAAAATCGCATTGTAGAAGGGATGAATTCAGACAAATACAGTTCCCTAAGCACACTGGCGTTATAGAAATATCGAGGTGTGGAGAATTCATTCTGGCCTCGAAAGTTTTCTAAACGTTTTGAGGACATTGCCAGCCTTACATCTGCTTTTCAGTTATTTTCGAATCCACTTGCCGGTTCGGTTGAAGTGCTTATTGGCAGGTGCAGACGTAACTGGTTAATCTGCACTGTAAGCCTACATTTTAAAAACAAGTACTTTTACGCTAGAAGTGTCTAGAAAGTGTACGTCGTTTTCTTCAGTTAGTGTTTCCAAATATCGATAATGAAGTTGCAAAATAGCTAGAATATTTCGATCAACATATGTGCTTTAAATACTTTTTTGTCGATTATGAAACTAAATACGTCACGACTACGTGGCAACCTTACTGTGAAAGTCAGTCAAAATTTTTCCACCTATTCGTGTGCCGACAGTCTGTACCGGATAAAAATTACGCCATCAGCTCGCTAAAAGTAATGAAATAATAGTGACAATTTGTTTTGTTTGTGATCTGTGTTGCTGATAAACGTGAAATATGAAACCAAGTCGAATGCTATGCGACCGCATTGTCATTTAAATAGCCGGCCGCTGTGGCAGAGCGATTCTAGGCGCTTCAGTCCGGAACCGCGCTGCTGCTACGGTCGCATGTTCGAATCCTGCCTCGGCCATGGATGTATGTGATGTCCTTAAGTTAGTTAGGTTTAAGTAGTTCTAAGTCTAGGGGACTGATGACCTCAGATGTTAAGTCCAAAAGTGCTTAGAGCCATTTTTTGTCATATAAATGCGATGCTTTCACAAAAAATGGCTCTGAGCAAAATGGGACTTAACATCTGAGGTCATCAATCCCCTAGAACTTAGAACTACTTAAACCTAACTAACCTAAGGACATCACACACACCCATGCCCGAGGCTGGATTCGAACCTGCGACCATAGCGGTCGCGCGGTTCCAGACTGAAGCGTCTAGAACCGCTCGGCCACCCCGGCCGGCTGATGCGTTCACAGCTTTCCCGTCTTCCCCTCCTCAAGCTCAGCGTGACCTGTTGGTGGAGGAAGTGTGCAATCAGGTTGAAAGTTATGACGCGCGGGCCAGAATACAGCCAATGAACCGAATTCTAGGCGGGCCCTGCTTTAAAGAAAAGCTAGTTTACCACTTACCTCCATGTTTATGACGTCAAATTTCCTAAACTATGTGCTGCGGGATGATTTAATTTTTCAGGTAAATTCAGTAGCGTTAGCGCTAGTAGTAAAGAAAATAATAAATCAAAACGTCATCCCAGACGCTGAACTTCTACCACATGAACAGCCAAGACGTGAAACACAAATGCTCGAAGAACTTTATAAACGGGATCCTTTGAAGGACGACAATGTAATGCTCACGAAACCTTTTTGGGATAATTTTCAACAAACGGTATTCGATGAAGACTGCGCAACTACTGTATTTGATGCCACCAAAGCACATACGTCTTTGGGATCACACGAGTAACATACCACAAACCATCGCAGACGCTGAGGTTTTCTGTCGTTTTCCAATTTCTCAGTACACGACCTGGATGAGGGCATAATATCGAAAATGTTGGAAAAACTGAGCTCCGCCGCCCGCACTGTACCGCGGCTGGCCGAGTATTTATCAGTGATCACCCAAAATATAATGACAGCCGCTTAATGGAACGCAATGCAGCAGCGATTCTATGTTCGTGGATTCGACAACTCCTTAGTAGGTTTCTGTAGGTACGTGGCTCTGGGTGTATACGCACAAGTCACGCAGTTCCTGTAAATTAGGAGCCGGTGATTTAGACGCGATACTGGCGCCCAAAAACGTCCATAAAGTGTACCATCGGGATCATGTCTGGTTAATTTGGTGATCAAGACGTCAGCGTTGGTACACTATCATTTTCCACGAAACTTGTTAAACGGTCAGTTATCCTGCTGTGGTACACATCAGACATGAAGAGATGTGGGTGACCCGCAGTAACGTCCCCGAGTCCACAGCTGCCATGCCTTCGACTACTACTACAGGTTCCTTGAAATTCTGAGACCAACCGTTATTCTTCTGGAAGATACCACGACCGCAGTGGAGGGCAAAAAGCATGAAGTGATGTGGGTGGTCGGCAATTATGTCCCTTTCATTATTTGGTTGGGTGTGGCTACGGGAAAAAGTTTCGCAAAATTTTTAAATTACGAGTAAAACTTCTTAGAAGTCCTAAAGGCTGCGACTGTCAAATAACGGATGAATATGGGTAATTGGCACACTGTCAGTTAAGTTGCCACCACCATATACAAGGTTAGTCATTGATATACACTACTGGCCATTAAAATTGCTACACCACGAAGATGACGTGCTGCAGATGCGAAATTTAACCGACAGGAAGAAGATGCTGTGATGCGCAAATGATTAGCTTTTCAGAGCATTCACACAAGGTTGGCGCCGGTGGCGACACCTCCAACGTGCTGACATGAGGAAAGTTTCAACCGATTTCTCAAACACAAACAGCAGTTGACCGGCGTTGCCTGGTGACACGTTGTTGTGATGCCTCGTGTAAGGAGGAGAAATGCGTACCATCAAGTTTCCGACTTTGATAAAGGTCGGATTGTAGCCTATCGCGACTGCGGTTTATCGTATCGCGACATTGCTCCTCGCGTTGGTCGAGATCCAATGACTGTTAGCAGAATATGGAATCGGTGGCTGCAGGAGGATAATACGGAACGCCGTGCTGGATCCCAACAGCCTCGTAACACTAGCACTCGAGATGACAGGCATCTTATCCGCATGGCTGTAACGGATCGTGCAGCCACGTCTCGATCCCTGAGTCAACATATGGGGACGTTTGCAAGACAACAACCATCTGCACGAACAGTTCGACGACGTTTTGCAGCAGCATGGACAATCAGCTCGGAGACCATGGCTGCGGTTACCTTTGACGCTGCATCATAGACAGGAGCGCCTGCGATGGTGTACTCAACGACGAACCTGGGTGCACGAAGGGCAAAACGTCATTTTTTCGGATGAATCCAGGTTATGTTTACAGCATCATGATGGTCGCATCCGTGTTAGGTGACATCGCTGTGAAGGCACATTTGAAGCGTGTATTCGTCATAATGGCGTATCACCCGGCGTGATGGTATGCGGTGCCATTGGTTACACGTCTCGGTCACCTCTTGTTCGCATTGACGGCACTTTGAACAGTGGACGTTACATTTCAGATTTGTTATGACCCGTGGCTTTACCCTTCATTCGATCCCTGCGAAACCCTACATTTCAGCAGGATAATGCACGACCGCATGTTGCAGGTCCTGTGCGGGCCTTTCTGGATACAGAAAATGTTCGACTGCTGCCCTGGCCAGCACATTAGACAGATCTCTCACCAATTGAAAACGTGTGGTCAATGGTGGCCGAGCAACTGGCTCGTCACAATACGCCAGTCACTACTCTTGATGAACTGTGGCATCGTGTTGAAGCTTCATGAGCAGCTGTACCTGTGCACACCATCCAAGCTCTATTTGACTCAATGCCCAGGCGTATCAAGGCCGTTATTACTGATTTCTCAGGATTTATGGCACCCAAATTGCGTGAAAATGTAATCACATGTCAGTTCTAGTATAATATATTTGTCCAATGAATACCCGTTTATCATCTGCATTTCGTCCGGGTGTAGCAATTTTAATGGCCAGTAGTGTGCATAACAAAAAAATGGCTCTGAGCACTATGGGACTTAACTTCTATGGTCATCAGTCTCCTAGAACTTAGAACTACTTAAACCTAACTAACCTAAGGACATCACACAACACCCAGCCATCACGAGGCAGAGAAAATCCCTGACCCCGCCGGGAATCGAACCCGGGAACCCGGCCGTGGGAAGCGAGAGCGCTACCGCACGACCACGAGATGCGGGCAGTGTGCATAACATTTTATGTTAAACTTTTAATACTAGATAATACCTCTGAATGAGCAGATTCCGCCAGAATTTGAAAGTCTTAAATGTGGTCAATATTTATATGTATTTTTGGACATCAAATTTTTGTTTAAGTTGTAAGCTGTTGGACAGACAAGCTGCAACGCGGACCAAGGGAGCTGGTGATCATTTCGTAATACCTAGGAACAAACACCAACCTGACGTATACGTGACTGGTAGCTTATTTCCCGGTAATGTAGGCTGTAGCGGTACGATGCTCGTATTATCTGCAGCAGTGGTCCGCTACAGTGTTTGCACTGTGCTGGGAGAGCAGCTATTCATCTCCGTGGCGGTACAGCGGCAGACGAGGAGATGTAGGGCTTCCCTGGGCCTCCATTACTCGGCGCCACATATTTCTTGCTTTCTCCGCGCAGCACGCGATGCCGGCGCACCCTTTGTCTGCAAGCGCTCCAGACGGGAGGAACACGGCCGCTGTAAGCTGTTTCCCTCTCGCCCTCACCCTCCCACCCCCACCCACCGCCTTCCCTGCTCCGCCAATCCCTGCCTCTACCGTCAAGTGTTTGTATCAGGAGGGCCCTTGCTGCCACGCCTCCGAGAATCGTACTACGCGTACCCTGACAACGTTCACTACCGTGGAACTTGTTACTGTTTAACAGGTAAAGGGAAACTAGCGCTCCAGAATGTGAGCCACCTCATGACGTCAGAGACACTGCGGCGGGGCGGGGTCGGTCGTCTGCTTACTCTCTTTCACTCATCGAAACTCCACCTACTTCGATATACTTCTTTCCAACGTCCCTTCACTCTGTAGTAGCAGATACATGCCAGGCTTTTCTCCTGTTTTTTTTTTTTTTTTTGTTTTTCCTTTTTGTTAGGTATTGTTCGTTGTGTTTGCTCTGGGCAGACGGCACCAGAAATCCGTTCAAGTTGATCGTTGATTCCTTTACTCAGTTTCTCTATTACAGAGGGCGAGCAGCCCTCTGACCAAACACGCTGAGCTACTGTGCCGGCGGCAGTATAAAGCAGTGTTGATGAAACCACTACCTCATATCTACCGCACAGAGGCCGCGTATCTCGAGTTGAAAATCAGTTCCTGAAAGTTCATTTTTACAATATCGGGCGTTCGAGGATGTAATGTACTTGCGGAAAGCATTAAAAATTAGACTGAATCTGCTTTTTATTCCTATGGAAACAGATGAAATAGCTATCAAATGGCTCTAAGCACTATGGGACTTAACATCGGAGGTCATCAATCCACCATAACTTAGAACTACTTAAACCTAAGTAACCTAAGGACATCACACACATCCATGCCCGAGGCAGGATTCGAACCTGCGACCGTAGCGGTCGCCCAGATTCGGACCGAAGCGCCTAGAACTGCTCGGCCACCACGGCCGGCGAAATGGCTAGCAAGTCCATATTTAATATGGTAATGCTCTATCATTCAAAGTTCACTGTTTGTACAACATAGTTTCACTCGAAAATCAGCCAGAAATTTTGCAAGTCCGACCCGACTAACTTTCACGTTCTAACAGTCAAAGACCCACAACTATTCGCGAGTTAAACATTCGGTCGTTTCAGTGGTCTCCTTCAGTAATACGTGCTCCGCAAAGTATTCCGTACAGAGCACGAAACATGCCACACGGAATTGTTACTACGACCAGAAAGTTCACAGGCTCATAACTCTCAAACTATTTACTTTAGAAACACCAAACTTTCATTAAATTGCTCGTAACTCCAGTCGCTTCAGTCACGAGGTATTCTAACCGCAATTAACTCGCTATTTCTTGATTTTTTCAGAGTAATTTTACGGAGCTATCTAACATGGTGTTATCCGTGGGCCGGTTAGCAAGCGACTATCTCCAACTATCCCACTCGCTGCCCACTCCACAATATTTGCGAAGGAAGAGTTTAGTTCTGATTGGCTGTTGATCTAAACGACCAATCAGAATGTTCCTTCCAGATAATTCTCGCGGCAAAACTTGCCGTATCCAGTCAGCAATTTGATAGTAATTAACGTTATTAAAACTTCAATTTCTAGTATATTGTTTAATCAAAATACGCGAAATACGAATTATTCTCCAAATTGATTAATAAACTTATTCTGCCTCTAACTTTCATTCTGGCTGCTTTTACACAAAAGCAAGCTCACACCGACATACGTAATCTGAATCATGGTTGCACCATCACTTTCCCACGGTCTGTTCGTACAAGTTTTTATGAAAAACGACATATTAAGTTTTAGTGTAAGTCCCACATACACTCTCTCAATCATTCTCACGCACTCACACACCAAAATATAACCACATAATAATTTTGACCGATTTTTGTATGACGTAATGCACAGTGACTATAGTTTTGAAAATAAAATTGTAATTAATTGATTTTTATGCACTGGTAGCTTGGCAATGGCTTCAAATGATAAAGAAAGTCAATATGTACTTGTTCATAACTTGGTTAAAAAAACATTGGTTTTAATAATTTTAGGCAATTTTCTGTATCTCCGGAAACTATAATAAATAAAAATCTGAAATTTTGACAGTATCATTCCATTAATAGCAAAAGGCTGTGTACCAAACGTGAACAAAATCGGATAAAAACTAATATGGATTATTTAGATTCGTACAGGGTTTAAATCTTCGAATTGACTTACTGTTACACTATGTCATTCTCGCTGGAGGCAGCGTCAGCTACGCTGTGAGTAAAGCGACAAAAAAACATAGCCATCCTACAGCCACCGTAACAAACGGCCGCGTGCCTTACTGCAGCGAATGTCATCTCGTAATAACTTGCTACGTTGCAGCACAGTAGCACAAGTGCTGCTTTTTCATCCATTTTCTCCGTCATTTACGAAATATTTGTTACATATTTGCCTACTTATTACTGGTTCTATTTTAAATGAAAGAACGAAAGTAAAATAACCATATACAAGGCCGAAACCCATGAATTAAATGCTTTCACCTGCAATGCATTTATGAATAAAATACTTGTGAAAACATCAATGTGATTTGTCTGCTTCGTATGACAATGCATCCAACATCCTCAGTTATTTGTTTAATGTATTCGAATCTCCTAATGTGACGTATTCCAAATCATCTTGTACTGCCTTCTGTTCAGTGTGTTCCATCCATTCCTCTTCTCGCTGATTCTGCAGCAAACCCCTTCCTTTCTTATGTTATCGAACTCCATCCGAAAAAGCGCTGAAGGCCCAACGGTAGCGATCGACCACCATGTCATCCTCAGCATGCCAGTGCAGAAGAACATGTAAACACCCAGCTCTCCCTGCCATTCTCAGTTTTCGTGACCAAAGCTGCCACCTATTCATCACGCAGCTCTTCAATTCACATCAGAAGGGGTGAGGGCTCCGTACTTGCCAACAGCACACTGTAGATCCAGACGCTCAGCGATGCAAGTGCTAGCACAGCCTGACACCACTTCACTTCGGTTACCTCGTGGGAACCGGTGATACCACTGTGGCAAGACAATTAGCTCTTCTCGGATCAGTGTACCTAAATCTGAAGCTCCATGTATAGCACCACATCTCAACCGATCTTTCTTTCTAGTGTTCCTACAGTCTACGGTTTACTTAAGACTCTGTGCTTCAGGTGTACATTCTTTGAAATTTTGCCCCCAAGCTATGGTCGACGTTTCGTACTTCTTTTCTCGGTCATCAGTGTATTATTTACCGGTGCTAGTCCGCTTTTTATATCCACCTTCCTACAGCATTCAAATGTTGTTATTCTTCCAATAGAGCAAAAGTCCTTCACTTCGTCTAATTCTAGGTTCCAATTTTGCTGTCAATTTTGTTCCGAAACACACTCGTCCTATTTGTTACTCATTACTTTGGTCTTTCTTTGAATACTTTCAGTTCACATTCATTCCATTTACAGTTCCTTTAAATCTGCTTCATATAACTACCAAATCCTGTCGTTGGTACCCTTTCACCCTGCAACTTAACAGCAATCCTGAGGCGTTCCTTTATTTTGTTAGGGAATGTTTATGCTGATAAGCCCAAACACATTGACCACTGAACACCGTGGTCTCAAATGCCGCTTGATGCCACATCGGTCACGTGACGCAGTAAGGAATGGAGTGGAGTCGAAAGGGGAAAATTTCTAGCGATGACACAGCTCGGAGATGGGGAAATCCACAGACGCAAGGAAGTTTGACAGAAGGCACACTGTTGTGGACCGGCACCTAGTATCATTTGGGAAACTGCGAAGCTGACTGGTTGCTCGCGTGCTACTGTCGTGAGCAGCTGCGGGAAAGTTGAACACATGGCTCTGCAGCATACAAACCTTCCACACCTTCCCATGTTGACACAATGAGATCGTCGGTTGCCACTGTAGTTGACCGTGGAATAATCTAAACGTCTTGTATCTTCCCAAGAATCACGTTTATTGTCACACCTGGTCGAACCGTGTCAGGATACGATGCCTTTTAGGCAAGTACCTGCTCGAAATACGTACTGCGCCACGAGTACAGCACATTGGGGGCAGCATTGTTCTGTGTAGGAAATCACCTGTTCCTCTGTGGGACCTGTGGCAGTAATCAAAGGGATGCTAGTTGTGGATTTCGTGGACATTATTGCGGACTACCCACATCGCTTCATGCTTGATGACGTCCACTGCGGTCATGACATCTTCCAGCAGGATAATTGTTTTCCTTAGAAGTTCGAGGAACCTGTGGTAGTAATCTAAGGCATGGCAGTTGTCGACTTTGTGCACATTATTAAGAATCACCAACATTTCTTCATGTCTGATGTGTACCACAGCAGTTTCACAGTAATGGAGGGAAACGATAGTGAACACACGCGGACGTGTTGACCACCTAATTCACCAGAGATGATTCCGATTGTATACATTATGGACGTTTTAGTGCGCAGCTTCGCATCTAAATCACCGACCCGTAATTTGCAGAAACTGCGCGACTCGTGCGTATACATCAGGTGCACTTATCTACAGAAACCTACAAAGGAGTTGTCGAATACGCGAAAACAAAATCCCTGCTGCATTGCGTTCCATTAAGCGTGTGTCATTACATTTTGGCTGATCAATGTTAACTACTCGGGCCAGCCACGGTACAGTGCGGGCGGCGGAGCTTACTTTTTAACAATATTTTCTGTATTATGTCCTCCTCCGGGTAGCGTACTGAGAAATGAGAAAACAAACTTCCGCCCCTGCGATGATTTGTCACATGTTATTCGTGTGAACCCAACGACGTGTGTGATATGGTGGCATCAAATAGCTGCGTAGTCTTTATCGAATACAGTTTGTTGAAAATTATCCCAAAGGGTTCCACGAACACTAACTTGTTCTTCTTCCAAGAATTCCGTTTGAAGTTCTGCGAGCATATCTGTTCCACTTTGGTATGAGCTAAGATCCTACCAATACCTTCGATTTCTACTGTGATGCCAAGTAGAAAGGGTTTCAGTAGATGAAACAGTATTGTAGAAGAGGATGGACTAGAGCCTTGAATGCGATTTCCTTAACAGACGCCCCACACGTTCCCAGAAACCTTTCACCAAATTTATGTCCTATTCGCCTTTCTTAAGGCCGAATTTAAGTGACCGACCCATTTCATATCACTGCTTAAAATGACCTCTAATTACTTATACAATATACTGAGTTCAAGATGTTCACAACTAATCATTTAATCAATTACTGTGGTGTCCTTTCTATTGATATAGTCTTATTATCTTTCAGTTATTCACATGCAAAGACAGCTGCCTTTCACCCCCATTCCTCCCTCCAGCAGAAGTTTGGTCCAAGTAGTTTTTCAATTTCTTACATTCGTTCAACGACGATGTTTTCCTATCGACAACGGCATAGTGATGGAGCAATTTTACAGTGCTAATTATCGTACATGGTAAATAGTTCACATACAATGAGAGACGAAGATCTTTTATAACTCTTCCATGAACGACACCACGTGTTATTTTGTGTAGATTTTTCACAGTGCACTGTCTACAGCAATTACCCACTAGACCAATCACATACCTAAGGGATACTCAGAGTACGTTAAATAAATATTTGTTCATACAATGAGGTTACAAAAGTCAGTCGATAGATCCTTTTTCCCGGCGTAGTGCAGAGACTCGACGTGGCAGGAACTCAACAAGTTGTTGAAAGTCATCTAAGTTAATGCTGGATCATGCTGCCCTTATACCCGTCGATATTGCAAAAGTTTTTCCGGTGCAGGATTTTGTGCATTAATAGACCTCTAGATTATGGTTCTTCAAACCAATCGTGAACAACTGTGGCCCACTGACAAGACGCACTGTCATCCATGAAAATTCCATCGTTGTTTGGGAACATCAAGTCCATGAATGGCTGCAAGTAGCCGAACATAGAACTAGACAACGCAGTCCATTCCCTAGAGACACAACCCACACCATTATGGAGCCACCGCCAGCTTGCACAGTGCGTTGAGACAACTAGGGTCCACGGCTTCGAGGGCACTGTAGCACACTCCAACCCAACCATTAGCTCTTAGCAACTGCAATCGGGGCTCACCTGACCAGGCCACTGTTTTTTTTTTTTCAGTCATCTACCGTCCAACCGTTACGATCACGAACCCAGAAGAGGCGCTGCAAAGATGTCGTGCTGCTAGCAAAGGCACTCGCGTCTGTCGTGTGCTGCCATAGCCAATTAACCCCAAATCTTGACGCACTGTTATAATGGAAACGTTCGTCGTACGACCCACATTGATTTCTGCGATTATTTCACAATGTGTGGTTTGTCTGTTAGCACTGACATCTCCATTGATACGCTGCTGCTCTCGGTCGTTAAATGAAGGTCGTTGCCCACTGCATTGTCAGCGGTAAGAGCTAACGCCTGAAATCTCCGCACACTCTTTATATTGTGAATCCCGGAATACTCAACTCCCTATCGATTTCCGAAACAGATTGTCCCTTGCGTATAGCTCTAACTACCATTCGGCGTTCAATGTCTTAATTCCCGTCGTGCATCCATAATCACGTCGGAAATCTGTTCACATGAGTTACCTGAGTATAAATGACAGATCTGACAATGTACTGCCCATTTATACCTGTCGTGCGCTGAACTACCGCCATATGCGTATGTGGATATGGCCATCCCATGATTTTTGACAGCGTTCACTATGACGAAAATCCTGTGAACATGAAACCCAATGAGCTCTAGTATGTCAGGAGATTTGATCTGAAAATGTAATCAACAGTGGGTTATGTCGGTGCGCAACACACGATTGTCGAATCTGTTGCTATTATTTGTGACACTGCCGGAGACACGTAAATCCTAGGGCTGAAGCAGTTCCATGCAAATTTTGTATATATATGGCATGCAGTCTAGGAAAGATTATTATTTGAGTAAGACATCCAGCATACCTGTAAGAGAAAGGGTGTAGGTGTGGAGATGTTTATTATTTAACATGCAGACATAATCGTCAGTGCCCAGGCATTCATTTGGCCAGTTTTCTACTAGTAACGGAAACCTTTTAAAAACTTAACTGTGTTTGCAGTGTCCTACCGAAACCTACTGTGGCCTAGCGATATACACACGTCAAAAAAAGTTTCGCATCACCACGGTTCCCTAGAACTCCTGAAGATAGACGTTGACTGTGGATATTGTATCACAAACAGAGTCCCTTTGACTGTTCAGAGATGTCACTAAACCCGCCCAAAGATGTAAACAACCATACATGAGCAGCGCCTATTAGACGGATGGGGTCCGACAGCCGATCAGTGAGTCATTCCACCGGGAAGGAGGTACAAGGCTCGTGTTGTCTGTAGCTGAACAATGCCTGGACGGAAAATACCGCGGTTCGATCGCGTCAGCATTGTTACTTTGTGCCAGGAAGGGCTCTCAACAGGGGAAGTGTCCAGGCGTCTCGGAGTGAACCAAAGCGATGTTCTTGAGACATGGAGGAGACAAGGAGAGACAGGAACTGTCGATCACATGCCTCGTTCAGGCCGCCCAAGGGCCACTACTGCAGTGGACGACCGCTACCTAAGGACTGTGGCTATGAGGAACCCTGACACCAACGCCTCCATGCTGAATAACGCATTTAGTGCAGCCACAGGACGTCGTGTTATGACTCAAACTGTATGGAATAGGCTGCATGACGCACAACTTCACTCTCGATGTCCATGGCGAGGTCTATCTTTGCAACCACGACACCGCGCAGCGCAGTACAGATGGGCCCAACAACATGGAGAATGCACCGCTCACGAGTGGCTTCACGTTCTCTTCACCGATGACTATCGCATATGCCTTCAACCGGACAGTCGTCGGAGACGTATTAGAAGGAAATCCAGTCAGGCTGAACGCCTTGCACACTGTCCAGCGAGTGCAGAAAGATGGAGGTTCCTTGCTGTTTTGGGGTGGCATTGTGTAGGGCCGACGTACGTCGCTGGTGGTCATAGAAGCCGCCGTAGCGGCTGTATGATACGTGACTGCCATCCTCCGACCGGTAGTGCATCCATATCAGCAACATATTGGCGGGAAATTCGTTTTCACGGACCTCAATTCGTGGCCCCATCGTGCACATCTTGTGAACAACTTCCTTCAGGACAACGACATTGCTCCACTAGAGTGGCCAGCACGTTCTCCAGACATGAACCCTATCGAACGTGCCTGGGATAGACTGAAAAGGGCTGTTTATGGACGACGAGATCCACCAACCACTCTGAGGGATCTACGCCGAATCGCCGTTGAGGAATGGGAGAATCTGGACCAACAGAGCCTTGATAAACTTGTGGATAATATGCCACGACGATTACAGGCATGCGTCAGTGCAAGATGACGTGCTACTGGGTATTAGAGGTACCGGTGTGTGCTGCAATCTGGACCACCACCGCTGAAGGTCTCGCTGTATGATGGTACAACATGCAGTGTGTGTTTTTCACGAGCAATAGAAAGGGCGGAAATGATGTTTATGTTGATCTCTCTTCCAATTTTCTGTACAGCTTCCGGAACTTTCGAAACCAAGCTGATGCAAAACGTTTTTTAATGAGTGTATTTAATTATCTGACTGATGTGGAGAGATTAAAATATGTTAAGAAGAATACATTAATATATATGTTTTAAAAGAAGTATTTGTTTGTCATTTGGATTTCCTTCCTAACCACTGATAATGGTCGTTCACCTTGGCATGGTTGCTACGAGAGAGTATGGAAAACAAAGATCCATTTGTCTCGAGTAGCTGACGAAAATGGTTCAAATGGCTCTGAGCACTATGGGACTCAACTGCTGTGGTCGTAAGTCCCCTAGAACTTGGAACTACTTAAACCTAACTAACCTAAGGACATCACACCCATCCATGCCCGAGGCAGGATTCGAACCTGCGACCGTAGCGGTCGTGCGGTTCCAGACTGTAGCACCTTTAACCGCTCGGCCACTCCGGCCGGCGAGTAGCTGACGAGATGTTACAACATAAATGACTTACAGAGGCAAGTGCATGAAGATGACACAGGAGAGGAGAAAAGAATTATGGCACAAAGTACCGATTGAAGTGATGGCGGCGGCTGCTGGTTAGCACAGCACCCGTCCGCAGAGACTCTCACAACGCTGATGCCGGACTGCTGCGGGCAGACGCCAGGTTAAGTTCAGGGATGCCGTGATTTCAGCAGCGTCAGCCCGGCACGAATGTAAACAACCAACATAAACACCAGACTCGGGCTCGATTTTCACGAGAAGCCCGGGGTGTGCGTCAACAAGATGTCTCTCTCTCTCTCTCTCTCTCTCTCTCTCTCTCTCTCTCTTTCTGTCTGTCTGTCTCTCTCCTGTCCCCTCCGTCTGAAACAGCTCTATCAGCCACGCCCAATCACTTACTTGTTTATTTTGGACACTTCTGCATCTACATGACCGCCGCTTTCCAAAAGTCTAACGTCGCACATAAATGAATCTCTGGAAACACTAATCAGCCCAACTCGCCAGTTATAAGGTGATCGTAAAGTTTTATTTATCACATGAAGGCCGCTCTTTAAATGTCACCTTTACGAGAACTGTGAGTGACTAACTATAGGAAAGCGTGGCCAGTCTTTGGAGGCTATAATTTATTTAACATACGACAATGCACATTATTTAATGCTTCTTACAAATGTTTAAACAAAGATATACGTAAAAAACACAGTAAAATATGCTATATAAGAAGTATAAAACATACAGATAATCGGAAAGACAGCTAAACACAAACATCATGTATGGTCAAGACAGTTAAATACAAACATCAATATTATATATGGTCAATACAGTTAAATACAAACATCAAGATTATGTATAACGACTTTTGCGGCGTCTGTTGGCACCAGAAAATCTCTGAACTTGCCACTGTATGCTCTTCTGACGCACTCTTGGACGATGTTTCTGTCTGTTGGCTCTCCATTCACCGTTGGGAGTGTGGTGTCACCGCCAGACACCACACATGCTAGGTGGTAGCCTTTAAATCGGCCGCGGTCCGGTAGTATACGTCGGACCCGCGTGTCGCCACTATCAGTGATTGCAGACCGAGCGCCGCCACACGGCAGGTCTAGAAAGACTTCCTAGCACTCGCCCCAGTTGTACAACCGACTTTGCTAGCGATGGTTCACTGACAAAATACGTTCTCATTTGCCGAGACGATAATTAGCATAGCCTTCAGCTACGTCAATTGCTACGACCTAGCAATGCACCATTATCAGTTGCTATTGATATTGTAAAGAATGTACAGACAAGAGCTACGTTCAACATTAATGGATTAGAGTTAAGTATTCCACCATTTGCGTCCGTTTTTCTAAGTTCTCATTTCCTTATCCTGTTCCAGACCTCACGCCAGCCTGCGTGAGCTTAAACGCGTGCCTTTCGGCTTCCTGTACCATTAGTGGGTTGGCTCTCATGCCAATCCACAACAGGGAGTTGGTGTTTTTCCCCATTTGTAAAGAGTATCTGCATATCTTCCTTGATTTGTGCGTATTCTGTTAAGGGATGACCATATTTTACGCGGTAGTTCATATCCGGACGGTCTCTCAGTGATTCAGAGGAGGACTTGACAATGCTCAGGGCACACCTCTCCCCATTGTTCCCTCCAGGTCTTTATTGCATCAAAGTTTATACTTTTAAATTCCTCGGCTGTTATCATTCTTGGATGTCTAGACCGAAATGTGTTTCTTTCCAGGCCATGAATGTCGCAGTGCATAGGGAGCTGGGCGTTGTCATTATCATCCTATATTCCCGGAAAAGAGCATTATTGCTACGTAGGTCCACAGGGGGTATGTGGCTCAGAATTGGCAGCCAATGCGTTGGGGTTGATCTCGTGGTTCCGCTGACAATTCGCATCGTGATATTCAGCTGCACGTCGATTTCTTTTGTGTGAACACTGTTCATCCAGACCGGAGCGCAGTACTCCGCGACCGAGTAGACCAGTCCGAGTGCCGACGGGTGTAGCGTGTCAGCCGAGGAGCCCCAACTACGGCCGCTCCGCTACTGGAGGATAATATTCCTCGTCTTTTGTTTGACTGCAGTATTTTTCAGATGTCGTTTATAAGTGAGCGCTCTGTAGAAAGGTACTTTGGATCTCATTTGATCGGCGTCAATTTCCGTCGAGACGAACGTCAAGTTGTTTACATGTCAATAATAAATTAGCAAGCAAACATTTATTTTCGGTTTTTGTAGATTTGGCTGTAAATTACATTTACTAAAGTATGTACTTAATGTCTCCAAATCAGATGTCAAGGTTGTTTCCATGACCTCAGAGTTCTTCTGTTGTGTTGCTATTACCCAGTCGTCTGCGTACCCAAACCTCCTGGAAGATGTGGATGGCATATCGGCAATATACAAGCTGAACAGTAGTGGAGCCAGTACGGAGCTCTGTGGTAGGCCGATGTTAAGGGTTCTTTGGACGCTTATCTGTTCTCCTGTTATTACTTGGAATGTCCTGGCAGCAAACATGGCATTTATAAGTCTTGTAGTTCTCAGGTAAGGGATTGTTTGCATGAATGTGTACAATAGGCCATGTCCCCAGACACCGTCGTAGGGAGCAGACAGATCTATGAAAACAGCTGATGTTTTTAATTTCCTTTGGTACCCATCCTCTTTGTACGTATTTAGTGTCATAACCTCGTCTGTACAGCTTCGCACAGTGTGGAAATCGGGCTTGCTCCACGGGGACTGACTCCAGAATTTTGGTGGCAATGCGGTTATACAGAAGTCTTTCCAGGAGTTTATAGACAGAGCTCAATAATGCGACTGGGCGGTAGGTCTTCGATTCGTTAATCGTCTTCACCGGCTTTAGGAGAGCAACGGTTCTTGATCGTTTCATTTGCTAAGGGACTACGAGGTGTGTTACAACATCAGTAAAGTATTCTACTAGCCACCTTTTCGCATATTTTCCACAGTTCTGAAGAAACTCCGGATGGACTCCATCAAATCCAGGTGCTTTTCCATATTTTACGTTCTTGAGAGCGATCGTAATATCTTCTGCCGAGAATGGACAGGGAGAATTCCGTCTGTTCATCGCAGAGAGGTTTTAATGTTGTGAACTCCTGATTTATCTCAGAGATTGGTACTATATGGGAGGCAATCGTGTTAGAATGTACCGGTGTTTCTTTGCGGACGCTCTTATTGCCGCCATTTAGTTTTCTTAAAAGGGACCATGTTTTTCTACTAGAAATACTTCGATTCTCTTCTATTCCGATTGCCCCATAGATCACTGCCATACAATGCTGTACTCCAGACGTACATTCACAAAAATCTAGCATATCCCCAATTTTCTTATATATTGTTCTGTATGTTATTCTTGTCAGGAATTTCAATGCATTAGCTGTTAAGTTGATTGTGCGATAATTCTCGCACTTGTCAGCTCTTTCAGTCTTCAGAACTGTGCGGATGATGTTTTTCCGAAAGTCAGATGGTATGTCGCTAGACTCTCATATTCTACACACCAACATGAATAGTCGTTTTGTTGCCACTTCCCCCAATGATTTTAGAAATTCTGATGCAATGTTATCTATCTCTTCTGTCTTATTTGACCTTAAGTCCCATAAAGTTCTCCTAAACTCTGATTCTAATACTGGATCCGCTCTCTCTTCTAAATCGACTCCTGTTTCTTCTTCTATCACACCTTACAAATATCTTCAACGTATTCTTTCCACCCATCTGATTTCTCCTCTGCATTTAACAGCAGAATTCCGGTTACATTCTCAACGTTACCACACTTGCTTTTAATGTCACAGAAGGTTGTTTTGATTTTCCTGTATGCTGAGTCTGTCCTTTCGACAATCATTTCTTTTCCGACGTCTTCACATTTTTCCTGCAGCTATTTCGTCTTAGCTTTGCTGCACTTCCTATTTATTTCATTACTCAGCGATTTGTATTTCTCTATTCCTGAGTTTTCCGGAACATTTTTGTACGTGGTACTTTCATCGATCGACTGAAATACTTCTACTGTTACCCACGGTTTATTCTCAGTTACCTTCCTTGTACCTATATTTTCCTTCCCTACTTCTGTGATGGCCCTTTTTAGAGATGTCTATTCCTCTAGAACTGTACTGCCTACTGAGTTATTCGCAATTGAATCATCTATAGCGTTAGAGAATTTAAAGTGTATCTCGTCATGTGATCTGAGTCTATACCTGCTCCTAGGTACGCCTTACAACCCAGTATCTGATTTTCTATTGTCTGTCTAACCATGATTTAATCTACTTGAAATGTTCCCCTACCACCGTGCCTTTTTCAAGTATACCTCCTTCTCTTGTGATTCTTGAACAGAGTATTCGCTTTTACTAGCTGAAATATATTACAGCACCCAATTAGTCTTTCTCGTCTCTCGTTCCTTGTCAGAAGCCCAAATTCTCCTGTAACCCTTTCTTCCACTCCTTCCCTTGCAGTTGCATTCTGCATTCCAGTCGCTCATGACTACTAGCTGTCCATCTCCATTTACGTGCTGTATTATCTTCATATACTTCCTCTATCTCTTCATCTTCAACCCTATCACTGAATTGTTCACGGTACAACTCTCTCCGTCGTACCTTCCTATTCATAACGAATCCTACTCCTGTTATACCATTTTCTGTTGATATTACCCTATACTCGTGTGACCAGGAATCCTTGTCTTCTTTCGATTTCACTTCACTGACCCCTGCTGTATCTAGATTGAGCCTTTGCATTCCCCCTTTTACGATTTTCTAGCTTCCCTACCACATTCAAGTTTCTGACAGTCCACGCCCCGTTTCGTAGAACGTTATCCTTTCGTTGATTATTCAGTTTTTTTCTCATTGTCATCTCTACGTTGGCAGTCCCCTCCCGAGAATCCAAATGGGGGACTATTCCGGAATCTTTTTCCAATGAAGAAGCCTTCATGTCACTTTTTTAATTACAGGCCACTTGTCCTGTGGATACACGCTGCGTGCCCTTACAGTAGAGTACTGATATTCAGAAAAGCTTTCACTAAAACATAACCGAAGAAGCTTCCTGCGTCAGACACTCTGACAACAGTGATTTATATTAAAACTATTCTGAACACTTCCCGGCAGACAGCGGCACTGTTTGGAGCAAAAACCACGCTAAGGCCACTCTCCTCGCCCTGGCTGCTTAACTCTACATTGAATGACGAATGTGATAAATGTGCGGCAGACTTAAGTGATTGAGTGTCCCATACAACACAAGACTGAGACATTCTGATTCTGGCTTTCTGCTGACGAGGTTCTGCGTGCCGTATTCGTTACCTTTATCTATTCTAGATCTACACGCATGTAGGGCTATCTTACTGGCGCTGTGTATTTTGTTGAGGTTATGCTTGATGGCCACATTTTTATGTAAAGTACACTAATTTTGGTGAGGCCATAGCAGTCCTCATGCAGCTTGCCGGACTGCTTTGTTTTTGACGCTTTCATCTCTGTAGATGTACCTCCAGTCCCGTCCAAAATTAGCTTCTGTCCAGGCAGAAATCTTCTCCCATGCACGTGGTACAGTATCGGTATTTCAACTGTCCATGTTTGAGATTAATCTACGACATTCATGATATCTTCACTCATTTAAAACTCCTCATATTATTATAGGTTGTAGGAAGTTTTCTTTTGCTCTGATTATCATGTATCGTGTACATCACATGGTCCGTTACAGTTCGAGAGACTGCTTGTTGACTTACATGCTAATAGTCAGAAATTTCGCTAGAGCATCTTCTATTTATTTTCACCTCCGTCCCGTATCCTAACTGATTTACGAGGTCTGTATCACTTTTGAGCTCGACACATGTCCTCTTATATTCATTCTTGAGACGGTAATCGATTTGAGAGCAAATAATTCAAATAATTTCGTCTTAAGTGAAACTGATCTGAATTCTATGCATACCTGTTCAGTACAGAGGCCCTTACCTATACATAATATTCTGAAAGCTAGAAATTTGCTTGCCCCACCCCACCCCCCTTCCGCCATTTTTGTTCCAGTTGACAAAAAGGCGGTGGTGAAAAACTTTAATCTCATTCCAACAACTTAAGCGATACTCAAACGCCTTAGAGATGGAACACAGCACCCACAATACCCATTTCCGTTAAAAGGTATCTTGTTCTTCCTTATCACTCTATAGTTGTCCCTCGTGACAGCAATTAAGGTCGTACGTGCAAGCAGGTCCAGCAATTGTTTAAAACACTTTTGACGCTTATTAAACAAATTTTCTTTCGAGGGATTAAAAGAACAAAAACCGAAAAATTCAGAAAATATCATTTATCTTACGATGCGCGCAGTTTCAATGTGAGAATCGTTTGATTTTCAATAATTATCTTACAACATTCACTTCTGTAGAGTCAAAGGATAATTTACTAGAATGAGCACTGAACGTTATTTATTCCCAAGAGAAGATTTAGTACCAGCTTGGTGTTTTTTACGGTCTCGAGAAACAAAAGGAAATTGTTACTCAGATTCGTCTTTCTTGAGCATAGTATTCTAGTCTTGAATAAGTTTAGGAACTTTTTCTGTAAAATCGAATAGCCATCACCTCAAGTATCTGAATTGCTCTTTTACGACTGGAGTAACCTTTCTACGTTGAACGATATTTGTGGGGAAAATCTGTGTCCGTTATTTCTTAACAGGTGTAACAAATGATTAAAAGTCAATATTCTTAAATGAAGAAAGACACTTTTATGTATAATTTGCCTTTCTACTTGATTTTCTTCTTCTTCTTTTTCTTCGGGTATTTCTAATTCCAAAATAACTTCGTTGGAACATTGTCATGAAACAAGGCTAAAACCAAATTTTTGAGGCTAAGTACCAGAGGTGATTTGAAAACTCTCTTGCGGCAGCTTTATTGATTATTGGATCTAAATCCTTTTGCCAGAATGAGATTTTCACTCTGCAGTGGAGTGTGCACTGATACGAAACTTCCTGACGGATTAAAACTGTGTGCCGGACCGAGACTCGAACTCGGGACCTTTGCCTTTCGCGGGCAAGTGCTCTACCAACTGAGCTACCCGAGCACGACTTACGCCCCGTCCTCACAGCCTTACTTCTGCCAGTATTTCGTCTCCTACCTTCCGAACTTTACTGAAGCTCTCCTGCAAACTTAGCAGATCTAGCACTCCTGGAAGAAATGATTTTCCAGATAGCTCAGTCGTTAGAACACTTGCCGTGAAAGGCAAAGGTCTCCAGTTCGCGTCTCGGTGCGGCACACAGTTTTAATCTGACAAGAATTTTTAATATCCTGATAATTTATCAGTTGAATGAAGAGTAGGATATCATGGCAACGTGGCTTAACTGCTTCTGTTGTCATAAACGAGGCCCAAACATACAGGCGTGTAAGAAAAATACATACTCGTCTATTTGTTAATGAGTTGCCTCATTGTTTACCCCAGCTGTTCCCGGTTATAAGCTCTTGGTTGTTCCTGTGTAGAAAATTGATTTTCAAGAAATGCAAGAACAGTAGACCGTATATTATCAGTTATTTCACTGCTGCCGATTATGTAAGCATTCTTGTCGAGTTTCGACCAAGTTATTCTGAATTTCATGAAAAGTTTCGTGCTCAAACCAGCATCTGCCCCCATCAGGATTTGAAACAGGTACTCAACACCAATTTTAAAATGTGATGGCGGCAAGGGAGGTATAACAAGTCACAACTGAACAATGTACTCTACCTCATAGTATTGATGTTTTGCAGTTATTCAAAAATAAAGAAACTGGGTAACATAATTCACACAGCAAAAACTCGAAAATTAATGTTCGATGAAGGTCGTCTTGAGGTTGCCCGATTAGGCTAAAATTTTGCACATGTCCTTTTTCATGGGGACTGGAACAAAATAGGTTGGTTGGGGCTAAACTTTTAAGAAGATTAAAAATAAGGGCCACCAGTTGTAGAGGCAAGTCAGCGTTGACGGAAATTCCAGACTTCATGCTGCTCCACACTACGTGAGTGCCATTTTACAGTCACGTTCTTTTCGTGAATATACACCAAGCTTTCAATGTGAGGCTGTACATTGTCACGGCTCCTTATCTGTGTAAGGAAAGTCAAATTTACACTCATGAACAAATCCAAGAAAATACAAGGTGTAATCATGGTTATACATTCATTCATGTTTTCGTTTACGCTCTCTTTTCTTCTTCTTAACATAATGAAGGAATAAATAGTGGTCAAATAAAGTTAATAATAAATTATTCTTAGATGGAAATCTTGCGATTTGTGTAATACAGCCGACCGATCACTACAAGAGTTCACTCGATCTGGTTTCCACACCAACTGTGGGTGTCTTCGTAAGAATAACCAAAAACAAGTACCTATAAAGATTAAAGAACCATTAGCGTAGAGCTAAGCCAAGAATAGATGGTAATTATAGCGAACAAATTTATGAGATTACTATACTCAGATGCAGTGACAGACGAAAACAGATTTACGAGCAAATGCTTTCATCACTTCTTAAAATCATTTTTAAAACCATATAAAAGTTACAAATATTGGAACTGACACAACAGCGGCACTTGTCAGTACAGATTACCGCTATAAGACGTAGTACATGGTACGCCACTGAAAGAAGAAGCAGGTATTTGGGGGTGGCATCAGAAAAAGAGCCTGACACCCCGAAGTTGGCACACTGTGGACGCGGAACAAGTTGCGTAATTTACTAATCATCGAAAAACTCAGCTCCTTACATTAACAAAAATATTTTGAATAGCATATAAGTGATCATATTGCACATCCAGTATTACGCAAAATACAGGACAATGAAACAGCAAATATTCTGTACATCTTGGTTCAAATGGCTCTGAGCACTATAGGACTTAACATCTATGGTCATCAGTCCCCTAGAACTTAGAACTACTTAAACCTAACTAACTTAAGGACATCACACAACACCCAGTCATCACGAGGCAGAGAAAATCCCTGACCCCGCCGGGAATCGAACCCGGGAACCCCGGCGTGGGAAGCGAGAACGCTACCGCACGACCACGAGCTGCGGACTGTACATCTTGTGTGAAAAAGAATTACAATATAATAAGTGAAAAGGAGAGAGGGAGACTCTGAGGATAATAGGGATTCAATTTTAGCCGTTTCTAAGTAATGGTTTTATACCATTAGAGAAATTTTTATTGCGTAGCTCCAGCTGTTCATTCAGTAACAGTGAGGTGTTTGAAAATTTCTGATTCTTCAAAGATATTTAATCTGAAGCCTCACTCTTCTGTGTGCAGGATCCTGACATCTTGAAACTCTTTAGGTTTATGGCTTGTAATTAACCGATCAGCAAAGAACGAGTTATATATACACTATGTGACAAAAGCATCCGGACACGCACAAAAATATACGTTTTTCATATTAGGTGCATTGCGCTGCCATCGACTGCCAGGTACTCCATATCAGCGACCTCAGTAGTCATTAGACATCCTGAGAGAGCAGAATGGGCCGCTCCGCTGAACTCACGGACTTCGAACGTGGTCAGGTGATTGGGTGTCACTTGTGCCATATGTCTGTACGCTAGATTTCCACACTGCTAAATATCCCCAGGTTCCCTGTTACCGATGTGATAGTGAAGTGGAAACGTGAAGGGACACGTACAGCACAAAAGGGTACAGGCCGACATCGTCTGTTGACTGACAGAGACTGCCGACAGTTGGCGAGGGTCGTAATGTGTAGTAGACAGACATCTGTCCAGACCGTCATACAGGATCCACTGCAAGTACTATGACAGTTGGACGGGAGGCGAGAAAACTTGGATTTCATAATTCAACGGCTGTTCGTAAACCCACATCACGCTGGTAAATGCCAACCGACGCATCGCTTGGTGTAGGGACGTTAACATGGGTGATTCAACAGTGGAAAACGTTGTGTGGAGTGAAGAATCACGGTACACAATGTGGCGATCCGATGACAGAGAGTGGGTATGGTGAATGCCCGGTGAACGTCATCTGCCAGTGTGTGTAGTGCGAACAGTAAAATTCGGAGGCAGTGGTGTTACGGTATGGTCGTGTGTTTCATAGAGGGGGCTTGCACCCGTTGTTGTTTTGCGTGGCACAATGAAAGCACAGGCCTACACAGACCTTCTTACTGTTGAAGATCAATTCGGGGATGGCGATTGCATCTTTCAACACGATCGAGCACCTGTTCATAATGCACGGCCTGTGGCGGAATAGATACACGATAATAACTTCCCTGTAATGGACTGCCTGCACAGAGTCCTCATCTGAATCCTACAGAACACCTTTGGGATGTTTAGATACGCCGACTCCGTGCCAGGCCTCACCGACCGACATCGATACCTCTCCTCAGTACTGCACTCAGTGAAGAATGGGCTGCCATTGCCCGAGAACCTTCCATCACCTGATTGAACGTGTGCTTGTGAGAGTGGAAGCTGTCATCAAGGCTAAGAGTGGTGCAAAACACCATACTGAATTCCAGCATTACCGATGGAGGGCGCCAGCCAGGTGCCTTTTGATCATATAGTGTTTTTTGTACCGTTGTTCCCTAAGGGCTGTTGTTTAAATGGGAACAGTAATTGCTAGTCCTTTCTGACTCGTGTAATAGGCGGGACATCCAATTTTATAGACACGTGAGTTTTGTAAGGGAGAATGCAGTGGATTAGAATTACGAATAATATTATTTCTCAAAATACTGTTAGTAGTAAATGCTAATTTACAGTCGTATTTGTTTTGGAGGAGGTGCTGTATCCTGTAAAAATGGTATAATAACTGTATAATAGCAATCTATTCTTCGTTTCCGTACACGTAAATTTTTTTTGTAATTTTTATAGGTAATTGGTTTTGATTTTTGTGTTGAAGACACCCATGGTTGGTGTCGAAACCAGATCAAGTTAAATCTTCTTTTGATCGCTTGGCTGTATTGTACACAATCCAGGAGACGTTCCACCTCGAAAACAATCTCATCATCTTTCTGGAAATTTGTGCCACGCAGTGGTGTCTTCATCCAAAGGAGGATGAAGGAATCACTGGATCACGTGGTAGCGGAGGCATGTTTACAGACAAAATATAATTGCAAAGTCATGAGGCGACTACAGAAATCACCTGAACTGGCCTGACACAGCTCCAACATTTCCGCTACTACTTCGTTTCGGCCACACACACTGTGATTTTACTTGTGCCAATCCAGACACCTCTGGCTGAGCCCGTTACAATCTTTCTGCAACAAATCTTCATATGAGAATAAACCCATCTCATCCCATTACCTACAATCTCGGAATATAATGTTGAAAGTCCTCGTGTCAAATTTCCTACATCATCTCCCCACCCGTATCTCTTGTTAAGATGCATTTAATTCCATTCCAGAAATCTATCTAGAGTTGATCGCTGACGCTCCAACCATTATCCTCCAACTCGATACTGAAACGAAGGGATCATTCAGCTCGACATCACAACGGTCTCCTACATTGCTATGTCTTCATCATGTATATTTCGTTTTAGCCTCGTTTAACCACAATTCTCTCAGATGTGATTATAAAAATTCACTCCCCAATGGACGCTATTCTTCAATTCACCAATCAAATTATTCTGAGTCTCCAGATCACAGTACCTCCCTATAGAAGCACAAACTTTATGGTATCAGAGATCTAGCTGGTTAATGGTTTTCGTCCTGTTTAACTAAAGGAATTCAACAGTTTGGATTAAAAACTTCGGTGAGTGTGAAACAGAAACTTCAGTACTTTGCTACAGGTGTACCACAGGAATGGTAATTGGATCCATTCTTCTTATTCTTACATATAAATAATATTCCATTACAATGGGTCATTCACTCTTTGTCGGACGAAAGAAAAAGCGTTATAAAAATTGTAATAAAACAGTTTATGAATCCGAATTTGGACATGTTTATCTTTATGACTGACAAGTAAATGTAAATTACAAGAGGTGCTTGAAGTGACACAGTTCATCATGGAGCTGCACGTTCGTGAATGTGGCTGTCGAAGTATTGGGCTCGACTGCATGGATTTCATGGCGCATTATTTCAAGTAACTCATCGATCGTGCGTTGCTTGTACGTGTATGCATTACTATGAGGTGACACCACTGATAAAGGTCGCTGGAGGTAAGTCAGGTGACTTTGAAGGCCGTAATCCTTTGGAAATCACTCTCTCAGTGAAAAAAGTTTCAACTTCAGCCATATACGCCTCCTGCCATGCAGATCTAACAATATTCCATTTGCCTCCAGTTCCATCACCAATCGTCGAGTGCAGTATTTAGATGGTTTTTCGTCGACCACCGAAACGTTCTAAAAAGAGTCGACGACGTGTGTTAAGGAGCCGATTAAACAATACTCTTTCAAAAGAGACACATGCTTTTCCATAGAATACGGACCCATCTTCACAATCAAAGAGAAACAGAAGGTGTAAGTCGCACAGCGCACTACCAACAGTGAGCCACGCTACTCTCAAATATGAGGCCCACGCAAAGCTCGCGGAACCCTTTTGTTGCCAAATTTCACAGACGCTGTCACGTCGACGAGTTACTGGAGAACATCTGCCGTGAATTCCACTATTCTTGCAGCAACGTTCACGGACATGTAGCGCCATGTTAAGCAGTGTATACCTCTTATAAAGCACCTTTTCTGGTTTCATATCCACTTTTAGTAAGACTTTCATAGAGGTTTTCGCGGGACCCGTCACGTGTGGTGCACCATGTATATCCAAGATATTTCTTTACCCTTATCTTCATCTCTTACTCTTTAACTCTGTTTGCTGACGATGAAAGTGATATAACAGAGCTGAATGGAATAGCTTCAAATCTACAATGAAAATAAGTCTGCATAAAAGTTCTGTCTGTCTGTCTGTCTGAATATGGTTATCCAAAACTAAGAGACGAATCTCCACAGAGTTTTCATACGTAACCTGAGCACATCTTGGGACAAGATATAGGCTTCATATCGGATTTCCAAAGGTAAAGATGCCGTAATCGAAAATTTTATCGTTAGCAATCCATACTAATAGTATGCGGAAGTAACTCTGTTACGGTTTCATGGCTAACACACTGAAGCGGTTTTGACTATATCTAGTATGGAGATACTCCAGTCACACCAACACCCAGAAAGGAAATAGGAGTAATCCACTGAATAACAGGCCCATATCATTAACGTTGATTTCCAGTAGAGTTTCGAAAAACATACTGTGGTCGAACATTATGAAATACCTCGAAGGAAACGATTCATTGACACACAGCACGGGTTCATAAAATATCGTTCTTGTGAAACACAACAAGCTCTTAATACCCATGAAGCAATGAGTGCTATCGACAGGGGATGTTAAATTGATTCCATATTTTTAGATTACCATAAGGCTTTCGACACTGTTCCTCATAAGCGTCTTCTAACCAAACTGCATGACTATGGAATATAGCCTCAGTTGTGGGACTGGATTCCTGATTTCCTGTCAGAAAGGTCACAGTTCGTAGTAATAGATTTAAAGTCATCGAGTGAAACAGAAGAAATGTCCGGCGTTCCCTAAGGAAGTGTTATAGGCCCTCTATTGTTCCTCATCTATATTAACGACATAGGAAAGAATCTGAGTAGCCCTCTTGGATTGTTTGCAGACGATGCTGTCATTTACCGTCTTGTATAGTTATCAGATGATCAGAGCGAATGGCAAAGTGATTTATGTAAGATATCTGTATGGCTGTATGGTGCGAAAAGTGGTAATTAACCCTGAATAAAGAAAAGTATGAAGTTATTCACATGAGTACTAAAAGAAATCTGCTACATTTCCATTACGCGATAAGTCACACAAATCTGAAGGCTGTAAATTCAACTAAATACTTAGAGATTAGAATTACAAATAGCCTAAATTGGAACGGTCACACAGATAATGTTGTGGGTAGAGCAAACCAAAGACTGCAATTCATTGGCAGAACACTTAGAAGTTGCAACAGGTCTACTAGAGAGACTGCATACACCACGCTTGTCCGCACTATTCTGGAGTGTTGCTGTGCGGTGTGGGACCCGCATCAGTTGAGAAGAACGGATGACATCGAAAAAGTTCAAAGAAGTGCAGCTATTTTTGTATTACGGCGAAATAGGGGAGATAGGGCCACAGACATGACACGTGAATTGGAGTGGCAGTCATTAAAACAAAGGTGTTTTCGTTGCCACGGGATCTTCTCATGAAATTTCAATCACCAGTTTTCTCCTCCGATTGCGAAAACATTCTGCTGGCAGCAGCCTACATTGGGAGAAACGATCATAACAATAAAATAAGAGAAATCAGGGCTCGCTCTCAAAAATTTAAGTGCTCGTTTTTCCCACGCGCCGTTCGAGAGTGGAACGGTAGAGGGACAGTTTGAAGATGGTTCCCTGAACCCTCTGACAGGCACTTTATTGTGGATAGCAGAGCAATGGCGTAGACGTAGACGAGATAGCTTCAACCCTGAGGAAGAACATAGGCTACGTTATAAATTGTATATAAGGCAGTTTTTGCTTTGAAAACATTATGCCAATTTCGATAAATATTTACTCTTTGACTATTTATCCTTGTCGTTTTGTCAAAATGCTCTTTTAGGTTATGTGCCATGCGATACGATTCAAAGTAATGAAGCAATGATTATATAATGTTCATTGCGTTGGATAAGATGTACAGCACTGTATACGGCTCTCTTTACGTAGTCTTGGCAGTGGTGGTGCGCACGCTGACACCTCTTGTGTTCGGGAGCCTGGCAGGGGACCGATATGGCACACATCATGAGCTGTGCTTATCCGAATCGGCAGGCACGTGAGGTGACCTGACGATATTTCATGTACAACAGCATACTTATTCACCGTCACTCATCGTAACAAAAGTACTGATTTGCCAATGCATCCAGGAGTAACAGTTAGCTATAATAATATTTTCATCAAAATTGGTAACTGCTTTTTTGAAAAATGGAGACAATACACGCAATTCAATACAGCAGAAAACCCTGCCACACCATTACAAAAAATGCATGAGAGAAAGATAGAACAGATTATACTAAATTATTTAGATTGATCAGCACCCACGTTGGACAACTTATGTTATGGGTGTTTTTCAAAGTCTCAGATTTGCAACTTTTGTTTTAGAGATGCTATCAGATTATAGAAATGAAAATGTAAAGAAATTTGGTTGCTTCCGCAAATTTTAATGTCTTGTGGCACCATATTCTGATGTAACATGCCACTGGAAGACAAGAGTGTTCCTTACACAGAAGCATATAATAAGAATACTGTATGGTGTCAAGAACCTGATAGCCATTCTGACAACAGTGTCACGGTGCCCTTATTTCCTTGTACCGAGCGAGGTGGCGCAGTGGTTAGCACACTGGACTCGCATTCGGGAGGACGACGGTTCAATCCCGTCTCCGGCCATCCTGATTTAGGTTTTCCGTGATTTCCCTAAATCGCTTCAGGCAAATGCCGGGATGGTTCCTTTGAAAGGGCACGGCCGATTTCCTTCCCCATCCTTCCCTCACCCGAGCTTGCGCTCCGTCTCTAATGACCTCGTTGTCGACGGGACGTTAAACACTAATCTCCTCCTCCTCCTCCCCCCCCTCCTTATTTCCTTGTAAAGTTACTTGTTAACTACTAACCATAAGGAGAAAATTTTAAGAACTCAAGCAAATAGGCAGCATTTCGCAACACTTTTTCGCCGAGAAAATGTAATTGCAAACCTGACTTGTTCCTCGTTGGAATGAGGGATCAAAAATTAAATCCTTGATACATAGGAGAAACTTAGTAATATTTTACAAATCTTCTAAAATCTTGTAGATGGCTGGAGCAGCAACTGTAGGATTACATCCTGTTGTAGAAATAGCAAACAATCCATCAGTTGCAAAATGGCAATCTTACTTAAACCCCTTCACCATGATTTCAATCTTTACACGAATTTACAGCTGTACATTGTCTAAGGACTACCGTATGACAATACCCATGTTGTGCATATTTGTTATTATGGAGGTGAAATTTTACATTTGACTGATACCTTTGGGCTGTATTTCAACGTACCTGCGCGACAACATGTAACCTACTTCCCACTATTCCCTACTGAATAAGACGTTTTTCTAAACGTTAGAACTGTGGTGAAGTAGTTTAAATAAGCTCTCCATTTTGCAACTTCTTGGCTGTTTACTATTTCTACGAGATTTTAACAACTGTACATCACACAGGATGTCAAACGTCACTCTATGTTGCCATCCCGCCCCTCTCTGAAAGGTTGGAACAACAATAAAAGAAAATCGCTCTATAGAGACACAAGTGCGCTCCAATCACTTATCCTTGGGAACCCTTCTGACTCGAGGTCAGTCCTGTTGACAGATTGTCGGCAGTCCCTCTCCACCCTCCTCCCGACTGGGGGTGGGGGTTTCTGCAGCATAGAGAGGCCATGGAGAACGGCTGCGGCCCCCCTCCCAAATGCAGCTCCCGTGTTCGCACAGTGGCGTCCGTCCTGCCAGAATCAATAAGCACGCCGCACGCCGCACGCTACGTCTGGCCGCCCAGGCACGCATAATGCAGGCCAGAGCACGTGCGTGTACGCACGCCGACGGAGCCGTAGTAGTGGTGCAAGCCCAGTTTTGGACGACTGACACACTCACTTCATTTTCTCCACAACAGCTAGTTACTGGGTGATCACCTGGCACTTCCCGATTAGTTCTCAGTATTACTAATCGTCCGAAACGGTGTCTGGGGCATTCCAGACCCACCCTGTTTTAAGTTGCCAATCTAATGGTACCTAGAGGCAATAAAAATTTGGTTTTAATCATGTCATGTAATAGATGACCAAACTGAAAAACTTAAAATACAGTCATAATCTCCTCATGAAGAGGTTCACAGAAATGTGACCACTGTCTGTATTCGAAGTCAACAGGCAACAACTAGTCACAGACGGCTCATGGCAGTTGAGGATATAGAAAGTGCGCCATTGGGGAAGCAGAAAACACTGCAGCCATTGTTGTGATACGATAATGGAGCAATTTACCTCACATCCAAAGGGAATTATGATTTGACTTTCAGTCCAATGGTGGAAGCATTTACGAAATGGCTATGTTTGCATACCGTTCTTATGCCACCGTCCTTACAGTATTAAGTGCATGGCATAATGGTGCCATCCAAACTGGCGCTGAGGCAACTGGTGCAAGACAGGCAACAGCTGACAGGGTCGAACGATAGCTGTGGAGATGTGTTTAGGTGAATAGATACGGAATTGGTGAGCAAGTTTTGGTGTCACTGCCAGACACCACACTTGCTAGGTGGTAGCCTTTAAATCGGCCACGGTCCATTAGTATACAGCGGACGCACGTGCCGCCACTATCACTGAATGCAGACCGAGCGCCGCCACATGGCAGGTCTAGAGAGACTTCCTAGCACTCACCCCAGTTGCACACCCGACTTTGCTAACGATGGTTCACTGTATACATACGCTCTCATTTGCAGAGACGACTGTTTAGCATAGCCTTCAGCTACGACATTTGCTACGAACTAGCAAGGCGCCATATTCGGTTACTATAATTACTTCAAGCATGTATTCTGAACAGATAATATTGTGAATCATGTACCGTGAAGAGCGACGTTCATCATTAATGGATTAAAGTTAAGTATCAAACTAACTACATCCGCTTTCTGAATTCTCATTCCTTGTGATATTCCAGACCTCACATCAGTATAGTTCTTCCCTCCTCATGCCAGCCTGCGTGAGCTAAAATGCGTGCATTTCGGCCTCCATTCGTAACACTGTGTAGGCTCTTCTGCCAACACAAAACAAGTGATAGCCCAGATGAAACAAAGCGCTACCTACTGCGTTCCTTTAGCGATCGTTCAATGAATGTTGGTGTGTACAAGCCTCTGCAGCAGGCACCTGGTTCATGCACTGACGCTGACTGCTGTTCATTGGTGATGAAGGTTGGAATTAGCACACCAGCACCACATCTGGATGTCTAGTGAGGAGCGACAGGTTGCCTTCTCAGACGAATCACGTTTTATGCTCCATCTGACAGATGGCGAACACACTGCAACAATCGTCAAAAGGGGCCAGTATGAAGCAGGGAGCTTTATGGTCTGGTGAATGTATTTGTCGCATTCTCTGTGTGATCTCGTCATTCTGGAAGGCACAATGGATCAATATAGGTATGCATCTATGCATGTCTACCTCTTCATGCAATTTGTTTTTTCTCAGCATCATGGCACTCACCAGCAGGACAATGCAATGTGTCACAAAGCTTTCAGTATACACGTCGGGTTTGAGGAGCAGCAGGATAAGTTTTCCATACTTACATGACCATCAAAGTCCCCCCTCAGTAGCTGAATTGCCAGCTTGACAGATTGTCAGTCCTCTGAGCCTGGGTTCGATTCCCAGCTGGGTCGAATTTTCTCCGCCCAGGGACTGGGTGTTGCAATGTTATCATCCTTTCAGCCTCATCGACTGCAGCTTGCTGAAGTGGCATCATATTAAAAGACTGGCACCCGGCAGACGTCTGCCCGATGGGGGGGGGGGGGGAGGCCTAGCCATCCGATTAAATAAATAAATAAGTTACCATCAAACTTAAAGAATTAAAACCCAACTCGGAAAAAGTGGGACCGCCTTGATCGAGATCTTCACGCCGTGGATTCTCAATCGAAAAAACTAGCGCACTGCCACGGCACTGAAGTCGGCATGGCTCCAAATTCATGTTGGTACCTTTCAGAACCTCCTTGACTATCTTCCTGCACATCTCACAGTGGTCTGCTGGTAATTCATTCATTTGACAGGTGATCACACTAATGTGACTGGACAGTTTACACAGATTATATTCGTCAACTATTTGAAAATGACAGCACATAGCGACCTTCAATAACATTTACACATAGCTATAAATCTTTATGAACGTTTTTCTCGCTGACACATCCACCTCCCCACGAATAAATAAGGAATGAAATAATTTAATTGTTTTCTACATTTTTCACTCTTCATGCAATACAACTCAGCATCAAGCATGGCGTTTTAATTTGTTACTTACTCTATTTGCAGATAGTATCCATCATATAACACTGTATAACACTCGAGTATGATGACTTTTCTAGAGACTAGAAATCTACTCTGTAGGAATCAGCATGGGTTTCGAAAAAGACGGTCGTGTGAAACCTAGCTCATGCTATTCGTCCACGAGACTCAGAGGGCCATAGACACAGGTTCACAGGTAGGTGCCGTGTTTCTTGACTTCCGCAAGGCGTTCGATACAGTTCCCCACAGTCGTTTAATGAACAAAGTAAGAGCATATGGACTATCAGACCAATTGTGTGATTGGATTGAGGAGTTCCTAGATACCAGAACGCAGCATGTCATTTTCAATGGAGATAAGTCTTCCGAAGCAAGAGTGATTTCAGGTGTGCCGCAGGGGAGTGTCATAGGACCGTTGCTATTCACAATATACATAAATGACCTGGTGGATGACATCGGAAGTTCACTGAGGCTTTTTGCAGATGATGCTGTGGTGTATCGAGAGGTTGTAACAATGGAAAATTGTACTGAAATGCAGGAGGACCTGCAGCGAATTGACGCCTGGTGCAGGGAATGGCAACTGAATCTCAATGTAGACAAGTGTAATGTGCTGCGAATACGTAGAAAGATAGATCCCTTATCATTTAGCTACAAAATAGCAGGTCAGCAACTAGGAGCAATCAATTCCATAAATTATCTGGGAGTACGCATTGGGAGTGAATTAACGTGGAATTATCATATAAAGTTGATCGTCGGTAAAGCAGATGCCAGACTGAGATTCATTGGAAGAATCCTAGGGAAATGCAATCCGAAAAGAAAGGAAGTAGGTTACAGTACGCTTGTTCGTCCACTGCTTGAATACTGCTCAGCAGTGTGGGATCCGTACCAGATAGGGTTGATAGAAGAGATAGAGAAGATCCAATGGAGAGCAGCGCACTTCGTTACCGGATCATTTAGTAATCGCGAAAGCGTTACGGAGATGATGGATAAACTCCAGTGGAAGACTCTGCAGGAGAGACGCTCAGCAGCTCGGTACGGGCTTTTGTTAAAGTTTCGAGAACATACCTTCACCTAAGAGTCAAGGAGTATATTGCTCCCTCCTACGTATATCTCACGAAGAGACCATGAGGATAAAATCAGAGAGATTAGAGCCCACACAGAAGCATACCGACAATCCTTCTTTCCACGAACAATATGAGGCTGGAATGGAAGGGAGAACCGATAGAGGTACTCAGGGTACCCTCCGCCACACACCGTCGGGTGGCTTGCGGAGTATGGATGTAGATGCAGATGTATATCCAAAATTATATGCAAAACTGTACGTCACGTAGTTCAGGAGTGATCGCATAATAAACAATGAGTTGCGCGAATCACTAACTTTTAACCGAGAGCCATTCACACACAATACATGGCAATGAACACACTCAGTGACTTGTAACGAATTTTTAGTGTAGTCTGACACTTATCCTACATTTTTCTCACTCCAAAGTTTTACATTTTTAATGTAAGAAGATAGTGACAGTTAGGCTCCGAAGATCTCCAAGATCGTGCGATCACTATTAGATTATTGGTCAGCAGCAACCACATTACTAGTCTTTGTAGTAATTTTTGCTCCTTACCATGTTTTACCAATAATTCACTGTGCACGATTGTTGATTTTAATTCGTGTTCTTGTAGAAGAGTGCTACTTTATTTAAAAAAGTTTCACATTAAAAAGCAAAGGTTTAGTCATAAAATATCAACCAACAATCCTTTCTTTGCCTTCGTCATAACCCAGGAAAGAATCTGCTTTCATCAATATTCTTGAGAAATGCATTTCTTTAGTCAAGTGCTAATGCCAAAAAAAGGTGAGTATGTCATGTGTAAGGTGGGCTTATTGACGTGGTTGTAGACCCACCTACCCATAAGGAAAAGCAAAAAGAAGTATAAATTAAAAATAGTAAATAAAATGAGTATTACAATGAAAAAAGGTAGTTGTCGCATCAGGATAGTTGGTAATGAAAAAGGTCGCACTTTCGAGGAAGGAAAATTAGGGTTTAATCTCCCATCGACATCCAGGTCAGTAGGGATGGCTGAGATCCATCCCAGATCAGCACGCAGTTTAATCCTGCCAGACAGTTTCACATCTCCATTGAAGACTCAAATAAGTTAGTCATTTTACATGTTTTTCAAATTAAATATGCAGTATAGACATTATATAGTTAAATTTCTAACAATTTTTTTGTAATACTTATTAGACATAAAGCTTGAGTACATACAAGACTTTTAATTTTCCATGTAATATGGTTGGTGGACCAGCAATACTATTTTTTTATTTTTCTAATTAGAACATTGCAGTATGGTAGCCACTGTTCAACAGGTCGAACAAAAGTGTTATTCGGGGTTTCAGATCCATTTATTGCAAGTTCAGTAGTTGTAGCTAAATTACACAATGTATAAATTATTATACATTAAAAGTGAGGCTCAATTTGTAAACATACCTCATTCTATTGGTACAGGAAACATAGGAGTATATTCGTTATCAGTAAAATGATTAGAATATTAGAACAATGCATGTTTGAGGTTTTGATTAACTGAGTATGATTTGGAAATGATAATATACAAAGACAGTTGCTCATGGTCATATTCAGAATGAGAAAGTAAGTTCAGCACTGACAGTTTTTATTAAAAGTATGTGGATTAGACTACATTATTATAAACTGCCAGTTTTTTATTGAAATTGGAAGTGAGTCCGCAGTTTGTCGACATAGATTTCGTTTCCACCATTACCCAGACATATTTTTGCTTCATTCATATCGTTTACTTGCTGTAATTGTAGTGGTTTGTGAATGCAAATCACGAACTATCCAATGGGACCCTTCTGCAAATTTTTGTCAGCAACGTATATCGCAGAAAGATTGCCTCTAATGGTACCAACAGTTTTCAAGGTGGGCAAGATGAGATGCAAGACTGGGCTTCCCAGAATGAGATTTTCACTCTGCTGTGGAGTATGCACTGATATGGAACTTCCTGGCGGATTAAAACTGCGTGCCAGAGCAAGACTCGAACTCGGGACCTTTGCCTTTCTCGGGCAAGTGCTCTACCAACTGAGCTACACAAGCACGACTCATAACCCGTCCTCCCAGCTTCAATATTGCCAGTCCAGAGTTCGAGTCTCGGTCTGGCACATGGTTTTAATGTGCCAGGAAGTTTCAAAACTGGACTTGTTTAAGTTTTTCCATCGGAGGGAATCCATATACCGATTGAAGCGGATTACAAAGCTTGCCTATTGTGTCTATAATATAGAAACACGAACAAGGCCAAGTGAGTCTATATATGCCGCATTTTTGTTGCCACTATCCTGTAGCCCCAAGATATTTAAAAATGATAGGCGGGAGGCAGACACTATTTTAAACTCTGAAGTATCCTGATACGATTTCCGAAGATGTTTGCGGCATGTTAAATTTTTAGCAGCTTTCTGGTGGTCTATATAAGAAGGCCCATACGTTTACAGAACTGCGTGGTAGGCTGTGACGGTTGGCTACACCACTTTTCCCCCTGTCGAGCTCCCTAATGACAGCAATCGGCTCACAGCGTTTACCGACGATTGCAGGGTGGCGAAGCGTGGAACAAGTTGGCCACACTGCAGCTGGGGGTTCCCACGCGCTCGCGAGACACGCACGCAGTGATTCCCCTAGCTGCAGGGGCGCCGCTTCGCAGTGTCGCACGCCATTTTGCACGCACCACAGTGTGTCCCACAAACTGCGATATTACCGGACCTCTGCAATCCATCACTGGCGTTGACACCTCGGTGCTATCTGATAGCAACAGCCCATTCACCGTTAATGTTCCCATGTCCACACTGCAGTAGTGGCGGTGTTCGTCGATTTTATGTGGGTGGCATTATACTGCGCCTACATCCGCGGCTGGTTCGGGAACATTATTCACTCACGTTACATGTCATTTGGCGCCTCCTATCCCACCCCGCCTGTTTTTTCTTTCTTTCTTTCTTGTAGGCTCTTGGTAAAGCCTTTAAAATCAAATCCCGATCTAGTGATCGTGGGAAAGCGATATTTTGTCTATTAACATAAGTACTACACATACCTTTGTAACAGAAACACATTTGTTGATGATAGTACAGTGTTAAATATTAAAAGAAGAAACTATTTCCATTTAAGGTAACTACTGGGATTTTTATAAGCTTATCGTTAAAGCAGAAAGAAAACAACATGTTGTGTTACTGTAGCTTCAATAAAAGAGTACCATCTATTAAACTCAATGCAAAGAATGAAAATACAAAATTATTGTTACTTTTTAGTTCAATATGCCTCGTTTTACTTCAATTTGGTACGTTTACACTTTTAATTCACAAATTATTTCTTTTTCCATCGGGAAAAGTGGGCCAGAAACCACAAAAAATTATTTACATTTGCAGTGACATACTGAACGTAAGGCACTGTTAATGTGTGTAAGTTCATGTTACATATGAAACAAATTCGTGAGTAAGTTGTTTACTTCTTATAAATGTCCGACAAGATTACTGGGAAATTGATAAGTATGGTCAAAATATATATCTGCGAAATTGAAAAGGAAACGATCCAATTGCATATGATATGAAAGTGATATATTAGGTTGGTACCTAAGTTCTCAGCGTTATTCCATCAGTTTAATAGGATAAACAGACTCTCATAACTGAGTCTTTGGCCACCAATAATATACTCCTTTACTATCTACAACAGTTTGCCAACTCAGGTGTAAGTGTTCGGTTTCGGGACAGTAGAAACCATGTGGTTTTGAGACGAACAACTCGTCGCGAGATGAAACTTCCTGGCAGATTAAAACTGTGTGCTGGACCGAGACTCGAACTCGGGACCTTTGCCTTTCGCGAGCAAGTGCTCTACTAACTGAGCTACCCAAGCGCGACCCACGCCCCGTCCTCACAGAATTCCGCCAGTACCTCGTCTCCTACCTTCCAAACTTCACAGATACTCTCCTGCGAATCTTGTAAGGTAGGAGACGAGTTACTGGTGGAATTAGACTACGGCCACACGAGCGTTTTTCTCACGCGCGTTTCTGCCGGCGTTCACGCCGACATTATAGACCACTGCGTATTGAATGGGGCTGGCCACACGATGCGTTTTCGCACGCCGCGGGCCCGCGAACTTCGGCGTTCACGCTAAGCGAACGCTCTTGGGTGCATTCGTTCTGCGTGTTTTTCATGCTGGGTGCTGGCCACACGGGCGGGAGACACGCTGCGACAGAGTCCGGAAGCTCAGCCGTTTGCTCCGACGCTTACCGACAATTACCGAACTGAAATCGTAGCGATGCCAACATATGCAACAATGCGTGGAGTGGTATTATTTCAATAGGTATTTCATAATAAAGAACATATGCAGTCTAACAATGCGTGGTGCGATATTATAAAAAGTAGGTATTTGATAATGAAGTAGCCACACATGTCTTATTTTTGGTTTTATAGCATGTCAAATGCATGATAAATGTACGTGGTTTGAAAGCCAAAGTACGAGATTTTAGTTGTTTATGCACGAGGAAAAAAGTTCTATGGTTGGCAACCCTGCTCGGCAGCTCGCTTTTCAGTTTACGGACAAACTTTGCCGTCCTCGCTTCGTTGTCATTGTAGCAGTCTTCTTGTATTTTATAAAGTGCCAGAATGGAGCGTCTGGACAGTGAAATCATTATTGTGGAAGTGCAGAAATATCCCTGGCTGTACAATACAAGGGATCCGGAATGCAAAATTAGAGAAAGAAAAAGAGAATCGTGGCGAGCAGTTACAGCGGCCGTTCTGGGAGAAAAATGGGATGGAATGGATAACAAGCGAAAATCAGATCTAGGTAATTACAGGCAGTAAATATTTTATTAATTGCTATAAACAGTGTACAGTGAAATTTATACATGAATTAAACGATAACAAGCCAATACAAAAATTAGTCTTCGTCCGAAGAAGTTTGCATCATGATCTTGCCATGGTACAGATTCTCGAGGGGAACAGAAGTAGTTGATCTGTCGCTTAATATGGGATGAATCCAGTATTTTTTTTTTTTCCTGCCGTCGTTTCCGACGCCTATGTACAACTAACGGAGCACATACTGCAAGAACCGCGTTCTTGTTTGATGTATTTCCGCTCATAGTTGATACTAAATTGCGCACAGTAGCTTGCACCAATGCACTACTGGCGTTTCGCTGGGCTTCACGCCATGTGGCCGCGCGTGTTGCGTGAATTCTGGCAGAAACGCGCGTGGAAAAAACGCTCGTGTGGCCGTAGCCTTAAAGTTGTGAGGACGGGGCGTGAGTCGTGGGTAGCTCAGTTGGTAGAGCACTTGCCCGCGAAAGGCAAAGGTCCCGAGTTCGAGTCTCGGTCCGGCACACAGTTTTAATGTGCCAAGAAGTTTCGTATCAGCGCACACACTCCGCTGTAGAGTAAAAATTCTTGTCGAATAATGTTCCTATCGCACTGTCAGCGGAAAGGGAATTCCATTCCGATTGTTCGATAGAGTGTGGAAAAGGCGAAAATCTGGGGGCCCAAGATCAGATGAATAATGTGGGTGTTTTTTGTCAATCTAGAAAAATGTGGGCGGGCGTTATCGTGGAGTAGCATCACTTCACGCAGTCTTCCTGGTCGTTGTTCTTGAAGTGCGTGTGCAGGACGTGTTAGTTAGTGAATGTCGGCAGTGATTGTCACACCTCAGGGAAGCAATTCTTAGTACGCCACACAATCGGTGCGCCACCAAAAATATAATATTATCGTTTGTGGATTCGAGCAGGTCTTTGCACGAGGAGTTGCTGTTTCGTTTGGCCCAAACATTCATGTCTTTTCCTTACGTTAGCATAAAGACACTATTTTTAATCACCAGTAATGACAGAGGATACGAATGTTCGCTGTTGTTCACGAGCCAATTGATGACGAGCAAGCAGAGATGCACACGTGGTCACCCGTTGATTGTTGTGATTTTGGCTGAGGGCATGCTGTACCCATACACCCGATTTTTGAACCCTTCTCGTTGCTCGCACGATGATGGGGCGATCACAGTTCACCACATTTGGCAATTCACGAGCACATTGACGAGGATGAATGTGTTTAAACGATCTCATAAAATCCCAAAAACCTTCCTGAAAGTGAAGAGTCACTACTGTCAAAATTACTCTTTTTAAAATGGGAGAGCAATTTTCTCTCCGTGCTCTTGCCGATAGCATTATTTGCATTAATGGCGAAAATGGTTATGGCTGCCTCCACAGCGCTGCACGGTGTCGTGGATGCAGAGATGGACCTCGCTATGGACGTAGGGAGTGAAGTTGCGTATCATGTGGCCTATTGCGCACAGTTTGAGTCGTAACATGACGTCCAATGGCTGCACGAAAATCATTATTCAACATGGTTGCGTTGCTATCAGGGTTCCTCCGAGCCATAATCCGTAGGTAACCTGAAAGAGGCATGTTTTCCACAGTCCCTGTCTTTCTGTATCTCCTCCATGTCCGAACAACATCGCTTTGGTTCACTTCGAGACGCCTGGACACATCCCTTGTTGAAAGCCCTTCCTGGTACAAAGTAACGAAGCGGACGCGATCGAATAGCGGTATTGATCGTTTAGGCGTGGTTGAACTACAGGCAACACGAGCAGTGTACTTCCTTCCTGGTGGAATGACTGGAACTGATCGGCTGTTGGACCCCCTCCGTCTAATAGGCGTTGCTCATGCATGGTTGTTTACATCTTTGGGCGGGTTTAGTGACATATCTGGACTGTGTTTGTGGTACAATATCCGCAGTCAACGTCTATCTTCAGGAGTTCTGGGATGCCACTTGATATGAGGTAACGTTATCAACCCCTGAAAAAGTTTGAAAGTGACCTTATTTTCGGTCTCCGTTTAGCCAGATGGCCGAAACTACTGCAATGTCAATACCTGTGGGCCATTCGATGTAGCCCGACTTTGACTTGCACTGGTCTCAATGTCGTCGTCGCCCTCGTCTGTCGACCAGACGGGAGGATCAACGTACTAAGTATGGTTCAAATGGCTCTGAGCACTATGCGACTTAACTTCTGAGGTCATCATTCGCCTAGAACTTAGAACTAATTAAACCTAATTAACCTAAGGACATCACACACATACATGCCCGAGGCAGGATTCGAACCTGGGACCGTTGCGGTCGCTCGGTTCCAGACTGTAGCGCCCAGAACCGCACGGTCACTCCGGCCGGCTGTACTGAGTATCAGGCATATCGTAATCCCTCCACATCTGCGCCTGACGTCCGAAAGCAAGTCATGGATTTACTGCAACGTTGTATGTCATCACCCACCCGTAGAGCAGCAGGGGCCGGACCAGAAAATCACTGGCCCATGTGTAGGCTGTCTTTAAATGGGAATTACAGCGTGACAGTCGAAATATTTTTTTTTTTTTGTTTGTTACGGAATTAGAATGTATATACATCGAAGAATTCTTCCCTCAAGTACTGTGCGCCAACTCCAAGAAGTAACGATTCTGTCAGCGGTTGAAGCCAAATGTGCGCGGGACGCCTCGGCAGTAGAGAATCGGTTGCGCGGTCACGTTCCCTACGTTCGTCCGTGAGATGTTTTAGAGTTTTGAGTAAACCTGTTACGCTGGAGTGATGTTTGAGCGGTTTTATTCAAAATGTGAACGAAAGTTTCAGTAGCCTCATTTGAAGATACCCTTCATTAATAACATCCAGTCGAAGTGAAACATTGCTTCAAATTTGGCGGTGTATGTGTTCATTGTAGGCCATACTGCACAAAATGCAAGTGGCAAACGGCCTTGAATGCAGAGACGGCAGCAGCGGTGTAAGGTTCATCGAAGAATGTCTGTTACTTATAAAGAAAAGCGTACGTATAGCAACAATATGCAGCCAGTAGTTAGTAAAAAGGTGATGAAATTTCGCATGTAAAAAGTAATTATTTTTTATATTTCTGAACATCCTGTATCCTTCTGGGTCATGCTGACGATGTTTTATGAATTTATTTGTAAAAGTATACACAACGGAAATTAAAATTTCCTGAGGTGCCTCTCCTGCTCCAGGCCTACCCGTTTGACGTCCTACCTCCTTAAGTAACTGCGATGTAAAGAGTATTTTATGTGAAGAATCCTGGTCTGATGTAACGTGACCTGCAGGTAGTTCTCTGATAAGCATAAATTCAAGCGGCGGTCAAACGAAAACGTGACATGTGGAAAAACCGCTAGTAAACTCAACTCAAAAGTAATCGCCATGACTGTTAACAAATAAGTATCACTGTGAGACAAGATAGTCACTGCCTTCATGGAAAAATGTTTACGGTTGCCTAGGAAACACGACTGTAGCGAGGCGCACACATCTTCGTTCGAAGCAAATTGACGGACACGAATGTTTTACTGCAGGGCGCCAAATATATGGATATCGCATGGGGAGATAATAAGTGCAGGATGTGTTATGGAAACGACCATGGAAACACGTTGGTGGTCCCTCTAGTTTCGACTACGTTGCAGACGTCTTACTGGGAAACCCTTACACAACTTCGATACAGTCCTATGTCTCCCAATGCCACGTCCATATTTTTGTAATCCTGAAGAAAGACATTATTGACCGCCTGTTTGTTGCGGGCGTAGAAGTGCACACCTACGTATACTCTTGTTTTCGTAGACAACCGCAAACATTTTTTCCTGGGGGCATGCAACGTACTGTCTCAGTGTGGGGTAAATGTACACTCCTGGAAATTGAAATAAGAACACCGTGAATTCAATGTCCCAGGAAGGGGAAACTTTATTGACACAGTCCTGGGGTCAGATACATCACATGATCACACTGACAGAAGCACAGGCACATAGACACAGGCAACAGAGCATGCACAATGTCGGCACTAGTACAGTGTATATCCACCTTTCGCAGCAACGCAGGCTGCTATTCTCCCATGGAGACGATCGTAGAGATGCTGGATGTAGTCCTGTGGAACGGCTTGCCATGCCATTTCCACCTGGCACCTCAGTTGGACCAGCGTTCGTGCTGGACGTGCAGACCGCGTGAGACGACGCTTCATCCAGTCCCAAACATGCTCAATGGGGGACAGATCCGGAGATCTTGCTGGCCAGGGTAGTTGACTTACACCTTCTAGAGCACGTTGGGTGGCACGGGATACATGCGGACGTGCATTGTCCTGTTGGAACAGCAAGTCCCCTTGCCGGTCTAGGAATGGTAGAACGATGGGTTCGATGACGGTTTGGATGTACCGTGCACTATTCAGTGTCCCCTCGACGATCACCAGTGGTGTACGGCCAGTGTAGGAGATCGTTCCCCACACCATGATGCCGGGTGTTGGCCCTGTGTGCCTCGGTCGTATGCAGTCCTGATTGTGGCGCTCACCTGCACGGCGCCAAACACGCATACGACCATCATTGGCACCAAGGCAGAAGCGACTCTCATCGCTGAAGACGACACGTCTCCATTCGTCCCTCCATTCACGCCTGTCGCGACACCACTGGAGGCGGGCAGCACGATGTTGGGGCGTGAGCGTAAGACGGCCTAACGGTGTGCGGGACCGTAGCCCAGCTTCATGGAGACGGTTGCGAATGGTCCTCGCCGATACCCCAGGAGCAACAGTGTCCCTAATTTGCTGGGAAGTGGCGGTGCGGTCCCCTACGGCACTGCGTAGGATCCTACGGTCTTGGCGTGCATCCGTGCGTCGCTGCGGTCCGGTCCCAGGTCGACGGGCACGTGCACCTTCCGCCGACCACTGGCGACAACATCGATGTACTGTGGAGACCTCACGCCCCACGTGTTGAGAAATTCGGCGGTACGTCCACCCGGCCTCCCGCATGCCCACTATACGCCCTCGCTCAAAGTCCGTCAACTGCACATACGGTTCACGTCCACGCTGTCGCGGCATGCTACCAGTGTTAAAGACTGCGATGGAGCTCCGTATGCCACGGCAAACTGGCTGACACTGACGGCGGCGGTGCACAAATGCTGCGCAGCTAGCGCCATTCGACGGCCAACACCGCGGTTCCTGGTGTGTCCGCTGTGCCGTGCGTGTGATCATTGCTTGTACAGCCCTCTCGCAGTGTCCGGAGCAAGTATGGTGGGTCTGACACACCGGTGTCAATGTGTTCTTTTTTCCATTTCCAGGAGTGTAGTAACAGTTGTGTCAGATACTTTTGAAATACTTAACTGGTTACTCACTTTTTTCCATATATTTCGTTTTGATTTGAAAACATCTTGAGTAATCGAAATAAGAGGGGCGTTCAGTAAGTAATGCAACACTTTTTATCTGAAAGCACGTTGGTTTTATTCATGATTCCTAATACACTATATTATTCCCTACTCTTTCCGTTATAAAACCCTTTCCTTCAAAATTCCCCGTTCACGTTAGTGGGAGGTCCTATATGCCAGCATGGTACCATTATACTGGTTGACGTCGGAGTTAATGTCTTACTGCATAAGTAACATTCCAATCATCCGCGTACTGTTTCCCGTACTGTTTCATTCATCATTGGAGCAAATAGATGGAATTTGGAACATGCAAGATCCGGACTGCAAGGTGGATGAGGAGGAACAGTCCAATCAAGTTTTCTGAGCCCCTCTCGGGTATGCAGACCGTGTGAGGTTGTTTTGTCGTGCACGAAAAGAAATACGTTTGCATTTGTGTTGCAATGAACATGCTGAAGTTTTTTCCGTTTCATGAGGCTAATACAGTACACTTCAGAGTTGATAGTGGCACTGTGAAGGAGGACATCCAAGAGAAAGGCGTCTTAAAAGTTCCAGAAGACCGTCGCCTTGAGTTTACCAGCTGAGGGTGCGGCTTTGAACTTTTTCTTCCATGGATAAGTAGTGTGGTGCCAATTCTCCAATTGCCGTTTTGTTTCCGGGTGGAAGTAAGGAACCCATGTTTCATCGCCTGTAATGATAGTCGAAAAAATGCCCGCATCTCGTGGTCGTGCGGTAGCGTTCTCGCTTCCCGCGCCCGGTTTCCCGGGTTCGATTCCCGGCGGGGTCAGGGATTTTCTCTGCCTCGTGATGGCTGGGTGTTGTGTGTTGTCCTTAGGTTAGTTAGGTTTAGGTAGTTCTAAGTTCTAGGGGACTGATGACCATAGATGTTAAGTTCCATAGTGCTCAGAGCCATTTGAACTCGACAAAAATTTGTCACGATGAGGCTGGTAACGCGCAACAATTTCGCGTAGATGATCCTCCGTTGCTCCTTATAATCACGTGTTAGGCAGCGAGGAACCATGCGGGCGCACACCATTGAGTACCCCAAGTGGACGACGATGTCAACATTACCAACACAGACGCCCAGCTGGGCAGCGAGGTGTTTGATTGTGATCCGCCGATCACCACGAATGACAGTGCCCGCACATTCTAACACTTCAGGAGTCTCAGCTGTGCGGGGCCGACCGGTACATATGAGATAGGACAGGTTTCAGCGACATCGCCCAACGAGTCACCGTGCTTTTGTTCACTTCCGGGTCTCCGTAGACATTCAGCAAGCGCCTATTAATATCAGCTGTACTCTGGTTTTCTGCCAAAAGAAACTGAATGACGGCTGTCTGCTTGGAACGCACTTCCGCCACACATGCCACCTATCTGAACACTAAATTTAAGGGCTGACGCGGGACTACTCCTCGATGCCCCACAAAAAATTTTGTATTTTCTTCAACCGAAACTGGCCGAGGAATAAAATGTCTTGGATTATTACTGCATTGTAGTATCTAACATTTCTCTGATTCCCATGGTCGACCATTGTATACACAAACTCTTTCCTCCACTAGATGTCTCGTCTCGGAGAACCAGCACATTCAGAAACTTCACGTCTGTTGAAGAAATGGGCACATCAAGAAAGCTGAGTCTCCCTCTCCCTCTCTCCCTCCCTTTCTCTCTCTCTCTCTCTCTCTCTCTCTCACGAAGCTTTCCGTTTCATCTTCCTAAAGGAACGTTAATGAGTAACCTGCTCACCATTAATGCAACATACAGACGCATGCACCAGTCTGAGCTGGGCTTGGATGAATCTCGATCGTTTTAAAAGCACGTTAACAGACTGGTTTTTATCCTTCCCCAGCAGCGGAATTATTAAAGTAGCGGGGTAGACCGCAGCCCGGAAAACAGCACAGTATTTTCTAATGCGTGAAGACTTTCCCTCCCGAAAAGCTGTACAGGGGAGAACGTTCTGGACAGGCCCAGTACTCCTGGGGAACGAGTGCCATGAAAACGCGAGTAAGATTAAGGGGAAGCGAGATAAAGAACGCCGCGTCTCCACCCCTTTCAGAGCGGACGCGACTAACTTTCTGTTACCGTGAATTATTAAACGCAGCAAAAGTGGTCGCACTAAAAGCTGTGGAAGTCCGCCCGCAGGGTGGAGAGCGGAGGGCGATGTGTGGAGCTAATGCGCTGTGCGCAACATTTACGCTTTGCGAACCATAAGATTCGCGGATGGAGTGTCGGTTCAAAGCAGGAAGCGCAATAAGCAGCTGTATAGCAACAGTGAAAGAGTATTAGTACAGTAACTGAAATGGCTTTCTGAAACGTAAAGACATCACAGAGGCAGTCCTGGCGGTGCGATTGATAATGAGAAAATTCGTGACACGTTCATGGGGGTTTGTCGGCATAGAAAAATGCGTTGGAGAACATTAAATGGTGTTTCGAAAATCGGAGAGAAGTAGGACTAAGGTACAGCGAATGACTGGTGACATACAATATGTACGAGAATCAACAGCCGGCCACTATGGTCGAGCGGTTTTAGGCGCTTCAGTCTGGAACAGCGTGACCACTGCAGCCGCTGGTTCGAATACTGCCTCGGGCATGGATGTGTGTGATGTCCTTAGGTTAGTTAGGTTTAAGTAGTTCTAAGTTCTAGTGGACTGATGGCCTCAGATGTTAAGTCCCATAGTGCTCAGAGCCATTTTTTTGAGAACCAACAGCGAATAACAACAATGGAAGAATTAGAACGAAGTATGTATGACAGACCATTGTATGACAATATACGCTGATGACATTTCTGTCATCAGTGGAAGCGAGAAAGGATTAGAGGATTTGTTGAATGCATCGAACAGTCTAGTGGGTACAAAATACTGATTCAGAGTAAATCGAAGAAAGACGAAAGTATTGAGGAGTACCAGAAATGAGAACAGCGAGAAAATTAACATCGGGATTGGTCATCACGAAGTAGACGAACTTGAGGAACTCAGCTACCTAGTCAATAAAATAACGCCAACGGGCTTGTCCCAGTGGTAACATCGATTCCCGTCGGATAATTCAAGTTAAGCGCTGTCGGGCTGGGCTAGCACTTGGATGTGTGACCATCCTGTCTGCCGAGTGCTGTTGGATAGCGGGGTGCACTCAGCTCTTGTGAGACAAACTGAGGAGCTACTTGATTGAGAAGCAGCGGCTCCCGTCTCATATACTGACATACGGCTGGGACAGCGGTGTTCTGACCACATGCCCTTCTATATCCGCATGCAGTGATGCCTGTGGGTTAAGGATGACCCTGCGGCCGCTCGGTACCATTGGGCTTTCATGGCCTGTTCGGGATGAGTTTAGTTTTTAGTTTTTAGGCAGCAAAATAACCCGGAGCTTGGAGGTCATTAAAAGGAGTCTAGAACTGGCTAAAAAGGCATTGAAGGTCAAGAGAAGTGTGCTATATCAAACATAGGCCTTAATTTGAGGAAGCAATTTCTGGGAATTTACGTTTCGAGCACAGCACTGCATGGCAGTGAAGCATGGACTGTGTGAAAATCGGAACGGAGGAGAATCGAACCATTTGTGACGTGGTGCTACAGAATAACGTCAAAAATTAGGTGGATTAATAAGGTAAGGAATCAGGACATTCACCGGAGAATTGGCGAGAAGAGGAATAGATACGGAAAACACTGACAGGAAGGAGCGACAGGATGATAGCGCATGTTGAAACGTCCCCTTTGAAAAATTAAGAATGACTGTGCTGGATAAACTCTTACGTTATTTGATACAGTAACAGTTTGGCGGACACACGTCCAGATTGTCCGCTTATAGTAACCTCTCAAAACTCTGGCATCTCTCTCTCTCTCTCTCTCTCTCTCTCTCTCTCTCTCCACATCCACCACTGCTGGCGGCTCACCTCCAGCTACCCAACGTTACGCGCTGTTCACCTCCAACAGCCCAGCACTACACAAGCAATTATTCCAACAATGAGTCCAACCAGCCACAGACTGCACACAGCGCAGTCAGCGATTTTCATACAGATCTCTGCGTGGCGTTACCAACATAAAAACCTAAACAGTCTGCTTACAATATTTTTTCGACATCAGGGAATATTGGCATCTGTCTTGGGTTTTTCGGCCGACGTTCGTCTAATGATTTTACTGGCGTTTCACCAGCACGAGTGGCACCTCTCACCGGCAATGGAGGGTGAAGCTTTGACAATGCCAGCCACTCGCGCTGGCGAAACGTCAGTGAAATCATTAGACGAACGTCGGCCGAAAAACCAGAGACAGATGCCAATAGGCAGTTTGTCAACGAATGGCCACGAAAGCCTTAACAATTTTGTATCAGTGAGTAACTGTAGAGAGTAAAAACTGTAGAGAAAGACAGGGATTGGAGTACATCCAGGAAATAACTGAGGACGTAGTTTGCAAGGCTACTCTGAGATGAAGAGATTGGCACAAGAGAGGAATTCGTCATGGGCTGCGTCAAACCAGTCAGAAGATCGAAGAAAAAAAAGCCAGAGATGTATTCTTTCGCACCTAGTGTCCAGGATAGATCGAAGGAGCCCAGCCTGAAATGTAGGAAAGGTTCGAGAGAGGAATTAAAATTGAGGGTGAAAGAATACCAGTGATAAGGTTACTTGATGACATTTCTATCTTCAAGTTAAGAAGAATTATAGGTTGGGTTGAATGGAATGAACGTTCTCATGAGTACACAATATAGACTGAGAGTAAACCCAAGAAAGACGAACGTAATTAGCAACAGCAGCAGCAGCAGAAATAAACTTAACGTTAAAATTATGCACCAGGAACCAAGGAATTCCACTACCACAGAATCAAAACAACACATGACGGACGAAGCAAGGAGGACATAAAAAGCAGACTAGAACTGGAAAAGAGGACATAAAAAGCAGACTAGTACTGGCAAAAAGAGCGTTCCTGGCCAGAAGTCTGCTAATATCAGTCATTGGTCTTAATCTGAGGAAGGGGATTCAGTGGTGATTTTAGGATATTCCATGGGGCGCGTGGTTTTCCGGCAAGGCCGCATCACTGCCAATGGTTATGTGACCGTTTTGGCTGATCGGACCCACCCCATGGTACATTGTTTGTCCCGTAATGGCGATGCTATGTTCCAAGATCAAGATGACATAGCTCGCTTCGTCGAAGACTGGTTTTTTGCGCACGAGGATTAACTATCGCATCTGGTCTGCCCACCACATATTTAGATATTAGTGAGACTTTCTGGTTTACTTTGGAGACAGTGGTCTATAATCCCTAAACCACACCCCTCATCATTATTTAAACTTGCCACTATTTGGAGGAAGAATGATACAAGGTTCCCATGAAAACCATATAGGACCTGAATTTATCAATTCCGAGGGGACCTGAACATGTTCTGATTCGCAACAACTTTCCTACACGTTAGAAGGCGTGGTAATGTGTTCTGTTTTTGGGGTCTCCGTATTTTAGTCCACCACCCAAGGTGATAGCACTGACCTATCGGCGAATAAGAAGGATCCGTAGACTGTCTTGCTTGATACTGCGCGGAAAACATTAACTTTCTCGCAATCCTGGTCCTGTTCGACAGATACATGTGTATTCTCTGCCCCTCATATGCTCGTGTTATGTCGGTTGACCGATACTACTGAGTAATGTGATACAATGATATCAGAAGTCACCAGAGATGATGTATTGCCCAGATTTAACTTCAAAGACGAATGTTGAGGAAGAAAGGCATGCAGGACAGAGAAAGCATATGGTAGACATATATCACTTACGTTGATATTTCGCACTTAAGTAGATCACTTCCTTGGGTCCTAGTATCCAGTTCACCTATATAGCTCAACTGAAATATGGGATACTTGTGCAAAAAATAAAGAAAAATAAGGGACAGAAGTGACGTTAGCATAGAATACCTCAGTTGACATTACAGTATCACTTCACAGCGTGTAATGCAAACTGTAACATGAACCTACACTAAGAGCTGCACCGAGCGGGGTGGCGTAGTGGTTAGCACACTGGACTCGCATTCGGAAGGACGACGGTGCATTCCCGCGTCCGGCCATCGTGATTTAGATTTCCGTAATTTCCCCCCTGATCTGACGACCCCACAGATTGACCTCTTCCCCCAAACAACGTAACTAATAGCTGCGACAGCTGAAATAGTATTTGCCAAAGATTATATTACACTTACGTACCACTAAAATATATTTTAATTCTCTACATGATACTTCAAAATTGTAACTTGGGATACTAACGATTATAATAAACAGTAAGTGAAGAAATAAATAACCTACGTCATTGCTTTCGACTGCGAGAGCGCAGCATTGTAAATAGCATCGTTGGCTTGTGTAGCGTTCCGTGATTTTTAACAAACTTGTGTATTCCGTGACTTTACTAATAGTAGACTTGACTAAGAAAGGACGTATTTCAAAAAGAAGTTGTACTTCTATTGTTTAAAAAAACGAACAACAGCCGCTATTGCTGCGAGATATCAGAACGTATTAATTTTTGTCAATATACGCTCCTGCAAAAGCTGATTATATAGTGTAATAGTTGAGCACTAAGAAGAACGTTTTTTATGATATATTGTTATCTTAAAAGGTAAAATATTTCTCATTTCTGAAGTGAATATTATGGTCATCTTTCCTCTCCTAGTAATTACGATGCAAAGTGCAAGCAAGCAGTAGACTTAGGATTTTGTGCGATCTCACGGTCTTTTGGAATGAACAGATTCTCTTTTGTGAAAAGCGAAAATTTGTGGAGGTTGCCCTACCGAAACAGACTATCATTGTTGTTCAGAATCATACCCGTCTGACATGCTCTTCGAAAATAGCGTCAATAATTTTTCAGAGCTACATTACGACGCACATGATGAAAAGCTATTTCTTACACTGGCTGCTATGAACTTTAACCTTGGGTGCGCTCGATTGCACTCCGGGGACGCCACGCATTACGGAAAATTTAATAATTTACTCTTTTTCAGCCAAGAAGTCAGTAATTAAGATCCACAGCACTATATATTTTATTTTTGCTGAAAAAGTCAGTTTCAATTTTCATATTCAAAAGTAACACCAAAGAACAGATTTATTTAAATCATTTAATACTAGGAAGGAAAGAGGACCTGGTAAGAGTAGGGAACAGTAGCTACAATCAATTTTGCAGCGGTAAGTTTCTAGGCTGTCTGTCTGCTTGTTCTTTTTATTCTTACCAGGAATACATAATAATTTTTCTAGTGACTAAAGTAGGGTCATTAGAACATATATGAGTTATATCCCCAACTACATTTGACATACAGTACATAGGTTAACTGCAGTACGGGATACAAATTTAAGGTATGTCGACTTTTTCGCCGTCGCCAGCATTGTGTAGGTCAACTGAAGTACGGGATACAAACTTAACAGATGCTGCTTTTTTCGCCTCCGCTACTACTAGCATACTATTCTTCAGTTGATACTAGTACTAGTGAAAGCAAAAGACTGACATACGTAAAATTTGTGTCCCGTACTTCACCTGACCTACTGTATATAGGTCAACTAAAGAATAAGATATTAATGCTAGCGAAGACGAAAGAATCCGCGTACACAACGTTGGCATCCTGTATCCTAGTTAAAGTACACGAAGACGATAAAAATCGACATACATAAAATTTGTGTCCCATACTTCAATTGATCTATATAGGCCAACGATAGTATGGGATACAAATTTTGTTTTTCGTCTCCGGTACTGACAGAGTCTACCGAGAATTATCATGGTAGTGCTGTCGACGGCGAAAAAACCTGTAACAGTAAAATTTGTACCTACTTAGGTCAACTGAAGAATAGGGTACTAGTGTTAGCGAAAGTGAGAAACTCGACATGCGTAAAATTTGTATCCCGTACCCATAAATGTCGACTGAAGTACGGCATACATATTTTTCGTATATCGTCTTTTCGTCTTCGATAGTACTAATATCTACTGAAACATATCGTAGTACTACTGGTGCTAGAGAAGGCGGAAGAAAACGACAACTGTAAGACTTGTATTGTGTACTTCCGTTGACGAATCCTGCTTCAAGCCTACCATATTCATAGCAATAGATAAATTCATACCTACAAACGAAAATCAAAGACTAAAAATTGTCCAGAATGAAAAACAAGATTCTTACAAAACATCTGAAAATCATTAAGAATGAATGTAAGGACCGAATGAATTGGAAGGAAGAAATGATTTCAATTAATAGAGGCGACAAAAATCGTACACTTTGTCTAATCATTTCTTTTAAAAACACATTCATTTATTTTAGTTTACAATGATGACACCTCGCCACAGAAGGTAACCGATTTATTACGTATGGCACGAAAATACAGGTATTAAAATCTATGAGTAAACTATGACGTCATTTGTCAAAGCCCACAGGTTGTATCCCATTCTTCCTATGACCAGGTTGACCGTTCCCGAAAGATGAAAAGTGTTTTGGTATCTGAAGATTAATTTCCCCGTGAAATCGTCATTTGCAGTTTCGTCCTGCGTATTAACGCAGAGCGGCAGACGGCGCTGTCGTCATGATGGATTGCAGCAGCTGTACGGGTTCGCGCTTAGGAAACTATTTGCCACCCTGTTTACTGAGGAATGTTCAGTTCTGTACCAGCTCGACAGGTAGAATTTATGGGCTTCCTAATATCACTTCCCCCCACAGGGTCCACTGTCTATTCTAACACGTCGGTCGGCGCGAGCGTTATACACCGCACAAACAACTGAATTTCTTACGCCATTTCTCTTCGCTGACGTAACCTAATGGTGTCTGGCGAAACATTCTATAAATATCTCTTTGCACACCTCCGAAGATGTCCAACGTAGCTTTGGACGAAACTTTAGGAATAGAAAAGATCCACGGACCACTGCCATACAACCCCGAAAAATTCTCGGCACACTTAAACAATTTGAAAGAACACCATCTCAAGTTTTTTCTACTTTTATTGATGCAGTCTCCAAAGGTTTTGAACTGACACAGCTTGTACCACGCAGGACAAGAATATCCTTAACTAATACGTGAGTCTATTCATCCCCTTTAATAATTCAATACCAGTTACGTCATTAACATTTGCATGGCAAACGCTGGACTGATGTTTCAGCGTGCAGTGCTTTCCATCCACGCTTATACATATCAACACGAACGAAATGAAAGATCAGAAGCCTCGTTGCTTTAACTGCGTACGGTCCATTCTAAAGTGCGAAAGGCGAGAACAGAAAGTTTGTGCTGATAAAACAGACTATCATTTAGTGCTGAGGCGGCATTCATACAGAGAGGGACGTGAACTTGAGGCCGACAACGCAGTGCGCAGATGATAAATTATGCTGACATGGTTTCCGTCCAGATAAGGTTCGCAGGTTTCGGCGCCATTGTTATCGCTTCATTAAGGATCATTGTGGGTGAAAAATGAGGCGCAAGACATACTCGACCTTTCCCGTGTAATAGATCCTCGATACACGGCAGCTTATGGCGGCGATTACGGTTTGTAGAGCGAATGATGGAATGATATGCTCCGAAGAAAAGAAATACTCTGTCATACATGCTATCAATTTAACGATACCGTACTGTACACAGGGTCACGTGACAGAAACTGACTGCACCTCCTTAGACAGGCATCGCAAACAATTGAGAACAATTGGAATAGGAAAAACCGACACCGATATTTTAGGTTCAATAACCGGCATTTTTCAGTATTTGTTCAGTCTCGATTATAACATGTTTTTCTTGCTGATAACCAGGTAAAAACCGGTGTATAAAATTTGCCATAAAATGTGCAAACATTTTTGGTTTATAAATAAAACTTGTTTTAAAAACGAGTAATATTTATTAGCAAACTTTCCATTGCTTAGAAAAAATTGGGTTATTGAAGCAATTGGTAAGAGAGATCACTCATAATTTAATAACATCGAACATACGGCGTAAGGATCGGTACATCGTTTGTAGAGACACGAACGAACCTCTTGCCGCTTAGGGGGGGGGGGGGGTTTCTATTAAACGGTATGCGTGTGCGAGTGGTGTGCAGAAGTTGCCCCCAGCTGGTCTATATGATAGTTCATCACTGTCGTCGCTGAACATCTGTCGTATTACTGAGTGCCACCGTCTATAGTCTTGGAAGTATTTCACGAAGTTCAAGAGCAACGTATAACAAGGTTCCTTTTCCTTTAAAGCAGTGGACAGTAAACATTGGGCAATTGATTAATTGATTTCTGAAATCTTAACTAATCTCTTACAGTTGCAACTGGTAAATTTGCCCACTGTCTACATTCTTCACTTGAATTTCTTGATGTATCATTCTTACTTTTTTCAGCCAAAAATCAATAATTTCAATTTTCTTTTAGGAAGTAAGAAATATAATCGACTGCAAGATGGGACAAAATAAAGTAGAGATCCATTTTAGGTTGTCTTCAAGCGACCTGGCATATATTAGCTGAATTGGTGAACCATGTCTGAGTTAATCCCCTTGTCACTGCAGACTTTGTCCAAGTCCCTCTACGATTTCGTATGATCGTCCGACTCTTTCGTGTAGACTGTAGCCTCATCAGCAAGCATCATTATGATGCTACTGAAACTTTCTAATAAGCCATTTATATATACTGAGAACATAAGAGACTCTATTAAGCTACCTGGTGGCACAACAGATCTTGTTTTCGTTTCTGCAAAATCTGGGAGGCCAGTGTAACGTAATGGATTGTATTAGTCAAATACTCATCGAAACGACCAACTATTTGGGAAAATATTGAGCATGGTCGTATGTTGTTCAGTAGTTGCTATGTGACCATTATTACGAAACTGTCGTATGGGGTGTTTAAAAAGTCTCTCCGCAGTGCCGTATCATTGTTAGCCGCGGGTGCCGTTATTGATTATTCATCTTTACTTACAAATTATCACATTAAATGTTGAAAGAGTCTTCGCCCCCATGTTGTTGAATACACGATTCAATTCGTCTATCATGTTTCCAAACACAAGCTGTAACATTTCTTCTGTAACAGAAGCAGTGAAAGTGGATATTGCAGTTTGCAATTCATCGATGGATATTGGACGGTTTTCATACACAGTTGTTTTCACTGCAGCCCAGAAGAAAAAGTCATGTGGTGTTAGGTCAGGATATCGTGGAGGCGAAAGTTCCTGTGAAATTATGCGATCAACAAAAACATAAGCAAGCAGTGACATTGAAACGCTAGCTGCATGCGCGGTTGAGCATCTTGTTGAAAATAACCGTTCAGTATTTCACTTACACAAGTTCTCCTATGAATGGGTACAGAATATCACTGCAGTATCGTTGTGCGTTTATTGTTTCGTTGAAAAAAAAAGGGACCCACAATCCGACGTCTAAAAATTGCAGTCCAAACTCCTGTTTCACAGAATGAAGTGGTTCCTCATGAATACACAACTGATTTGCAGTACTCTACATACGAGAATTTTGCGAGTTCAGATACCCGGATAAATGAAACCATGCCTCATCAGTGAAAAACGTTTCATTCCATTTTGTTGAACGAAATTTTTTGAACCATTGACAATAATGCAGTCTCTTTCCATGGTCAGTATTTTTTAGTTCTTGCACGACTGTCACTTTGTATGGGAAAAGTTCTGATTTTTTTTCTTACAACTGTGTGGGCCGTTTCGACACCAACATCGATTTCCTGGGCGAGTTTTCTTACTGACTTGTTCGGACTCATGGACATTTTATCGGAAACATCGAGTAGTTTACCCTCAGACAAAACGCTAGGACGACCACTTCTCGATGCATCTGTCACTGAACCCGTACTTCGAAATTTGTTAATCAAATCTCGCACAGTATCGCGATGTGGGACTGTTGTCTCTTGGAAAACTGAATTGTATGTTTGAGAACTGTAACTGTGTATTTGCCGCCAGCTTTGAACACGTGTTCGACTAAAAACACACGTTCTTCAATTATCAGCATTCTAGCAGTGACAAAAACGAAACAAACGAACAAAGGAACTAAACTTAAACGTCCACATCAACACGTAACGACACACACCATCGATACTACTAACGCTGGCTGAGATAAACGAAACAGTGGAATGTTGGTAGAGTCCACTTGAAGGGAAGTAACCCAAGCAGGCGAACAATCATACGGCACGCGCCGCTATGATTTACATAAGACCCATAAGAAAGACTCAAGTTAAATCAGAATTAATTAATCCTCACCGACTAACGAAATTTCAATTGCTACCACTGATTTGCAAGAGATAACTACCTAGATTACGATTTCCTATGTTAAATCACCTGCATAAATACTTGAGAAGTCGCAGTGAAAGCTGCTTCGACTCCAATGAGGGTGTGGGACGGTCTGTCGGGTCATAAAACTGCAAGGAGTCTGCTGAACCGCTGCTCGCTCTCCATATGTTGGAAAATGTGAGGTGGATATTTGATCTGGGATCGCCACAAGCGCCGGAACGAAAAGGAAAAATGCAAGACCAGAGAAGGCGGTGACACGACGTCGGTCAATGGTGAGCTGGTTAGGACCGCCCCACGACAGGAGCGGCACCTGCAAGAAGTGAATATAAGCGCCTCTCCTGACAGCCTCGTTAGTTCGGCTGTGGCGTGACAAGCTTATAGCCAAACTAGTCGACTGTTACATCAAGCTGGCTGATAGCTTTCTGAAGGACAGGCGTCTGTTTGTACAAATACATGGGAGGACATCATCACTGAAAATTGTCTCAACTAGCATCCTGGAGGGAGCAGTGATATCATTATGCCAGTTTAATTTGTATATTAACGACATTCCCACCATTCAGTATGTCACCGCCATTCTGTATGCCGATGACACTGCCTTCCTAACCTTTGGAAGGAACCTCGAACAACTTGTCAACAGGATGCAGCGACATCTTCACCCAACAATGGGCAAAGAGCAATAAAATCACCCTAAACCCTACGAAAAGTACAGCAATACTGTTTACGAAGAAGCAGCCGGAACTGAGCACGCAACTTGCCATCTATGGGCAGGCAATAACCTGGACTACGACGAAATACCTCGGGGTGATACTGGATAAAGGGATGCCTTTTACCCCACACATACAAGATAGAAAACCGAGTACTATGAAGGCGATCTGGGCACTCACGAGCAGGAATCTAAGCTCGTCAACGAAATTAAAATTTTATAGTGCAGCGTTACAACCCTCGCTGCTGTACTGCTTGACGTCTTGGGGAACAACATGTGATTCTAATATACGTAGTTTGCAACCACTACAAAACAGGTGTTTAAAGCGGAGACTAGGCGCCACACGGTGGGCCAGGACGAGAGAAATAAGTCGCTGAGAAGATAAAAGACCAGGCAACTCGTCTTTATCACAAATTAGACGAGTATCGGGGAAATGTCTACCAGGCCCTACCACAACACTGGCACAAATACAAGGTGCCTCGATCCATCATTGCACCCCTACAGGATCATCAAAGATGATGCGATTTTGAGTTATTCGCTGGTTTACATGTAAATAGTCACTGTCAATCACTTGTACTACTACCTAACAAACACCCTTAAAAAACTCAATGATCACAGAGAGCCAAAGTCCCTTTGCAAGCGAATACACAATAAAGTGAAACCAATACTCACACCTTGCCACTCCAGAAGAAAAAATCGCCAAATGCGATCAATATTTGGACACTACATGCCACCAAAAAAAAAAAAAAAAAAAAAAAAAAGCCTCGGCCACTCAGATCGGCTAAGCAACAGACATTAATGGTCGGTTGTCGACCGGCAATCGCAGAACAGGTTGTAGTGATTCGTATCAAGTGCTTACTTGGTCTTTCTCTATAGCGAAGATCAATTACTATTCGCATGAACTCTGACTTGGTTGCATGTCCCCCTTCGCTTGCGACATCTTTGTAAATACAAGTTAAGTTTAGACAATCTGCTTTATAGAAATAAAACTACTAATGTTATTTGATTGAATTGCTGTATAGCAATGCTAGAACGCAGCATCCTTTAGGGGCCCTATACGAGACGAGTGGGCAAGACAAAACGGATATGATGTGGGACTGAGTTGTATTTTGTGGAAAGAGAGTAAGAAAGAAAGCTGCTGTTGCACTGAGTGTCTGGAGCCAGACAATGCAGATTACATATTGCAGATGTGCAGGACAACAGATGCTGTTTTCCAGGAGCTGCGTGTCAACAAGATGAGAGCAGCTCAACACCCTAATCTCAAAAGAACTGCTATTACAGAGGGAAACAGTGGGAAGTCAAACATCACCGAAAAACATAGGTTTTTAAGAAAACTTCTTAGAAAGTGGAATGGCAACAGGAAGCTAAGGGCTACTTTGAAGAGCATAAGACGCCGCCAACCACGTATGATCCACCAAACTATACATTTAAAGGAATCTGTAGACAGCTGGTATTCAATGGCGTAGATAATTTATAAGTGGGAGTAAGGATTGTGACTGTGCGTACAGAGGTGCGACCGTATTGACCAGTGCATGGATGAGGGCACAGAGGAGGAGTAAGCTGGACACATTTAGGAGAACCAAGACTAACTGTGGTATCACGTATTGATTCCAACACACAGGCGTCATAGCAACGGAACTGCAAGCTGAGACACCAATCCAGTGGACCCAATGGAGCATGCCACCTGGCCACAGGTCTAGCAGCTCAATACCACGAGTACCCTCTGCCACCGTGGTATAGGATGACCGGTGGCAGCAATTCAGCCCACTTGCACTCGGAGCCACTTCGTTCCGTGATGCTACGCAGAAGATACCTAGATGCTGCACTGGCTCTATCACTGCTACTGATGCGACAGCTGACTATTTTTTGTTGCATGTACGGAGTCTTACACAATGACAACAAGGTTTTTAACTGGTTAACCAACACAAATACAGGTAAGGGAGGGAGACGAGCATCTTCTGAAACGACATCTTACTGGTCGACACCCACAATAATCAGTGTTCAGTCAATCTACATCTACATCCACACTCCGCAAGCCACCTGACGGTGTGTGGCGGAGGGTACCTTGAGTACCTCTATGGGTTCTCCCTTCTATTCCAGTCTCGTATTGTTCGTGGAAAGAAGGATTGTCGGTATGCCTCTGTGTGAGCTCTAATCTCTCTGATTTTATCCTCATGGTCGCTTCGCGAGATATGCGTAGGAGGGAGCTTGACTGCTCGGTGTAGGTATGTTCTCGAAACTTCAACAAAAGCCCGTACCGAGCTACTGAGCGTCTCTCCTGCAGAGTCTTCCACTGGAGTTTATCATCTCCGTAACGCTTTCGCGATTACTAAATGATCTTGTAACGAAGCGCGCTGCTCTCCGTTGGATCTTCTCTATCTTTTCTATCAACGCTATCTGGTACGGATCCCACACTGCTGAGCATTATTCAAGCAGTGAGCGAACAAGTGTACTGTAACCTACTTCCTTTGTTTTCGGATTGCATTTCCTTTGGATTCTTCCAATGAATCTCAGTCTGGCATGTGCTTTACCAACGATCAACTTTTTATGATCATTCCATTTTAAATCACTCCTAATGCGTACTCCCCGATGATTTATGGAATTAACTGCTTCCCGTTGCTGACCTGCTGTCAAAATTATACGACGCCGGAAAGCACAGATCTCTATGTTTTCCTCGTTGGAAGCACTATGCAGATACTCTCATCTCGAGCAGGACTATTTTCGGGTAGACTTCATGTCTGAATGACCTCTCGAGCAATCTCTCGGACGACGGTCTCTCATATGGCTGACGAAGACAGAGAGGAGCCGCTGGTGCAGAGCCAGAGCGTGAGATTCAGCCTGCCCAGCTAGCCGCGCGGTCTAACGCGCTTCTTCCAGAGCAGAAAGGCGTGCCGGTCCCCGGCACGAATCCGCCCAGGTGATTACAGTCGATGTCCGTTTTGCTGGCCTGCCTGTGGATGATTTTAAGGCGGTTTTCCATCCGCCTCAGCGAGTGAGGGCTGGCTCCCCTTATTTCACCTCACTTACAGTATGTCGGCGATTGCTGCACACTGTCTCCACATACGCATACATCATAATTACTCTACCACGCAAACATCGGGGACTACATTCGTCTGGTATGGGACGTTCCCGAGGGGGGGGGGGGGGGTTGTCCACTTGGGGCCCAACCGCACAGTAACCCTGGGTTCGGTGTGGGACGGCGGTGGGGAGGGTGGACTGCTGTTGCCTGTTGTAGGATTGTGAACCACTGAGGGCTACGGGACGACGAAGCCTCTCTGTCGTTTCTAGGTCCCCAGTTCAACACACAATACACAATGGTAAAATTCAGCTGCAATAGCAAAGCGAACTGTAGAGAGTAACGTTACGTGTATGTAGGCGAGGTAATCGTCCGCCTAGAACTGGTACAAAGTGACATGAATTTGTTTGTGGCGCTGTGCGGTCCCAGGGTGGGATGCCATTGCCACTCTAGAGGAGCCAGGTGCATCAGCAAAGCGCAGTGTGTGGGTAAATCCCAGTACGGGGAATTTTGACGATGACCCGTCGCTTATAAGGACAGACAATGATCCAAGAATCAGACAATCTTAAAGATGGCTAAGTTACAGCACTCTGAACCTCGACAAAAAATCACTCTTGTTAAAGCGAATGTGAATACATCTGCTGTCTCGGAAAAATGAGCCACTTTATGTCGTGTTCTTGAAGAAGCCAGGCCTTACCTGAGGCGCCGTGCATGATTCGGTCGTATACGTGACAGATTCTGCGCGGTGAACAGCTGTTATAAGACTTTAAAGTTTGAGGACATATTTCGGTTAGATCTTTAAGGAGATAATTGGATGTTCGTGCTGAAAGAAGGAAGGCCTGCCTTTAATAACGTATGATAGTCGTTCGTGTCGGCGACAGACTCTGAGCGGTGAAAGGCCGCTACAACGCTCGAACGTTTGGAGGGACTTCATATTTCGAGAGGTCTGAATCTGCTCCAGAGTTGGACCCAATTTCTGCTTCATTTACGGAACTAAGAATGCACATACTACGAGTTATTATTCTTTGTATCGTGTGTGTAAATTTGTGAATAGTCGTGTTGAACTCACAATTATCTTGAGCTGGTGAATATTTCATGTATTGTGTTTTTCCACTACTGTGGTTACGGAACGGGCTCTTCGCGTATCTTTGATAACTATTTAGTTAGTGGGTTTTGCTACCATTCTGATAACGCTCTCAACGTGGCTTTACAGCATTTGATAAGGCTATTTCGGTATGTATCTTAACTGAATATCGTAGGAACAGTTATTGTTTATCTGAGATCTCCTATCTTGAATAAACGTTATTCAACATAATTCTCTGTTCTCTACATCAATGACAGACGATAGAATAGAAACCCTGTTATTAAATATTCATTTAACTTTTATTTGTATTACTGTGCTTATGTCCCAATTCTAGCTAACATCTAGAATACTTGACTGCAGGATCACAACTACAGCGAGTTTTCTCTGGGGCATGGAAGCAAACGTGCGCGTTTCGATTCTGTAACTACATCGAGGTGCTCTCTTTAAACGGAACCATGCATAGCCCAAGTACCTAGAATGCGACCAACCGCAGGTAAAAACGCAACTGGTTTGCTCGTATGAGACTCTGTTTGAAAGAGGAACTACAGAGCAGTAAACAGTTACATACCTCCGCAAAGACCTTTTTTAATGATGTTCAGTAACTTTAATCTTCATTTCGAATAATTATTTGTAGTTATAAGTCCAAAATGCTTTCAACTTCGGCAACAGACAATAACGCATATCCTTCTGAGGTATTTTCTGTATCTATGCACCCAACTTGTCAATCATGGTACAACTGCTGCGAATATAGATTTTCTCTCCAGAAACGCGTTCACCTGACATATATTTCCAGATCCCCTAACGAAGTTTGCTAAGGCATTAACTCATTGATTTCAGTGATTATTAAACTTATTTCCTGTGAGTTTGAATACGTACGTGTAATAAACTGAATTTACTGAGATGATTGCATAATTTTGTTGTCAGATGCATTTCTTTATTATTGGTTTGATGGATGATGATTTACTCCTGTCAGATATTACAGGGCCAAATTCATCAATATTTTAACGGAAGACATTGTGGATAAACACAAGAAATGAGCAGAATACCATTGTTATACTTACAAGTATATCGTGTTCCGTATGTAGTCTCCTAATGATACCAATAAACAAATGAATGATAGATAAATGCTTACATTTTTAGTTAGGCTTTAGAGTGACGTCTACAAATCTAGACTGCAACCACAAGTTTACTGTTAGCAGCCAGAATTTCTTTTATCTTCACTACGTGCTCAAATGTTTAAACATCCACTTTCAGATGGATTAGTCAGAATTAATAAGACACGCATGTGTTGTGTGTGCAAGATAGAAATAAATCTGTGTCCACTAGATAGGTGTATTAATAAAGGAAATAAATTTCATATATGGCCCGTCATCAGTGTGAATAATTCATGAATAAAATCGTCTAGATCGTTTAGTATGTATCTTTATTTATGACGTCGTTTCGGCTGGAGACACGTTTTGTTTTTTCCTCTTTTGGAAAACTCATTATTTTATATGTTCTTTACACTTACAGATTCTAGATGCTTCCTCTGTTAACGTCATTGTTTACGAAGCATATGTGTTTTAACATGACACGAAGGAACCTGTAGCCATTGAAATTATTTTTACCGTTACATTTATATTTCTGTTCATCATTGTAATCCAATGGTAGGACTTAACATCTGAGGTCATCAGTCCCCTAGAACTTAGAACTTCTTAAACCTAACTAACCTAAGGACATCACCCACATCCATGCCCGAGGCAGGATTAGAACCAGCGACCGTAGCAGCAGCGCGGTTCCGGACTGAAGCGCCTAGAACCGCTGTTTTTCATTTTGTTCGGTATTATTCGTTGGGTTTGGTCTCGGTGGACGTCACATGACATCCATTCAAGTTGATCGTTGATTCCTTTACTCAGCTTTCTTATTGCAGAGGGCCAGCGCCTCTCTGACCGAACACGCTGAGCTACCGTGTCGCCTGTCGTCCACAGCGGCCGGCTGCAAGAATAGCCAAGTGGATATAGCCATGTCAGCATTTTAAGCTGGAATCGCGAGATTAAGAAGGCAAGCTGTCGAAGTACCCTTACGCGTTGTTGCTTTTTTATTAACTATGACTGTCAGAAAAATTACCAGGTGATAACACTGACTTGCGAGTGGATGAGGAAAAGAAACGATACACTCCCTGTTAAACTGCTCAGTAAAATCCAATGTCCTCTGCAGCTTCTTAACCTCATGATGTGGTTTCTAGGCCACGAAACTGGCGGTTAAATAAATTATTTACAAGAGAAGCTTCAAAATGGTTCCAATGGCTCTCAGCAATATGGGACTTAACATCTGAGGTCATTAGTCCCCTAGAACTTAGAACTACTTAAACCTAACTAACCTAAGGATATCACACACATCCATGCCCGAGGCAGGATTCGAACCTGCGACCGTAGCAGCAGCGCGGTTCGGACTGAAGCGCCTAGAACCGCTCGGTCACAGAGGCCGGCCATTGTAATCAAAAACGCACACAAAACTTTAACTACATACTAAAATAGCGTTTTGTTCTGTCTTTCACTACTTGACAGTACCGCAGGCTTCCCTAAAGTCTAACACATAACAACTACATGTATTAATTCACATAAATCGACCATATGATTGTCTACAATTCCGAAATGCGTACTGGAAATAAAATAAATTACGACTGGTCAGAGTAAACTTGTAGTTTATATCGAAATAAGTAAATACTAACATTTATTGGAGGGTGAAATATCAGTTATGTTAGGTACTTAATCTTCTACGCTTGATATAAAGAGTGACACAAACGGCGCATTTTTCAGTTTAGAAGGGAAATTTAGGCCGATGTGTAAATGTTTGACATATCGTTAGGCGATAGCCTGGAGTGACAGGAGGCTGGAAACGCTCTGGAGTCGATTTAACCGAGTGGAACTACTTAATGGCGTTTATCGACTCGCCCTCGGGCTGTTTGTATTGCAACGCCGGAAATGTAGCGCAAACTGCCTCGGGCCACTGCCGACTTCTGTAGCGACTCTGCCAGTCTCTCTCTCTCTCTCTCTCTCCCTCCAACTGTCTCTGCCTCGCCGGTACCCCACCGCCGCGGATAATCAATACGCTACCAGACATCCAAGCTGCAAGTCAATTTATCAGAAAGCGGCGACGTCCAGGTTTCGCAGAAACTTCTTCGGAGACATTCTTTGTCCACAAAAGGCAGCCAAATCGATAGCCGTTCGATGGATTAAAAGAAGCTTCGGAACTTGTTAAGGCCTGTGTCTTGCAAAATGTTCTTCGCCTGTAAATAGCGAAGGCGGGTAAAAATTCCGTTTAATCCGACGGCACATTCAGCGTCCTACGTCAGACGTAGTGGCCCTTATCTAACGCAGTTACGTCACTGATCTCTGAGGCGAGAGGCCGAGGATTCAACGCCAGGGTACAAAATAAGAGTGGGCTACAAATGCGCCTTAGAATTAATCTTTCGCTCTGAAGCGGTCACTCGATGGTAGATGATAACTGTGCCCGTGGCGGTGACTCGAAGCCGACTGACTAGGGGAGTATGTGAACTTTGTTTCCTATAGACAAGGTGTACAGGACTGGATTAGGATTTCAACACACATAAACATGAAGACGAAAGTGTCAATCGTTTCTCTTTCATTCCCTTTCAGTTCTGACCACAGATTTATTAAGACTCTACAAATTACACATATTTAATGTTTCGTTTATTTTCTACATAATATTTGTTCAGGATGACCTGGATAAAGCCTAAAGACGTATTCTCAGAAAAATTCATGGCCCGAGATTGCTCCCAGATGGAAACTACCGACTGAAGTCTAATTCTGAACTGTACCAACAGTTAGAAAAAGCCAACACCAGTATGCAACATAGGAGGCTCAAGTTCTATGGGCACCTACAAGGAATGGCCAAAAGCTACAAGACTGGAAGCCTGTGGCTTAATGAAGTATCAAAGGACTTTGATTCGGCTGGGATCTCTAATCTTGAGGTAGAAGACCGTTCCAAATTTTGTGCTACAGTAAAGTCTTGGACTCCCTCCCCCCCCCCCCCCCCCCCCCCCCCATTCACCAACGCCTAGAGTCCCAAAAACGTCGGAAGCCCCTTTCACAGGAGAGGAAGGAGAAATTGTCAACAGGGCTCAAGAGATATTGGAAGCGGAAGAAAGCATCGAAGACGAACTGTTCATAAGCGTTCCTTAGTGGGCTTAAATCAATAATAATTTGTTCAGAAAAAGGAGAAAAAAAACCTTTTTCGCCAGGACACTGGAAATAAAAGAAAAAGATACACGACAACTTTCAATTAAATCGCTAGAGTGGTTTCATTTATAAACTAACGAGCACTGCACAAATCAGGATGATACTGATAGTTGAAAGACGAAAAACAAAATTTATTGCTGTTAAGGCGTAAAGTCAGCGCCGGCACGCCAGTCGGGAACGTCAGGGAAGAGACGGCTGTGAGAAAAGTCAGCCAATCGCACACTGACCACTCTCCAGGACGACAACGCAACAGCAGCGGCCCTTATGTGGTCATAAGCGCCGCGCCCGACTGGTGCCTGCCCACTTCGATAGCAGCTTTAACGTTAGCCACTTTGTTAGCCGACACATCGGAGCCTATTCATTAGTACTCTCTACGTAGCACATACTTGTGATTGTCTATTCTGAAGAAGACTGATTATTTTGTATGTCGACCAGTACTTGCGACACATCTATCAAAGTTAAGTAATTTTATCTTGTCTTGTTTGTAATGAAACTCATTAATATGTGTTCTCTGATTGTTTGTCTAGCCAACGGAGTGTGCAGGATTCATAGACACAACAACTGCGACATACCGCACATAACATGAACGCCGAATTTTTGCATGTGCATGATTTTTCAGTGTTTCTGCTGCGAAACGAACTTTGATTCCATTAATAAATGTTCTAATGCATTACGTAATTTAGCACCGCCCCATACGTAACAAAGCATATGTCCAAATATTTGCACAGGAGACTAATGGTGTATGATTAATTGAAATTTTATGCAATTTTCTCTGTATGTTCGACGACGTAAGCAGAATTTTTCATTCGTTTTATACAGTTCTTACCAATGGCCTTGCCACGGTGGTGACACCGGTTCTCGTTACATCACCTAAGTTAAATGCTGTCGGGCTTGGCTAACACTTGGAAGGTCAGCGTCCAGGTCTGCCGAGCGCTGATGGCAAGTGTGGTGCACTTAGCACTTGTGAGGCTAACTGAGGACCTATATGATGGAGGAGTAGCAGCTCCATTCACGGAAACCGACAATGGCCGTCAGAGTGCTGTGCTGACTACGTGACTCTCTGTATATACATCTGGTGACGCCTCAGGTCTGAGGATGACACGGCGGCCGGTCGGCAAATCTGGGCCTTCAAGGCTTGTTTGGATGATGTTTGTTTGTCTTTTATGCGGCTCTAATATAAACCTGGATTGAGAAAAACAGTACTTTTAGCAGCTTGAATGCTAGCGACTGTACAAAGTATACGGATAAGCCTAAAATTTTCCAAATCTGTTTACTTGTAAACGATCGAAATCTACGTCTCCCTCTCTAAATTTATTGAATTCCTACTCCGGCCCTACACGCTCTCTCAGTATGAATGTAATATGTGTGGGGAGCTTCGTACAGTGCCCCCCTGAGCTATGCATGCGCAGTTCATCACCCTCTCTCCCCTGGCTACCCCCCACCACCCCGCCTCCCCTCGTCGCGGAAATTCTTTTGTACTGACAAGCAGGGGATATTGTAGCTGCTCACGCACGTCATGTTCTAAGTCAGTTAACTTGCGACATTCTGCCGTGTTCACCACATAGCTATCACCACCACACTACTCAGATTGAAAATTAAGTGAATAGATAAAATAGAAAGGGAAGAAGTACTGATAAGTATAGGAGAGACAATAATTGGAGCGAATTTCACGAAGCATAGCAGATCGGAGATCACACAAAAATTCTGTTTTCCACGACCAGCAGTGTTTAGCGTGGATGCGCAGTATTACAGAGGCAATGTGCCCAGCACAGCGAATGGGGATGCAGGAAGACTCCAAGTGTGTGACGTCACGTCACTTAAGGACAATAATATGGGATCATCGACGGTCTGTTGCGGGTCAGGCCGCTGTTGGTGTTCTTGTGGGAACCATTTCTAATACCACTGTGCGAAGACAAAGGCATGTCGTCGACAATTCCTGTCTCTCTGCATCTCCTCGATGTCGGAACGTCATGGCTTTGGTTCACTTAGAGACGCCTGGACACTTCCCTTGTCAAGAGTCCCTTAAAAAATTTGTGGTAAGGTACTAAAGGACCAAACTTCTGAGGTGATCGGAATGCCCTTCCTGGCACAAAGTAACAATGAGGACGCGATCGACCCGCGGTTTGACCTTCTAGGCATGGTTGACCTACAGACAACACGAGCTGTGTACGTCCTTCCTGGTGGAATGACTGGAACCGACCGGTTGTCGGACCCCCGTCTAATAGGCACTGGTCATGCATGGTTGTTTGCATCTTTTGGCGGATTTAGTGACATCTTTGAACATTGTGAATATTGTATCGCAGACACAATCCCTTTGACTGTTCAGAGATGTCACTAAACCCGCCAAAAGATGAAAACAACGATGCATGAGCAGCGCCTATTGGACGGGGATCCGACAGCCGATCAGTTCCAGTCATTCCACCAGGAAGGACGTCACAGCTCGTGTTGTCTGTAGGTCAACCATGCCTATAAGGTCAATACCGCGGGTCGATGGAGTCCTCATTGTTACAACGGTCAAAGGGACAGTGTCTGCGATACAATATTCACAATCAACGTCTATCTTCAGGAGTTCTGGAAAAAGGGGTGATGCAAAACGTTCTTTGATGTGTGTAGTATTTGCTGAAATGACTACAAGTAATTTTATAAATTCCTGATTTCCTCAATCTGTCTGCAGGTTGTACTATGTCATGGACCAGTTAAGTTCTTGTTGGTGGCAAAAGTGTTTCTTTTGTCTGTGTTTTTTAAAACTTGTGAATTTTGTCTGAGATAACTACTAAATATGGTATCATTAAATACTTAACTTTTTCCATGTTGTGTGGACGGGGCAGCCATGTTACGTTGTTTACTTTTGGTTTTAGTTATGCATTGTGAAAATGCATCTATTTCATGTTCATGATAGTCATTGCTGTGTGCAATGCATTTGGTAGTGTTCGTTTCCGTCTGATAGGCAGCAGAATTGCGTGGGAATTCCTGTGCTCTGTTTAAGAAGGATCTTAGTGCAGCTTGTTTATGTCAGCCTGAGTGCGTGGAAGATTTATTAATGAGAATGTCTGTGTTTGTTCGTTTTTAGTGATGTGTTGGTTATGGTGTCTCAAAAATTTATGTAGTTATCCTTCTGGTGTTCTATGGTGAAACGGATGTTACTGTGTAAGTTATTGGACCAGTTTAAGACAGTTTCTATTTCTTCATTAGTTCCATTGTATACAATGAATATGTCATCTACATATCTGCAGTAGTGCACAGTTTTCTGAATAATTATGTCGTCGTTGTTCAGAAGTTTATTTTTGTGGTGATAAATGAAAATTTCTGTAGTAATCCCATTGAGGGGACTTCCCATTGGTAGGCACACATCCTGTTTGTACATTCTGCCACTGAGTTTAAAATAAGTGCGGGAGAGGACAACCTCCAGCAATTTTACTCGTTCAACTAATTTAGCTGTGGACGTAGCTTGACATTTTGATAAATTTTGTCTCATTATATCTATGGATTCTTTGATGGGCGTACTGCTGTAAAGTTAACAATGTCAAGGGAAATGAGCTTAGCCATTGCGTGGAATCTGAACGTCTTTGATGCCTTGAACTGCTTGGTAACTATTTTTCACTGAAAAGGAGTTTTCTAATTTGTATTGGTTTTGCAACATTGAGTGTAACTTTCTCATAACTTTGTAGCCTGGACTGTTCATAGAATTGACAGTAGGTCTGACACGGTCATTACCTTCACGGATATTTGGTTGGGCCTATAGCTTTGGAGCTGCTGGGTTCATGATTGTTAATCTGAGTCTCCTCCTTTGTTATGAAGATACATGTTTCACTCAAATGCTTAGTTAGCTTACAGCTAGACATCTGAGTGAGCCATATGATATTTCTTGTATATGATTATTATGAAAGAAGTGTCTTATTTACATATTCAAATCTGTCGATGATAACTGCTGTAGCGCCTTTAACATATTTAACTGCCAGTGTATTGCCCTCATTGTTTCTTATTGTTGCTTACAAGTAACTGGTTCTCTTCTTTAGCTTCTTTTATTCGATTTTTGTTTAGGTGTTCTTCAATTTATTTATCTTGTGACCTATTAAAGTTTCTTCATTTTTAGTTACTTTGGCTATATCAGCTGTTATCTTAACTGAACATATGATATCTTTAACGTTACGCTGATTAAGTTTTGGTTTTAAGTTTTGCTTAAGGCCTTTATTAGCAGAGAAAATTCATTGTTACGGAAGTGACTGTTTGTATAATTGACTACTGTTTGGCAGAAATTTGTGAGAGCTCTAGCTTTTTGATGCTGGCGAAGAAGTTATTGTTTGGCTGTCTGAGTTGACATGGTCTCTTCAGGCATGTTGCATTAATCCTGCTGTAATTATCTTGTAGAGCTTCATCTACGACAATTTGGAAGTAAGGTACTTGAGATGACTGGGTGAGAAGTAGCAATTCTAACTGCAGTTCATAGCTAACATATTTAAGTGATTTCTCGTTTTTGTACTGATGTTTTGCTTCAGTTCCCAACCAGATTTTGTCGTCTTACTTTTGTGCCCACTTGGCAGAGAATGAACCGTTATTTGTTTTTAGTTTTACGTATTTTAGAGTCAAATCTTGTCTCTAAAAGATTTTGTTAAACTTTATACTTAGATTACTATTAACTATTTACATTTTAATGGTTTTGTATACCTGAAGTACTCGAACAGCTTGGTTTGTGGTACCATATTTATGAGTCATCTCAAGCAAAATAGCCGAGTTTAAAAACACAGATATCATGATCACTTTTGCCAATAATAATAAGAAGGAAACTGGTCCATGACATAGGCTAGCTCAGCATACAGACAAACTGAGCACACCAGGAATGTATAAAATTATATGTAGTCAGTACAGCAAACAATATATTGGCCAAACTTTAAAACGATTGTAAAGAACACACTGACTGTTTCAGACCGCATAAAGCTAACAAATCAGCTATAGCAAAATATACACGTGAAACTAGACACAGTGTTGCAATAGATAAGGACCTCAAAGTACTACATACTTTGGAAAAGAGATGGAGAATGGACATCTTGGAAGAAATGAAAGTATTCATCTATGGCCTAAATGAAATGTCACAGTTCAAAAATTCACACTCCTTTGCGAGTCTGAATTCAGTACTCTTAGAATAGTAAGTACATTTTACAGATCCCAGAAATTTCCTTGTAATTCTGTAAATAAAAAGTATTTACTTTGTCACTTATATTATGAAATTGTCACAGTCGCTCATATTGTAGTATATTACACTAGCCACCATTGGCGCTACGACACCAAGACATGCAGAAGACATTGCTAGCGACAACACCAGGATCGACATATCGATAGTTAAATCGATACTAGCTATGTTTTTAACGCCACCGTCTGATGGCTCTGCAAGTTTGTTTTCTGTATCGTGTTTTAAAGGCACCGTTGTGAAATCTACGAAAACTGGTAAAGAAGTCCAAAAGAGCCAAGGAAATAGCGATACGTCAATACATCTCACTTCTACGCCACAAGAACAAACTGAGTGTTTTACAAAATTATCGTGTGAGCAGAAGTCCAATACACAAAGCGACACGCCTCTTACTAGGTTACCCTACTGTCTCTCCCCACAGGACGATCACAGCAGTCATATAAAGAACTTTAATATCTATATAAACATCTGTCAAATGTTTGTGTAATGGTAAAGTAGCTTCATAATAAGGTATCACCTCGAAACACATCGCTAAATAAATAATTCAGTTCTCAACCAATCTTGTAACTGGTAGCGGTGCTTGAAAATCTGTCCGCAGCTCGTGGTCGTGCGGTAGCGTTCTCGCTTCCCACGCCCGGGTTCCCGGGTTCGATTCCCGGCGGATTCAGGGATTTTCTCTGCCTCGTGATGACTGGGTGTTGTGTGCTGTCCTTAGGTTAGTTGGGTTTAAGTAGTTCTAAGTTCTAGGGGACTGATGACCACAGATGTCAAGTCCCATAGTGCTCAGAGCCATTTTGAAAATCTTTTCACGGTATAAGGCTCCTGAAATCGCTCTATAACGGTTCTGGCGCTTAGACAGGGACTATTGTACTGCTGAAAAACTACGTCACTGTCGAAGCTGAAGGTGTTTGTGGAAACGACCAGCGACCTAGGGCAGAAAAAAGCGTGATTCACCCAAAGAGCCGATCCGTTTCCACTGACCGACGGTCGATTCCCGATGGTACCGTGCTTTCTGCAATCGTAATTGACGACGTCGTTGCGTCAACATGTGAACAGGTAGGGGTGGTTGCTGCGGACCAAGTTCAGTGATGTACGATGAACAGCTCTTTCGGCAGAGATGTCGCGGATCACCGTTTATGCAACTTTATGGAATAGACAGATCTCCGAGCCCCATGTTCTGTGAAGAGTCGTGAACGTCTAGTCATTCTGTGCCTAGTGGGAGTTTCAAGGCCCTTATTACTCTTTCCGCAGATGCTAGCGACGATAGGACGTGAACATTCTATCAGCTCCGCCGTTTTCGAGATACTCGTGCACCGGCTCTGCGTTAACAATACAATCTGCCTCTTGTTGTGGCTGATCAGCGTAATTTTGTTGTAATCGTCATATATACCCTTTTAATACAACGTAGTACCGCTGTCAGATATGTGTCAATTAAATGAAATTAAATATAACGAATAATAATTTCCACACATTTCAGGGTTCACGTTTGAAATGGTGGCTAGCTGTGATGCCAAAGTTTAGCTGCGAGACCTCCTTTGTCCTACCACGTAATGAACAATTAAATTGTTAACTGAATACTCCATACAACGATAACTGTGACGTTATTCTTCGTGCATGGAATGGTTATGCAAAATGGAATTAATGAAACTTTTCTCGTTTATGTTTGTTGAAAGCTACGGCTAATTTTTCTCAGGGCGCTATCACCAATAATAGCATACATATCCCAACTTGAAGACATCAGTTCAAAATGGTTCAAATGGCTCTGAACACTATGGGACTTAACTTCTGAGGTCATCAGCCCCTAGAACTTAGAGCTACTTAAACCTAACTAACCTAAGGACATCACACACACCCTTGCCCGAGGAAGGATTCGAACCTGCGACCTTAGCGGTCGCGCGGTTCCAGACTGTAGCGCCTAGAACCGCTCGGCCACCCCAGCCGGCGAAGATATCAGTCCCACTCCGTTTTTAATATTACGCGATAATACATCGAAACAATGCTTAGTAATTTCTTCTGTGTGGCTGGATGCTTCAAGATAGCTGCCTATGGCAGAGTAAGCATTCATTGATATCGTTATTAATTAAAAACTGTACCTCAGGCCTAATTTGAATTGAAAAATACTACAAAACGCCGTTTTCAGACTATCAAGATTATTTTTTTTATACTTTTAGTATTGTATGACTGTTGGAAGATGTTATATAATCTTTGTCATTAATGGCGTCGCCACATTAATGAGCCTACACAAAAAAGGCCTGAGCAACATTTAATTATTACGCACTGAATCATATACAGGATAGGTACTCGCTACTGACAAAAACACACACTGCAATTATTAATCTCAGTATATATATATATATATAATTCTAGCAGAATACAAAGTAGACAACAAAACACGGGCTATCATAGAGCAAACTTTAACCAACACGACCTCCAAAGTAAAGTTCTGTGGGGAACTATCAGAGCCCTTTGAAATTCGCACAGGTGTCCGACAAGGCGATGGGCTCTCACATCTCCTTTTGAATCTGGTGTTAGATAAGGTCATAAAAGAATGGGAAACATCACAACAGGGGATAACCTTAGGAAACCTACAGATTAAATGCCTGGCTTTTGCAGACGATTTGGCGATTGTCACGAAAGGTGTAAAGGAAACAAAAGACGCTATCGAAAAACTGCACGAAATCGCTTCCAAAACTGGACTACAGATCTCTTACGAAAATACACAGTTTATGAGCACAAAGAAACTCTCATCTCTGAACACAAAGTATGGCACGATTTACAAAATGGCAAACTTCAAATACCTCGGTGAAACACTACAAATGAGTGGACATAACAGAGACTCAAACGAAGAAAGAAAGACTAAACTGGACAAGGCATACAAAGTAGTGTGGAATCATTACAACAAGAAATCTATCTCACAAAAAGCCAAATTACGCCATTACGACACGGTGGTGCTCCCCGAGGCACTATATGCAGCACAGACCACACTAATCGTAGGGCATACACGTATCAGACAATTAGAAAAAGTAGAACGGAAAATACTTAAGAAAATATTTGGCGCAACTAACAACAACGGAATATGGATCAAGAAACCTACAGAGGAATTGTACAAACATACGGAGACAATCACAGAAAAGATTGGAAAACGCAGACTACAATTCTATGGACACCTATATAGAATGTCATCACACAGGCTGACCAAACAGATCTTTGACTGGGTAACCACTAGAAACAACAAATGGGTGGCAGAGGTAGAAAACGACCTGAACAAACTCAACATAACAGCAGACACAATAAATGACAGAATAAAATTCAGAAACATCATTAAGAAAAGTAAACTACATGAGATACAATATGACAAACGAACAGGCACAAAATGGGCCGAAGAACGAAAGCAAGATCACAGCCAGAAGATGAAAGAAATATGGGCAATCAAAAAGGCAATCAAGATGAAGCCGAAGACACAAAGCCGACAAGAAGCATGGACAGAGGACCGGAAACAGAAACCCAGCGAGCGAATGAGGGAAGTTTGGGCAGCAAGGACGGCAGCAAAAGAAACTGGCCATGTAGTTTAGTCCAAATGCGCTCTTTAATGGCAAAACACCAATAATAATAATATGTATATATACTGACAAAAACACTCACTGCAATTATTAATCACTGCCTAAATTTTGATAAATAATCAGCATTGGCGGCCGAAGACTTCCGGCATAAGAAGTCAGCCTCATTCCGCCAACGGCCTTGTCAAAGAGAGCGGAAGAGCGGATAGAGGTTCAGGGCACTCTCTTGTCCTAGGGGTGGGAAATTGCCCCTAAAGGCGGAAGAATCAGCCATGATCAACGACATGAAGATGCAGAAGGCAATGGAAACCACTGCATTAAAGACATGTAACGTGTATCCACAGGACATGTGGCCTCTAATAGTGTCATGACGATCTCTCCATTGGCAAAAGATTCCGGAATAGCCCCCATTCGGATCTCCGGGAGGGGACTGCCAAGGGGGAGGTTACCATGAGAAAAAGATTGAATAATCAACGGAAAGATAACGTTCTACGAGTCGGGGCGTGGAACGTCAGAAGCTTGAACGTGGTAGGGAAACTAGAAAATCTGAAAAGGGAAATGCAAAGGCTCAATCTAGATATAGTAGGGATCAGTGAAGTGAAGTGGAAGGAAGACAAGGATTTCTGGTCAGATGAGTATCGGGTAATATCAACAGCAGCAGCAAATGGTATAACAGGTGTAGGATTCGTTATGAATAGGAAGGTAGGGCAGAGGGTGTGTTACTGTGAACAGTTCAATGACCGGGTTGTGTAATCAGAATCGACAGCAGACCAACACCGACAACAATAGTTCAGCTATACATGCCGACGTCGCAAGCTGAAGATGAACAGATAGAGAAAGTGTATGAGGATATTGAAAGGGTAATGCTGTATGTAAAGGGGGGAGAAAATCTAATAGTCATGGGCGACTGGAATGCAGTTGTAGGGGAAGGAGTAGAAGAAAAGGTTACAGGAGAATATGGGCTTGGGACAAGGAATGAAAGAGGAGAAAGACTAATTGAGTCCTGTAACAAGTTTCAGCTAGTAATAGCGAATACCCTGTTCAAGAATCACTAGAGGAGGAGGTATACTTAGAAAAGGCCGGGAGACACGGGAAGATTTCAGTTAGATTACATCATGGTCAGACAGAGATTCCGAAATCAGATACTGGATTGTAAGGCGTACCCAGGAGCAGATATAGACTCAGATCACAGTATAGTAGTGATGAAGAGTAGGCTGAAGTTCAAGACATCAGTCAGGAAGAATCAATACGCAAAGAAGTGGGATACGGAAGTACTAAGGAATGACGATATACGTTTGAAGTTCTCTAACGCTATAGATACAGCAATAAGGAATAGCGCAGTAGGCAATACAGTTGAAGAGGAATGGACATCTCTAAAAAGGGCCATCACAGAAGTTGGGAAGGAAAACATAGGTACAAAGAAGGTAGCTGCGTAGAAACCATGGGTAACAGAAGAAATACTTCAGTTGATTGATGAAAGGAGGAAGTACAAACATGTTCCGGGAAAATCAGGAATACAGAAATACAAGTCACTGAGGAATGAAATAAATAGGAAGTGCAGGGAAGCTAAGACGAAATGGCTGCAGGAAAAATGTGAAGACATCGAAAAAGATATTATTGTCGGAAGGACAGACTCAGCATACAGGAAAGTCAAAACAACTTTTGGTGGCATTAAAAGCAACGGTGGTAACATTAAGAGTGCAACGGAAATTCCACTGTTAAATGCAAAGGAGAGAGCAGATAGGTGGAAAGAATACTTTGAAAGCCTCTATGAGGGTGAAGATTTGTCTGATGTGATAGAAGAAGAAACAGGAGTCGATTTAGAAGAGATAGGGGATCCAGTATTAGAATCGGAATTTAAAAGAGCTTTGGAGGACTTACGGTCAAATAAGGCAGAAGGGATAGATAACATTCCATCAGAATTTCTAAAATCATTGGGGGAAGTGGCAACAAAACGACTATTCACGTTGGTGTGTAGGATATATGAGTCTGGCGATATACCATCTGACTTTCGGAAAAGCATCATCCACACAATTCCGAAGACGGCAAGAGCTGACAAGTGCGAGAATTATCGCACAATCAGCTTAACAGCTCATGCATCGAATCTGCTTACAAGAATAATACACAGAAGAATGAAAAAGAAAATTGAGAATGCGCTAGGTGATGATCAGTTTGGCTTTAGGAAAAGTAAATGGACGAGAGAGGCAATTCTGACGTTACGGCTAATAATGGAAGCAAGGCTAAAGAAAAATCAAGACACTTTCATAGGATTTGTCGACCTGGAAAAAGCGTTCGACAATATAAAATGGTGCAAGCTGTTCGAGATCCTGAAAAAAATAGGGGTAAGGTATAGGGAGAGACGGGTTATATACAATATGTACAACAACCAAGAGGGAATAATAAGAGTGGACGATCAAAAACGAAGTGCTCCTATCAAGAAGGGTGTAAGACAAGGCTGTAGCCTTTCGCCCCTACTCTTCAATCTGTACATCGAGGAAGCAATGATGGAAATAAAAGAAAGGTTCAGGAGTGGAATTAAAGTACAAGGTGAATGGATATCAATGATACGATTCGCTGATGACATTGCTATCCTGAGTGAAAGTGAAGAAGAATTAAATGATCCGCTGAACGGAATGAACAGTCTAATGAGTACAAAGTAGGGTTTGAGAGTAAATCGGAGAAAGACGAAGGTAATGAGAAGTAGTAGAAATGAGAACAGCGAGAAACTTAACATCAGGATTGATGGTCACGAAGTCAATGAAGTTAAGGAATTCTGCTACCTAGGCAGTAAAATAACCAATGACGGACGGAGCAAGGAGGACATCAAAAGCAGACCCGCTATGGCAAAAAAGGCATTTCTGGCCAAGAGAAGTCTACTAATATCAAATACCGGCCTTAATTTGAGGAAGAAATTTCTGAGGATGTACGTCTGGAGTACAGCATTGTATGGTAGTGAAACATGGACTGTGGGAAAACCGGAACAGAAGAGAATCGAAGCATTTGAGATGTGGTGCTATAGACGAATGTTGAAAATTAGATGGACTGATAAGGTAAGGAATGAGGAGGTTCTACGCAGAATCGGAGAGGAAAAGAATATGTGGAGAACACTGATAAGGAGAAGGGACAGGATGATAGGACATCTGCTAAGACATGAGGGAATGACTTCCATGGTACTAGAGGGAGCTGTAGTGGGCAAAAATCGTAGAGGAAGACAGAGATTGGAATACGTCAAGCAAATAATTGCGGACGTAGGTTGCAAGTGCTACTCTGAGATGAAGAGGTTAGCACAGCAAAGGAATTCGTGGCGGGCCGCATCAAACCAGTCAGTAGACTGATGTCCAAAAAAAAAAAAAATGTTTCTACTACAAATAATTGCATCAGTCACAGACTGTGAAAATTAACGTCCGTCAGCCACAACAGCAGAATCGATAAGACAATGAAACAAGAAAATCTCATTCTTCATCTACAAAAGAACACAGATAATAATTAGAAAGAAATGAAAACCCTCAGCTGCTTACAGGCGTTGACATACGTCAACGAGGACATATGAAATTGTGTGCCCCGACCGGGACTCGAACCCGGGATCTCCTGCTTTAATGGCAGACGCTCTAGCCATCTTTTTTTTTTTCTTTTTTAAATTTTGTACGTTGTTGATCGTTGTGTTTGGTCGTTGTGGAAGTCACCTGACATCCATTCAAGTTCGTTTGTTGATCCTTCCACTCAGTTGTTTTTACTACAGAGGCCAACCAACTCTCTGACCGAACACGCTGAGCTACCGTGCCGGCATCCATCTGAGCCACCGAGGACACAGAGGATAGTGCGACTGCAGAGATTTATCTCTGCCACGCCTCCCGCGAAACCCACATTCTCATCGTATTGTCCCGCACTACATTCGTAGTGCCCCCGCCCATTGTACTCGTTACTCGCGGCGCGTTGCCGATTCCCGTAAGACCTCGGGCACTGTTTGTGCATTCGCACAGAAGAAGAAGATGGTCAAGTGGACGGTGCCCGAAAGAACAGATACCATCTTAGTATATATACAGATAATAATGTTTGTAATTCTGATAGTGCAGATAACGCTTCTTCATTCTTAAGTCTCTGGAATTTTTACTACTATTTTTTCTGCCGGAGGCAATGCTATAGTCCGTAAGAGTTGAAACGTCCCCTTAGAAAAATTAATGAATTACTGTGCTGGTAAACCCCTTACGTTGTTTGATTTTCAAACAGCTGAGCAAAACTTAACGTACTCAGACATTTCTCTCTTTACTTATTCTGATCATCACTAAACTGACACACAATATTTTTTAGCCCAACGCAATCTGACTTTCAATAATCCCTACAAAAGAATGGCCCTGACTAACAATAACCTATACGTTTCATGAATCACTTACCTCATAAAAATTATCCTTACTCGAACTACTGCAATACAGCGAGCGCCAATACTGCCAGCTAAATAAAAGATTCTAAAACTAACTACTGATAGGCATAGTTAGCAAATGAAAGATTTTGATAGAGAACAAACGATGTATTCACCTTAATAGTGTTCCATAGTCATATATATATATATATATATATATATATATATATATATATATATATATATATATATATATATATAGAGTGTTACAAAAAGGTACGGCCGAACTTTCAGGAAACATTACTCACACACAAATAAAGAAAAGGTGTTATGTGGACATGTGTCCGGAAACGCTTAATTTCCATGTTAGAGCTCATTTTAGTTTCGTCAGTATGTACCGTACGTTCTTGATTCACCGCCAGTTGGCCCAATTGAAGGTAGGTAATGTTGACTTCGATGCTTGTGTTGACATGCGACTCATTGCTCGACAGTACTAACATGAAGCACATCAGTACGTAGCATCAACAGGTTAGTGTTCATCACGAACGTGGTTTTGCAGTCAGTGCAATGTTTACAAATGCGGTGTTGGCAGATGCCCATCTGATGTATGGATTAGCACGGGGCAATAGCCGTGGCGCGGTACGTTTGTATCGTGACAAATTTCCAAAACGAAGGTGTCCCGACATGAAGACGTTCGAAGCAATTGATCGGCGTCTTAGGAAGCACGGAACATTCCAGCCTATGACTCGCGACTGGGGAAGACCTATAACGACGAGGACACCTGCAATGGACGTGGCAATTCTTCGTGAAGTTGACGATAACCCTAATGTCAGCGTCAGAGAAGTTGCTGCTGTACAAGGTAACGTTGACCACGTCACTGTATGGAGAGTGCTACGGGAGAACCAGTTGTTTCCGTACCATGTACAGCGTGTGCAGGCACTGTCAACAGCTGACTGGCCTCCACGGGTACACTTCTGCCAATGGTTCGTCCAACAATGTGTCAATCCTCATTTCAGTGCAAATGTTCTCTTTACGGATAAGGCTTCATTCCAACGTGATCAAATTGTAAATTTTCACAATCAACATCTGTGGGCTGACGAGAATTCGCACGCAATTGTGTAATCACGTCATCAACACAGATTTTCTGTGAACGTTTGGGCAGGCATTGTTGGTAATGTCATGATTGGGCCCCATGTTCTTCCACCTACACTCAATGGAGCACGTTATCATGATTTCATACATGTGCTGCTAGAACATGTGTCTTTACAAGCACGACACAACATGTGGTTCATGCACGATGGAGCTCCTGCACATTTCCGTCGAAGTGTTCGTACGCTTCTCAACAACAGATTCTGTGACCGATGGATTGGTAGAGGCGGACCAATTCCATGGCCTCCAAGCTCCCCTGGCCTCAAACCTCTTGAATTTCATTTATGGGGGCATTTGAAAGCTCTTGTCTACGCAACCCCGGTACCAAATGTAGAGACTCTCCGTGCTCGTATTGTGGACGTCTGTGATACAATACGCCATTCTCCAGGGCTGCATCAGCGCATCAGGGATTCCATGCGACGGAGGGTGGATGCATGTATCCTCGCTAACGGAGGACATTTTAAACATTTCCTGTAACAAAGTGTGTTGCTGTGTGTTTCCATTCCATGATTAATGTGATTTGAAGAGAAGTAATAAAATGAGCTCTAACATGGAAAGTAAGCGTTTCCGGACACATGTCCACATTACATATTTTCTTTCTTTGTGTGTGAGGAATGTTTCCTGAAAGTCTGGCCGTACCTTTTTGTAACACCCTTTATATACAGAAAATAGTGTTTGTAATTCTGATAGTGCAGATAACGCTTCTTCATTCTTAAGTCTTTTGAAGTTTTACTACTATTTATTTTGCCGGAGGCAATGCTATATTCCGTAAGAGTTGAAACGTTCCCTTAGAAAAGTTAATGAATTACTGTGCTGGGAAACGCCTTACGTTATTTGATTTTCAAACAGCTGGGAAAAACTGAACGTACTGACATCTCTCTCTTTACTTATTCAGATCATCACTAAACTGACACACAATATTTTTAGCGCGACGCAATCTGACTTTCAACAATCCCTACAAAAGAATGACCCCGACTAACAACATCCTACACGTTTCATGAATCACTTACCACACAAAATTCTTCCTTACTCGAACTGAAGCAATACAGTGAGCGCCAATACTGCCAGCTAAATAAAGATTCTAACTACTGTAGGCACTAACTACTGATAGGCATAGTTAGCAAATGAAAGATTTTGATAGAGAACAAAGAATGTATTTACCTTAATAGTGTTCAAAAGTCATAAAATATACAGGGTGAGTCACCTAACATTACCGGTGGATATATTTCGTAAACCACATCAAATACTGACGAATCGATTCCACAGACCGAACGTGAGGAGAGGGGCTAGTGTAATTGGTTAATACAAACCATAAAAAATGCACGGAAGTATCTTTTTTAACACAAACCTACGTTTTTTTAAATGGAACCCCGTTAGTTTTGTTAGCAAATCTGAACGTATACACAAATACGTAATCAGTGCCGTTTGTTGCATTGTAAAATGTTAATTACATCCGGAGATATTGTAACCTAAAGTTGACGCTTGAGTACCACTCCTCCGCTGTTCGATCGTGTGTATGGGAGAGCACCGAATTACTAGGGATCCAAAGGGAACGGTGGTGGACCTTAGGTACAGAAGAGACTGGAACAGCACATTACGTCCACATGCTAACACCTTTTTGTTGGTCTTTTTCACTGACGCACATGTACATTTCCATGAGGGGTGAGGTACACGTACACACGTGGTTTCCGTTTTCAATTACGGAGTGGAATAGAATGTGTCCCGACATGTCAGGCCAATAGGTGTTCAATGTGGTGGCCATCATTTGCTGCACACAATTGCAATCTCTGGCGTAATGAATGTCGTACACGCCGCAGTACATCTGGTGTAATGTCGCCGCAGGCTGCCACAGTATATTGTTTCATATCCTCTGGGGTTGTAGACACATACGGTACACATTCTCCTTTAACGTACCCCACAGAAAGAAGTCCAGAGGTGTAAGATCAGGAGAACGGTCTGGCCAATTTATGCGTCCTCCACGTCCTATGAAACGCCTATCGAACATCCTGTCAAGGGTCAGCCTAGTGTTAATTGCGGAATGTGCAGGTGCACCATCATGCTGATACCACATACGTCGACGTGTTTCCAGTGGGACATTTTCGAGCAACGTTGGCAGATCATTCTGTAGAAACGCGATGTATGTTGCAGCTGTTTGGGCCCCTGCAATGAAGTGAGGACCAATGAGGTGGTCGCCAATGATTCCGCACCATACATTTACAGTCTACGGTCGCTGTCGCTCTACCTGTCTGAGCCAGCGAGGATTGTCCACGGACCAGTAATGCATGTTCCTTAGATTCACTGCCCCGTGGTTTGTGAAACCCGCTTCATCGGTAAACAGGTAGAACTGAAACGCATTCTCTGTTAATGCCCATTGACAGAATTGCACTCGATGATTAAAGTCATCACCATGTAATTGCTGATGTAGCGACACATGAAACGGGTGAAAGCGGTGACGATGCAGTATGCGCATGACACTACATTGACTCAGTCCACCGGCTCTCGCAATGTCCCGTGTACTCATGTGTGGGTTCATGGCAACAGCAGCTAACACAGCAACTGCACCTGCTTCCCCTGTGACGGGCCTGTTACGGACCCGTTTGCGTGCTACGATCATACCTGTTGCATACAGTTGGCGGTAGATGTTTTGCAATGTGCGGCACGTTGGATGCTCTCTGTCCGGGTACCGTTCTGCATACACCCTGCAGGCTTCAGCTGCATTTCGTCGACACTCGCCATAGATGAGTATCATCTCCGCCTTTTCAGAGTTCGAAAACACCATGGTCACATTTCCCACAACACTATACTATCACAGACGTCTGGTGACACGGTGTACTACAGTTGGTCTGCGTGCGGAGACGAATGCAGAATAACAGTAGCAGCAAGCGCTACATGCGGACACTGCGACAGCTAGACCAAACCACAACAGTGCACTACAGCCACACTCGTAAACACGGTCGTCATCGTAAACATGTCCCTGCAGATGCTGCTCGCCGGCCGTGGCCCGTGTTTGTTACAACACGCAACTGAACGTCGGAGGTTTCAAGCGTCAACTTTAGGTTACAATATCTCCGGATGTAATTAAGATTTTACAATGCAACAAACGGCACTGATTACGTATTTGTTAATATGTTCAGATGTGCTAACAAAACTAACGTGGTTCCATTTAAAAAACGTAGGTTTGTGTTAAAAAACATACCACCCCATATATATATATATATATATATATATATATATATATATATATATATATATATGTTCATGACATCCAGTCTTACAAATTTACTCTCTCTGACGGACACACGTCCAGATCATCCGCTCTCAAAACTCCGCCATCTCACTCCCCACATAAACCACTGCTGGCGGCTCACCTCCAACTGCGCAACGCTACGCGCTATTCACATCCAACTGCCCAACACTACAATAGCGAATATTCCATCAATGGCAACCAGCCAGTGATTTTCATATAGAGCGCTACGTGGCGTTACCAACATAAAAACCTAAGCAGCCTACTTACAGAGTGGTGGACCGGCGGCGATTTTAGTGAAGGGCTTCAGGTTTACGTCGGCAAAGAACCGGAGGGCAGATAGGAAAGAACTCCGCGAGAGAGAGAACCCATCGAGTCCACGTTCAGGAGAGAAAGAGTGAAGTCGGCCGGAAATTAATTAAGAGCGCAGCTCCCTGTAGGGCAGTAGTTTGGGCGTCGTCCACCAGGAAACTTCTCCTTCCGCCTCCCTCCCCCGCCACTCCCACACAAGCGCAGTGACCTCACCCACCCACACCCGCCCACCCGCGAGATCTCGTGGAGAGCGTGGAAGGGGGAATCTGCCATGTCAGATCTTGGCTCCAGGGGGGGGGGGGACACAACGTAGGTTTTATGTCACAAGCTCATCTTAGCAGATGTCATGTTGTTTGAATTCGTATAGAGAGTGTACCATAATTCATGTTACACACTTAGCGGACTCAGTAGATCAAGTTTTTCACAGGAATCCATGTCCGGAAAGTCACTCAGCGACGCTACAGAGTGTCAATGTTACAGGAGCTGGTGCCTTTAAATGTATGTATATACGATGCGTTTCCGTGATGATGTTACACCCTTCTAGGATGATGGAGACTGATAAATGTTCCAATTTGAGGTAAGGGCCCCTGCACCGGAAACGAATGAGTCGAAAGCTGTAAGCGAAAACACTTCAAATACCTCTGTCAGTGGAATGCTCTGTTCTTGCTAATATTGTAGAGTAGGCACCTTTCAGAGGTTGTAGTATGCACTAAAACAAGAAAAATGTGTAGTTAACATGGTCTCTAAACATACATACCGTAAGAGCTATGGCCACTTGTCGAATACAGGAGATGTGTTTCACAACAGATAAGTTTTACAAGTTCTCATACTTCCACAGGTATGGATTTTAGAGCCCATGTTTACTCTTGTTTACTCTTGAAGTGGTCCGTACTACCGCCTCTAAAAGTTAGATACCCTACACTCTTAGCAACAACAGTAGCGGTACATGCAATTCCACGGTCAGAGGTATCAGAATGATTTTCGATTGTAACTTTCGTTTGTTTCCGAAACAGGGACCTTTACCCAAAATTGACACACTTATCCGTCTCTATCCTCCTTTAAAGTTAGTAACATCATCATAGGATCACCATGTATATACATTCGTTTACAGGCGCCGGCGCCTATAACTTTGACGCTCTGTAGCGTCGTTTAATGACGTTTCCAGACATGGGTACCAATGTGAAACTTGATTCACTAAGTACCCTCCACGGCCACTAGAAGTGTATAACATGAATGTGAAACACCGTGAGCTTCGTATTACACTGAAGTGCCAAGGAAACAGGTATAGGCATGCGCACAGGGTGTTCATAAAGTTCGGGAACACTTTCAATTATTTATTGCACAAGAACCAAACATTGTACGGATCTCATACATGTGTCGTTTTGAAGAGAAACCCTGAAAGTGTTTTTTTTTTTTTTTCATTTATACCGCCACTGTGTAGTTTGTTAATTAGCCGATAGTCAGCGCTAGTCGCAAACATGGTGAGTTCAGCTGCGGAGCGATCTTTCTGTGTGTTGGAGCTCGACAAAAACAAGTAGGCTACAGCTGTTCAACGGATGTTTAGAACCAAGTACGGTAAGAAGCCACCAACAAGGAAGGCCATTTACCACTGGTAAAACAAATTCGTTACGGCGGGTAGCATGTGCCCATCCAAGAGAAGCGGACGTCCCAGTGTGAGTGAAGTGAATGTGGAACGCATACGAGAGACATTCATAAGGAGTCCAAAGAAATCGCTGAGCCGTGCTTCCCGTGAACTCAAAATGGCTCCAGTGACAGTGTGGAAAGTCCTGCGACAGAAGCTGTCTGCGAAACCATTCAAACTGGAGCTAGTGCAGAAGCTCAATGACGACGACAAGGACGAGTGTTTTGAGTTTTGTTAGCAGTTCAACAATTGAACGAGGGTGGGGATGGCATGGTAAGTCGCTTAACTTTTAGCGACGAAACCACTTTTCACACTAATGGGAAAGTGAACTTGCATTGTTGTCGAATCTGGGGTACAAAGCATCCACGCGAATGCATTGAATTTCAGCGTGATTCCCCAAAGGTAAATATTTTTTGTGCCTTATCACGTCGAAAACTGTACGGGCCAGTCTTCTTCGCCTAGAGCACTGTCACTGGATATTCGTACTTAAACTTGTTGCAGCAATTGCTGATGCCTCAAATGCCATCGGACTCTCAGTTCATCTTTCAGCAGAATAGAGCTCCACCCCATTTTCATCCTGAAGTTCGTGGGTACCTGAACACGGAGCTGCTGCATCGATGGATTGGCCGTGTTACGGAAGGTGACGGATTTTTCATGAAATGGCATCCCCAGATCTCACTCCGTGCGGGGGCACACATTACAGATCTGGTGTATGTACCGCCTATACCACGTGATGTAGCAAAGGTCTGGGAGTGAATACGGGATATCCTTGACAAGGTTCATCTCTTCTATCACGTGAAATCCAGACCACGCCCACCTTCCACGGTATTTAGGCCGTACTTCGGCGTCCGACTCGTCATTCGGCAAGACGCAGCACAACTGGGAGCACCGAAGATGTCCAACGTAGCTTTGGACAAAACGTCAGGGACAGAAAGTTCCATGCAACCCGGAAGAATTTTCGGCAGCTGAAAAATCCGGTCGTGAAAGCATTCAGTGTATCATTGCCCATTCCGTCCAACTGCTCTTCCAACTCCTTTTATGTCTATGAAAGAATCACGTTGTCATCAGCAAACCTCAAGGCTTCTATTTCCTTTGCCAGAACTTTAATTCCTACTCCAATTTTTCCTTCTGTTTCCTTTATTGCTTGCTCAATGTACAGATTGATACTTCACAACCACTGCTTTCCTTTCATGCCCCTCGACTCTAACAATTACCGTCTGTTTTCCGTACAAGTTGTAATTAGCCTTCCACACCTTTCATTTTGCCCTGCTATCTTCAGAATTTCAAAGAGAGTATGCTAGTCAACATTGTCAAAAGATTCCTCTAAACGCAGAAATGCTATGAACGTATGTTTGCCTTTCCTTAACTCACCTTCTAAGAGAAGTCATGAGGTCAGTATTGCCTGACACGTTCGTACATTTCTCCGGAATTCAAACTGAACTTCCCCGAGGTAGGCTTCTACTAGTTTTCCCATTGTTCCGTAAAGAATTCGTGTTAGCATTTGCAACTTTTATCTATTACACTGATAGTTCGCTAATATTCACATTTGTCGTCACCTGCTTTCTTTGGGACATTGGATTCTTTGTGAGGGTATTTCACCTATCTCATACATCTTGCTCACAGGATGGAGGAGTTTTGTGTGGCTCGCTGGCCCAAAGCTGCACTAAGTGATCAAAAATTCCGGATAGCTGGCTGTAAATGACTTACAAGTTCGTGGCGCCCTCCATCGGTAATGCTGGGATTCAATATCGTGTTGGCCCACCCTTAGCCTTGATGGCAGCTTCCACTCTCGCAGGTATACGTTCAGTCAGGTGCTGGAAGATTTCTTGGGGAATGGCAGCCCATTCTTCACGGAGTGCTGCACTGTGGAGAGGTATCGATGTCGGTCGGTGAGGCCTGGCACGAAGTCAGCGTTCCAAAACACCCCAAAGGTGCTCTATAGAATTCAGGTCACGACTCTGTGCAGGCCAGACCATTACAGGGATGTTACAGTCGTGTAACCACTCCGACACAGGCCGTGGAATATGAACAGGTGCTGAATCGTGTTGAAAGATGCAATCGCCATCCCCGCATTGCTCTTCAAAATTGGAAAGCAAAAAGATGCTTAAAACGTCAATGTAGGCCTGTGCTGTGATAGTGCCACGCAAAACAATAAGGGGTGCAAGCCCCCTCCATGAAAAACACGACCACACCGTAGCACCACGGCCTCCGAATTTTACTGTAGGCACTACACACGCTGGCAGATGACGTTCACCGGGCATTCGCCGTACCCACATCCTGCCATCGGATCGCCACATTGTGTACCGTGATTCATCACTCCACACAACGTTTTTCCACTGGTCAATCGGCCAATGTTTACGCTCCTTACACCAAGCAAGGTGTCGTTTGACATTTACCAGCTTGACCTGTGGCTTATGAGTATCCGCTCGACCGTGAAATCCAAGTTTTCTCACCTCCCGCCTAACTGTCGTAGTACTTGTAGTGGATCATGATACATTTTCGAATTCCTGTGTGGTGGTCTGGATAGATGTCTGCCTATTACGCATTACGACCCTCATCAACTGTCGGCGGTCTCTGTCAGTCAACAGACGAGGTTGGCCTGTACGATTTTGTGCTGTACGTGTCCCTTCACGTTTCCACTTCACTATCACATCGGAAACAGTGGACCTATGGATTTTTTAGGAGTGTGAAAATCTCAAGTACAGATGTATGATGCAAGTGACACCCAATCACCTGGCGACGTTTCAAGTCCGTGAGCGACCCATTCTGATCTCTCACGATGTATAATGACTACTGAGGTCGCTGGTATGGAGTACCTGGCAGTAGGTTGCAGCACAATGGACCTAATATGAAAAACGTATGTTTTTGCGGGTGTCCGGATACTTTTGATCACATAGTGTATCAGTAGTTCTAATGGTATGTTGACTACTCCCGGGGCCTCGATTTGACTTAGGTCTTTTATTGCTTTGTCAAACTCTACTTGCAATATCATACCTCCCATCTCTTCATCTACGTCCTCTTCCTTTTCTATAATATTGCCCTCAAATTCCTCTTCCTTTTAAACTTAATAAGTAATATTATCACACCACTATTAATATTTAAGTAGTGTAATGTAGATTGTATTGTAATAATGAAATCGGACTGTCTCGAGCCAGTTTCTGTTTCTGCCATGTTCTAATATGCAATGTCAGTCTGTTCGTATGGGTCAACTGGTATAGGCTAAATAAGTCATTTTTATCTGAGTACGATGCTAACTTTAAAGAAGCCATCCAGTGTCAGGCGAGGAGAAGTGGTCTGAAACTGCAAAGAAACAAGCAGTTTCTTGTATTTAGGAAGACGAAATGACCGAAGAACTGCTGTCGATCGTTTTAATGTTGCAAGAGCTACACTGCAAGGGACTTTAAATTCATTGTAGGGAATCAGCAAACATCTGTGACATGGAGTTATCCAAACGAACATTTGAAGTAAATTACGAAGAGACGATTTCAGCACACATTAGTGATTTAGATTCCAGGTACATGGAACTAACTAAGACAGAGTTTCAAACGTTGGCTTACGATTAGTTAGAAAATTCAAAACTGCCTCACCGGATTAACAGAGAAAAGAAATTGACAGGTAAAGGCCTCTTTCAAAACTTTATGAAGAAGCATTGGCTTACAGAAAACCATGGTCCACAACTTTAATGCATTGCCTCAGGTTCAACTGACTAAGTTCTTTTAATTAATTATCTTCATATATAAAAGCAGATTAATTTATTTCTGAACAACAAAAAACCTTTTTTTATTTAAGAACCTATGTTTTGTTCTATGCCTTTTCTTAACACATGAAATTGTAATTCTTAGAAAATCGTATCATGCCATGTGTCATTTCGCTAGAACTCCTTTTTTAAACGTTTACACCAAAACGACAGTTCCAATAAACATTTATGCAGTTATCCCTTATTTCATAAAAACAACAATTGTTGTAGTTGTGTTGGCGTAAGTTGATCCCTGATAGTTGCAGCAGGCCATCCAGTGTCAGGCGAGGAGAAGTGGTCTGAAACTGCAAAGAAACAAGCAGTTTCTTGTATTTAGGAAGACGAAATGACCGAAGAACTGCTGTCGATCGTTTTAATGTTGCAAGAGCTACACTGCTCAGGCAATAACTTAACACGATGTTGTAAATGTCTCTGCAGCAACGCCTCATTGTTGTCACAATACTGCAGGCGGCTCCTGTTTGCGTCTGCAACCGTTAGCGCTTCGCAGTTGAAAACTGGCAACAGTGCTGTGAGCTATAGGGGGTCACTGTTCCCTCACCTGCTTACTGGTAGTCTAAATAGTACATGGGACTACACTGCAGACTTTTAACCTGAATTTACCCTTACTCATCTGAAGTGGATGGATGTGTGGCACAATACACTTGAGGTGTAAGTATAATTTGCCTCCTTTCATGTACCGTTCATCATCCTAACTATATGGTCTTTGATGGCAGCTGAAGTTTGACGTACACGGCTTCTCGAGTTTTTTGTATGTTGTGGATACCGTATCCATTTTGATCAGTCTCTGAAAGAAGGTTCTTGACAGTTAGAGTGGAATTCGAAACACCCACAGCACCTGCTTACAATGTCTTCATCTTGTCATTTCTGAGTCGCAAGTGGTAATTAAACCTGACACGAACCTTACAAATATTCTTGGATCCTCTCAGTTTTCTCAGAGTTAAAATGTTTACAGTAACGAACAGCTAGAAAAAAAATTACGATTTGTGAGCATCTTAAGCGTAGAAAGTTTAAACATTCCTTAATAGTTTTAAAATTACATCTCAAACCTTCATCTGTGTTTCCTAGTACCTCATTTGTATCATCTTCCCATATTTTTATAAACACTTAGTCTCCTTGATTGCATACAGCAGATTTTGAGAACAAGGGACCAAAATCATTACAAAATTGTGTTTCAAACTTGTTTCATGATCATGTACAGAATCAAAATATTTTTTCTGTTTCATTCAGGGGTAGATCACTTTCTGTGATTGAAAGATATATACCTAAAAAGAGAGCCTAAAAATAGTACAGGAAAGCGCTAATCTCTCTGCTTTGTTTCTCTAGATCTAAAATGGTGTAATGAGAATTAACATTTTATTTCTCTAAAGAAAGCTGTGGTGAATTATTTGTGCTCGATCATTAAGCGTTCATTTCAGTTTATTATTTTTTCAGTTTTGAATTTTATCGCCAAAGTTAAAGTAAGGTTGCAAATTAATGACTTACTTACTGTACTGACTCATTTTATCTAACATTGTCGCACACTCAAAATGTCCTAAAATTTGATAATTGCATTTTGAGGCGATATTACTATTGACATTAGACTGACAAACAGTGTACATAACAACAATTTTGTGGTAACTATTAAGAGATATTCCATCTACATCGTTAGTAACAAAAGGTAAAATTACTACATGTTCCTTCTTGGATGCGAACAGTGAAACCTGTATGTATGATGCCCTTGACACTAGAGTAATATTTCGCAAGATTCATGAGGCCTCTTACCTTTCAGTGCTCTCTGGTTGTTGGTGAAGAGAAGTTGTTTCAATATTGATGGTGCTTACCTGTAAAGAGACAGATGTTATATTAAGATCATTGGTCAGACTGAATGCTTTGACTGCTAGCGGCTATTTTTAAGGGAAATTATTGATTATTTAAATTGAAAATAAACAAATTTTACACAAAATATATAGATTAACGATTAATTATTGTACAAATAAGATGACATCATCGTCGCATCCAGCTGCTTTGGGAAGCATCTACAGGGCTCCTCCTGGATTTTCCAACTGCCGAAGATGCTGTTGTTGTTGTCTTCAGTCCTGAGACTGATTTGATGCAGCTCTCCATGCTACTCTATCCTGTGCAAGCTTCTTCATCTCCCAGTACCTACTGCAACCTACATTCTTCTGAATCTGCTTGGTGTATTCATCTCTTGTTCTCCCTCTACGACTTTTACCCTCCTCGCTGCCCTCCAATACTAAATTAGTGATCCCTTGATGCCTCAGAACATGTCCTACCAACCGATCCCTTCTTCTAGGCAAGTTGTGCCACAAACTTCTCTTCTCCCCAATCCTATTCAACACCTCCTCATTAGTTATGTGATCTACCCATCCAATCTTCAGCATTCTTCTATAGCACCACATTTCGAAAGCTTCTATTCTCTTCTTGTCTAAACTATTTATCGTCCATGTTTCACTTCCATACATGGCTACACTCCATATAAATACTTTCGGAAACGACTTCCTGACACTTAAATCTATACTCGATGTTAACAAATTCCTCTTCTTCAGAAACGCTTTCCTTGCCATTGCCAGTCTGCATTTTATATCCTCTCTACTTCGACCATCATCAGTTATTTTGCTCCCCAAATAGCAAAACTCCTTTACTACTTTAAGTGTCTCATTTCCTAATCTAAGATAAGCGCTGTATATGTGACCCCTATTAGGTAGGGCCTTAATCGAATAGTAAACATTTCAAATACGTTAGCACAATAAATTATTTCACAGTGCAGTCAGTGACTGTCCGTAACCACACATTCTTATTACTTAGCCACAATTTATCGTACATCGCTTAAGCAACGAAGGGTACCCAACGACTGGAAAAAAGCGCAGGTCATTCCCGTTTTTAAGAAAGGCCGTAAGACAGATCCTCACAATTATAGACCTGTATCGTTGACGTCAGTCTGTTGTAGAATTATGGAACGTGTTTTATGCTCAAGAATTTTGACTTTTTTTTAATGAACATCTTCTCTATAAAAATCAACATGGATTCCCCAAGCAGAGACCCTGCGAAACTCAGGTTGCTCTGTTACTCCATGAGACTCACAGATAAGTAGACAACGGCGCTCAGGTTGATGCCGTGTTCCTTGATTTCAGTAAAGCATTCGACATCGTCCCACAACGACGTTCAATGAAAAAAACACGGAGTATCGGAGCAGTCCTGCGATTGGATTCAAGACTTTCTTGTAGATAGAACTCAACACGTCGCTGTTAACGGAATTAAATCGACAGACGTAAAGGTAATATCTGGAGTGCCAGTGGGAAGTGTGATGGGCCTATTGCTGTTTACAATATCTATAAATGATCTAGTAGAAATGGTCGGATGCTTTTTAAGGCTGTTCGCAGATGATACTGTTGTCTATACCAAAGTAGCAACACCAGAAGATAGTAAGAATTAGCAGAACGACCTGCAGAGAATTGATGATTGGTGCAGGCTCAGGCAATTGACTCAGAACGTAAATAAATGTAACATATCATGCATACATAGGAAAAGAAATCCACTACTGCAAACCTACAATACTGATCACAAACAGCTGGAGACAGCGTCTGCCGTAAAACATCCAGGCGTAACTATCCAGAGCGACCTTAAGTTGAATGACCATATAAAACAGATAGTGGAAAAAGGAGGCACCAGACTCAGATTCACCGGAAAGTTCTGAAGGAAATGTAACTCATGCACGAAGGAAGTGGCTTATAAGGCGATTGTTCGAGCGGTTTTTGAGTATTGTTCGTCTATCTTGGATCCCTATCAGTAGGACTGATAGAGGAGATAGAGAAGCTTCAACGAAGGTCGGCGTGTTTCGTCACGGGATCGTTTAGCTGGCGAGAGAGCGGTTACGGGGATGCTAAACAAACTCCACTGGCAGATGTTACAAGACAGGCGTTGTGCATCGCGGAGAGACTTACTATTGAAATTTTTGGACTGAACTTCTCAGGAGGAGTCTGAGAACAGATTCCTTCCCCCCACATACATCTCACGTAGTGAACACGAGGAGAAAATTCGAGAAATTAGAGCCAATACAGAGGCTTACCGACAATCATTCTTCCGACGCACTATTCGCGAGTGGATCTGGTTTGGAGGTATCAGATAGCGGTACCGAAAGTACCCTCCGCCACACATCATTAGGTGGCTTATGGAGTATGATGTAGATGTAGATGTACTGGAACATTACCTCTGGTATTATCGTATAATTTCTCACTATTGAGACATAATATAGACAAGAAAAGGTGATTGTTCGATGTGTACAGAAAAATAACTGACGTAAAGATAATTCTGAAAGGTCTGCCAAAGTGTTGTACCATTTCTCAAGCACACAGATTTTAGCGGAGTTGTTGCTACTTTACTGTAGATTACAAACTACGAGCTGGAGGAACATAAAACTAACTGTGGTGTGTAAAATGATCACAGCATAAAGAATTAATGACACTCGTTCATCCAAACCAGGCAGATGGGCCGGAAAGTACACGCGTCAGGTCCTGAACCAAGCGAAACGGGCTTTTAACTTTGGAAACGCTGAATTTCGTCCGACTTCGGTCGTCAAAGCTATCCTTTCCCTTGTGTTCGAGTTTCTGTTTCGGTATCTGTTCGCCGCAGCGTGTTCTGCTCGCAGGCGATTTCTGAAGACTGGTTTACACCCCAACGAATGAACAACTGTGAAAGAAGGTTCTCTCTTATTTACACGGCAGGCAGGAGGTAATCACTGAATGGCGTTCGGTGGTGTTCTGTCGGCCTTCGGTTCGTTCTCGCGCCACTGGTTGTCGGCCTTTTACGGAACAATGGTTCAAATGGCTCTGAGCACTTTTGGAGGTCATCAGTCCCCTAGAACTTAGAACTTAGAATTACTTAAACCTAACTAACCTAAGGACATCAGACACATCCACGCCCGAGGCAGGATTCAAACCTGCGACCGTAGCCCTCGCGCGGTTCCAGACCGTAGCGCCTAGAACCGCTCGGCCACTCTGGCCGGCACTGAACAATGAACGGAAGTTCCCCAAGTCCTCTCCGCTGGTGTCCTAAGAGAACACGGAAGTTTCCTGTGCCATCTTAGTTTTGTTGTTGATATCAGTTGCTTGAACGATGAGGTAGTCCGAAGAGTTATTAATAGAAGAGTCTAGATCTAGAATGTGCGTCTGGGATCTGAGAGATCCACAGAACAAATGCCAAGGCAAGAGAAATATGACTAGTAGAAAACTGCCGAAGCTCTCAAAAGTCTAACAGGGGGGTGCGAGAAACTCAATAAATTAACTCAATGCTTGTATGTGGAAAGATGGGAGCGTACAAGCTAGAGACTTTAGTTTTTAAAAAAAAATGAGAAGTGCTTTAAACTTGTTAAAAAGTGGATAAGTCCGAATATGTATCTGTAACGCTCATTAATATTCAAAATACATAACTGACCTGATCATTCTTGTTACTTGCGTTCATGGAATCTGTAGCTATTAGGTTCATACATACGTTCGTAGCGTTTCTTTTTTGCAATTTGGTATTCACTTTCCTGTGGGTTCATTTATCGTCGGTAATTTATTCTAGTTCACTTTTGCTGTTAGAGTTTGCGTGTTGGTATTTTGTCGTTTGGAGACGGTAAATGGAGCTGTAGACACTAGAAAACTGAGTGCCTAGTGGAGTAATCGGAACATTTCCGACATATTATTTCGTATGTATTCAGAAGTTTGTAACAGCACTGGAGGCAGCCAGAAACAATTGTGATGTGATTAGAGTAATGCCATTGGACAGAGCACAGCAAGAAAGTGATTTCCTCGTTTTAAAGAGGTTCATTTTGACTACCCACGTTCAGGTAGACCTACGGTGTCTGATGAAACGCATTAATCCACAATGACCCACATCGGTGTACTTGAGAACTGGCCAATGCGATGATCTGTGATCGTAAACCATAGTGCCACATTTGCATGCAAAGGGGAACGTTCAGAAACTGTGTGTGCGGGCACCGCATGCTGTAAGCCAAAATCACAAATGTGTGTCTCTGCGTGCTCGTCTTCAGCTGACTCGTGAACAACGTCGACCATCACCATTCTGTATCGTTACTGGTGACGAGAAATGGTGTCTTTATGCTAACATAAGGGAAAGAAAGGGATAGCTGAGTCCAACCAGGGCAGCAACTCCCCGTAAAGAGATCTCCCTGCCTACATAAAAAGTAATTTTACGCATCTGGTTGAACTGCGACAATGTGGTGTGATACGAATTGCTTCCCCGAGGTGTAACCATCTCTGTTGACATTTATTGTCAAAAAGTGAGACGTCCTACAGATGCAGTCCAAGAACAACGACCAGGAAAAGTGTTGTAAGTGATGCTATTACACGATAACGCCCACCCGCAATGAGCTGGACTGACAGAAAACACTATAGAGGAGTTAGGTCGGGAAGTCATTCCGTGCCCATCTTATTCCCCTGGTCTTGCGCCCTAAAATTATCACCTTTTCCGCTTTCTAACGAACAACTTTCAAGGAACTTCCTTTCCGCATCAAAATGCGCTCCGAGCATGGCTCGACAAGTTATTCGTCTGAAATACGTGTGATTTCTACAGTCGCGGAGTGGAGATCTTACTCTAGCGTTGGCAAACTTCTTTAAATTGTGAAGGAGATTATCGATGACTAACCTTGTGGAATAACACTACAAACTTATACACCAACCTAATACAAGGCTGATGTATCATTGTTGCATTACAGACTTTTTATAACTACTAAAAATAGTTTGCCGTGAATCACTCCATCTGCTTTGTAGCAAGCAGTACAGCAGGTTTTATCAATCCTATTTGACAGGCTGTAAGTTCGTTTCACGTTCCATTAATCACATTTCGTTGACATTATCTTTCTTACGCGCATCTCAATAAAATGATTGAATTGCTTTGAAGACACCATAAACTACGTGATATACAGGGTGTAAATTTTAAGTTGACAAACCAGAATAACTCGAAAAATAAGCTTCACACGAAAAAATGTGTAGAATCCAAAGTTGATTATTTTCGAGGGGGACATCTGCTGGTGCTAAAATTAGGCGGCCACCCCAGCCCCCTGGGGTAGAAAACTACCTACATTTTGTCTTAAACGTTTGCTTTGATTCTTGGTAGTTGGAGCTGTAATTCAAGAAAATCAATGTTCTCATTTCTGCGTGGAAAATGATTACGGATAAATAAAAATACGAATTTACTTCGTAAATTTTGATTCGCTAAAACTAAAACTCTCCCTCGCTCTCCGTAGGGTGGGTTACAGAGAGAGGAATTAGAGTTTTACAAATGTTGACCCAAATATTAATTTTTTGCGCAGATTCGGATAACCGTTGTTTGTTTCGTGGTCATGAGGCCACTCAACTTTTAATTACTAAACAAATCATCTGACTAGCTAACTAACCAAACATCTTACAGTTAAAATTTACGAAGTAAATAAGTATATTCCACGCAAAAATGAGAACATGGATTTTCTTGAACTAGAGCACCAACTACCGGGAATCAAAGCAAATGTTTCAGACAAAATGCACGTAGTTTTCTATGTAGAATCTGATTCTGCAATAAAAAACGGGGATTCCCACTTGAAATTTTAAAGTTTCCTCCCACCCCGCACCCAGGGGACTGGGGTGGCGACTAATTTTAGCACCATCAGATGTCCACCTCGAAAAGAATCAGCTTTTGATTCTACACATTTTTTCGTGTGAAGCTTATTTTTCGAGTTATTCTGGTTTGTCAACTTAAAATTTACACCATTTATAGCAGCAACTGAAATAGCATATATTTTTCTAATTGCTAATAACCAAAGTATAAATACTAGCGTTTCTTTAGGTTACGTCTGTCGTCGATAATTAGTGTTCTCGTTTTGAATTTCCTTCTTAGTTGTAATGAGGAGACAGCGAAAAGCACAACCAACTCAAGTGCAAAGTTTTGGAACAATGCTAAGGAAAACTGGAACCGGTGTTAAGTGGACTACCCCCACGCATTTCACGTTAACGGATAAATTCAGATACCTAAATTCCTCTTTCCCTAAACCACTTTGGTTACTTCGTCAAAAGTCGTGCACTCAGCATGTTAAGCAATCTTCTCTGAATATCGAAGTCTTGCATCGGAGTACTAAACATGTAATATTGTATCCTGCTAGCTTATTATTAGCGCCAAAAAGCAATAACGCAACCTTCATAGGCTACTTTCGTTAGCTCGTGTGCTCTTCCATTCCCCCTAGTGTAAATGCTTGTTTGGAGAACACAAGCGAATATCAGTAAACACTGGTAAATTCTCTGTGAATGCTCGTTCCTTCAGGATGTAGATATAGCATAGGGATTGCCGTATCGTCCAGAGATCCCCGTGCCACACTAAAGTCGGCAACGCGAATCCATACTACGACCGTTATTGAGGGCTTGCTGCTGTCCACAACGATGTATGGGAGGCAGTCCAAGAGACCACGCCTCCATCTCAGCAACAGCAACAGCTTTTGTAACTTGTTGATTTTTATCCGTTTGACAACTAGGCGTGAGGTTCAACACAAAATGAACAGGTTTCGTATAGCAAAAAGGATTTTAACAACTGAAGAAGAAACCAGTCTCTGTCGAAACCGATTATCTTAAATAAAGAAATGTTATATGTGATCTAGGCTGTTGAATGATTTTTAGTAAGTAAAACAGATCGCGCCTTCAGTACCCTCTATATCAAGAAATTCAATTTTCTAATTGCTGTCAGGAATAATTCACTGAAGTCTGTCGTCTAACTAGATTTTTCACCACGTATTCTCAACAGACACGTGTTTTCAAACGTGGAAGTAATTTAGGGCATATCCCAGAGGCGGCTTATAGCATCATTACCTTTGTATAAACCAGCTAGTGGTTAACGTATGAAATTCCTTAGGGCCTTTCATTGATGATACTGTTGTATAGAGTGAACAACGCAACAAAATTGTAACCAATTCAGGAATATCTGCACAGGATAGAAGCTTGGTACAGGAATTAGCAGTTGACCTTTGGCCGAACGTGCCTAATAGGTGACGAATTGTAGAAAGGCATATTGTTGTGTGATAATGCGATCGCAGAGCAATCCGTAGAAGCAGTGGGGCCAATACATATCTAGAAGTATGCATACGGAACTACTTAAAGTGGAACGACCACATGAAACAAACCGCACGTAAAGCAGATGAGACTGACATTCATTGCAAGAATTGTCAGGAAATGGTTGTTTCCAAAACCTTTCCAGTACCGCTGCACAAGGGCGCTGCCAACAAAGATCACGTCGCTGCCATTGAGATGTAAGCACCCCCCTCCCCCCCCCCCCTCCCCACCCCCCCCCACCCCCATGCCTTCGATGCTCCACTGTTGAAGTACCTGAAGATTACTTTCTAGGAAGAGCCAACCAACACAGCGCTTCTCCCTACGTATATCTCTTGAAAAGGCCAGGAAGGTAAAGTTAGAGCTCATGAAAACTTGCTAGCAATCGCTCTTCCTGCAACTGGAAATGATGAGAGGGGGGGGGGGGGGGGCTGGTAACTGTGGTACAAAAAAATAGCACCCTCCACACACCGTAGGGTGGGTAGTGCACTATACATGAAGACGTAGATGCCTAAAAGAAATCTGACGTTATTGAGTAAGCAGCCGGTCAGGCAAAGAGGTAGTGATGATTCGTCTACACAGCTACTCTGTAAACCACACCTAAGCACTTGGCAGAAGGTTCGTCAAACCACCTTCATATTAATTCTCTATCATTTCACTCTCGAGCAGGATGCGGAAGAAATAAACAGCAATACATTTCCGGGTGAACTCTCAAATGTTCAAATGTGTGTGAAATCTTATGGGACTTAACTGCTAAGGTCATCAGTCCCTAAGCTTACACACAACTTAACCTAAATTATCCTAAGGACAAACACACACACACACACACACACACACACACGCACACACACACACACACACACATGTCCGAGGGAGGACTCCAACCTCCGCCGGGACCAGCCGCACAGTCCGTGACTGCAGCGCCCCAGATCGTTCGGCTAATCCCGCACGGCGGATGGGCTCTGATTTCCCTTATTTTATTTTGATAATCGGTTCTCCCTATGTAGTTCGCAGTCAATAAATACTTTCACATTTGGTGGAGAAAGATGGTGAGTGAAATTTCATGAGAAGATCCCACCTCAGCGAGAAACGCAAATGTTTTTTTTTTTTATGTTTATACCAAATTCTGTATTAAGTTCGTGACACTCTCTCCCCAGTTTCTCGATAATAGAAAACATGCTGCTCATCTTTTCACGTTTCTATGTACACAGTTATACCGTCTAGTAAGGATTCCAAACCGTGCAGCAGTACTTCAACGGACAACAGTAGTGTGGATCTGTTGCATCTTCTAAGTGTTCTGTCAATAAAACGCAGTTTTTGGTTTGCCTTCCCCACAACATTTTCTGTGTGTTCTGTCCAATTTAAATTGTTCGAAATTGTAATTCCTTGGTATTTTTACGTTTGTTTGAATTGTCGTGTAACCGAAGTTGAACGGATTCATGTGGATGATCTCACACTTTTGGTTATGTAAGGTCAACTGCCACTTTTCGCGTCACACAGATATCTTATCCAATTCGGTTTGTAATTTGTTTTGACCTCATGACTGTACTAGTCAATAAACGACAGCGCCACTTGCAGAAAACCTAAGAAGGCTCCTCAGATTGTGTCCTAAATCGTTTATACAGATAACGGAGAGCAGAGGGTCTGTAACATTCCTTGCGGAACCTCAGAATAATTTCTGTGTTACTCGATGAATTTCCGTCAGTTACTACGTACTATGACGTCTCTGACAGGAAACCACTAATCCAGTCGAATAACTGAGAAGATATTTCACAAGCACGGAATCTGATTACAAGCCGCTTGTGAGCTAGGGTGCCAAAAGCCTTCTCGAAATCTAAAAATATGGAATAGATTTTAAATCCCTTCTGGATAGCACTCAATGCTTTGTGCGAGTAAAGAGCTAGTTCTGTTTCAGAAGAACGATGTTTTGTGTGCCCATATTGACTGTGTGTCAATAGATATGTTCTCTTAGAGGTAGTTCATTATGCTCGAACACAAAATGTATGTTCCAGAACCCTTCTGAATATCAGCGTAAATTATATGATTTAGTGGACTACTTCTTTCATCCTTTCTTGGATGTTGGTGAGACCTCTGCAACTTTCCAGTAAAGTAATAGAACGCAGTACGTTGTCCTCGATGGTGAGTGTTCATCGGAGGTGAGGGTATCATCTGGAGTGTCCCACGGAAGAGTGGTAGGTCCGCTGTTGTTTTCAATCTACATTACTGATCTTTTGGATAGGGTGGATAGCAACGTGCGGCTGTTTGCGTATGATGCTGTGGTGTACGGGAAGGTGTCGTCGTTGAGTGACTGTAGGAGGATACAAGATGACTTGGACAGGATTTGTGATTGTTGTAAAGAATGGCAGGTAACTCTAAATATATATATAAATGTTAATTAATGCAGATGAATAGGAAAAAGAATCCTGTAATGTCTGAATACTCCATTAGTAGTGTAGCGCTTGACACAGTCACGTCGATTAAATATTTGGGCGCAACATTGCAGAGCGATATGAAGTGGGACAAGCATGAATGGCAGTTGTGGGGAAGGCGGATAGTCGTCTTCGGTTCATTGGTAGAATTTTGGGAAGATGTGGTTCATCTGTAAAGGGGACCGCTTATAAAACAATAATGCGACATATTCTTGAGTACTGCTCGAGCGTTTGGGATCCCTATCAGGTCGGACTGAGGGAGGACATAGAAGCAATTCGGAGGCGGGCTGCTACATTTGTTACTGGTAGGTTTGATCATCACGCGAGTGTTACGGAAATGCTTCAGGAACTCGGGTGGGAGTCTCTAGACGAAAGGAGGCGTTCTTTTCGTGAATCGCTACTGAGGAAATTTAGAGGACCAGCTTTTGAGGCTGATTGCAGTACAATTTTACTACCGCCAAAATACATTTTGCGGAAAGACCACAAAGATAAGAGAGATTAGGGCTCGTACAGAGGCATACAGGCAGTCGTTTTTCCCTCGTTCTATTTAGGAGTGGAACAGGGAGAGAAGATACTAGTTGTGGTAGGAGGTACCCTCTGCCACGCACCGTATTGTGGATTGTGAAGTATGTATGTAGATGTAGATTTGGTACGGATCTTTCGTCGATCGAACTGTTGTATATGATTGCTAAGTATGGGTATATTGCATCAGCATTCTCTGAAAGGAACGTAATTCGTACACAGTCTAGAGCGGAAGACTTGTTTTTGTCAAATGATTTAAGTTGCTTCAGTACTCCGAAGATATCTGCTTCTGAGTTACTCACATTGGCCGCTTTTCCTGATTCATATTAACTTTATCTCGTTTGGTGAATGAAATTGGGAAGGCTGCCATCGATAGTATTACTTTTGATGTAGCCCAGATAAGGCATTGATTCTATCTTGCAGTGACCATACTTTACATACGACCAGAATCTCTGGGATTTTCTCCAAAATTTCGAGATAAAGTTTCTTTTCGAAACTGTTATAAGCATCTTGCACGTGGGCGTTATCTGTACTGACTGCGTGCTACGTTACGGTAAGAACAGGTGTTGGTACGGTACACGTTTGTAGCAGTACCGGGTCATTCCACGCAGGGTGATTGGGAACACCTGCTTCCGGGCCCTGTCGCCTCCGAGGACGACCGCCGCGCCTCCCCAATTGCCGAGGACGAGACGGCGCGGCCGGAACTCTCTCGGACATCCTCCCCCCCCCCCCCCCTTTCCCCTCGCACTTCAACTACTCCGCCCTCTCACCCCGTCTCCTCCCTGGTCTAGTTCTCTCTAATGAACAAACCAGGGCGGCAGTTCGGCCAGGGCTCTGCCGTCTCCTGCAGACATCCGGCCGCCGCTTCCTATCGGAATCCTGTCAGGCCGTGACGTCAGACAAACATCCGGAGGGGAGGGGCAGGGAGCAAGCGTGGCAAGTGGGCGACGCCGGCCGTGGCGCCTCTCCACTGGCGGTGTAGGAAGGCAGAGTCCGTCGTATAACGCCATCACCTGGATTACGTCTCCTTACTGTACACTGCCATTCGCTGTTCCAGAAGAACAATGACATAACTGTCAAAATGAATAGTTTACAGGAGGGGCAGAAAACCAAAAGACATTTTTTTAAAACTTTATAAAACAACAATAAAGTTGTACTGGGTGTTACAAAAAGGTACGGCCAAACTTTCAGTAACATTCCTCACACACAAATAAAGATGTTATGTGGACATGTGTCCGGAAACGCTTAATTTCCATGTTAGAGCTCATTTTAGTTTCGTCAGTATGTACTGTAACTCCTCGATTCACAATCAACATGTGTGGGCTGACGAGAATCCGCACGCAATTGTGCAATCACGTCATCAACACAGATTTTCTGTGAACGTTTGGGCAGGCATTGTTGGTGATGTCTTGATTGGGCCCCATGTTCTTCCACCTACGCTCAATGGAGCACGTTATCATGATTTCATACGGGATACTCTACCTGTGCTGCTAGAACATGTGCCTTTAAAAGTACAACACAACCTGTGGTTCATGCACGATGGAGCTCCTGCACTTTTCAGTCGAAGTGTTCGTACGCTTCTCAACGACAGATTCGGTGGCCGATGGATTGGTAGAGGCGGACCAATTCCATGGCCTCCACGCTCTCCTGACCTCAACCCTCTTGACTTTCGTTTATGGGGGCATTTGAAAGCTCTTGTCTACGCAACCCCGGTACCAAATGTAGAGACTCTTCGTGCTCGTATTGTGGACGGCTGTGATACAATACGCCATTCTCCAGGGCTGCATCAGCGCATCAGGGATTCCGTATATCGGAGGGTGGATGCATGTATCTCCGCTAACGAAGGACATTTTGAACATTTCCTGTAACGAAGTGTTTCAAGTCACGATGGTACGTTCTGTTGTTGTGTGTTTCCATTCCATGATTAATGTGATTTGAAGAGAAGTAATAAAATGAGCTCTAACATGGAAAGTAAGCGTTTCCGGACACATGTCCACATAACATATTTTCTTTCTTTGTGTGTGAGGAACGTTTCCTGAAAGTTTGGCCATAACTTTGTGTAACACCCTGTATATGGAATTGAAAGTTGGCCCGATTGTGGCACTAAGTGTTCTCTACAAAATACAAAAATTATTTCCTTCAAACAGCGCCGCACTCACCACCTTGCTACCCTTTAAGTAAATGTGTCTTTGTTGTTCCGACATTGTTATCGAAATTAACAAATACGACTAAGGAAGGTGTGTGGGGGAAAAAGAAATATATCTCTAAACCATTTTTTGTTCACTCTTACAGTTTCATTGTTTTATTGGTTCAAATGGCTCTGAGCACTATGGGACTTAACATCTATGGTCATCAGTCCCCTAGAACTTAGAACTACTTAAGCCTAACTAACCTAAGGACATCACACAACACCCAGTCATCTCGAGGCAGAGAAAATCCCTGACCCCGCCGGGAATCGAACCCGGGAACCCGGGCGCGGGAAGCGAGAACGCTACCGCATGACCACGAGCTGCGTACACTTGTTTTATTATCATTGTTATTATTTGCATCTTCTAACTGGCTTAAAATAATATACTAACTGAAATAAAGAACTTCCAAATGAAATAAAAGCAACAAATTACATTTATGTGGAAAGATAATCATAGAAGGCCTTGTAATATTTAGAAATGATGTTTCTGTTAACCGAATTGTTTAAATGTTGAATTTTGTTTCCTGATGGGGTCATTTTTGTAATATAAGCAAGTTTCAGATCCAAATGACTCCCATTTACATTACCTGTTAAATGCCTCTTTCTCACTTTGAACTGAACTTGTCTCCACACTGACTGTTTGTAGCTGTTCCTATACTGAAACTCATCACTTCCCTTTTCACGTTGACATACTTTAATTTCAGACACTTTGAAAATACTCCCGTCAACGTTCTTGGCCAAGGAACCATCTCATCATGCAAAGCTTTAATGTCATTGAAATCTGAAAAACCCATTTCTCTGAGATGTACCGATTTTCCTTCTTTTTTTGCATTTCGGATGACTGGTATGTACTGATCGGGTACATAAATTGGCCGTGGCTTCTTAGCACTCTTAACTGCTCTCTGAATGATGCAGTGAACTGCGTCTCCCTCGTTCTGGGTATGACCACGAATCAAATACTTGCCCGTAATGGACTCAACATCCAGCCTTTATACTGCATACAAATACGTTGCAATCAAACATCGATGAATACTTTTGTTGTGTCACTTAATACATAGTGACTCTCAATACGGGGAATTGAGTTTATGTGATTCCTAACTGACTCCAACATTTCTGGATCAGTCTTACAGTGTTTTCCGTTTTGTCCCTTTTTGTTCACAGGTGCCATCCTAGTCCCAGTCCTTTTCGCTTCGGTTATTCCCAAAGTGTTTAGCAGAAATGTTATGCACGCACGAATCTTCTGCTCATCTTTTACCAAGTAGAAAACGCTATTCGGCTTTCTAGGTCCTTGGACAGTCATGCGACGATATTTGAGAACGAGCGTTTCAATGCATGTATTTAGAAAATCCCGTTGTGTTTGTAATGATCCCAGTGCCCAGTAATTCGTGAACAACTGACATCTATAGTCTTCTGTTACTCTATTTGTACAAGAGAGGATGCATTTATCAGCACACGAAGCACCCATTTTTCGAACCCAGACAGTTTTACCCGTACGTGATGTATAACTTTTCCCACTGTTTCTCAACGTTTTGGCTTTTACTCTGCCCCGGTTGCTGACATTTCAAATTCTTTTTTTAAGCTTTTTGATGTGAGATTTTTCATTATGGGCGAGCGATATTTCACTTGATTTAGACGATTCATCGCTCCTTGATGTATGATAATTGTTACTTGAGCCAGACGACAAACCACAACAATCGACAATTCCACAAAGACTCAACTGCCGTCTAGTGGCACTACGTATAACTACAGTTCTGACGATCTTTCACTGCATGCCTTCCCTTTTTCTGAGATGACTGCTGCAATAACCTCGATTTGGTGAATTTTGCAGTTGTGTCAATTGTTCTTACGGAACAGCGTACCGCACTTCAGTATACTTCACGTGTTTTGTTCCTATTCACTTTTATATTCTTCTATCAAACATTATTTTGCAGTAAGTAATTTCGACTATTTTATCATCATCCCGCACACTTTAAAAATGTGTACACCACAGGCCGATTACCGCTTTCAGACTTGAAATATTAAAAATTTCCTAGAACTTTCGTTTTTTTATTATTAGATTTTAGACACATTGAGACAGAACAATATGAAAAACAAATGATACGTTAATTTACTCATATTGCGTGCTTACAAAAGGCCGACAGTGCATGAAACGTCGCTACCTTCTGGTCCTAATATAGGCATAAGGCTACTTGACAGAGAGCACACTTCAGTTTGATTCTATGAGATTTCTTCTTTGTGCTCCATTGTACACTGAGCCTTTAGGCGCGATACATTGGTAAATTCTTTGCTTCTGTTGTATTTTTTTTAAACATAACAACAGTTTCACTTTTTTTTTCTAATGGTTGTGACGATGTAATTGGACACCCAAGATTTTCTGAGTAGTCTGGAAAACTATTTTTCATAGCCTACTATCCCCAGATCGAGATCACTGCCTCCTGCTGACACATCATCCCTACTTTCACTGCTACTCTCAATCTCTGAGTGGGCACCAGAAGAACTCTCTTCCAAAATGCTCGCCGGAATTTTATCTTTCTTTTCTCTGCGAGAGAGTACATCACGTGAAACTGCAAATACAACAACCTGTCACAATTATCTGCAGTGGTTTCAAAAGGAAACACCACAAAAATTACGAAAATAAATATATAAATTTTATTATTATCGCAATGCACAAATGGCTCTGAGCACTATGGGACTTAACATCTGAGGTCATCAGTCCCCTAGAACTTAGAACTACTTAAAGCTAACTAACCTAAGGACATCACACACATCCATGCCCGAGTCAGGATTCGAACCTGCGACCGTAGCAGTCGCGCGGTTCCGGACTGAAGCGCCTAGAACCGATCGGCCACCGCGGCTGGCGGCAATGCACAGTGCAGGAAGATGAACAGCATCGTTTTCCGTGAGTAATTCATGCGGAAAACATGCCTTACGGCTACATATTCAAGCACAATTTCAAAACACACACAACCGTGCACCGCATACAAAAATCGCTCCTACGTTTGTTCGTCTCACTGTTAAGAGTTGAAACATATAAAGTACTTCAAGCTGCAGGCGCCAGAGGTCAGCACCTGCTGGAGACGTAAACAGTGGCTACAGATGTAACCTCTGTGCATGCGTCATAAAATGAGGAAATCGTAGGTGACTTCAAACAGAACTACATTCTCTGAAAAGATCTCAGCATAGCAGGTTACATATCCGGGATGAGCCAAAATTGGACTCAGTGATGTCTCGTGAATGGTGACCATAAGTTGTAGGATTCACATGAATATGAGGGTATGAAATTAATAGCATCTCATCTATAACTCTTATGCCTATCAACATGTTTACAAAATACAGCCACTGACAATAAAAATAATTATAATAATAATAATATGCGTAACTTGTCTGAAAAAAGAAAGAATAGTTTTTGGTTTTTTTTGTACATAATTACGTATAGTTTAGGGCAAGAACGAAATAACGTGTAAGCTTTCGTGACCCTCCGTTTAGCGTTTTTGTGTAAATGGGGTTTTTTTCGGACAAATGTACAGTCTCCCTCATACACGCATTACTTAACGAATTAACTTGCGGGGTGAAAATCAGACATTCTTGCGTTGCACCCACACAACAACTTATGCTTATTATACACTTCCCCATTCGTTTGCAGTCACGCCTATTTGATTTCGTCGCTTTCTCGGTCAATGGATCTGGTCCGGAAAACCATAATTCCTTTGCGGCTATCTTTTACCGGTAATTTTCTTTTCTAATAGCACTTAAAAGAGATTCAACAGAGTTCGTGTTGACACTACACACTAAAGCAGATTGCAGCACAGTAAAGAACCATCTCCAAACACAAATTGCTGTTTGTGCAAATGATTAAATTCACATTTATCAACGTGATCACTTGGCTAGAAATAGAAACGAGGCACTGCGAACCATAAGGGCTAAAAGTGTACTGCCGTCGATACCATATTTAACTGAACATCATGGAAACCAGTGAGACAGTTTTTCGTGAAGTTTCATACGTACAATGTCGACCTACAGCACAGACAAACCTAACCCAACATAAGATCAACAGATATCAGAATCATGAATAAATGCTACAGTCTCACAATCGACGATGATGTGCTTTATGGATCTCGCACCTCAGAAGGATTACTGTATGATAAAATCCAAAACTTAATATATCTCATTCATAACCCCACAAAACTCGTTTTTCTGTCAGTATAATTATAACACGTATTGATGACTGATCTAATGTTACTATATATTGATTGAATTTGTGTATCTCACGCGTGTGCTGGCGTCTAGCGGTGTTTATGCGAAGCGAACGGGATAAAAGTCTGCTGCATGCGCTACCACTTAGCGGCATTGACATAAACTTGTAGTTGATTGTTAAGGACTAGCTGTGCACACCAGGAACCGTGCATGTTGTTTATCAAATCCGTAGGTATTTGGCCCATAAGGCAATTACGTCAAGCCAGTTGCGCATCCGCAAAAGCTCCTAAAAATGTGCACAACTGAAGATATACTGGCGACCCCGATTCCAAGTTGCACGGAGATTCAGAGGAGCAGCAATGTATCACAGAGCGGTGGATTTAGCTCCGTGTATTTCAGTTTACTGCACCTACATGATGTTTAACAGCATGCGAAGGAAAATAACCAATAATTCCGAAAGGTGTCAAAAGTTATGGTATTCACATGCTCTTGTGCTTTTAGACAACAGCTTCCACTACCTGGACGCCATATACATCTGATAGCAGTACAAAAATGTAACAAAAATTTGTCCCTTGCATATACTGACATAAACAAACCAACTGGGCAACACTGTATTCATTTGTGCACCAATTATCTTCATTCACTACTCTCTTGCTATGCTGCCTTGTTACTACACAACACAGAGTTCCGTGTTGGATTACTCGACTTAGGAATTTCGATCGCAGGTCAAGGGCCCTTTTTATTTGTTGTTTATTTTTTTTCTGATTTTGACGTCCCCAGTACAAAATGGCTCTGAGCACTATGGGACTTAACTTCTGAGGTCATGAGTCCCCTAGAACTTAGATCTACTTGAACCTAACTAACCTAAGGCATCACACACATCCATGCCCGAGGCAGGATTCGAACTTGCGACCGTAGCGGTCGCGCGGTTCCAGACTGTACGTCCCCAGTACACCTGTGAAATGCATCGTTTCTTAAACGGCACATATCCAACACCAGCAGTTTTTTCTGGTTGAAAATAGCTGTTGTCTGTCAGACATGTCAGAAATATTCACGAAGAGTAACAGTCACTTAAAATTAATCACCTGTCGTGGGACAGGCATAACTACAGAATTTCTCAATTTGAGAATGTCAAACATACGTGCTACATTGAGAAACAGTGATTTGTCCATGAACATTTACATACATCCACAGCAAAGCACTTCACAGTGCACGGCCGAGAGTACTCTGCCCACAACTATCTTTGTTCCTTAGATAATGGTATATTTATGTTTAGGGTTAATTTAATCTCTTTTTTTCATTATGTCACAAATTACGCTATTGGCTGTACTGTCTATAATTATTGTAATGTAATGAGACATTTTCGTCATAGAGTCTTATTATGTTGCACAGTTTTTTCTAATAACAGTCAGAGTCTAAATATTTCAAGAACGCTTTTCTTTAAGGTAAAACTCTCCTCTACCATACTTAATCAAATTTAAAATATTTTGTGACGCGTGCATTGCACGTTACTCTGCATGCAGCCACATATCGAGTAGATTATGTGTCTTTAGCTGCAGCATTTGAAGATTTCAATTTACTTTCGGGATCGTTGGTACACCAGACACAAAATAGCGTGCTGAGCGAGAGGTAATTTACTCTTCAATTACGGATCTCACTTTGCATTTTTGTGAGCAAATAATACGTCTTCAGAGTCACAGTGAACGGATTTTTCCTACTGTGTTGAGCAGCGTATTTATCTGTGGATATTTTAAGACAGACATTGCACTTCATGTTACGTTACGTTATTTAACAATGTACTTCAGTATAGAATGTCAGTTAAATAGTTTTCACTGATGGCGTAATTAGTTTGTTTTGGCATTTAATTAAATTTACTTTTATTATTTCAAATTCAATATTTTACTGAGATTAAACTATTGCTTTACGACACAGTTCACATTCGCAGTCAGTCAGTTTTGCTCAGCAGTTGAATGCGATACCTAAAGCGCACCTTACACGAGAAGAAAATTCTTTAAACAAGAATATTAAGTATTTCTCATATAAATAAATTACATAAAAGTCTTACTGTTCCTTTTCTTGTTCCAGCCGCAAATGGATGGATGAAAATACGACTGTCCATATCCCTTCGTACTGTAAGTAGGCTGTTCATGTTTTCTCTATGTAAGTAGGCTGTTTATGTTTTCTTATTGGCAATGTTACGTAGCGCTCAATATGAAAATCACTGGCTGTGTTGTGTGCAGTCTGTGGCTGCTTTGCATTGTTGTAATACTCGCCATTGTAGTGTTAGGCAGCTGGCTGTGAACAGCGCGTAGCGTTGCGCAGTTGGAGGTGAGCCGCCAGCAGTGGTGGATGTGGGGAGAGAGATGGCGGAGATTTGTAATTTGTCATGAACTGGTATATTTATACATGATGATATCAAGGTAAATACATTGTTTGTTCTCTATTAATATCTTTCATTTGCTAACTATCCCTATCAGTAGTTAGTGCCTTCCATAGTTTGAATCTTTTATTTAGCTGGCAGTAGTGGCGCTCGCTGTATTGCAGTAGCTTGAGCAGCGGAGATTTTTGTGAGGTAAGTGATTTGCGAAAGGTATAGTTTAACGTTAGTCAGGGCCATTCTTTAGTAGGGAATTTTGAAAGTCAGATTGCGTTGCGCTAAAAACATTGTGTGTCAGGTTAAGCACAGTCGTATATAAATTGTTCAAAGGGGACGTTTCATATGTCGACCCTTAGCCTAGGATACCTCACTGGAATCTTCTGATTTTTCTTGTAGTTTGTGTATTTAGTGTAGCTTTTGTTTATTGCTAGCGCGTAATTGTAGAGAGAATCTCCTTTGTAGTTGTAGCCTTTCATTGTTGTAAAGTAAAACAGTTGTGGCATGCATATAGATTTGCACCAAGTATTTCGCAGCTGTAATTAACTAGATATTATTTTCAGTGTTATGTTAATGTGTTCTCTTATTTTTGCTCTTCAAATTGTGTTTTTCTGTGTTGTCGTGTGAAATACTGTGACAATAATGGCGTGTGAAAAACGTAATACTAGGCTCCAAAGTAAACTGAGAAATGACAGTGAAAATGAGAGCAGTGTGTTAGCGCCACCGAGTTATGAATTAACTGATGTTCAAAGTAGTAATTTGGTAATTGTGCATAGGGAAATGGAGCGGGCGGCAAACAATGGCGTGGACAGTGAAACAATTAGTGAAGAGGGAAGCATTATCGATCGATCGGTCGGCAACAGCTCGCCTCAGGAATCCGAAATGACAGGACACAATTTCGCAAATACTGTAGATTCAGGTTTTGGGTCATCACCGTTTTCTCAAATAAGTCAAGACACATTTTCTGCTTGTCAAAATGTGAATGTTTCCGGTGCAAATTCACTGCCGAAAAGCACTGAGGAACATGTTTCAGACACCAATGCATTGTTATTACAATTAATACAACAAATGGGACAAACACAGCAAAAGCTTCAAAAGTTAGACACAGTGGAACAAAATCTTAAAAAGTTAGACACAGTGGAACAAAATCTTAAAAAGTTAGACACAATGGAAAAAAATCTTCGGAAGTTAGACACCACACTTGAACAAACACGTGAAGATTTAACTACTGAGTTACATAACATTGAATCGAAATGTCAAAAAGTGTGTAATGACGTAAAAACACAAATTTGTGAGCATTTTCAGCCTATTTTTTCGCGGCATGAAAATGCATTACAGAATCACGAAGCAGCCATAAAAGAACTGCAAACCATTGTTCATGAAAATCATGAGACCTTGTGGGCTAAATTTGACTCAGTTGCATCTACCGATTCGGTTACGCAACTTGCAAAAGCTCAGGAAAACTTAAAGGACACAGTAGAAAGACACATGGAGGAAATTAGTTCATTGTCAGAGAAAGTAGTTGAACTTTCGGATCAGCTAAATAACTTATCTACAAAGGTAGATGATGATCTGAATGACACAACACCTGTAGCCTTCACTGACACAGAAGAGTATGAACAAATTAGGAAATTCAAACAAAATCAGAATCAAATCAATACACAGTACAAAAGAGAAATCCGGGAAGTGCAAGATCAGCTGGCACAAGTAGTACAAGAATTACGTATTTCAGAGGACACTCGCGCTCCAACACGGGAAGAGGGACTTAGAAATACGGAAAAGCCGCAAAATAATAACACAGGGCATTTCGGAAGTTATGAAAGAAATTGGCAATGTGCACCGAATTTTGAGATGGAACGGCCGACACGACCTAACAATGACCGATATGCGACTCGCCGACATGATGATTTTGACTATAAGCTGTTCATTACTACACGTAAATTCAAAACATTTAAGAATTCTGGCAACGACATTCATCCACAAGCATGGCTCCATCAATTCTCTCATTGTTTTCCTCCCAACTGGTCGTTGGAACACAGATTGGAATTTATGTGTGGCTACTTGGAGAATGAACCAGCTGTAAGAATGCGATCGGTAATTCACGATTGCCACAGTGAAGGAGAGTTTTACCATGCCTTCCTCTCAGCATATTGGTCTCAAGCCACACAAGACCGCGCAAAACATAACATCATAATGATGAAACATTTTGAGCAATCTGAATTTTCCAGTCTTGTCAAATATTTTGAAGACATGTTGCACAAGAATCAATATCTTTCAAACCCATACAGCCCCTCAGAACTCATCCGCATTTGCTTACTCAAATTGCCTGAACATTTACGACATATTATTTTAGCAGGACGTTGCAAAGATGACATTGAAGCATTTCAGGGTCTGTTACAAGAATTGGAAATTGACACTGACAATCGGGGAACGCGGAAACAGGAGCACAACAATCACTACAGGTCACATCCGTCACAATTCCGTGACGACAGAAACAATAACTGGCCACGACAAGCCTATTCTTACAACGCAAATCGTGACCAAAACAGACACCACCCATATGACAACCATTGGCAGAGTAATAGTTACAGAGAAAGATCGCATTTCCGTAGTAATGAATATGACAGAGATAACCATAGAAACAGACAATATGGTAATCAGAACTATTATTATAAAGGGAGACAGAATAATTTCAGACGCAACAGTTCAGCGTGCAGTTACGATTCAGGGAGAAATTCTCCACCACATGACCGACACGAAAGAAACTGTGTAAACTACCGACAAAACGACAGACCTGAATTCCATCAGAACTGGCGAGCTTTAAACAGAGCTGGGCCCTCTCGGCAAGGCGAATTTGTGGAAGTTAGGCCTCCTAATCCCAGTAACGACGCGCGGCAACAAAGAGACAGACAATGACTCGCACCGCAGGCATACACGTGCACCGGCTGGCTCCGAGAAAAATAACATTATATCTGGTACTGCTAATGAGATTTTAATGCAACATTTTGGTTTACCTGAAAATACATTCTGTATTTAAAGTGCTTTCTGAGAGATACCAGATGACACAGAGGTTAGTTTATGTGACAGCTACACGATTTTTATCACGACGCTACTAATGAGTGACAATTTACAATGTTGCTTTTGCGGTGTATCTGTTTTATATCTGCACAGTTTTCTGAATTCTTCTGGAAAGTAAAACATATTTTAGTAGTAACTTTTGTGGTATAGCTACAAGGAGACAGCCTTTTCTGTAGCACAACAATACGTTACAGCACAGTACTTTCTTCATCACGGCAATAAGCGTAATAAGTATGATATCTATACGCAAAGCATTTCACTTTGTTTATCATGAGGTCAGTACATTGACTTCTGCAGAACTTAGCTTTGGGGGACGATAACTACGACACTTCCACAGAGATTATCTTACAGCAAGACGCATGTTTAGCGCTACAGGACACGTATTTGAGTGATCAATTTCGTACTAAAAACATTTATTTTCAAAGATATTTGAAACACAATGATACAAAGTTTTTCCGTGATATATTTCATTCCATTGGTGTAATCTGTAACACCTGAGGGTATAATTACATAAATGCTCAGGGGGGTACACGCCTACTTTGTGTACCATGTGTTTGGCAAGCACAAGGAACCCTACCTAATATGGTATTTGCTTATACAACTTTACACATCGGTACCATATTTCTCTAACACACAAATTACACAGCTATCTGATCATTTAACTGAGAGAGACAAACATTTATTTTACTATATCGGTGACAGATGTTTACGCAGTTACACCGTTGGATAACTTCACACTTATGAAACTGTATTTTGTCTGTACTTTGTAAACTGTTCATATTTTTTCGGAATCATTGTGACACAATGAGAGCTTTGAATGATGTATTTGGTATGAGATCATGATTTTTAAAGTACGTTTGAGGCAGCTGACACTTTTGACATGAGCAGAGAATTATTTTAGGCTTAGAAATTATTGGAGGAAGTTACGACGATTTTGAGATTTGACTGAAGTGTTATGATGTTATTATTACGACGACGATGTGTATTATGTTGTTGAGGAATGTTTAGTATTTCTCATGATGAAATATTGAAGAAGTGTCGACGAATATGTATATGTATAATGAGGTAAGGAATAATGAGTAGTGTTTAGGGACTCTGATTTATGAAAAGGATGTTGGAAACCAAGAAACGTACTTTAAGAGTTATGAAATGTGTGTGTATATTCGTGAATGTATTACAATGCAGACGAAAATTTTTTTTGGACACTGTTATATCAATAGCATTTTGTTTCTACAGATTTGTAACGCAAATTCTTGACCTGTGAAATATTTTTATATGCGACTGTCTCTGTAGCGGAAACTGCTGTCGTAAATATTTCCGTAAGAAAGTTAACGGACCACCTACACATAATGCGTCGTGGGCACCCAGCTGTGTCAGACGCCTGGAGAAAAAGCCATTAGCGCGTGCCTTTCAGAGCACAGGAAAACACCTGGAGAACAAGCCATTAGGGTGTGCCTTTCATCGCTAATGCGACACCCTCGTTACTTGAAACCATATGATTACTCGCACTTTGTGCTAATTACTGAAATGCTTATGAATTGATGGGAAATATTCGTACATCTGCACACCTGATTACGACAAGCGTCTTTCTACGAGAGTTGAGAGAATTTCTACTAACTTATGAAATGTCACATGACTATTGAATGATATTTTTATGCTTTGGTTTGTGTAACTGCTTATTTCATTTGATACCTGTTTTTCAGCTGTGTTGCAGCATGGCTTTTATAAAATGAAATGCATTTGCTAATGTGAACACTTTCTGTCAACAGATCTATTAAATAATTATTTTATGATCCACATTCTTTAAAAAAAAGGAGCACTTGGAAAGGAAAGAACAATAAGAAGGAACTAATAACAGTAACACATAATTTTCTTTTCAAGTACTTGGTAATTTCTTTTGTAGAATAAATTGTGATGCATCACTCTAATGTTAAGATGTGACATAGGTATTAGACATGGCCATTTTAGTGTAATATTTTTTCTGCTTGCGCTATGTCATGTTTAGGTATAAGTTGCTGCTGTTTGCCAGGCATAGTGTTATTGAATTTGACTTTTGCTCATTTATGCTGCTAGCTTTGCCAATTTGCATTTTTTTGCATTGCTGTTTGTGTTGATTTGTTATGTGATGCTGCATTGCCTCGTCCCTTAGTTTAGCATCTGAGCTCAGTAGATTTAAGTTAGCTTAAGAGGGGGTAGCCTCTAAGAGAATGAGTTGCGATGAATTGGAAGAAATGCATTGAGAAAACAGGTTTAGGTAGGATTTTCTTGGAAATAAATGTTGAGGTAAGAAATGTATGAACATATAAATACAGAAAGCATGCTTAGATAGAATTTTTTTTTTGGTGGAAACAAAGGATGAAATAAGAAGAAAGATATATGAAGTTTTGGGTTGGACTGCAGTACCAAATGTTACACTGAAAACGAACCCTGTCCTTTCCTATTGGTGTTATCCCACTATGTGTTTGTGTACCCTTGAGTATTTGTTTTCTTCCTGTCTCTGTGTATTTTTTTTCTCTTCTAATACTAAGCTATATTCACTATGAGGAGGAATACTGTTATCCTCAAATATAAGTTGCATTAATAATATGTTATTTTCTTTGTAAAGTTGTTTACAATTCTGTTCTGTTTCAATGTTCATGTGTGAAATTAATGTTTCGAAAACTATTCTCATTATTTTATGTATGTACTTATGTCACTATTTTTGTAACACTGATGTATATGTTTATTTCTATTCTTTTGTAAAGCCTGTACTACAAATGTTATCTGTATTATTATGTTTTTAATGATGTATTTTGTACCTTTGTTATTGTATTTTTATGTTATCAAATTGTAATTGTCACCAGTTCATGATATTATTAACTTGTTAGTTACATTTCACTGCACACGTTTCTGTTGGTCATAGTATATGGATAATATGTGAGAAGTTGGGACTGTGAGTGTTTGCACGTGTGTTAATAACTCAGCAAGGGACTGGATAACAGCATTGCTGGATCTAAGGACAATTCCAGAAACTTTGTGAGTGCACAAGTGGTGGTTTATGGACTTGCTATATTCTCCGCAAGACTCTTCGATGGTGAATGTGCACCTGCACAATCGCAACAGATGGCTGCTGGTCATCTCTGCAAGGACTACAGTGGGTCTGCATCTATGATGACCCATCAACGCCATTATTTCTACAAGGACTGCAGTGGGTCTGCACCTCTGGTGGCCCACCAATACCACAATCTCTACCAGGACTCCAGTGGGTCTGCTCTGTGATGACCTACCTACCAATATTCTTCCAAACTACGACTGACTCTGCTGTGGGTTTGCTCCATTGTGGCCCATTACCTGTCTGCATGTCAAGAGTCAGCACTGTCTTTTCGTTGGAAGAACAACACTACTTCTTCGAGACTGCATGGAAATCCACTACTTCCATGTGCATTGTGTTTTACTGCTCAGACTTTGAGAAAAACACTGCTATTCTACTGTTATGTACGATTAGGACTGTCTTTATGGACTGTGAGAAAATTTGAGCTTTTGACCAACATAATATCAATAAGTGTGTGCATTTGATTTCTTTGTTATTGTAATTATGAAAAATTTTATCAAATCATTATTGGCCACTGCCCAAAAAAATTTTGTAAAATTTTTTGTGGGGAGCATGGGGGCTATGTAAGTAGGCTGTTCATGTTTTCTCTATGTAAGTAGGCTGTTTATGTTTTCGTATTGGCAATGTTACGTAGCGCTCAATATGAAAATCACTGGCTGTGCTGTGTGCAGTCTGTGGCTGCTTTGCATTGTTGTAATACTCGCCATTGTAGTGTTAGGCAGCTGGCTGTGAACAGCGCGTAGCGTTGCGCAGTTGGAGGTGAGCCGCCAGCAGTGGTGGATGTGGGGAGAGAGATGGCGGAGATTTGTAATTTGTCATGAACTGGTATATTTATACATGATGATATCAAGGTAAATACATTGTTTGTTCTCTATTAATATCTTTCATTTGCTAACTATCCCTATCAGTAGTTAGTGCCTTCCATAGTTTGAATCTTTTATTTAGCTGGCAGTAGTGGCGCTCGCTGTATTGCAGTAGCTTGAGCAGCGGAGATTTTTGTGAGGTAAGTGATTTGCGAAAGGTATAGTTTAACGTTAGTCAGGGCCATTCTTTAGTAGGGAATTTTGAAAGTCAGATTGCGTTGCGCTAAAAACATTGTGTGTCAGGTTAAGCACAGTCGTATATAAATTGTTCAAAGGGGACGTTTCAGTACAAGGTCTAATTTTTCGTGGCTTCGCGGCCATTATGCTAAATTTACTTTGGCGGCTGCAGAATCGTCCTACAGTAGGCTTCAAATGCCGGTTCCCCAAATTTTCTCAGCAATATTTTGCGAAAAGAGTGTCGTCTTCCCTCCAGGGATTCCCAGTTGAGTTCACGAAGCATCTCCAGTTTCTTGAAAAATTAAGCTGATTCTTGTTGTATTGTTGCTTGTGTTTGCTTAAACTTATGGATTGATTTCTTCGTGTTCATAAACATTTCATTTTTACCTGTTATTACTTTTATGTTGTAATTTCATGTACTGACATGTTCCTTGACCTTGGAGATTTGCTTATCAGTTTGGTCCTACGGCACTTGACGTGTAAATAAATAAATAAATAACAAATCTTACAGCAGGCCTCTGAATTGCTTCGTCGTCTTTCTTTAATCCTGCCTAGTGGGAATCCCAGAAACTCGAGTATTATTAACAAATGGGCAGCAAAAGTTTTCTATACGGCAATTCCTTTGTAAATGAAATACCTCAAATTCTGACAAATAATAGAAGTCGACTATTCTTCCTCCTCACTACTATCCGTACCTCCTCGTTCTACCACATATTGCTGGCCACAGGAACAAATAATTAAACAATTTTTGATGTAGCTGAGCGACAGTCATACAATAATTTTTAAATGAACACACCGTCATTTGACTTTATTGTTGTTTATTTAATCACGACCGCGTTTCGACCTTTTAATCCATTTTCAAGTGGTTGAGTTTATGTCATTAACTGCAATATATGTTAATGACATAAACTCAGTCATTTGAAATGCCCTAAAAGGCCGAAAACTGGGTCTTAATTAAATAAACAACAATACAATCAAATGCCGGAATTTACATTAAGAAAAAGACATCATTACTCGGTACATGATGATGATAATTGAAATAGTAGCGGAGTTTGCTAACGAGCTGTGTTGTTGATTGATATCCCTACTGGAGACGAAACGTACTAAAGAAATGTAACGGGGAAAGTTTAAGGTACCTTGTCGCAGACGGTCGCTAAAATGTTAAGCGATATGTAAAAAAGAAAGACTAAAGGAGTAGTGAGCGAAGAGACTGTGACAATCGGCATATAGCTTACTGTAAAAAAAGTTGAAAAAAGGGAGACAATGTGAGAGTGACGTGTATAAGTAGTGGTGCTGGGAGGGCAATTTTGAGTAAGGAGGATTAACTGTAGGAGTGACTGTGTAAAAAGGTATACAATGTTCTGTGTCAAGAAGAGTGCGGATATGTTGGCATGCCATAATTTTTCGTGAGGAAGGCGGATGAGAATTGAGGCAGCTGGTTCCAGACTCGTCTACCACAGTCTTTTAAACAGGAAGATATAAACCTCTCTCGTATTCCACCAAGAGCAGTTTTTCGATAAATGGAGTGCCAATTACCGCAAATATATTAATCCAGTGTGTTATAATGAGAGCTCTTAGCGACTTTCACCGAATTTTATGCATAATTTCTAACGTCTATCTTTTTCGCTTAAATACTTTAAATCAAATGTTTAACACATTCATTTATTTGTGAAGTGATCACACGTTCGAAGCTGTTTGATACATGGAAGTTCGATCCTTTAACGAGAGAAGTGTTAGCCGTTTGAGTGTATTATGAATTTCAGTGTTTCAGTGCACGAAACTGCGGCAAGAAGTCACTACTCTGACAGATCGAAGCAAAGTTTTTCGTAGCAGTCCATCACCAAAATCACTTGAGTGTCGTTTATAATATTCTGTAAACCGAAATAGTATGATAATATAGTCAATTAAAGGTTATATGCAACTGCTAAAGAAACCAGTCAGGAGTTGCAACAGTCGAAGAATACTAACTGGATTTAATATGTGAGAGATGAGTGAGAGAATATTCTAGACTACGCTCACGTTATTCAACCTCAACACAGACCAAGCAGTAAAGGAGTCTAATGAAATTTGTGGAGAGAAAAATTGAGTTCAGGAAGAGGAAAGAAGAAACTTCCATGTTTACCAGAAATATTATTTAATCGTATTTACGCAGCGGAGTGTACCCTGCTTTGAAATTTTCTGGCACTGCCAGGTGAAAACGGCACACACTTCTAATCTGTCATCAAGTTAGATAATTAAATCTTACTCTTGTGGTACTATCTTTAGCCTGAATATTGTTTTGATGCATCTCTTAAGTCTGTCCAGGGCAAGCCTCTTAATCTCTGCATAGCAACCGAAACCTACATCCACTTGAATGCGCCTTTACAATTTTTACCCGTAACACTTCCGTTGTCAGAGTGACGATTCCGTGATGTCTCAAAATGTCTCCTAACAATCTATCTCTTCTTTTAGTTAAATGATGATATAGATTTCTTCTTTCCCCGATCTTCCACGCAATTCTTCCTTATTACTTATTCAGTTTACCCATTCAGTTCTCATATGTTTCTATTCCTATATTGCTGAACTGGTTACCGAGCACTCTGTACTTCTATAAAAGGCTACACTCCAGACAAAAACGTTAAAAAAAGGTTTCCTTACACTTAAATTTATATTATATGTACTTTGATTTCTCTTTTTCCAAAGTTTCTTCGTTGCCCTTGTCAGTTTGCATTATGCTGGCTCAGTACATGGCCCATCATCTGTTGCATTGCTGCCCCAGCAGCAAAACTCATTTTGCTCTCCCATTTCGTAATCTAATTCCCTTAAAATTATCTCATGTAACTGGACTGTATCCCGTTACAATTTTTACTTTTGCTGATGTTCATTTTATGAGCTCTTTTCGAGACTCTCCTCTTTCTAACTATTCTCCCACAGAATTACAGTATGTCAGACACACCTCAAAATTTTTATTTCCTCTCTCTGAGCTTTAATTTGCTTTCCACACTTTCGCCTGGTTTCGTTTACTGATTGCTCAATGTACAGATTAAATAACATTGGGGAGGGGCTACAACCCTGTCTTCTCGACTTCTACGTCTCTGCCATGTCCTGTGGCTCTTATCACTGGCGTACAACTTCTGTAAAAGTTGTATATAAACTTTAGCTATCTGTATTTAACCCCTGCTTCCTTCAGAATCTGGAACTGTGTAATGTAGTCAACATTGCCAGAAGCTTTCTCCAAATCTATAGGGGCTATAAAAATAGGTTTGCCTTTCCTGAACCTGTTTTCTGAGATACGTCGTAGCACCAGTATTAACTCTAACGTTGTTACATTTCGCCTAAAACCAAACTGAGCTTACTCAAGGTCGGCTTCTCACAGTTTTTTCCTAACATCTGTAAGTAATTCAGATCAGAAGTTCGGAATCAATGTTAATTAAACTTATAGTTTAATAATATTCTCACCTGTAGCGGTCTTACTTCTTTGGAATTAATATTACATTCTTCTTGAGGTCTTCTGGAATTTTAAGTTTTATGTATCGTGCACACCATGCAGAATAGTTTTTGTCATGGGTGACTCTCTCAACAGTTTCAGCAACTCCGAGGAATTTTTACCTACGTAAACGTTGTTTCGAATTAGCTCATACAGCGCTCTATCAAATTTTATTCACAACGTCATAACTCCCATCCCATCTTTATCTACTTTTACTTATGATTCTTAATACCGTCTTGCATTTCATTTCCCTTGTACTGTCCTTCCACATATTCCTTCCGTGTTTCTGATTTCCCTTCTCTGCTTATTAATGGAGAGGCTTTTTATCTCTTGATACTCAAAAAGTTGCTTCTCTTAATTTGGAAGATAGTCATTGATCCGCTAATCTTTCCTGCTTCGATGTTTGACACTTTTTTATAAATCCTACTTTTTACAGATGCGTATTTCCTTTCGCCTGTTTCATTTTCACCACATTTATATTTTCTCCTTTCGTTATTCAAATTCAATAGCCCCTGTATTTCCGAGGGGTTTATTATAGGTCTTGTTATTTCGCCTAATCGATTCACCAATGTCTTCAATGTTCCATCTCTCAGGCCTACCCATTTTCCATCTGCGACATCCCTTTCTTCGTTTCAGTCAATCGTTGCCTAACGCCCCCTTTGAAACTCTCAACAACTTCTCATTCTCTCAACGCATCCAGGTCTCATCTACTGTACTTCCTACCTTACTTCAATTATATACAGCTTCATTGTGCAGTCTATAAACGATTAATTGGGATCAGAGACCTGGAATATTTCGCAGTTTAATAAAATCTTTGGCTAACTCAGTGTGTTTTCAAAAGAACGGGACAAACATTAATTGTTTCCGTATTTGATCCCACTCTTCTGTCTTTCATACATTACGGCCATCGACCTGTTCCGTTCTCCATTCCATCTTTTAACTGGCCGTCTTTTAACCTTCTTTCTTTGGGGTTTGTATTGTAGAGCCATTTTAGGAATATTAGTTTCTTCTCCCTGATGTACTTTCCTCCTCCTTTAATGTCGGTGTTTGTCTAACGTTTTCAGTATCAGTCCTGTATAACGTGGTGTAACCTTTTATGCCGCGTAAAAATTTCATTTCAGACGGCTGAACATGGCTGGAAGTTTTTGTTCTCATAACCCATGTTTCACTGTCAAACAGTAGAACAAGTGTTGCTACCACCTCATAGAATATAAATTTTTGTGTCTATTCAAGTATTATTTAATTTTTCTGCTTGTAGTCTGCAATTTAACAACTACATCCTTATATTCGATAAAAGTAATGTAACTACCCATGTAATTTCAAGTGATCTTTGATCACAATTGTATTTCGATTGCTTATTTCTCATGGAATGCCATTATCTTTATTTACAGCTATCTAAAAATTATAACCTTTGCAATTTCGATTGATGAGATTCATTGATTTTTCTAGTTGGTCTTCAGAATTTGCAGTTAATACAAAGTCATCACCATGGGAAACTATGCCGATCTATTTAATCATGTTTAAATGCGGCGATGCTGTCTCTTTCTTTCCATATTTAGAAGACACCTGTATAAACATTCCAAAGAGTAGGTGTAAAGTACTTCGTTATCCAACAACTTGGTTTTCTTTAAAATCTTTTCCTATCCGTATCTGGAAACATCAGCTACAATACAATTTCTCTTGTAGAAATTCTTTAATTTGTTATTTAATGCACATGAAAATCTTTTGCAGGCAATATTCCTCATATTAATACTTCCATTGTTTGAAGTTATCTTGCTATTTCCTTTTTTAAGTAGCGACAATGTTTTTGCTGTAAGTCTGTCTTCTATTGTCATATTTGGGCAACAGGTATTGACAAGATGTCAGATTCTAAACTGAAGCAGGAATCCATCACGTTTGAGCAACTCTTTATAAACAGCATCAGCTTCTGGGTATGGTAATTGGAACTAGACGCATGGGCCTTCCATTTCGAAAATCCTTAGGTGCTTCAATATCACGAGATCCACAGTGTCAAGAGTGCGCCGAAAACACCAGATTTCAGGCATTACCTCTGACAAAGGACAACGCAGTGGCCTACGGCTTTCACTTGACGACTAAAAGCAATGGAGTTTGCACAGAGTTCTCAGTGCTGACAGACAAGCCACACTGCGTGAAATAACTGCAGAGATAAATGTGGGACGTATCACGATCGTGTCAGTTACGACAGTTCGGCGAAATCTGGCCTTAATGGGCTACAGCAGGAGCCGACTGACGTCAGTGCCTTTGCTAGCCGCACGGCATCGCCTGCAGGGACTCTCCTGTGCTCGTCACCATATCAGTTGGATCCTAGACAACTGGAAAATCGTGGCCTGATCAGATGAGTCCCAATTTCAATTGGGAAAAGCTGATGGGAGGTTCGATCGTGGCACAGACCCCAGGAAGCCACGGACCCAGGTTGTCCAGAAAGCACTGTGAAAGCTGGTGGTTGCTCCATAATGGCGTGGGCTGCGTTTTCATCAATAGTTAACGGGAAATGGTTATGCCCGGCCACTTGGAGACGATTCTGAGCCGTTCATTGACTTCATGTGCCCAAACAGCAATGAAATATATATGGCTGACAATGGCTAACCTTGGTCTGGGCCACAACTTTTCATGATTGGTTTGAAGAACGTTCTGGACAATTCAAGCGAATGGGTTGGCCACCCAGATGGCCTGAGATGAATCCCATCGATCGCTTATGGGACATAATCAAGAAATCCATTAGTGCACTCGCAACACTACAGCAATTATGGACGACTATAGAGGTATAATGGCCTAACATTTTTGCATGGGACTTCGAAAGCCAAGTTGAACCCATGCCACGTCCAGTTGCCGCACTAGTCAGGGCCTAAAGAGTTCCCACACGATATTAGAAGGTATCCGTTGACTTTTGTCACCTTAGCGTATTAATCTTCTATTCATCCAGTCTATGCCGCCAATAAAGTTATGTAGACAGTACATCGACAGTGGTAGCGTTCACCAGGCGTCACCTGTAGGTGTTTCGTTTTGCCGCCCCTGGTGAGGGTCGCACAGTGACTGGAGCAGCGGTGAGGTCCCCCGGCTGTCGCCGCAGCCCCCGCTCTGCTCTGCTGGCGTTATTTATAGTCTGCTGGCGGGCCGGGCCAGGCGGGGGCGATCGCTACGTCACACACCGGGCCGCCCTGAGGCCGCCGCGACGCCGTGCCGCGCCGCGCCGCTCTGGCCTGCTCGGCGCTGATCAATAGCGACGCCACAGCCACAGCCGCGTCGCTGCAACAGGTAGGCCGCGCTCTGACCTGACCGCGAGCCGCGTCCCACACGGCTCCGTCCTGGGGCCGCCGATACTCGCCTGGCCTGTGGCGTAGCGCGGACGCGACAGCAGAACTGCAGCCGGGCTAGTGTCTGCTGTTGGTTCTAGATTTACACCTGCATCTACATACTCCGCCGGCCAATTACGTGCAGCAGCTGAAATGATCGCAGAATGGAGTATGGGGCGTCGATGTTCGACTGGCACAGTGATTAACCTCAATTGTCTCACACTATCCTCTGGACTGACGAGACCTTATTCCATGTGTGAGGTGTTATCAATGGGCACAACTGCCGTTAATGAGCCGCACTAGATCCTGGAGAAGATGAACTCTCCTCTAAAAGCGATGTGTGGTGTGGAATAGAGGCTACAAACGTCATCAGCCCATATCTATTCCATGTTTTTTCGTTGTAGACTGGAGTAAGTTTAGGGGTAGATTCTTGGGGCAGCAATTTTGTGTTTGTGGGTTCCAGTTGACATAATAATTGATGAAAAAGTTTCTGTTTCTATGATTTTTTATTTTATTTTATCCCATTCTTCTATATCGCACTGGGGAACAGGAGCGGTACCTTCAAATGCTTCACGATTGCGTTTGGCTCATGGTACCTGCGATCTTACCCTCCCACACATCACCAGTAAATTTTCAGTCTCTTCATTCGTTTCAAAAGCCTCGAGATGCGTAAGATATACAAAACATTTCTTTACTTATCTTCATTTTCTCATTGTTGGCTGCAGTCCGTCTAGGGTTAGATCCTTGAGGCTGCTATTTTGAGTTTGTGGCTTCCAGTTGACATAATAATTGATTAAGTACTTTCTGTTACTATGTTTTTTTATTTTATTTTATCCAATTCCTCTATATCAGACTGACTTCACAAGCTCCATTTTTATAAAAGCAAAAATTACATTATTATTGCCAAAATTGAAAACAAGTCCATTTCCATCAGAGTCATGCCCATTACTACTAACTCATTCTGCGGTACTAATACATTCATAAGAGCTTACAAAACAAAAGAATTTACAGACTTTCTTGACCAAAGAAGAATAATCTCCAATTCACATCATCATTTTTAAATGAATCCCTAACTGGATTTAATAATTAGAGTTACATTGCGCAATTAATAATATGAATTTTATGTATGCCAGATATTTCATGATTTCAAATATTTTTAAAAGAAGGATAATTTTAGCTTTACAAACATACATAGTAAATATGGAGTGTAACAAATTAATTTCTCTTTATACATTTTAGCCTGAAATACAACACATCGTACATAAAATCATATGAGATTCTTTAAGTGAAACAGCCAAGATAATGTTCACCTATACGATATTCGAAAATATCTCTGGTATCGGATATTTCTATAAAGACATGTTATGTCAGAGGAGAGTGCCCCATTACAGTGTGGGTGGGAAAATACCGAAGATACTATCTTCATGCAAGCTGGCGCGCTGCCTCATTTTGCAAGTGGTCTGCGAGAGATCCAGACAATCATTTCGTTTCCTGTTTCAAAAGAGGTTGAGAAAATCAGCCAACTAGTTGCAAATAAAGGTTTATTAGCGATTGACCTAGGTTCCGATACCTGTAAAAATATCTTCTTCAGAAGTAGTGGGCCTTGTCACATCATATTATGGTATATTAGATTAGATGAAGCCGAGCGACTCATGTCATAAACAAAATTGACAAAACAAGAATTATCGCAACCCATGGTTTTTACATAGCAATCAGATTATTTAAGAGTGAATGCTCACTAGTAAATGCCCACAGGTAGAGGCTCCCGCCAACATAAAATTGTAATAGGCACCATGGGATACGTTATTTGCGTAAGTTACGGGTATCTGATGCCAAAGACTACGACGAACTGCAACTCTTTTACTCGCAAATACAGAGTGGGTGGAAAGTAACGAAGTATCTAAACTGATGTATCACTTCCATCTCAGCCGGGTTTATTATTTGAAATTAATAGAGTATGGTCACTGTTATATGTGAACATGATTCCACACGTTAAAAGTCCATTAAATTCCGATGTAGGTTTGACCGCACCAACAATTAAGTCTGTCTAATTCATATTGTATCCTTCTACAGTCACTCAATTGTGATACCCTCCAGTGCACCATAGCGTCATCAGCAAACAGCCGCAGATTGCTACTCACCCTGTCGTCAATTCATTTACATGTATCTACACTCCTGCATACAGACAAAACCTTGTTCTGCGGTATTTAAGGTGAGCAGACGTTCCGTATTAGCTGGAACAGTGCAGCTTTTGCGTCTTTTCGAAGGTGCAACACGACGCCAAAATACCCTTTTTGTGGCAATGACTAATCGGCATAAAACTCCATTATCGAAAGTTCTCAGAAATTAAGAATGTTCTGTTTCCCATCAGTATGACGAAAAATTTAAAGATATCAACCGCTAGGAAAGCAAAGCGCTTTATGGGTCTACAATACGTACGTACCGAAATTGTGTGGAGATTTTGCTTGGAAAAGTACAGTTGCGGACGCGGTTTGAACTCTGCCAGTCTGCACTCATAACTGATGTGAATGCCGCCAAAAATAACAAAACATTAAATGCATATCCTTCAGTGCATCTCAAAACAAACTGTTTACAGTTATGAACTTGGTAGAAGACACTACGGTGTTCTGCATTTCTGAAATAATTAAATCCTACTAGCTTTTGTAAACTGTGATTGCAAAAACACTCGAAATTAATATGATTCCACAGCCTAAAAAGACGTGTGTTTTCAATAGTGACCTATAAAACGTATACCCACACATCAAAAGAACAATTTCTCAGTAAGATGTTCGATGCAATTTGTGTGAATCTACTTTCCGAAGAAGTCATTGGAAGCAGTCAGATATATTACGATATATAAACAGTGAAAAACATAAAAAGAATGGTGAGTGCAGAGTCCTCTTCTGGAACAGATTTTACTATTCTTTTTCTTAAAGTGGAAGTTTTGGTGACAAAGATATGAAATCATCAGTGTTCGCTTACCATATTTTCCACGACAGTCAATCTCTCACATCAATGGACTATGCTATCAAACTTTTGTAACGTAGTTTTGAACCAAATTTTATGACCGTAGCAAAACAGACTGTTATATAAAATGTTTTACCTCATCTGGCATTTCTGAACTAGAATCGGATTTACGGGAAAAGAATTTCATTTCAGTAATGAGGGATACATCAAAGTTTAAGGACGTAAAAATATTTCCGTTGCTATTTTGAACCTACTATCGTGATTCATGGTAAAATATTGGTTCCGAAATCTTTGCCTGGAGAAACTTTAGATGTCACTGCTACATTTTTGAGAGAAAAATAATAACCTAAGAAAAGAAAGCTGCTCTTTGGGCAGGTAAAACTAGCTGAAATTTTGATTGTGCACCTACAAAGGGCTTCAACAATGTCTTCACAAAACTGGAGGCAAATTTAGGTCATAGCGTACTTGGGATTAGGTGTTCTGCTCAGATAATCGTCAATAGTATCCATATGGCTCCATATGTCCTTCCTGTGGCCATTGTTTCCAAATTTATTTCCACGCATATACCTTAACAGTTGAAGATTTTCAGGAATGCTGTGGATTTGTAGATCAGGCGTACAAACAAGTTTTAAGCTATAGCAAAACAAAGTGACTTGCTTTACTCTCTGAAGTCGAACGTCTAATCATATTTCGAATCTCATAATAAATGTTCATTTGCTATCTAATCATTTTTTGAAAATTCCTTCTCAATAGCTTGGCTGTATTTTCTTTACAACCACGTCTCAACTTCTCACACTGCAGTTCAAAGAGCAGAAGGTGATACAAACACAGTATTAGAAGTAAATTAATAGAACAACAATTTTTTCGTAGGAAATCAAACGTAGCCGGCCGCGGTGGTCTCGCGGTTCTAGGCGCGCAGTCCGGAACCGTGCGACTGCTACGGTCGCAGGTTCGAATCCTGCCTCGGGAATGGATGTGTGTGATGTCCTTAGGTTAGTTAGGTTTAAGTAGTTCTAAGTTCTAGGGGACTGATAACCACAGCAGTTGAGTCCCATAGTGCTCAGAGCCATTTGAAATCAAACTTAGTTCAATTTGTGTAGCATAAATGTGGTGTCACCGCCAGACACCACACTTGCTACGTGGTAGCTTTAAATCGGCCGCGGTCCATTAGTATACGTCGGACCCGCGTCTCGCCACTGTCAGTGATCGCAGACCGAGCGCCACCACACGGCAGGTCTCGAGAGACTTACTAGCACTCGCCCCAGTTGTACGGACGACTTAGCTAGCGATGCAACACTGACGAAGCCTCGTTTATTTGCAGAGAAGATAGTTAGAATAGCCTTCAGCTAGGTCAGTTGCTACGACCTAGCAAGGCGCCATAGCAATTGATAGTTATCGTATGAAGCATGTCTCATCAAGAACGATGTATACAAATGATGGATTAAAGTTAAGTATTCCAGCAGCTACGTACTTTTCTTTATAGCATTCATTACGTATCCTGTTTCAGACCTCACGCCATCCTGCGTGAGCTTATAGCGTGCATTTCGGCCTTCTCTAGCAATATAACAATAATGTTTCGCTAGAGGGTACGGTTTTAGAGTTATTCGAGAAACACGTGCAAAAATGACATTAAATGTGTTCTATCCCGGAAACCATTGAGAATAGGGCACACTTCCATATGAAGTTATTTTTTCAAGAACACTGATACTGCCACCCCTCAAAGTGTGTACCATTATTGCTGACAGCCCGTATACAGGACCTGGCTACCCTTACTTCCAGTCACTTGGAAATTTACGCTGGGCGAGGGATACGTAATAAATGCAAGTTATGTAAGGGGCCAAGGCCATAGAGTACTCTCTGTAAAAATCGTCAGTTGCTTCTCTAAAGCAGGGAAACCTCTCACTGTGTCCTCTATACGGCAGTCTTTACGGTCAGTTAGCAGTATGGTTGTACGATCCTATGACGTGAATGTTTTGTGTTCCTTGGGAATGCTACGGAGCTCTCATCTCTGAGATTTTGTCGGTGTTATTAATTAATGACATCTTCCGAATCTTTAGAAGAATACCTAAAATTCAGTTTAACTTACGGCGTGGTGGTGCACAATGAATAGTACTGAAAAAAAGCGCTGGCGAGCTTTTAGAGTCCAGAGGGGTTGCAGTTCCATAACTTTTATCAGTATTTAACTGCACGACAGGAGAATAACTCCGGAATACTGAGTATGTGGGGTAGACAGTTCAGACAGTAGAGGGTTGATGGCAACGACATAGCCTTGCTGGGCGCCAACAAACTGAGGAAGGCGGTTATCGCTGAAACCTGAGCATCAAAATTACTGAAAATACTAGGTTTTAGAAATATCCGAGTTTTGGTTTTTTATTTCTACTATTTCTAACAACAAAAGTAGTCATAGCACAAAGGCAGATAAACTGTATGACCCTTAGACATTTGCGTTACATATTTCAATCAAATAAAATAGGAAAATAAAATAAAAGCTATTCCATCCATCGTTCGCTGCTTTTCTGTGAAAGTAATGAGAGCATAAATTTTCAGAAAGTAAATAGTATTCTCCTACTGATTCTAATCTTTTTAAATCTCTCTTAAAATCTCATTTTGTAATCGAGGATCATACCAATATTTGGGCATTACGAATATTCAGTGATAAAAGGTGATAACAAAGGTCAGAGGAATACTTTTTCTGTTATGTTATCCATATCTAAGGGCTGCAAGCATGTTAAGACACATTAGATAGGCACAACATATCAGCTAATTTATGTTTTTATAAGGGGCGTTTAAAAACATTCCGTTTGAGGGAGTTGCTGCTAGTATATTTCAACGCGGTGCGATTCCGATACGAGTATATAAGCACCGACATCTTGGCAGGAGGTTGGTGTGGCGTTCGAACCGTTTCCGATCGACCCTGATATTATAAATTATGAATGAATTATTAACTTTTCAGTTTATTAGTTATGCATAAAATCCTTTCTCTTTTATTACTTCACAGAAATGTCAGACAAATAATAAGCTTTTGTGTAAAATTCGCAGCGTTCTTTTTCTTTAACTGCCCGTTTCGAATGAAAAACTCGTTTTTAGTCAAATATACTGTATATCACTACTTTTTAACGGGACCGTCGATAAAAGTGATTGTTTGATGACAAAACCAAAAACACTCATTCGAAACATTCAAACAAACAAAATATAACATATTATACGACAATATTAAAATTCCAATAACGAATTAATCCAGTGGCGAATATTTATTGTCTACTCAGTTCATATTGGGGTCTATTCATTCTATAATGTGTTTACAAAACAGTATCACTCAAAGGCGTCAGAAGTCACACAAAGTCCTACCAAACTCGTATAGCTTTAATTTTTTCATCCGCCCCAAAAACCTTAGCAGCCTTACTATGGCGAACTGATACATTGGTTTTTTACCTGATGATCAGTAAAAAAAAAAAAAAAGGAAATAAACATAAAGAAAAGGGAACACCTGTTATAACCCTAGACCAAACAAATACCAAATATAACCGGTTATTGTGAACTAAGATACCGGTAACAGTTTCAACCGGTCGGTTTTTCTCACCATTATAACTAAGCTCGGTCGTTCAAGAGCGCTAGCGGCCTGAGAGATTCATACCTAGGAATAGTACAGGAACTGCAGTGTCACATGCGTAGTGGTGTTACTCTATGCGCGGTCTCTGTCGTAATGCGCATTAGCAGGGTTAAAATTCAGGTGTCCCTAGAAATTCGTCAAAATTACGAAGAATCTTAAGACATTATGTCAAAGTAATCTTCCGCTCACGTACAAAGACTTGACTACTTGTCGGTTCGGCTAAAGACGATCTGGGATTGCCGAGCGTTAAAGTCTATAGAGCACCTTACCAGTGTGGCAAAGCCTAGTTGGCCACAAAACGCGCATAGTGCGTGAAAGGTGCGTTGAATGTAATCACCAAACTTCCCCTTCCGCAGCCCGGTGAGACAGCAAAATCCGAGAATTTTATCTCCACAGGACTTTCAATGGATTGGCCTAGAGGGGACCTTTCCAGGAATCAGTTATTGAGGAACTGGTGTAAATATGTTTAGTGAAGGATGTTATTAATCGTGATGGCGATTTTCAACTGGACGAGGCTTGGGACTTGTGATTTCATTAATTCCTTCAGAAAGAGAACATTTTATGACTGATGACACGTCCAGCGACCGCTAATTTTGTTAATTTGGACATCTGAATTTTAACACTGCGCATGCGCATTCCGCAAGAGAGCACATGTAGTATCACCATTATCCATGCGCCAGCGCGTCATAGACGGAGCAATATTCGAAGAGGGCGGGAAACTCGACCGAATTCGCTTACGTAGCGGCTTATTTGCCTTTGTGCATGCGTGCCCGCGCCAATTATTGGTGTAAAGTTAGCTATGTGAACTAGTAATCTCCAGTACAAAATTTTCTATCCCACCTGGAAGGCGGCGCTTGGGTCTGCTCCTGCAACTGAAGGGTAAGCTGAATGTAGGAAGCTACGAGGAAGAGGTGAGGTAGAACTCTAGGTACTGCAATTAAAAGTAGTTTTACTGTATCACAATACAATAACTTCAATACATAAATTATAACTTAACCTTGGCTGAGATGAGCACATAGGTGCGAAGCTGTACATCAATCAAATCTAACATCGGCAATTAGTTACAAAGGCAAAATCTGTAGTGGCTCGCCCACTATGAAATAGAAACAATGTTGCTTGGTCGTCTACTCTGAATCAATTGGGCTGAATTTGGAGCGGCTCTCGTAGAGCTGCACAGCGCCCGCTGGAGGCAACACCGACTCAAAGGAAGGCCTCGGCGCTTGTTCGTGACGTCACGTCAGCTAGGCACGGCAAACGCCAGGTCTGTTGCAGGCATACTCATAATGGTGGTGTCTCCCTCTCTGACACAGGAAAATGCCAAAGTATTGGCGGTAGGTGACCAACACACATTGTTCTGAGAGATTTCGGCAATCAATTAATTGTGCAATTAATTGCACTTCTTAACAAATAGTGTACTCCTGAACTTAAATTTCCACCTGTTTTGAGGATTGACATACAAAAACAACTTCATGGTCCAGCAGCAACAGAATTCGTGCTTCTTTACCGTATTTGTAAATCTGAGGAAGTTACGTTTGTACTGGGTTACTTTTACAAGAAACTGTGAACATATTGGTGCTCTTCTTTTGGTATCTTGGTTGACTATGGGGTGAGGAGCACTGAATGTTACTGAAATATCTTGCGATTGTACACGTTAGGGGAGGGGGTGGGGGACAGAAGACGAGGCAAGAGAGAGATGCTTCTTTTATCAAATAAAATTTTTTTATCTTATAAAGTTTCTCCTTTCAGTTGCAAGAGGGGATTATTTATTTTCTCTAATGTGCATGTTTAAAGAAGTATGAAGCTATTTTGTTTCCTGTTTAGAATTCCTTTCGTTGAAAACGACTGTAATCTAATGACTGGCAACAGTTGGACATTTACACATGTAAATTAGTTCACATTTCCAGTGACGATGTCAAACGAAAATAAATAAATAAAAGAAACGAGTTCATTGTAAGGGAGTTAGGGTAAGTTTCGATAGCAAAGTGGGTCAAGTAAAACTAGTTACTTGAATGTAAAATTTCCGAAGCTTGCAATGGAGCAAAGCATCTTCTCATATTGATCTACGTTTGTTTGGACAGGATTCAGTAATAGAGAACTATGACCTTCATTTGCAGCTTTACGATAGTAAGAAAATCTTTCATCTAATTAAAACTGCAGAATACAAAACGATACCAAACATTTTGTCCAAAATTAAGAGATTTATAGTGATAAGCATGCCCAGGCGTTTCTGCCTGCAGCAGAGCTGGCGTTCGCCGTGCCTAGCTGACGTGACGTCACCATCAAGCGCCGAGGCCTTTCTTTTAGTCGGTGTTGCTAGAGGGCGCTGTCGTCGGGGTCTGTCGTAGTGCCAACCTAAGAACTTGCACCTACGTCGTGGCACCGTAGCTATCGAGACCACACAAAACACTCACTTGAAGATAATTAAAAGGTTTCCAACCGAAATACAGTATCGTGGCAGTAATCGTGGTGCCTCCCCACATGGGGTTATTGGGCGTTAAAGTCACCCAGAAATAGAAAAGGTGGGGTAGCTGTGAAATGAGTGCAGCCAATACATGGCGTGGCACTTCACCATCTGGAGGATGGGGAATGCTGCAGACGGTAATTTCGTGCGTTGTCCTCACCCTGACAGCCACAGATTCTATAGGTGTTTGAAGGGGCACAGGTTCGCTATATACACAGGTAAAGACGTAGATACTGACTCCACCTGATATTCTGTTACAGTCATTGCAATTATTGTAATACCGTTGACAGCCACGAAGGGTGGTGGTCCGCACTACGGTAAAAAGAGGTTTCCTGAAAGGCAACACAAAAAGCAGGCGTAATGCTTGAGAGTTGTCGTAACTCACTCAGGTGAGGAGATCTGGCTGCAAACCAGAAATTTCATGTTTTTAGCTGCTTTTTAAATGATGCTGCAAATTGCATGTATCTATGTTCCGTAGTTTTTTAATCTCATTTAGAAAAGAGTGGGAATTCATGTGGACATCCTGTGTATCATATTGAAGTAAGTGGCGATCCTCATCCACTCACTCGTAATCCTCTCACAAAGATCGTTTGCGAACCAGTGACTACTGGAAAGTTCGTGTTTCTCTGATCAACTAGTTAGACTCACGTTAGCTTGCACCCAAAAATGGTTCAAATGGCTCTGAGCATTATGGAACTTCTGAGGTCATCAGTCCCCTAGAACTTAGAATTAGTTAAACCTAAGTAGCCTAAGAACATCACATACATCCGTGCCCGAGGATTCTAACCTGCGTCCGTAGCGGTCGCGCGGTTGCAGACTATAGCGCCTAGAACCGCTCGGCCAACCGCGGTCGACAGCAGCTTGCATCCAGTCTAAAACCCTGACGGGTGAGTGCCGAGGCGGTCGTTAGGTAGCAGTCAGAATTAACCTCAGCAGCGTACTGATCTGAACACGGACCGTACACCAGGGCCACAGTGGTCCTCAATTATTTCCTGGATATCTTTCCTGGAAGTAGAATATTTCATTATGAAATTGGACTCTCATATACTAACCTCATTTTACTTCACCCCCGTCACGTACTTTCTAGAACAATATTATTATTAATCCATCCAGAATTCTAGACTAAGTAAAAACTGCCAATGATGCTTTTCTGAGATGAATGTTGAAAATAATTCGGATTTAACGACTTTATTTGCAGCTTGATTGGCTGAAGATGCTATTCATTTAATAACATGCGTATATTGCATAAATATTTTGAGGTATTCTCGGTTATTCATAAATGGATTCACTCAATATTTTCGCCCACTTTGATTATGGACTGTAATGTTATAAGTATTGGCCCGCCTCTTCTATTTGGGACAGCTATGTTCCACAATGACCATTCTTATCTCGGGCTACTGTATTTTGTTCACAACCGTCTGAAATTCAGCGGACTGATCAGTTTCGCCGTTGTCCGTAACTACTCCAAAGGCATCAGCTTCACTCTCGTCACGGAAGTCACTTATGTTTCTTTCACGACCGACTTCTTCTAACAAAGCGTCCTGTATGACGTGTTCATTTACTAAAATGTCCTTCCTACGTGCCATTTTCACATAAAGATACTTCACACTCGGTGACATGAGATGTACGCCAGCGCCACAGTGACCCATGCAGAAATATTCTGTCAAATTAATTAAACAACAGTGCCTCACAACCAAGAACGTCCATCTAGAGGGTCTCGCCCAATGCTGAATTTAAATTGGTGGCAGCGGTCTGTGTATGTGCAGCGCCAGGTTCATACTAACAAACAAAAAACTCCAGGTTCAGGCTGACTCTGACGTATACGTCTAGAGCTAAAAAGAAAGCAGTAATTAGTTCGTTCTTCCAGTACAGTTGTCCAAACTTGCTGTCGCACCTTCGGCAGTGGTGAACACTTGAACGGCCGTGGCGAGCCAGCGCCCAGGTGTCTGGCTCGGCGCTCCTGGGACGGGATGAAGTGCCTGCGGGCTGAAACTCCAATTACCTGAGAAGCCACGGCGGGGACGGCATCTGCCTGGAATGCCGGGAATTCGGCGCGCTGCTCCTTTGAGGGCGGGCTGGAAGTCCTCTGGCACCCAGAAGGGACCGCCCTCCTACCCTCCCACCAACTTGGCGCCAGAGGCACGCCTAGCGGACGCCGGACAATTTGAGTGGGTGCTCCAAAGGTCTTCATTGTCGAGATGGCGGCATCCGATGGAACAGTATAGTGAGGTTCCATCCCCCATCACTTTTCGTGCAGCTCAGATATTTTGGACTGTTAATTACTAGATTTCTCGTCATTCGTGTCTGCTTTGTCACGTAATTAGATTCGCAAAATGCCACCACCTCCACTGATGTGCCAAACCATTACGAACGCCACAGTAATAGTATTTTGGCAAACCCTTAGAACGAAATACAGCAGGATTCTGCTTGTTGTGGATTTGACAAGCCCGTAGTATATTCTTACGGGTATGTGGCACCTGAAGTCTTGGAACATGTCTCACAGTTGTGAAAAAAGTGACAGTGCCTTGTGTTCACGAATCTTGAACCAGATGGTGTCCAAAATATGTTCTACTACGTTCAGATAAGGCGAATTTGATGCCTTAGACAGGCATGTTCGTTTACTACCATAGTCCTGAAACCACTTTAGTATGATTCTGGTCTTGCAACAGGGACAGTTATCCCGCTGGAAAATACCATCCCCATCAGGCACCCAGGTCATCTGCAGTAATGTTCATGTAGTCTACAGCTGTCATGATACTGTCTACTACAGGTCACATTTATGCCCAGGCTAGCGTCCCCAATGACTCAACACTGCATCCACTGGCTTGCTTTTAAGGTGTGGTGCATTTTTTGAGCAACCGTTCACGTGGATGACAGTGTATCAACCTGTTTGAGCATGTCACGTTAGTTTTATACCAAGCGACAAGTTTCCATTTATTCACGGTCCAGCCTTCAAAGATCTCATACTCATTCCAGTTTTAATGATGGTATCTTTGGGTCAACAAGGGAACATGTAGTAGTCGTCCACTGTAGATGAACCTTGTGTCCAGCAATGTGCACTGAATTGTGTGTTCCGAAACGCGATAGTACCACCATTATGTTGTACCATAGTATTTGCCACAGATCGCCTCCTGTTTTGCTTCTCAGACTAGGCAAGCTTCGAACTTCATTATTCCATGATAAAGCGTCCAACACCTTGTCGCCTACTCATGATTTCACTGGCCTTCCACATCCCAAAGACGCATTCTGTGGTATCGTCCAGAGGAGCGAACTGGTACTACAGACACTAGTGAAGGCCCGCTGCAATCCACAACGATGTGTGAAGGCACTGTTGAAGACGATGCCTCCCATTTCAACATATCAGCGCCGTCACACTGAGGTCAATATAGAGCCGCGATAGCAACTGCTATGCACTAGTTCGTGACATCGTCTGAAGCAGTCAGTGTCATAGTATAGGTCCAACGTGACAGGTAATGTTCCTGATGAACTTCTTCATTTAAATTTGGGGTACTGCACTGCAAGAGACACAATTGTTAAACTGTGCATCAGGTGATGCTCTGATTCTAACTTATCAAAAGATCCTATGGCAATGATCGGCATCAAAGTTAAGAAAATCTTTTTTTTATCTAATAAACTGAATTAATATTTCATGTATTCCATTTTAATGTGCTGCCTTACCGAACTGTCAAAGAACCTACCACTGTGACTGCAAGACTGTAGTTTCGTCGGGTCAAAAGACTCACGGTAGCAGCACGTGAAGAGCCACCAGCCACCAATCACCAGCCACTTCTTAGATGCCCATTCCTAGACACCAGGCCATAACAATCTTCACTTTATAAACGCCGTTTATGTAAGGACATAGCCCGGATTTTGTCAAAAAGGGCGGGGATCTGATTTGTTAAGGACGATCTTAAAAGACTCATGTTTTTCATTTATTCTGAAACAGATTTATTTGAGTACATCTGAGGAATACCGAAATGCACAAATAAATGTTTATTAATATGGCAGTATGATAGCTTCACTCCATTGCCAAACGAATTACAATTCCACTGTCATGTATGGACTCTTTTGTAACAAAACATGTCTCTGTCTTCTAATATAAGGTTCACTATCACAGAGTAGATGAACTTAACGTTGAGTTGAATAACTTGTAGAGTTAAACAGGTCACAATCTCTATCTTTCTGCTACTGCGATATTGTTTTTAAACTTGAAAACAAACTTATTTGCATCTCAATCAGAATTCCCTCAATCCAATCTCACATTTTATTGAAGTATCTTTCATTTAATTAAAATTATTCAAACTCAAGAAGTGGTAAAGAGCTTTTGTAAAATTGTTATTTCAACACTCAACTTTAAACTATAGCAACCAAATTTATTTATAAGACAATTTATAATGATATAAAGTACACTCGCTGATGATTTTTTTACATATTCACATATACCTTTACCTTCAATCCACATATGAACGCTTTTATCAGAGATTATCTCACTTTTATTACAATTATATAAACTGAAGGCAGAAGATAGATAGCAGGTTATTCCATAGTCCTCATTAGCTTCTTCCCCAACATGATAACTGCAATAAGCAGTCACATCACGTTCAGAAAAACTCTCAAAACCAGGAACTTTACTTGTACCGCTATCTCCCGTAACTAAAGCTATGGTAAACCACCCATTATTGCTTATCGCACTTACTATGTTGGGGATCTTAAATTGATTTACACATTGATTTTTACTTCATTTCCAATACATGCAACCTTATAAATGAGTTACTATTTGCCCAAGATATTACGCTTATACAGACTTTCTTGCTAATGAGCCCCTATAGAGTTGCAACATGCATTGTTGTTTTATGACGTTTATTTATAAATACGTTGGGGTTATGATGCTGTGACTCAATGTTATTACGAATAAGGCATTTCACAGTAGGACATCGTACTTGTAGTAAAACGTGACATATTGCCATTCAACATAGTACAAAATTACGACCGCTAGTCGCCTGTCAATGTAAATATCGCTGAACTACGCACATTGTCGAAAAATTACACGAACGAACATTAAAATTAAATATTGTCTGACAAAGAAGTAAACTGGTATTCTCTCATCAAAATAAGTACTGATACAAAAGAAATCATGAAGTTATTTTTTATATCATTGTTTGTACAGCTTATAAACATTCCAGTTTGAAGATAATAATACAACACCCGTAAAGAAAAAATCTACAAAACAAAAGAGTATGAGTGAAATAAATAATTTGAATAAATTAAATAGATTAAAAGAGTATTTAATCCAAATGTCAGTCACACAAATAGTTATGTGAACATCTTGTATATTAATTATCTTTACATGATAGCAACAGGAAATTACAAACTGACTTAACTAATTTAACTTATAATATTTTAATGTAGTACAAAGAAATAAAAGTGTTATTTCCTTACATTACTCATGTCATATAACAACAAGAATATTTACTGAAGATTAAATATTTAAAAACATTAAGGAACATATACTACCATTTGCTTTACATTAAACATAAGTTCTTAGACATTTAATTACTGATAAATGAATATGCTTGTCACTAATTTCCTTAATTAACTTAGAATTAGTTTATATGCATCTATAAGAACCAAAGAACTACATTTGTTACTCATAGTGAGGGTCTAGATTTCTTAACCATAGTAAATGTTTTGATTTCCCATCTCTTGCCATGAAATCTGAGACATAATCTGCTATAAAAGAAAGACAATAGTGCACTCTCGTTAGTGCTACTGAGCTCAAGTAAGTAAGCAGTTGGTCTCGGCTAAAGCAGGGGTGGGTGACGGCTAGTAAAGCTACATCACTAGATCGATGGTTTGAATGTATCTATGGCCTTATCGACTGGTGATAGTGCGTATCCCTTTTTCCATCGAATGAGTGAAAATGAAAATATTTTTCACTTTTGCTTCAAGCCAGCTAGGCCGTATGTAGCTACATTTATGTGATGGGGGGCTTCTGTGGTTTATTTCCCTTTGGCCATGTTGTTGGCTAGTGTCAGTGTATTTCCCCATCTGCGGTCCTTATAGTGGCCAGAATGAGTCACCATACTCTTCTGCTTACAGTATACATTTATTACCATGTCACGGTCCCACTATGCCAGCAGGTGGCATTCCCGTTGAGCAGTCGACATATTGTTTTGGCGCATCGGAATCTTTCATATTTAACAAGTGCCTGACGTAGGTACGTAGCCAGTAGTTACTTGTTACTACACGATCACAGAAATTCGATAGCTACACATTTAACAGAGGCTGCCCATTAGCAAAAACGGCTTGCGTGTCTTATCAGATTAAGCACATTTTTCTATGATTCTCTACATACTAGAGTTAGCCATAGACTTTTTATGATCACCTCTAAAAATGAAGGTAATTAACCTTTGTTTGTTTAGGCAGACGTCTGAAATTCTGGTACAACTTAAAATTTCCACGCCGAATGATCGCAGAACGCCACTGGATAATGGCTCTGAGCACTATGGCACTTAACTTCAGAGGTCATCAGTCCCCTACAACTAAGAACTACTTAAACCTAACTAACCTAAGGACATTACGCACATCCATGCAAGAGGTAGGATTCGATCCTGCGACCATAGCGGTCGCACGGTTCCAGACTATAGTGCCTAGAACCGCTCGGCCACCCCAGCCGGCGCCACTGGATAAGTCAAAACCAAATCAGTCAGTATGTGTACAACCACTTCATGGGAACTTTGACTGTCGCTGCCAAGAGAAGGGCGTGGCTATAGTGTTTGTCACTTTGAATGGCGCGACGGCAATGCTTGTTTACGATTTACTCATATTATAAATGTGAATTCTAGATTATGCTTTTACACAGAGGCGACAAAAGTCATAAGAGAGTGATATGGAAATAGACAGATGGCAATAGTATCAGGAACACAAGGTATAAACGAGCAGTGAATTGGCGGAGCTGTCGTATGTGCTCAACTGATTCATATGAAAATGTTTTCGACGTGATTATGGCAGCACGACTTGAATTGACAGACTCAGTGCGGAATGGTAGTTCGACTAAACGCATGGGACATTCCATTTTGGAAATCGTTAGGGAAATCAATAGTCTGAGATACACAGTGTTAAGACTGTGGCGAGAATACTAAATATCAGGCATGGCCTCTCACCACAAACAACGCAGTGACCGACGGCCTTCACTTAACGACCGAGAACAGCGGCGTTTGCGTACAGTTGTCAGTGCTAACAGACAAGCAACACTGCCTGAAATAACCACAGAAATCAATGTAGAACGATCGATGAACGTACCCATTGGGACAGTGGGGCGAAATCTGTCGTTAATGGGCTGTAGCAGCAGTCGACCCGCGCGAATGTCTTTGTTAACAGCACGACATCGACTGCAGTGCCTTCCTGAAATCGTGACCATATCGATTGGACCCTAGCGGACTCGAAAACCATGGCCTGGTCAGATGTGTCCCGATTTCAGTTGGTAAGAGCTAATGGTACTGTTCGAGTCTGAATCAGACACCACGAAACCACAGATCCAAGTTGCCAACAAGTCACTGTGCATGCTTGAAGCGGCTCCATAAGAGTTTGGGCTGTGTTTACAAGGAATGGACTAAGTCATTGGATTCTACTGAAACGATCATTGACTGTAAATGGTTATGCTGCCCTATTTGGAGACCATCTGCAGCGATTCACAGACTTCATATTCCCAAACAATGATGTAATTTTTATGGCTGATAAGTCGGCTTGTCACTGAACCAGAATTGCTAGCAGTGGTTTGGAGATCATTCTGGACAGATTCAGCGAATGAGTACCATTGAACGTTTATGGGACATAATCGAGAGGGCAGATCATACACAAAAACCCGCACGGGCAACACTTTCGCAATTGTGGACGACCTAAGAGGTAGGAAGGCCCAATACTTCTGCAGGTTACTTATAACGACCTGTTGAGTCCACCCCATGTATAGTTGCTCCACAGCTCAGAAGAAAAGGACATCCTACACGCTATTAGGATGTATCTCATGACTTTTGTCACCTCAGTGTAATGCAATGTGTCTGTTCTAAAATTTATGCCATGTCTTGTCATTAATGGCGTTTACACACCTATATTGAGAGGAATCTGTGTTAGTCTTTACGTCATTTGTTTTGGCAGCTCTTGTACATGTTTTACATCTAACATTCCCTCGCTTCGTTTTCAGCCAACTGGAAAAGCGTCCTCCTATCTTACATATTCCCTGTGTATATTTTGGTAGGTGCATTTCAATGATTTTGTTAAAAAAAATTTTTTTCCAATTCCGGCAAATGTCTGAATGCGATTCTTGTATTGTAACTATTCCTTTCAATATCTTTCAGATCTGAAGACAGCCTGAAACAGTCGTAACTAGTTATCAGACTTACTATACCTGACATTGGCTGATGACGATTTTCCGAAAAATCAGTATTCACTCGCGAAACAAAACGGAGGAACGTACTTATTCTCCGTTATTGATGGAGAACAATGGTGCAACAACTGCAGTGAGTTGACGCGTATACACGGCGATAATGTACCATCATGCGAGGCATTGGCGTAGACGCATCCATTGTGGCCAAAGGAGTCGGAATGATGATGAACGGAATTACGGACCATCTTTCCATCAAAAACCAGAAACAGTATGAGAAGTGAAGGTCCTGGTGCTATGGGAGCAACTAATTACAATGGAAGTGATAAAAAATGAAAATTTTTCATGGATCAGTTTTCAACACCTTGCACGGAATTTCCAACATGACAAAGTTGGGCGCCAGCTAGATTCTCTTCACTGTCAGCTCCCATCCAAATATTCAGCGAACCGAGGCTGTAGAGGCAATTTGGTTGCTACATCATGCCGGTGCAGGTGACTTCTTTAGATGCCCAGTCACTCTGGGCGAGAATTGGGGGTAAATACGAATCGAGACAAAGATCCACATCATATAGCGCTAACACGTAGATTCATTACAAACGAAAACAGACGAACTGACCATCGTTGTGCATTGTGGAGACGAGTGGTTTTTTGAGACTTCCATAGTGTGAAGGCTAACAGAATATGGTCATCAGGGTCCAATCGTCGCAAGAGAGTAAGAGTAACACGTCTGAACTGCGATACAAGAAGCTGTCAAGACGGTGAGTTTCGGGAAGTTGAGTAATAAAAGCTTGCCTGCTCTTGTACATAATTTGTTTAAAGACCAGTTTCGTAGCTTCGGAGCCACAGCACCAAGTTAGATACGTTAAATCATGACATTAAACTTGCAATATGGACGGAACCGAACACTCCATGTCTATAAATAAATGGAGCAATTGGCGACTAGTCATGTAAACAGGCAGCATGGGTCCACGATTCCTCAAGCACGTCATGAGTCCGGAAAAGACAGGAGGCCTCAGGAAACTGGTTAACCATCAGATAGAGTATTCACCGGACATGTTCGGTATACTGTCGTCCTACTTGACGTGCCTGAGGAATCGTGGACCCTCAGTGCCTGTTTACATGAATATTCGCAAATTGCTCATTTATTCATATACGGGAAGTGTTCGGTCCGATCCATGTCACAAATTTAATATCATGATTTAAAACATGTAAGTTTTTGCTATGGCTTCTAAGCTACTGATCCGGTCGTGAACTAAAGAATCAGTAGAAAAATTGTCCTATTCGAGTTCCTGTTTATTTAAAAGACTGACTGAAAACTGGGGTCCATCTGCCTCAGTCTACTTTACTCCTCATCTTTAAAATTTTTTCCAGAAATGCTGACATGTAATCACACTTTCCTTTTTTTAACGTGCAATTCACCTCGAACTCCTACATGTTTCCCTAACTGTAACTGACTCAAACCCACTAGTCTCTCGCAGTAATTCACTCATACTTGTCCACTGCCCATTCTCACTCCCTCATTCAGCCCAACTTATTGTCATTATCTCTTCTCTCTATCATCGTCTCCTCTGTCAAAGCCATAGTCCCCTTCGTTCTGTCCTACTACTTCAGTCTCCTTTCACTGCCACTGTCTCCCTCTTGTTCTCTCTTACTGCTAACATCTCATTCCGACTGCTGCTGTCTCTTCTAATTGTCACTACCTCTTCCTCACTGTCGTAAACTCTATCTCCTGTTAGCAGTGGCTCTCATCCACTTCCGCTTTCTCCGTCTCTTGATACGCCTCCCCTGACACTGTCCCTTCACTTTTCTCCTATCAACTATGTTCCACTGCTGCCCCCATGAACCATGGCCTTGCCGTTGGTGGGGAGGCTTGCGTGCCTCAGCGATACAGATAGCCGTACCGTAGGTGCAACCACAACGGATGGGTATCTGTTGGGAGGCCAGACGAACGTGTGGTTCCTGAAGAGGGGCAGCAGCCTTTTCAGTAGTTGCAAGGGCAACAGTCTGGATGATTGACTGATCTGGCCTTCTAAAAATAACCAAAACGGCCTTGCTGTGCTGGTACTGCGAACGGCTGAAAGCAAGGGGAAACTACGGCCGTAATTTTCCCGAGGGCATGCAGCTTTACTGTATGATTAAATGATGATGGCGTCCTCTTGGGTAAAATATTCCGGAGGTAAAATAGTCCCCCATTCGGATCTCCGGGCGGGGACTACTCAAGTGGACGTCGTTATCAGGAGAAAGAAAACTGGCGTTCTACGGGTCGGAGCGTGGAATGTCAGATCACTTAATCGGGCAGGTAGGTTAGAAAATTTAAAAAGGGAAATGGATAGGTTAAAGTTAGATATAGTGGGAATTAGTGAAGTTCGGTGGCAGGAGGAACAAGACTTCTGGTCAGGTGACTACAGGGTTATAAACACATAATCAAATAGGGGTAATGCAGGGGTAGGTTTAATAATGAATAGGTAAATAGGAATGCGGGTAAGCTACTACAAACAGCATAGTGAACGCATTATTGTGGCCAAGACAGATACGAAGCCCACACCTACTACAGTATTACAAGTTTATATGCCAACTAGCTCTGCAGATGACGAAGAAATTGAAGAAATGTATGATGAGATAAAAGAAATTATTCAGATAGTGAAGGGTGACGAAAATTTAATAGTCATGGGTGGCTGGAATTCGAGAGTAGGAAAAGGGAGAGAAGGAAACGTAGTGGGTGAATATGGATTGGGGGAGATAAATGAAAGGGGAAGACGTCTGGTAGAATTTTGCACAGAGCATAACTTAATCATAGCTAACACTTGATTTAAGAATCATGAAAGAAGATTGTATACATGGAAGAACCCTGGAGATACTAAAAGGTATCAGATAGATTATATAATGGTAAGGCAGAGATTTAGGAACCAGGTTTTAAATTGTAAGAAATTTCCAGCGGCAGATGTGGACTCTGACCACAATCTATTGGTTATGACCTGTATATTAAAACTGAAGAAACTGCAAAAAGGTGGGAACTTAAGGAGATGGGACCTGGATAAACTGAAAGAACCAGAGGTTGTACAGAGTTTCAGGGAGAGCATAAGGGAACAATTGCCAGGAATGGGGGAAAGAAATAGAGTAGAAGAAGAATGGGTAGCTTTGAGGGATGAAGTAGTGGAGGCAGCAGGGGATCAAGTAGGTAAAAAGACGAGGGCTAGTAGAAATCCTTGGGTAACAGAAGAAATATTGAATTTAATTGATGAAAGGAGAAAATATAAAAATGCAGTAAATGAAGCAGGCGAAAAGGAATACAAACGTCTCAAAAATGAGATCGACAGGAAGTGCAAAATGGCTAAGCAGGGATGGCTAGAGGACAAATGTAAGGATGTAGATGGTTACCTCACTAGGGGTAAAATAGATACTGCCTACAGGAAAATTAAAGAAACCTTTGGAGATAAGAGAACCACTTGTATGAACATCAAGAGCTCAGATGGAAACCCAGTTCTAAGCAAAGAAGGGAATGCAGAAAAGTGGAAGGAGTATATAGAGGGTCTATACAAAGGCGATGTACTTGGGGACAATATTATGGAAATGGAAGAGGATGTAGATGAAGATGAAATGGGAGATACGATACTGCGTGAAGAGTTCGACAGAGCACTGAAAGACCTGAGTCGAAACAAGGCCCCCGGAGTAGACAACATCCCGTTGGAACTACTGACGACCTTGGGAGAGCCAGTGCTGACAAAACTCTACCATCTGGTGAGCAAGATGTATGAGAGAGGCGAAATATCCTCAGACTTCAAGAAGAATATAATAATTCCAATCCCAAAAAAAGCAGGCGTTGACAGATGTGAAAATTACCGAACTATCACTTTAATAAGTCACGGTTGCAAAATACTAACGCGAATTCTTTACAGACGAATGGAAAAACTGGTAGAAGCTGACCTCGGGGAAGATCGGTTTGGATTCCGTAGAAATGTGGGAACACGTGAGGCAATACTGACCTTACGAATTATCTTAGCAGGAAGATTAGGGAAAGGCAAACCTACGTTTCTAGCATTTGTAGACTTAGAGAAAGCTTTTGACAATGTTGACTGGAATACTCTCTTTCAAATTCTGAAGGTGGCAGGGGTAAAATACAGGGAGCGAAGAGCTATTTACAATTTGTACAGAAACCAGATGGCAGTTATAAGAGTCGAGGGACATGAAAGGGAAGCAGTTGTTGGGAAGGGAGTAAGACAGGGTTGTAGCCTCTCCCCGATGTTATTCAATCTGTATATTGAGCAAGCAGTAAAGGAAACAATAGAAAAATTCGGAGTAGGTATTAAAATCCATGGAGAAGAAATAAAAACTTTGAGGTTCGCCGATGACATTGTTATTCTGTCAGAGACAGCAAAGGACTTCGAAGAGCAGTTGAACGGAATGGATAGCCTCTTGAAAGGAGGATATAAGATGAACATCAACAAAAGCAAAACGAGGATAATGGAATGTAGTGTAATTAAGTCGAGTGATGCTGAGGGAATTAGATTAGGAAATGAGACACTTAAAATAGTAAAGGAGTTTTGCTATTTGGGGAGCAAAATAACTGATGATGGTAGAAGTAGAGAGGATATAAAATGTAGACTGGCAATGGCGAGGAAAGCGTTTCTGAAGAAGAGAAATTTGTTAACATCGAGTATAGATTTAAGTGTCAGGAAGTCATTTCTGAAAGTATTTGTATGGAGTGTAGCCATGTAGGGGTCAGTGAAGTGAAGTGGAAGGAAGACAAGGATTTCTGGTCGGATGAGTATCGGGTAATATCAACAGCAGCAGAAAATGGTATAACAGGTGTAGGATTCGTTATGAATAGGAAGGTAGGGCACAGGGTGTGTTACTGTGAACAGTTCAGTGACCGGGTTGTTCTAACCAGAATCGACAGCAGACCAACACCGACAACGATAGTTCAGGTATACATGCCGACGTCGCAAGCTGAAGATGAACATATAGAGAAAGTGTATGAGGATACTGAAAGGGTAATGCAGTATGTAAAGGGGGACGAAAATCTGATAGTCATGGGCGACTGGAATGCAGTTGTAGACGGAGTAGAAGAAAAGGTTACAGGAGAATATGGGCTTGGGACAAGGAATGAAAGAGTTCTGTAACAAGTTTCAGCTAGTAATAGCGAATACCCTGTTCAAGAAGCACAAGAGGAGGAAGTATACTTGGAAAACGCCGGGAGATACGGGAAGATTTCAATTAGATTAAGAGTGGACGATCAAGAACGAAGTGCTCGTATTAAGAAGGGTGTAAGACAAGGCTGTAGCCTTTCGCCCCTACTCTTCAATCTGTACATCTAGGAAATGATGGAAATAAAAGAAAAGTTCAGGAGTGGAATTAAAATACAAGGTGAAAGGATATCAATGATACGATTCGCTGATGACATTGCTATCCTGAGTGAAAGTGAAGAAGAATTAAATGATCTGCTGAACGGAATGAACAGTCTAATGAGTACACAGTATGGTTTGAGAGTAAATCGGAGAAAGACGAAGGTAATGAGAAGTAGTAGAAATGAGAACAGCGAGAAACTTAACATCAGGATTGATGGTCACGAAGTCAATGAAGTTAAGGAATTCTGCTACCTAGACAGTAAAATAACCAATGACGGACGGAGCAAGGAGGACATCAAAAGCAGACTCGCTATGGCAAAAAAGGCATTTCTGGCCAAGAGAAGTCTACTAATATCAAATACCGGCCTTAATTTGAGGAAGAAATTTCTGAGGATGTACGTCTGGAATACAGCATTGTATGGTAGTGAAACCTGGACTGTGGGAAAACCGGAACAGAAGAGAATCGAAGCATTTGAGATATGGTGCTATAGACGAATGTTGAAAATTAGGTGGACTAATAAGGTAAGGAATGAGGAGGTTCTACGCAGAATCGAAGAGGAAAGGAATATGTGGAAAACACTGACAAGGAGAAGGGACAGGATGACAGGACATCTGCTAAGACATGAGGGAATGACTTCCATGGTACTAGAGGGAACTGTAGAGGGCAAAAACTGTAGAGGAAGACAGAGATTGGAATACGTCAAGCAAATAATTGCGGACGTAGGTTGCAAGTGCTACTCTGAGATGAAGAGGTTTGCACAGGAAAGGAATTCGTGGCGGGCCGCATCAAACCAGTCAGTAGACTGATGACCTGAAAAAAAAGCCATGTATGGAAGTGAAACATGGACGATAAATAGTTTGGACAAGAAGAGAATAGAAGCTTTCGAAATGTGGTGCTACAGAAGAATGCTGAAGATTAGATGGGTAGTACTGAATAGGATTGGAGAGAAGAGAAGTTTGTGGCACAACTTGACCAGAAGAAGGGATCGGTTGGTAGGACATGTTCTGAGGCATCAAGGTATCACCAATTTAGTATTGGAGGGCAGCGTGGAGGGTAAAAATCGTAGAGGGAGACCAAGAGATGAATACACTAAGCAGATTCAGAAGGATGTAGGTTGCAGTACGTACTGGGAGATGAAGCAGCTTGCACAGGATAGAGTAGCATGGAGAGCTGCATCAAACCAGTCTCAGGACTGAAGACCACAACAACAACAACATGTTCCACTGCCACTGCCACTGTGTCTCTCTCTTCGTTTCACTGTCATTGTCTCCTTCGCTGCCGGCCGGAGTGGCCGAGCGGTTCTAGGCGCTGCAGTCTGGAACCGCGCGACCGCTGCGGTCGCAGGTTCGAATCCTGCCTCGGGTATGGATGTGTGTCACGTCCTTAGGTTAGTTAGGTTTAAGTAGTTGTAAGTTCTAGGGGACTGATGACCACAGCAGTTAAGTCCCAAAGAGCTCAGAGCCATTTGAACCAATTTTTCTCCTTCGCTCTTTGTATAACATAGCCAATGTCTGTAGGTCGCACAGGATACTGTAGCTGAAGCGCAGTGGTTTTCGTCCAAGTAGCTAGGCGAGTTCATTCCTTTGTTCAGAGGCGAGGTTAATAAGTGTTTACCACCTTTTGGGCGGTCTGCGATGACATAATCGGCTCGCAGGTCATGCAAAGTTTCTCAAACGATTTTATAGAAAGTGTATGGCAAAAAATGGATGAACTGTCTATACAGGGTGAATCAACTAAGAATTGCAAAGCAATTATTGCGGAGATTGAAAGTGCTGCTGAGGTGTGGTTTTTCTCAGAATAGATTGGTAGTTATTGGCTCGTACACTTGGCCAGAAAACAGATTATAATAGTACTTCAAAGTGCATTTTTTGTACAAACATACATATTTTAAATGGAAGAATCCCTACTGGCGTTAATAAAGTAGAAGTAGGGTAAATTAGAATGTCAGTAGGATTTGCTGCGTGTGTCTAGTGCGAGTCGTTTATGAGATATCGTATTTTGTAAAGTTTCCACACCGACACTTGTTTCTACCACTCAGCCTGCGTGGTTTCTAGGTACGATGTTGTTATGTTTGCTTACAGTGTGTTTGTGTGTTCCTTGAGTCCATTACGACTTTCTAGTTAGTACGTGCCAGTCCAAGCAGTAGGTCGTCAGAGAAGCCTACGTGGTTGGTTGGTCGGTTGGTTGGTTGTTGGTTGTTTTGGGAGGGGGGGGGGGCCAAACAGCGAGATCATCGGTCCCATCGTATCAGGGAAGGACGGGGAACGAAGTCGGCTGTGCCCTTTCAAAGGAACCATCTCGCAATTTGCCTGAAGCGAATTAGGTTCAAATGGCTCTAAGCACTATGGGACATAACTGCTGAGGTCATCAGTCCCCTTGAACTTAGAACTACTTAAACCTAACTAACCTAAAGCCACCACACACATCCACGCCCCAGGCAGGATTCGAACCTGCGACCGTAGCGGTCGCGTGGTTCCAGACTGTAGCGCCTAGAACCGTTCGGCCATTCCGGCCGGCAGCGAATTAGGGAATCATGACGAACATAAATCAAGAGTGGGCCACGGGTTTAAACCGTCGTCCTTCCCACTATGAGTCGAATGTGCTGACGACTGCGCCACCTCGTTCGGTAAGCCGACGTGCTCATGGTATACGGAGAGTGTATGAAGAATGAAGTTCGTTCTTGTAGAGTGTATGCTGCAAGACAAAATAGACAAAAACCATCTCGGCAATTATTAATCAACCTCTTCAATCAGTTAGTGTAACACGTAGGGAGCGTAACAGAAACAAACAAGTGACGACAGGGGGGGGGGGGAGGGAATTAATGTTTTTCTGCACGTCAGTTCCCATGCGGTCCCAAGAGGAGGTGGCATTAGTCAGGGAACGTAGGTTCTATCCCTACCACATTTGTCTCCATTAAACCCGTGGCTACTAACCCATTCTGTGAAAAATGTACATCAACAGCGCTTTCTATATCCGTAGAATGTACGGTGCAAGTTCCAGGCGATTCACCCTGTATGCACAATTAAGTTTGTACTAGTCTGCTGGCACTTGGCAAATTTTTTTGTGTGTGAGAGTTTTTTGTCATAACCCCTTGATTGACAGCAGGAGAAGTTGGAAGTGCGTTGCTAGTTTGCTGTCCATCACAGAGTGGGAAGTAGATATTGCGAGGTAGAACAGTGTTCAACCTTCCTCCCTGAGGGCGGTAGTGTGTAGTCGGGTAAGGTGGATGAGTGCTGTGGGCCCCGGAGGAGAAGCGAGGCTAAGCCCCGGCGGAAGACGGATGGAGGCGAGAGGTCTGCTCCATCCATCACCAGCGGCATCAGTGGTGGGGGGGAGGGGGGCGGTGCTGGCCAATCAGCGGCTGCCACGTGGCAGGGGCGCGCCCCGGTGATGCATGTGTTACTCCGCGCACAAAACCCACTCAGCCCCCGGGGAGCGAGGCCGCTGTACAAGCCGCGGGGTGGTACCGACTCTGCGCTGCGTTATACACGTCTACGTCCGCATCCATACTCACCAGGACACTGTACGGTGTGGACTGTTCACAGCATTACAACAGCCTTTGCACGTTTCTTCTACCCTGAAAATCTGTACTACTTAAAGTTAGTGAAGTGGATACAACCGTTCACTTTCATATATACCAGGTGTGATCAAATAGTAACGGGACATTTTTTTATTTCGCAGGCTTTATACATTCGACTATCTGATTTTTTAAAGTCTTATACACACGTTCTTGATGTATATTTGCATCTTCATTTAGTTTATTGTTGACAGACGAATAGGCTATACGTGTTATCGAGTGCTCAGAGAATGTTTACTTATGAAATAGAATTTGCATCAATTTTTGTTTGAAAAATGGAATGAAGTACAGCACGACGCTAGATGTGTTGACTGTGGCTTATGGTGAACCTACTATGAGCAAGAAAAGTGTTTACGAGTGGTATAAACGTTCCAAGGAGAGTTGAGAAGATATTGAAGACAAGACCGCCCCGGACGCCCTATCACATCAGTTACTGAAGACAAAGTGACAGAAGCAAAGAAAATGCTTGCGGAAAATCACAGAATCTCCAGCAGAGTGATTTCTGATGACACCGGCATATCTTTCGGCTCACAGCACACAAGTTTTTTGGATGTTTTGGGCATTAAATGTGAATCAGTAAAGTGTGTTCCGAAATTGTTGGATTTAGACCAACAGGTGACGGAACATGGGTATATGGCTGTACGGGTATGACTTCGAAAGCAAGGGTTAATCGTCTCAATGGACACTGCAGAGAACCTTGTAGGTGTTGCAACAACAGCTATGAGTAGTCATATTGCACATTAATAACAGCTTCAGCTGTATTTATTCCATTATTATTGGATCACTACCGGTTTCGTGACACTAAAAGTGTGAACATGTGACTGAAACAATAGATCTAGCTTTTAGTGCTACGACGCCGGTACTGATCCAATAATAAAGGACTGAATACAGCATAAGCGGTTAATAATACCCAAGATTATCAATGGAAACTGCCTGAGGAGCCAATACCGAAAAAAATTCGACAAGTTTGGTCACATGTGAAGATTCTTCTCACTGTTTTCTTCGGCTGCAGTGCGACAATCCATCATGAGTTCCTGTCTTATAGGTATACCATTAAGAAGTAGTACTACCTGCAAGTTATGCGCCGTTTGCGTGAAGCAATCCGAAGAAAACGACCTGAATTGTAGCAAACCCCTCGTGGAAATTGCATCACTTCAATGCTTGTCGTGATTTTTTAGCAAACAACAAAACCGTTATGTTGCCTCAGACACAATAATTACCGGACATGGCCTCCTTCGACTTCCGTCTACTGAGTCACCACTGATGAAATATAAACAGAATCACTGAAGGAGCTGAACACCATAACTGTGGTGTCACCGCCAGACACCACACTTGCTAGGTGGTAGTTTAAATCGGCCGCGGTCCATGTAGTACATGTCGGACCCGCGTGTCGCCACTGTGATCGCAGACCTAGCGCCACCACCAAGGCAGGTCTCGTGATACGAGAGTGGACTCGACCCCAGTTGTACGAGAACCAAGCTACCGCCCAGTTGTACGCGAACCTAGCTATCGCCCAGTTGTACGAAGCCTTTCTATCTCATTAGCCGAGAGACATAATAGCCATCAGCTAAGTTAATGGCTACGAACTAGCAAGGAGCCATTTGTATCAGTGCCTATAGCTTACGAGTATTCAAGAGAGATGTACTCCTAGGAATCAATAAAAGATAAGTAAAAAGTATCTACATACTTTTCTTCTTATTCATTCATAAGTTCTCATGTTCCAGACTTCACGCCCGTCTGCTTATTGCCGTTCGTGCACTATCGGCCACAGCGTTAGTTTAGCATTCCTTTTCAGCAATCCACATCACGGTGTCGGTCCAGCTACCGACACTACAAAAATTGGCGACGAGGGAAAAGGGACCTTTTTCTGCTTGCTTACATTTATTTCTGATTGCTTACATTTAATTGTGTCATGGCTTCGCCACATTCTCCAGATGTACTGTCCGACTTTTATCGCTTGCAGACTCAGCAGACGCAGGCGTTACTGGATGCCCTTGGACAGCTCGTCCAGGGTCAACGTACCATTCAAACCGATGCGGCCGCCGCCGCTTCTTCGCTACCGCTGCCACTGAATGCTGTTGCACCTCCCTTTCGACCATACGTGGCAGCCGACGAGACCTGGCAAGAGTGGTCTCGTCAGTTTGCCTTTCACCTGGCTGCCTACAGAATTCAAGGTAATGAGCGGCAGCCGTTTTTGCTTTCTTTTGTCGGTGTGTCCACATACCGTGTGATAGTGAAATTGTTTCCCCGCCGCGACGTAGCAACTTTGTCATACGAGGAAATTTTGTCTGCATTAGATGCCTATTTCAAAGAAACAGTTAATGTGGTTGCAAAACGGTATACGTTTTTTCGTACAAAACGTACGGCCGGTCAAACTAATAGGGAGTGGGTCGCAACATTGCAAGGACTTACTAGGGACTGTGCCTTTGAATGTGACTGTGGTCTTTCTTATTCCGATACCATGGTGCGTGATGCAATTGCACAGAACGTTTCTGATGTTCGCATACGGGAGCAAATTTTGAAACTAGTTAATCCCTCCCTTCGACAAGTGATAGACATATTGGATAGACAGGACACACTGGACGGTGCTCAGGAATCTTTTGAAACTTCGCCAGCCGTGTGTAACATTAACCGGCCCGCTGGACGCGCTGCGCGGCCCGGTAACCGGGCCTCGCGCACGGCGACACAGCGACCGCCGAGTGCTAAGCCAGGTGTGCTGCGCCAGCACACACATGTAGTGAAATCATGCCCGCGGTGTGCTACTAGACATTCGCGTGAACATTGCCCGTCGCGCCAAGCTATTTGCTTTTTCTGCAATAAGAAAGGACATGTTCAAAGTGTTTGCCAGAAAAAGCTCAGATCAGACAATCACAATCATTCCAGGCCCTTTGCTTCGCGCCGGAATCGAACCAAGGACACTCAGGCTCGTGGACCTTCGCCTATGGACATTCATGTCGTTAATTCCACTTCGTCCAGTGACACTTTCTCTAACAGTGACTGTGATCGTCCCACAAAAACTGTGCGTCGACGTCGCCGGAAATCACGTCAATTAGCAAGTGATTCTGTACCAGTGTCTGTTCCAATTGCACAAAACAGTCGCTTTTGTCGTCAGCAGGACAATAAACTTTTTGTGGACTTAGACTTTGAAGGCAAAGTGATACCATTCCAGCTCGATACCGGAGCTGCAGTTTCATTGCTCAATCACGACACATACAAACAACTGGGCGCACCTCCGTTGCGTGCCGCAAATGTTAAGCTAACTACATATTCCGGACAGAAAATTCCTGTGTTAGGACAGTGCAGCCTTCTTGCAACATTCAAGGGACAAACAAAACTTGTGTCATTTTACGTTCTTCGTTCTTCTTCTGCAGTGAACTTATTTGGTCTAGATTTATTTACGTTGTTTAACATGTCTATTGTAAATCAGGTCCTATCTGTGAATCAGACTGTGCCTCCAGACAGTGTTTCCCGGCTGTGTGACGAATTTGCAGACATTTTTGCACCGGGCTTAGGTTGCGCTAAAAACTATGAAGCACATTTAGAACTGAAGGTAAACGCGCAACCGAAATTTTTCAGGGCGCGCAATGTTCCCCACGCATTGCGTGATGAGGTCGCAAGAACGTTACACGATCTCGAATCACAGGGTGTAATTGAACGTGTGCAAGCTTCTCTCTGGGCCTCACCCTTAGTAATTTTGCCAAAACCTTCCGGAAAATTGAGACTTTGCGTGGACTTCAAGGCCACAGTGAATCCACAGCTAGTGACAGCTACTTTTCCTTTGCCCCGCCCGGAAGATCTTTTTGCTAAACTGTGCCCGGGAAAATATTTTTCAAAGTTGGACCTAGCCGATGCGTACTTGCAAATACCGGTGGACGACGAATCCCAGCGCGTATTGGTGGTTAACACGCATCTTGGATTGTACCGCTTCAAAAGACTGCCATTCGGGTGTGCATCCGCCCCTGCCTTGTTTCAGCAATATTTACAAACTGTTTGTGCGTCGGTCCCTACTGCAGCAAACTATCTGGACGATATAGTGATCTCCGGACAGACAGAAGAAGATCATCTTGCGAATTTACGAACATTATTTCAGGTCTTGCGGCAAAATGGTCTTCGCTTGAGGAAGGACAAATGTGTGTTTTTTGCTCGTGACTTACCATACCTGGGACATGTCATTAATGCCCAAGGCATACATCCGAGTCCAGAGCACCTCCGTGCCATACAAGACTTGCCGTCCCCTAAAAATCTGAAACAGCTACAGAGTGTGTTGGGTAAAATTAATTATTACCATAAATATGTGCGCAATGCCTCTTCCATTTCAGCTCCGCTTCATCGCTTACGCCGTAAAGGTGTTCCGTTCGTCTGGACGCCGGAATGTGAACGCGCCTTTCGCCAGTTGAAATCGGCGTTGCTTTCTAATACTTGCCTTACGCCATTCGATCCCCAGAAACCCCTTTTGTTGATGGTAGATGCATCGGATTTCGGGATCGGTGCTGTGCTTGCGCACAAAGTTGGCTCACATGATCGCCCTATTGCCTTTGCGTCCAAATTGCTCTCGTCTGCGCAAAGAAATTATTCACAGATAGAGAAAGAAGCTTTGGCTCTCGTGTTTGGTGTTACTAAGTTCCATGATTTCTTGTATGGTCGGCACTTTACCATCATCACAGACCACAAACCTTTGACGTCGCTTTTTCATCCGACCAAGCCTGTACCTCCGCGTACAGCGCAGAAATTCATTCGCTGGTCTGTTTTCCTCTCGCAGTACCGCTACGATATCTTGTATCGGTCCACTGCTAAACACGGAAACGCCGATGCGTTGTCCCGTTTGCCTGTTGCTGAGGATAAAGCATTCGATTCTTCCGAACTTGCTTGCATGTTCATTGATTCGGAAACCGATGAAGTGGTCGAATCGTTTCCGATTGATTTTCGTCGTGTCGCTACAGCCACAGCTGCTGACCCTGTCCTTGCTACTGTTTTACGTTTTGTTGCTACGCAATGGCCTTTGTCAAAGTCTCGGATCGAGGATCCGTTGGTTCGCCGATTTTTTGCTCACAAGGAGAGACTTTTTGTTCGACGTGGTGTTTTGTTGTTGCGTTCTGATAATGATCAGTCCAGAGTCGTGGTCCCACGTTCGTTACAGTCCTCTGTTTTACGGCTTCTTCACCAAGGACATTGGGGTATAGTGCGAACGAAACAACTTGCTCGTCAGCACTGTACTTGGTTCGGAATCGATGCTGCGATTACGAATATGTGTTCTTCTTGCATGGCGTGTGCCGAACAACAGTCCGCACCGCCGCGGAAAGTCTTTGCATGGCCAAAAGCCACTTCCCCTTGGCAACGCTTGCACATTGATTTTGCTGGTCCATTCTGGAATGCTCGATGGTTGGTTCTGGTCGACGCCTTCAGTAATTTTCCTTTTGTTGTCCGGATGTCTTCCACGACGTCCTCCGCCACCATCCAAGCGTTGTCTGCTATCTTTTGCATTGAAGGTCTTCCGCAGACTATTGTTTCCGACAATGGCCCACAATTCATGTCCGCAGAATTTCAGTCATTCTGCCAGGCCAATGGTATTCAACATCTGACTTCCGCGCCGTTTTCGCCTCAGTCCAACGGTGCCGCTGAACGATTGGTCCGGACTTTCAAGTCACAGATGTTGAAATTGAAAGAGTCGCATTCTCGGGAGGACGCATTGTTGCTCTTTTTGTCTTCGTATCGCTCTCAGCCCCGCGATGGTCGCTCGCCGGCTGAGTTGCTCCACGGTCGTCCTCATCGCACCTTGATGTCTTTGCTGCATCCGCAGCATCAGGTTCCTGCGCAGCGGCAGACTCCTGCTTTTGCTCCAGGCGACGTTGTATTTTATCGCAACTATCGAGGTTCACGGCGTTGGCTCGCAGGGCGCATTCTTCGCTGCCTCGGCCGCGCGATGTATTTGGTTTTGGGGGCCTCTGGTGAGGTGCGTCGGCATCTCAATCAGCTGCGCCTCTGTCGTCGCTCGGGTTCTGCCGCTCCCCGTCTGCTTTCAGCGACGGTGCCGTCCGGTCAGCGCCCTGGGGACCCATCTACTGGCTCGCCTCATCCCCAGGTGTTACCGACGATGCCTTCCATTTTGCCCCATGGCGACGCGCCGCCGCCGCCGCAGCAGCAGCAGCAGCCGCCGCCGCCGCCGACCGCATTCGACGCTTCGTTGCAGCCGCCAAGCGCCTCCCAGGGTCACGCGCCGCCGATCGCTTCCCGTGACCAGCTGTCCTCCGCCATGGAACGCCCGCCCGCTCCGGACCACATGACGTCATCGCGCGTCGGCTACCCCGACGCGATGGAGGTCGACCCTTCAGGACCTCCTGTCTCTTTACGGGCGCATACACCGCATGTTGACGTGCACCCTGGACTAGTTTTGCAGGCGTTTCCTAGCTCCCCTCGGACCGGATGGCCGGGTGCGGGTGGCACAGCCTCGCCTGTTGTTAGGCTCCCCACCTCATCGCATACGTCAACATGTGGTCCTCCCCACGGCGGGCGGAAGCCTTATTCCACGACCGTTCGCCGATTTGCGGGGGAGGAATGTGGTGTCACCGCCAGACACCACACTTGCTAGGTGGTAGTTTAAATCGGCCGCGGTCCATGTAGTACATGTCGGACCCGCGTGTCGCCACTGTGATCGCAGACCTAGCGCCACCACCAAGGCAGGTCTCGTGATACGAGAGTGGACTCGACCCCAGTTGTACGAGAACCAAGCTACCGCCCAGTTGTACGCGAACCTAGCTATCGCCCAGTTGTACGAAGCCTTTCTATCTCATTAGCCGAGAGACATAATAGCCATCAGCTAAGTTAATGGCTACGAACTAGCAAGGAGCCATTTGTATCAGTGCCTATAGCTTACGAGTATTCAAGAGAGATGTACTCCTAGGAATCAATAAAAGATAAGTAAAAAGTATCTACATACTTTTCTTCTTATTCATTCATAAGTTCTCATGTTCCAGACTTCACGCCCGTCTGCTTATTGCCGTTCGTGCACTATCGGCCACAGCGTTAGTTTAGCATTCCTTTTCAGCAATCCACATCACGGTGTCGGTCCAGCTACCGACACTACAATAACGAAAATTCCGTTTCAGAAGTGTTTCGAAAATTGGGAAAAGCATTGGCAGAAGTGTGTTGTATCTGAGGGGCATTATTTTGAGGGGTACAATGTTGAAGTTGATGAAGAAACTTTTAAAAAAACAAAAAATTCCCCTTACGTTCTGATCACACCTCGTACATGCTGACTGAAGCGACGAAAGGAACTTTGTACCAAGGCGAGAATTTGGACGCGGGTATCCTGTTCTGGGGCAGATGCGCTAAGCACTACGCCACCATGGCACGATGGCTTTGCACAACTCCAACAGGTACGCTAGCGTGCCTCTCTCCTCGATCCAAATTCCCATTCACGCCTCAGCTCTCTTGGTATTCCCCCTAAACTCCAACTGCATTGCCGAGGCTCTCTAGCCTTACTGGAATACCACCTCAGCATCGAACAAATCGGTGATCCTGCCTAAAACCCGAGCACAAGTGCTTCATTTAAATGAAACTGTATGCTTCCAGGCACCTTCTGAAGTTTCAGATCTCTATGATGTATGATTTTAGACTGAAGCAACGAATAAAACGGGTAGTTATGCAGTTGTGCAAAGCTACTATGCTACCGTGTCGTGCTGGCTAGCGGATCTGCCTAGTAAGTGAGAGACCTGGTCTCGAATCCTTTCCATTCGTCGCTTCGGTCTGCATGTATACATCATAGAAGCCTGACCCTTGAAAGATCTGTCGAGCGATGAGTTTCATTTAATCTCTCACTATTTTAATACTGCCTTCATACAGGTGTAAACGTAAAAATATGTACTTTATTATTACATTCTTTATCCGATGTCAATTCTCAAATTTTTTGTGCAACGGCTTCTCAGTTACTAAACAGAATTATCGCACGGTTTCTTGCCGGGACAACAGACTTTCAGTGTTTAATGCAATTACTGACCGAATTGTGAAAATTTAAAACGCTGTCATAATCAGCTCGCTAAGTGGTATAACCTTGCGTTAAAGGTTTATCGGAGTAAGTCAAGCAAAAATTTTGAAAGAATTGCGAGCGGTTGTTAAGTACTTAGTAACATGGTATTCGTTAGCTGATTACGTAGCATAGAAGTCATATATTGGCGAAGTCGCTGATTAGATGTCCCTAGCAGCAAATGTTTTTCATTTTTATTTAAGTATGATGTCTATTAAAAGATGCCAGTGTACCCTCTTCACAGACACAACTCTGAGGAGATAGCACCTATGGCACAGTAACGTGTGTGTAATTAATTTGCATGCATCTGCTCTCGTTGACCACCTCCTACAAACACTACATGAAATTAGCGACTCGTGCTCGAAAATAGATTACTAAGGATTTATCAAAAACAGTCGCGCTCCTTTAGCAAAATGTGAAACAATCAAGAACTTGTCCCACTAATCAAAATGTCTTAGCAGCAACGAAATTTTTTCTTCCTAATTTCATTTGTTGTTCAGAACTTTGTTAAGACACATTATTGAAATACAGCATCAAATACTCTAAAGTGCTATCATCTACGAGACCTCAAAGCTTTGAAGACTACAAAATGTAGAGTTCATTTATCAGCGTGAAACGGCATGAAAGGGAACCAGCAGTTGAGATTGATGGAAGACGGGTTCTAACTTATTCCTTATCTTATTCAGTCTGCACATTGAGCAACCTGTGAAGAAAAACAAAGACATGTTAGGAAAAGTTATTGGAATGCGAGAAGCAGAATTATAAACTTCGAACTTTCTCTATAGCATTGTAACGCGTCAGAGATGGCAAATGACTCAGAAGAGCAGTTGAATGCAATGGATTTTGTTTTCATTGAGTTGAATTAGGTAATGGGGGAATTAGCTTAAAAATGAGACATTCAGTGTAGTAAATGAGTTTTCTTGTTTTGGCAGCAAAATAACGACGATGACCAAAATAGGCAGAATATAAAATGCATGCTCGCAATGGCAAGAAAAGAGTTTGTGTGGAAGACATATTAATTAACATCGATTACGAATTTAATTGTTAGAAAGTCTTTTAAGAATGCATTTCACTGGAGTACTGGTATGTCCTTGTATGGAAAAGGAACTTGGATGGTAAGCACTTGAAACAAGAAGAGGGTTTTGCTACAGAAAAATATGGAATATTATATGGATAGATCGGATAACTGAGGAGGAGTTACTGAATCTAATTTGGGAGAGTAGAGATTTGCGGGATATCTTGACTAACAGAAGGAATGAGTTTACAGTGCTTGGTAATGGACGCGAGTGAGGGGTACGAATGCCTGACTACGCTAAACGATTTCTGAATGGAATCCGAAATCGGTTTTACAATGAGTATTGATTCTTTGTTTGATTTGGACGAGGAGACGAAATAGCGAAGTTATCGGTCTTACCAGGACAGTATGGGGAAGCAAGTGGGCTCAATTAGGATGGCTAGATGTGGATTTCAACCATCGTCCTTGCGAATGCAAGTCCAGGTACTCTACAGTATTGACCCCATACTTAGCCAGCATTTGTGACGAATTTTTGTCCAGCGCGAATTCTCAAGCGACTGGAGAAAAGTGCCGGTGACTCTTGTATATAACAAGGGTGTGGGAACGAACCCGCATAATTATAAATTGATATCCTTAACATTGTTGTGCTACGGAATTCTGGAACATATTTCTCAGAGACCAATAAGCTTATGTCCGCGAATCAGCACAGTTTTTGAAAGCACCACTGGTGTGAAACTCACCTTGCCCTTTCTTCACACGATATGCGCTATGAACTATGGACGAAGGGCAAAGGCAGATTCCATATCTCTACATTCCCTAAAAACATATCACTCAATACAGGACTGCCGGCTGTTAACGAACAAAAGACAATATGGAACAGGTTGCCAGGTATATGAGTAGCCCGAAGGCTTTTTGAGTGATAGAACCCTGCAAGTTGTCCTCGATGACTAGTCTTCCTCAGAGATAATGGCATCGTCAGGCGTACTACAGGGAAATGAGGCAGAGGCGGTTATTAGGTTCTGTAGATATAAATTATATGGCAGACAGGGTGGGAAGCAACCTGCGGTTGGAGTGGCGTACGGGAAGGTGTCGAAGATGAGTTACTCTAGGATGATACAAGATGACTTAGACAAAATTTCTAGTTGGTGTAATGAATAGCAGGAACGTCTAAATGAAGATAAATGTTAGTTAATGTGGATGAATGGGGAAACAAATGCGTTATGTGTCGTGCTTGACATAGCCACGGCGTTTAAATATCCGGGCGTAACGTTGCGGAGTGATACGAAATGGAGCGAGGATGTGAGGATTGTGGCAGGGAAGGCGAATTACCCACTTCGATTTATTGCGAGAATTTGGGGAAGGAGTGGTTCATCTGTAAAAGAGACCGCATATATGACGCTAAAGCGATCTATTCTTGGGTATCGCTCGAGTATTTTGGATCGATAAAAGGTTGGATTAAACGAAGACATCGAAGCAATTCAGAGGCTATCTGCTGGATTTGTTACCCGTAGTTTCGAACACCATTGGCCATTAAAATCCCTACACCAAGAAGAAATGCAGATGATAAACGGGTATTCATGGACAAATATATTAAACTAGAACTGACATGTGATTAAATTTTCACGCAATTTGGTTGCATAGATCCTGAGAAATTAGTACCCAGAACAACTACCAATGGCCGTAATAACGGCCTTGATACGCCTGAGCATTGAGCCAAACAGAGCTTAGATGGCGTGTACAGGTACAGCTGCCCATGCAGCTTCAGCACGATACCACAGTTCATCAAGAGTAGCGACTGGCGCGTTGTGACGAGCCAGTTGCTCGGTCACCATTAACAGGACGTTTTCAATTGTTGAGAGATCTATAGAATGTGCTGGCCAGAGCAGCAGTCGAACGTTTTCTGTATCCAGAAAGGCCCATGCAGGACCTGCAACATGCGGTCGTCCATTATTGTGCTGAAATGTAGGGTTTCGCAGGGATCGAATGAAAGGTAGAGCCACGGGTCGTAACACATCTGAAATGTAACGTCCACTGTTCAAAGTGCCGTCAATACGAACAAGTGGTGACCGAGTCGTGTAGCCAATGGCACCCCATACCATCACGCCGGGTGATACGCCAGTATGGCGATGACGAATACACGTTCCAATGTGCGTTCACCTCGATGTCGCCAAACACGGATGCGACCATTATGATGCTGTAAACAGAACCTGGATTCATCCGAAAAAATGACGTTTAGCCATTCGTGCTCCCAGGTTCGTCGTCGAGTACACAATTGCAGGCGCTCCTGTCTGTGAAGCAGCGTCAAGGGTAACCGCAGCCATGGTCTCCGAGTTGATAGTCCATGCTGCTGCAAACGTCGTCGAACTGTTCGTGCAGACGGTTATTGTGTTGCAAACGTCCCCACCTGTTGACTCAGGGATCGAGACGTGGCTGCACGATCCGTTACAGCCATGCGGATAAGATGCCTGTCATCTCGACTGCTATTGGGATCCAGCACGGCGTTCCGTATTACTCTCGTGAACCTACCGATTCCATATTCTGCTAACAGTCATTCGATCTCGACGAACGCGAGCAGCAATGTCGCGATACGATAAACCGCAACCGCGATAGGCTACACTCCGACCTTAACCAAAGTCGGAAACGTGATGGTGCGCATTTCTCCTCCTTACACGAGGCATCACAACAACGTTTCATTAGGCAACGCCGATCAACTGCTGTTTGTCTATGAGAAATCGGTTGGACACTTTCCTCACGTCAGCACGTTGTAGGTGTCGCTATCGGCGACAACTTGTGTGAATGCTCTGAAAAGCTAATCATTTGCATGTCACTGCATATTCTTCCCGTCGGTTAAATTTCGCGCTTGTAGCACGTAATCTTCGTGGTGTAGCAGTTTTAATGGACAGTAGTGTAGCTGCAGATGTAGTTAGGTTCAGATGTATGCAAGCTGTAGCTGTGGCGCATGGATAAGGACGTATATACTGACTAACGTAGTCAAGATATGCATGAAATCAGTATCCGGACTGAGTAACACAACAACAACAAATCGCGGTGTTAATTCTATAGGGATGATGTCCACTAGGCAGAGTGCTCAAGCCGCCAGATACAGGGAATGGACTGTCCGCATAGCAGTCGGATTTCCTCGGGCTCGTATACCGTAGCCCAAGCCGGCTGACAGTGGTTACGCAAATTAATCACGCCGCCCGGACAAGGGAGCGTCAGTCTTTTAGGGGCGGTGTGCTCCACCCAGGCTCCACTCCCCTCACTGACACCTCGCCAGCCGCCACTCTGCCGGACTGGACGGAGTATTTATCACCGCCGTCCGTCAGCGCAGGCAGGCGCTGCTGCCGCAAGCCTCTGCCCAGTAGCGGTCCGTGGCTGCAACTCTGGCCGTAATGAAATTCATCGCGCAGCCAGCTTCAAAATGCGTAGCGCGGCACGGCGTGGCCCGGCCAACTGCAAATTTAATCCGGCGCTGATTGCCGCCAACAACAAGGAGCGGTGCAGCCGCCCAAAATGATTAATGCGTCTGCTCGCCGTCTGCCTCGGCGTACACACACACACACACACACACACACACACACACAAATACCAGGTCTGTGGTCCCTGACCCCCACCACACTGGCCGGCGTAGATTGCCGTCAGGCTCCCTTCTTCATTGAGAATTTCTTTGAAGCGTAACCTCGCACTCGTAAGCGACTGTCAACCTTTCGGTGACGAATCACGTTTGCTCTGTGTGCCACTTTGCAGACATCGAAACGACCGCGCACTGGTAGAATTGTAACTGCAGTAACTAGCGCCCAGAGGCGACTTCGAATATTGCATCAACAGCTTTCTCTCCCAACCCTTCAGCCGGCCGGTGTGGCCGTGCGGTTATAAGCGCGTCAGTTTGGAACCACGTGACCGCTACGGTCGCAGGTTCGAATCCTGCCTCGGGCATGGATGTGTGTGATGTCCTTAGGTTAGCTAGGTTTAAGTAGTTCTAAGTTCTAGGGGACTGATGACCTCAGTAGTTAAGTCCCATGGTGCTCAGAGCCATTTGAACCATTTTTTCCCAACCCTTCCCCTTCACCTACTGCCTACGTCACTACATTTTCTTTTTCTTCTTTTGTGGGGTTGTGTTCGGTAAAAAAAGGTGCCCTTGTAGGATCACTTGTCTGTCTGTACGACTGTCAACACTCCATTTTCTCATGAATGGGAAGAGGTATCGAGTTGACATTTCTGTCACATGCTAAAGTCGGACCTTGACGGTATAAATAATTTACGCTTCACTGTCAATGCAATCAGAAGTTACGGGCGTTGTAACAACAACGACGGTGTACCATTGTACATATAAGTAAATTTTTTTTCCATCTGATTTTTCGATAAACTAGTGTAATTGATGTTCTGATTTCATTTCTTTTTTTGTTTCATGTCATTGTGTTAAGAAAACTGTAAACAAGTTTCAATGTGAATATTAATGTTTATGTCAAATGTCAAGCAATATTGTAATAGAATTGAAATGTAACAAATGTTGAAACTATTGTAAGATGTTGAAAATTGTAACTGTGCGTCTGGTCCATACGTAGGCAATGTGTTAGGATATGTAGAATTCAAAACCTCGGGTGACTACCCGGCCTGTCAGGGAGCGGTAAAAGGGGGATGGCAGGCGAGCGCGGGAAAATGCACGCGGGCACTGCACGGCACGGCTCAGCAGTGGTAGTTGGAGTTTGGCATTGGTCTGAGCAACACCTTCTGGAGCGATGAGGCTCTCCTGGAAGACGTAGTTTCACTGAGCCTCGGGTATGCTGTTCCAACGCCCACACAGCATGACAATATTCCATAGGCACTAAATGGAAAAGTATTGCGACGCTAAGAAGAATTAAAGTGCCGATACGTCAAGAGCCATAGCTGTTGTGGAATGTGTGCTCTGTGCCTCGCCATCTCGCCGCCCGCCAACCGCTGCATCGATACAAGCAGGTTGAAACTTTTGGTACTGTATGCGTATGGACCATGGAGTGAACTGTTCAATAATAACCTAAATTTTACCAGAACTTTCCGCTCATTTAATTATCCTCACAACTAACCTAGGCAGGGTCCTTTCCAAATGTTGTGCAATCCGAGTATCCCGAAATGAAAAATTAAATTTTGTGTTAATAATAATTACTTGCAGACCTAGTTATGTTAGAATGGTGTTTAAAGAACTGTTTTGTTAATGAACCAGTAAATGAATAACGAAGGTCTAACGATGTTGAAAGGTAACTTTAATATTGATATAGTAATGAAGTTTAATTATTTCGAGACAGATATAAAGGTATTTAAACGAGAAGTTAATAAGATAAAAAGAGTAGTAACTCATATACTGGAAATCTTGAACGCATGATAATTTCAGTAATCAATTTTTTTAATATAGTGATCATAACAGTTTCAGCGTTCCCCCCCCCCCCCCTTTATTCATTTGAATTCTGAAGTGTTCCACATTGGTTTGGTTTGACCAGCAAAAGATAAAGTCAATATATCAGTCAAAATTTATCAGTGTTTTATCTTTATCAAAATTGACATTTTGTGTGTGGCTCGAAAGTGCTATTTCTAGGGTAACCTATGCCCGATTTTAATCAGATCAATAGACAGTCCGAAGCTTTGTAGTATACATTATAGTGTAGTGTTATGTATTCATGGTTTTTCCATATCAGTACAGAACGTGAAACTATCAGTGCAATAGATTTTGTGGTTCTAAAATTCTACTATATCATGCAGTGTTACTACGTGTTGTTTTGCATGAATATACATCAACTTGTACAGTTAATGCCTAATTAGGCTGGCGTCCGTATTATTATCAAATTGGTATCATCTTCATCTTCAGTGTTGCTTTTGGTACATACTGACGTGTAATTGCATTTTGAACTTACTTGACGGATCATTGTTATTACAGAGTGGGTGTAAGTCTGATTTGCCACCATTCAGGTACACGCGGTCAATATCTATACGAACATCCTGTCTCGTAAGGTGAACCCCGCTCACTTACCATAGTACAGATTTTAATGAGTATTGTGTGGCCCACGTGCACGTTACAGCGTATCTATCATATATTTTAAAACTATGCCTATCTGGCGTCGTGCGCGAGGTAGCGGTCAACGGCCGGCGACGCGACAGTGGTGTCTTGAGCATAGTACCGTGCAGTGGCTGGCGACACCACAGTGGTATTATTTGCATAGTATCTCGCAGTGACCGGCGACACCACAGTGGTGTCTTGGGCATAGTATCACACAGTGGCTGGCGACGCCACAGTGGTGTCGTGAGGATAGTGTCGCGCAGTGGCAGGCGAAACCACGGTGGTGTCGTGAGGATAGTGTCGCGCAGTGGCAGGCGACACCACGGTGGTGTCGTGATGATAGTGTCGCGCAGTGGCAGGCGACACCACGGTGGTGTCGTGAGGATAGTGTCGCGCAGTGGCAGGCGACACCACGGTGGTGTCGTGAGGATAGTGTCGCGCAGCGGCAGGCGACACCTCGGTGGTGTCGTGAGGATAGTGTCGCGCAGTGGCAGGCGACACCACGGTGGTGTCGTGAGGATAGTGTCTCGCAGTGGCAAGCGGCACCACGGTGGTGTCGTGAGGATAGTGTCTCGCAGTGGCAGGCGACACCACGGTGGTGTTTTGAGTATAGTGTCTCGCAGAGGCAGGCGACACCACGGTGGTGTCGTGAGGATAGTGTCGCGCAGTGGCAGGCGACACCACGGTGGTGTCGTGAGGATAGTGTCTCGCAGTGGCAGGCGACACCACGGTGGTGACGTGAGGATAGTGTCTCGCAGTGGCAGGCGACACCACGGTGGTGTCGTGAGGATAGTGTCGCGCAGTGGCAAGCGACACCACGGTGGTGTCGTGAGGATAGTAACGCGCATGGCCGGCGACAGCACTTTAATATCTTTTACATTCCTTTGGACTTTTATTTAGATAAGAGTTAGACGCGCCATCAAGTTATTTTTGTTTTTATAAGAACTTGTGCCTTTTCATCATGACAGATGAAAGAGACGATACGATCATTTACGAGGAATGCGCGGGCCAAAACTTGGAGGCCGCCACTACATTGCGTACGTCTCATCAGGATCCGCCTGACAGACTTTCCGGTCACATAAAGCAACATCAACTAATAGGCCTATGTATATCCTACGCGAAACGCCATGTATGTTCCGAAAACAAAAGAAAGGAACAACAAATTTAGCGTGCAAGTATTGTGGAATTGCTTTACGTCTGGGAGACTGTTTTGCTGCATATTATACGAAAGAGTAATACCAAGTACCAAAGACAATGCAAATAAATATATGAAAAAAACAAATTTTCTATTTATTTAAGTAAGTATATCTTCGAAATTTCATGAAAGTAGGGGTACAGGGTTGAGAAGTTATGAGAACTAACGATGAGATTAGTAAACCGTAACAATTTATAATCTCCCGATAATGTCAAGAACGGCCTGCGAAAAGCCAAGTAATCAGAATTATCGCTGCCGGCGCCAAACAAATAAATTTGTACGAGACGAGCGGACGGCAAAGTGTTATAGACGACATGTATTCATGGCGGGATATTTTCTTCCATGATGGCTGCAAAGACTTGTTCGATTATTGTTCCTTACTGCTGGAGAAATGGGTGGACTTACAATGCCACGCGAAGTACCAGGCCTGTCTTGTCAGCTATTTGGGTTCGTTGTGCATAGACCCTAAGGCTAGCTGGGCTGTTCCACGTACGAGAAGATATAGAGGACGAAGTACCACATTCAAGATCGCTTTCAGCTTGTGTACACAGGGTACAGCTGCTGTATGGTTTTATTTACCTATTTTGTAAGGTATTTACTTTGTAATTAAAAACAAAAGAAATAAACAAAAAGAAGAACATTTTGTATCTTTCCCTTCGATTCCTTTTCCAGAACCGTTAACAGGCATCGAGTGGCGACCCGTGTCCTCTCTGCTCCCATGTTCCACAAGTAAGGATGGTGTAACGGAGAAACGTTTGCCTACCGATCAAGAGGTTGGGTTATCAAATACCGATCGGACTTTGTATTTCTCAGTCTTCATTTTAACAAAGCCAGTGCCTCCCACCGATGTGAGGAGTCACCAGAAACAACTGGTTGTCCGGATTCCACATTAACCTGTAGGTCTCTCTTTCCAGTTGGCTAACTGTGGTAGGCTAGGGACACACAGGTCGCCGAAATGGTGTCCTGCAGAAAGACTTGCACGGAGCCACTGAGCCACATGAAATTATTATTATACTTTATCTATATACAGAATTAGCCAACGGCCTTGCCGCAGTGGTAACACCGGTTCCCGTCAGATCACCGAAGTTAAGCGCTGTGGGGCTGGGCTTGTACTTGGATTTGTAACCATCCAGTCCACCGAGCGCTGTTGACAAGCGGGGTGCACTCTGCCCTTGTGAGGCAAACTGAGGAGCTACTTGATTGAGAAGTAGCGGCTCCGGTCTCGTAAGCTGATATACGGCCGGGAGAGCGGTGTGCTGACAACATGCCCAGAATTCTGTATGCAGATGGATCGATTGGCCCCTGGAGCGGGTTTGGTGGGCGCGGACCGCAGAGGGAACACCTAGAACCGCAGCGGACGGAAAACTGAGCAGCAACGCTCCAGCAGGTCGCAGGGAATGGGCGCGGACCACAGAGGAAGCGCCTGCAGCCGTTGGTACCGAGCGAGGTGGCGCAGTGGTTAGCACACTGGACTCGCATTCGGGAGGACGACGGTTCAATCCCGTCTCCGGCCATCCTGATTTAGGTTTTCCGTGATTTCCCTAAATCGCTTCAGGCAAATGCCGGGATGGTTCCTTTGAAAGGGCACGGCCGATTTCCTTCCCCATCCTTCCCTTACCCGAGCTTGCGCTCCGTCTCTAATGACCTCGTTGTCGACGGGACGTTAATCACTAATCTCCTCCTCCTCCTCCAGCCGTTGGTGGAGGGGGAAGGCCATAGGCATAAATATTGGACCAGGTCCACTCGAGGAACAGTCTCAGGTCGCACCTGATGAAGGTTACGAGCTACGTGACCGAAATATCGTGCAAGTACGACGTTGATATCCGGCAGAACACCCGACAACCCAAGATGTCATTAGATCTCCGGGAAAGCCTGAAGAGTTACACTACTTAAAGTGTTTGCGTTTTTAATGAGATCAACACGACTTTACAATGAAGAAAAAGATACGGTGTTTTTTACGTATTTCTGTTACAGTCACTCAAATAGTATAAATCGCCGACCTTTTAACAAGCAATTGTCCTTATTCCTTTCTTATCAGTCCATCTACTGTTCAACATTCTTCTGTAGCGCCAGAACCCAAATTCTTCCATTCTATTCTTTTCCGGTTGTTCGCTACCATACAATGGTGTACCACAAAGGTAAATTCTCAGAAACGTGTTCCCCTGCTCTGAGTCGATGTTGGGATACTAGTGGACTTTCCTTGGCCAGTCACGCCCACTTTGCCTGTGCTAATCTGCTTTTTATGTCCGTCTTATGTTATTTTACTCTCAACTTCGTCTTCTTCGCGATGGCCAATTTTGATGATAAGCTTACGATTAACGGAAGTTCTACTACCCCTCATTTCTTTCGTATATCTTCAGTTTACTGCCCTTCATAGTCTGCACGTTCTATGTTATTCATTCCAATCAACAAGTCCTGTAATTCCCCACTTAATCTGACCATAGCAATGTCATCAGCGACTCCTACCACTAACGCATTTTCACTCTCAGTTTTAGTCTCGCCCTTCAACCTTTCTTTTATTTCAGTCATCGGTTTTTCGCTGTACCGACTGAGCATAGGGGCGAAAGGCTACATCCTTACCTTACACCCTCTTTAATGCGGTCACTTCGGTTTTGACCTTCCGTTCTTCCTGTTCCCTCTTGGTTCTTGTACATGTTATATATTAGCCGTCTTTCTATATATCTTAATCCCATTCTCCTCAGAATTCGGTACATGTTGCACCATCTTATATTGTCGCAGACTTTTTCCGGGTCGACAAATCGTATGAACTTTTTTAGACTCTTATAAACGTCAAGAAACCTATCTGGTGTTCTTTCTTTTCCAAAGCTGAACTAGTCGTCATGTAACAACCTTTCAATTTATTTTCTGTAAAATAAGAGGAAATAGAATTAACATATTGAATTATGTACACAATAATACATAATTAACTAGATTACGGAGCAAGTTTTGAACAGAAGTGGCAATCGCAATGTCCGCTCTGTGAGAAATGAAGGTTACAGTCAACTACGAAAAAGTATAATGGTCGTTGCCCTCAAATCGTAAACTTAAGATTAAAAATATTGGTAATACAGGCAAGACTGTTAGAGAAAGCTTTCTCAAGGAGGAAACAGTTACCGGTGTAGATAAGTTAGATGTGTACCAGCACCAGTGAAGATGGTGCACACCTTCTGATACTATCCGCGAGTAGTAACTGCTCCTTTCTCTGTAGCTGGCGGACGCATAACAATCTGAATCTAACCACTATTAGACAATACAGAGCACTGTCGCAGATAAAAGAGGTGATGAGGGAAAGAAGAGTATCTTTGGCCCTTCCGAAAATGTAGCCTCAATTTTTCTTTTTCTTTTGTTCTGGAGATTTATGAGGGTGTAAGCTGTGTGCCACACCGTGACTCAATTCCCAGACACTGCCTTCCCTTCCCCGAGTAATCCTCTTACTTACCGACTGAACCGTCCGGGCAAAACTGACGAGAAATATTGACAGCTTCAGTTCTGTCAGTACGAGTTTCGTATTTTCGAAACTTCACAGAATGTTTCGGGCATTAATTGATGGTCTAGCACCTGCGGAAGAAAGTATAGCCAGGAGAATTTGTGCAGCCGCAGCCTGGAGATTTTGCCTGAAAAACGCATCCAGCGGAGTGTGCGCTTTATTGAAACTTTAGATGAGCGCAAGCCTGGACCTCGAGGACAGGACATTATGCTTTGCGGTAATTTGCTCTTACAGTCTATGCTGACCACTGTGTTTGCTTGTAGTCTGACACTAGAAACCTAACGATTTCGGCACACTGTTCAATATGCAGGGCGATCCGGTTGAGCAGTTCACCTCAAATCATCTTGGACTGTACCGTAATAGAGTTTCCATCGGGATGAACTGAGAGACTAAGTGACTTGTTATTTACAGGGATGTCGATATGAGCTTTCGTTTTTGAAACTGAACATACAGGATGTCCCAGAAAAGTTGTGACAACCTTCGAGGAGTTTTACAGTGTGTCTTCGATAGCAAATCGAGGATAGGAACCAGTGTCCAGGAACATCATACAGTGACGCTACAGAACGCCGGAGTTACAGACGTCGGCCATTAGGCTAATCCTTTGGACTACGGAGAGCCTATTCCTTCTGGAAAATCTGGTCTGCTGATATAAGTATAATACACAGATTCAAGAAATAACAGGGTTGATTCCGAAGATACTAATGGCACATTGATGGACACTTTGCCGAGAAAGTAGAATAATTGTTGTGACTTGGCAAGACAGCCAAGTCACAATGAGAGCAAGCCGAAAGGCACGCGTTAAGCTCACGTAGATTGGCGTGAGGTCTGGAACAGTTAAAGGAATTAATAGTAGCAAATGAAGTACGTAGTTGTTATAATACTTAACTTTAATCCACAATTGTAGAACATCGCTCTTGATTGTACATGCTTCATAAAATAATATCAAATGCTATGGCGCCATGCTAGGTCGTAGCAAATGACGTGGCTGAAGGCTATGCTAACTATCGTCTCGGCAAATGAGAGCGTATTTGTCATTGATCCATCTCTGGCTAAGTCGGCTGTACAACTGGGGCGAGTGCTAGTAAGTCTCTCTAGACCTGCCGTGTGGTGGCGCTCGGTCTGCAATCACTGACAGTGGCGACGCGCGGGTCTGACGTATACTAATGGACCGCGGCCGATTTAAAAGCTACCACCTAGCAAGTGTGGTGTCTGGCGGTGACACCACAATAATGACGAAACTAAAAGCCAGGGGAACCAAAATTCAGTGGTGGGGCAATATTGGCGCACTACAACATATTCTCATCAGCCAGAAAATTATGTCCACCAACCTGCGGCATCACCTGGTGAGGAATTATTAGTCATACACTCTCATGGAGCATGCAGTATCAAGTGTAAAGTGGGGAAGGCATCCGATCTACACTCCTGGAAATTGAAATAAGAACACCGTGAATTCATTGTCCCAGGAAGGGGAAACTTTATTGACACATTCCTGGGGTCAGATACATCACATGATCACACTGACAGAACCACAGGCACATAGACACAGGCAACAGAGCATGCACAATGTCGGCACTAGTACAGTGTATATCCACCTCTCGCAGCAATGCAGGCTGCTATTCTCCCATGGAGACGATCGTAGAGATGCTGGATGTAGTCATGTGGAACGGCTTGCCATGCCATTTCCACCTGGCGCCTCAGTTGGACCAGCGTTCGTGCTGGACGTGCAGATCGCGTGAGACGACGCTTCATCCAGTCCCAAACATGCTCAATGGGGGACAGATCCGGAGATCTTGCTGGCCAGGGTAGTTGACTTACACCTTCTAGAGCACGTTGGGTGGCACGGGATACATGCGGACGTGCATTGTCCTGTTGGAACAGCAAGTTCCCTTGCCGGTGTAGGAATGGTAGAACGATGGGTTCGATGACGGTTTGGATGTACCGTGCACTATTCAGTGTCCCCTCGACGATCACCAGTGGTGTACGGCCAGAGTAGGAGATCGCTCCCCACACCATGATGCCGGGTGTTGGCCCTGTGTGCCTCGGTCGTATGCAGTCCTGATTGTGGCGCTCACCTGCACGGCGCCAAACACGCATACGACCATCATTGGCACCAAGGCAGAAGCGACTCTCATCGCTGAAGACGACACGTCTCCATTCGTCCTTCCATTCACGCCTGTCGCGACACCACTGGAGGCGGGCTGCACGATGTTGGGGCGTGAGCGGAAGACGGCCTAACGGTGTGCGGGACCGTAGCCCAGCTTCATGGAGACGGTTGCGAATGGTCCTCGCCGATACCCCAGGAGCAACAGTGTCCCTAATTTGCTGGGAAGTGGCGGTGCGGTCCCCTACGGCACTGCGTAGGATCCTACGGTCTTGGCGTGCATCCGTGCGTCGCTGCGGTCCGGTCCCAGGTCGACGGGCACGTGCACCTTCCGCCGACCACTGGCGACAACATCGATGTACTGTGGAGACCTCATGCCCCACGTGTTGAGCAATTCGGCGGTACGTCCACCCGGCCTCCCGCATGCCCACTATACGCCCTCGCTCAAAGTCCGTCAACTGCACATACGGTTCACGTCCACGCTGTCGCGGCATGCTACCAGTGTTAAAGACTGCGATGGAGCTCCGTATGCCACGGCAAACTGGCTGACACTGACGGCGGCGGTACACAAATGCTGCGCAGCTAGCGCCATTCGACGGCCAACACCGCGGTTCCTGGTGTGTCCGCTGTGCCGTGCGTGTGATCATTGCTTGTACAGCCCTCTAGCAGTGTCCGGAGCAAGTATGGTGGGTCTGACACACCGGTGTTAATGTGTTCTTTTTTCCATTTCCAGGAGTGTATCAGAGTTTGTAGAGGTGTGTTACAGCCCTGAGTGTCGGCACGAACTTTTCGGAAACTGCACGACTTGTCGGATGATCGAGGAGCACTGTGATGTCTTGAACACGTCGGGGAACCAAGGTGGAACCACGTCCAGACATCATGGGGTTGGGCGAGCATCCCTCATTAGAGATGTTGGACGTCACAGACCGGGCAGACTGGTAAAACAGGACAGGCGGCGACCTGAGGCCGAACTAACATCAGACCTTATTGTTCGGCAGAGTACACGTGTGTCTACACACACAGTGTATTAAATGCTCCTAAAGATGGACCTCCGCAGCCGACGATCCTACAAGTACCAATGTTAACACAGCGACATCGGCAATTATGACTGAAATAGGCATCGACCATCAGCACTGGTCGTTGGTGTAGTGGCAGAACGTTTCACTGGCTGATGAATCCCAAAAGCATGTTCATCACGCCGATGGGAGGGCACGAATTCCTTGTCTTCCAGGGGAAGAGTTCCATGACGCCTGTACTGCGGGACGTAGACAAGCTGGCAGCGGCTCCATTATGCTCTGGGGAACATTCACGTGCGCGTTCATGGGTCCAGCGCAGATCATTTAAAGTACCATGATGGCCAACGATTATCGTACACTGTTTGTAGAACACGTACACCCCCATATGACGATCATGTTTCCTCACGGCACTGGCATTTTTCAGCAAGATAATGCGCCATCTCACAAGGCCAGGACGTGATGGAGTGGTTCGAGTTATACTGTGGCGAGTTCGAAATGATGTGTTGGCTCAATAACTCGCCAGATTTGAAACCGGTCCAACACACTTGGGACGTGATTGCATGTAGCGCCAGAGGTCATCACCCCCTCTCCGGAATTTACGGGAACTAGGTGACTTGTGTGTGCAGATGTGGAGCCAACTCGCTTCAGCGACCTGCGAAGGCCTCACTGATTCCATACCACGACGCGTCGCCACTGTTACCTGTGTCAAAGATAGACACACCAGCTTAGGTGCGTGGTCATAATGTTCCGGCTGATCGGTGATGTACCTCACTTTGGAAATGGTGTTTGTTAGCGACACGTTGTATTTTCGAAAAATAATTAAATTAAATATCATAAAAATTACAGACATGTCTACATAAAATGAATACAGAGGGGTCCAAAAAAATGTATCCACTGTTTAAAAGTCCATAACTTACAAACTAATGGACGGAGTTGTCTGATTTCTGGTGAAAGTGTAGCTTAAAGTCCAACTTAAAGATATCACTGTAGGTGTTCGAAATGGTCACCATTAACATATACGCACAAAGGATGCCGCCGAACTGCAGCACGAAATACTGACAGCAACGTGTTCAGTTGGATATTTGCACATGAATGTACGATGGATTCTCGAAGTTCATCCAGTATGCGTGGCTTTTGTCGATAAATGACGTCGTTTAGTGTTCCCCACAGGTAAAAGTCCAGAGGAGTTAGGTCTGGGGAACGTGGTGGATAATCCACAGCACCTCTACGGCCTACCCATCTTCCTGGTAGATTTTCGTCGAGATACACCCTATCACAATTTTGGTAGTGGGCTGGGGCACCATCTTGTTGCAAGTAAACTCTTCCGTCTCCATACAAGTCTCGGATGGCAGGTAAAATGGATGTCTGAAGCTTCTGAAGGTACACCTCACTGGTAACTGTGCTGTCATAGAAGAATGGCTCAATCGAGCCCGGTAAGACAACCCACACCACACATTTACTACTGGCAAATTCACGGCTTTGTCTACATGGACGTTCGGATTTTCGGCTGCCCAGTAGATGCAATTGTGGCGATTTAGTGTACCACTGAGTTTGAACTGTGCCTCATCAGACCACACAATCATCTGTGCAAACTCTTCATCGTTGCGCACCATGCTAGTAAACCACTCGCAGTACTCCATTCAACGATCTGGGCCGTCCTCGTTCACTGAGTGTAGCAATCGTGGGATGGAGCACTTCCACTTTGTTGTCTTCAAAATTCGCCGAACACTTGAGCGACTCACTCCGGTTTCACGGGCACACTGTCTCACAAACTTCTGAGGTGAGCGAGTGAATCGTTATAACACACAACGGAAGTTAGCTGGACTTGTTACAGGATGTCCAGATCGTTGTTTCTGTACATCTTTAACACAGCCTTCGGCTTCAAATTTGTCTCGAATGCGACGAATCGTTAAATTTGTCGGTGGTTCTGTTTTATACTCATTTCGCTACTGCCGTTAAACCTCAGTAATGTTTTCGTACTTAAAATACCACTTCAAAACTGACTTCGTTCCATCGAATGTAAGCCTCGCGGCAGCCATGTTTACTCGAGTAACTAGGTGCAACTAAGAACAAAACACTGACTCTCTGGCGACTGTCCTGTGACAAAACAAAAGAACGCAATACAACGCATGTGTGGCGATTGCCGGAACTACAAACTATTACACTACCAAAGATGAGACAACTCCGTCAATTAGTTTGCCACTTACGGACTTTTAAACATTGGATACATTTTTTTGGACCCCTCTGTATAACTGTATGACCAATTTTTCCTGTCGCAACTTCTGGGATCACCAGCTAATAGGTTAAATAATCCAGCAGTTTTCGTCGCATAAGGAAGAAGGTCAGTGCTGCATGTATAGGATGTGTAGCTTAGAATCATTCCGTGTTGTTCACATACTCGTATACCGAGTGTTCGTTAGTTTGGAAAAAAGTAAATAAATAAATACTGTAAATGTCTCTCACAGCCCATGAGCAACTACGAATGCTCTTCCTTCATGATGAAAGCAGGAAAAACACGAAGCGACTTTGAAAAACGTTGTTATTGAACGGTACAAGGTAAAGAGCAAACCTGGAACGAGAAGAGCAAACGAAACATTATATATTGAAGGCCCTTCGTATATGTTACCACTACGAAGGGTGCCCTCCTCGCTGCTCGCATGTGCTTCGGAAAGCGCTCACTCGACTCCCACATACGGCCTCAGGTTGCCTTACATTACGATAAAGACGCCTAACAAGTGTTCCAGGGGGTTCAAATCTGGGATACGTGCAAGCCAGGGCAATAAATCGAAATGTTTATCTTCAAACCGCTTTTCGATTCTAACTTTCGTCCTCTAGATCTAGGTTTCTTGCATCTTACTGTACACAGAGTTTATTGTACCGTTCAGCCATACAATGAGCGATTTACCTTTAGCGCCGAAGGCTACTCAAATCATAACACTTCCACCAACAAAATTTCTTCTCATTCTTACCTAATGATCTGTTCTCATATCGTTCCAATAATACTGAAATTCATCTAGCCCATCTTAATTAAACTTCCTCTGATCACTGAGGATCACTTTATCCCAAGTCCATGAACAAGTGTTTCTCAGCAAACTCCAATCCAGCTTGTTTACCTTCGGGCGCTAATGATGGTTTCTGCAGTCGTGTCTTGAACGCAAGATGCTTGTCATGCGACAAAATTTGTCGTACGCGTTTGGCAGTTACTGGTAGCAATAAGTCAACAACAACTTGAGAAGAATAACGTTTAGCCGGCCGGGGTGGCCGAGCGGTTCTAGGCACGACAGTCGGGAACCGCGCGACCGCTACGGTCGCAGGTTCGAATCCTGCCTCGGGCATGGATGTGTGCGATGTCCTTAGGTTAGTTAGATTTAAGTAGTTCTAAGTTCTGGGGGACTGATGACCTCAGATGTTAAGTCCCATAGTGCTCAGAGCCATATGAGCCAATAGCTTTTTGTGGCCCTTGCTTTGCGCAAAAGTGATCCTTTGCGTCCATATCGAACGCACAATCTAACGAAATTATCAATCGCTGTACTTGACCAGTTCATCTTCACCGCAGTTTGAGGATTAGAGTGTTCCATTTGCTGCTAAGTGCTGCGTTTTTGTTTTTTCATCACATGATAACTGTTTTGAGCGTGGTATTGTCACAATCGGGGTTTTTGTATACAAAATTTACTGTCTCTAATAGAGTCTGTTTTCTACCTACCCTCAAGGCGCGTTTGCACTCACTAGCACAGCTCGGAGACGACCGTCTTTCTAACGACTTCCACCCTCTGCCAAGTGAATCGTTGATGTATCCTAAAAACCCTGTATTATTGACATAAAATGCAATACCATTTGGCTCCATTTGTCGGTACACTGGACTCAATACCACCGCATACGCATTGTGCATAACATTTCAAACCAACAATGTTACCTTTCCAGCAAATATCGATGCTTTATAGTGATTTCCACTACTGTACTGCACAACATTACAGGTTCCATTACGCCTTTAAATGGCTCGAAGAATTGTCTTGCAATAAACCAACATTAGGTGTTAGATTTGGCAGATCTCAGCATAGGACCGCTTAACCAAAAATATTACAAGTGGTTTGAAAACATTTTGAGCTGTTTGAATGCAGACTCTTTCGCCATGATAGGGCTCGAAGTATTGTAAGCTGATCCGTTTTTTAGAAAGGAAGTTTCTAGTCAGAAACTGGAAGGACACGTATCTCGAGTTTGTGACGCAGTTGGGTGCGCTGAATAGGTATGTGGCCAGTGCATACGCGCCTATCTGTGGCTGCGACATGCGCCATGTATGCGCCCTGGAAACGGTGGCGGTAATCACAGTACAATCTCGCCAGACCGTTCCCCGCGGATCATATCCCATTTACACATGGCCACCGCCGCGTTTAATTACCGTGCTTTGAACATGGACTATCTGTGTGCGTGCGTGTGTGTGAGCAGAGTTACAGGGTTTGAGTTAGAGCTGTGTGCGAACATCTAGCTGCGGCTAACAGACAGTTAATACTCCACCGCAATGCTAATAGCCGTATGAATGCGCCCTTCCGATGATTGACGAATTCGATACGCATTGACCTCCGTATCTGCAGTTACTGTAACAGCGGGGCTAGCAGCACGTGCCTCTTGCTGTGTGTGTGTTTTTACGAAGAAAGGGAGGGGGGAGAGAGAGAGAGAGAGAGAGAGAGAGAGAGAGAGAGAAGGAGAAGGAGAGAGAGACAGAGAGAGAGAGAGAGAGAAGGAGAGAGTTAGAGAGAGAGAGAGAGAGAGAGAGACAGAGAGAGAGAGAGAGAGAGAGAAGGAGACAGTTAGAGAGAGAGAGAGAGAGAGAGAGAGAGAGAGAGAGAGAGAGTGGGGAGGGGGGAGGGAGAAGGAGGGAGGCACACAAAGACAGACTGGGCAGGAGAAAGGAGAGGTGTACAGGGTGCTGAATTACCCAAAAAGTGCAAAACGAACACTTTTAAAATGTCGGGTGGTACTGACACGGAACCCAGGAATGAGTAGAAACAAGGGGCCCACAATTGCAGCCCATATGCAGTTGTTAAAACTCATTACAGTTTGTATTTATTTTAAGAACTCGCATTTTTGTATAAAGAAAGAGCAACGTCCATTCACTGTGCTGTTGTCATGTTCAGTCCGGTTTTATGCAGCTCTACACGATAGTCCACACTTTGTAAGCAAGTATAGCGACATAAATCCATTTCATTCTGCGCACTGTGTTCATGCATTTGTCCCACTGTATGATTTATATGGCCCACACTTCCTACTAATAACAAACTCCCTATTGCAAAATAATCTGCGATCAAGACGAACATAATTATGAATGCAGTGTGACCTAGTGCCCACAACTTCAGACTACACACGCAACTACCGCCAGTTGGCCAAATTTGACCAGCTTCGACTGATTTCTTCGAAGAAAGCAGAAACACATTGCTAAAACAACATTCCTATTACATTACAGAACGTATTACTGTCATCATTTTGAAATAATGGAGCGTGTGCACCAACCATTGCCTGAAAACCGCAGCATGCATTTGAAAGTGGTGATCAGTATTTTTAACATCACCTGTACCACTTCACTGTGCAGGCAGAATGTAGGAGCAGAGGTGTGTGTGTGTGTGTGTGTGTGTGTGTGTGTGTGTGTGTGCGTGTGTGTATGTTTTGTTTGAGTATGTGCACTCTAGCTCGACACCACATTTGCAAAGAACTACATTTCTTGATTAGAACAGAAAACATTTACTTATTCAGTTGATATACATAAGGCACCAGAGAGGCAGATCTGACGTTGCAGTTCATAATGGCAGCAAGACTGAACAATAATCAAGGCACGTTCATAGAATTTGTAGACCTGGAAAAAGCGTTCTAAAATGTAAAATGGTGCAAGGTATGCAAATTTTCTGAGATAAATAAGGGTTATTTCATAAGGAAAGATGGATAATATAAAATATATACAAGAACCGAGAGGGAAAAATAGGACTGGAAGACAAAGAACGAAGTACTCCGATGAAGAAGGGTGTAACACAGGGATGTAGTCTTTCGCCCATACTGTTCAGTCTGTACATCGAAGAAACAATAACGTATATAAAAGAAAGTTTCAAGTGTGGGATTAGAATTAAAGGTGAAAAGTATCATTGTTATGAATCGAACATGGTATTGTTGTCCTTAGTGAAAGTGTAAAGTAACTGCAGGATTTGATGAATGAACGATCGAATGCGTACAGAATATGGATTGATAGAAAATGGAAGAAAGACGACGGTAATGAGAAGTATCCAAAATCGCAACAGCGATATATTTAATATCAAAATTGGTAATCATGAAGTAGATTAAGTTAAGGAAATCTGCCATCTATGCAGCAAAATAACCCATGATGGATGGAGCAAGGAGAACACCAAAAGCAAACTTAACGCTAGTAAGAAAGGCAGTCCAGTATAATCAAGCATAGACCTTCAGAAATTTCGGAGAATGTACATTTGGAGGACAGCATTGTATGGTAGTGAGAAACGGACATTGGGAAAACCGGAACAGAAGAAAATGGAAACATTTGAGTTGTGGTGCTATCGATGTTTGATGAATGTTAGGTGGACTGACAAGATAAGGAACGAGGAAGTTCTCCGCAGAATCGGCGTGGAAAGCAGCATACTGGAAACACTGACAAGAAGAAGGAACAAGATAGCAGGACATCTGTTTAGACATCAGGAAATAATTTATACTAGAGGGATCCACAAAGGATAAAAACTGTAGGGGGCGACAGTTATCGGAGTACCTCCAGCAAAGAAATGAGGTCGTGGGTTGCAAGTGCTACTCCGAGATCATGAGGCTGGCACAGAAGAGGAATTCGTGGCGGGCCGCACCAAATCAATCAGAAGACTGATAAATTGAAAAAAAAAAATTGGTGTTTGTGTTTGTTTGTTTGAGTGTGTGTGTGTGTGTGTGTGTGTGTGTGTGTGTGTGTGTGTGTGTGTGTGTGTATGGGTGTGTATTTGTCCTCTAGATCGCCCCACCCTTTCAAGGCCAACTCACTTTGCTCATCAGAATAGAAAACATTTGTTTCTTCATTTAATATGGTTAAGTTCGTGAATTACATGTATAATTCTGTTACAGATGTCAAAGCACTTTGAGTAGCTGTTGAACGGAATGGGTAGAGCATTGAAAAGAAGCTAAAAAATGAATAGACGACTCAGCTTTTATGTTGTTCGATAAGTGGTCTCCTTTGCTCCTGAATTATTTACATTCTGCCAGAGCATTCTCTAATACATCTTTTACCATTTTCCCATATTTTATCCTCATTTTTTGCACGGGTTTTGTTGCCCTACATTGTATTAATGACCATGAATATCCTACTTTAAACCGCTGAACCATAGGTACTCGCCACGCTACCTCATCACTAGAGCACTCAGCGGGCTACAGCTAGTGTTGGGCATCTACAGGATGCCCTCAGGGTTTGGTTGGGTTGTTTGGGGAAGGAGACCAGACAGCGAGGTCATCGGTCTCATCGGATTAGGGAAGGACGGGGAAGGAATTCGGCCGTGCTCTTTCAGAGGAACCATCCTGGCATTTGCCTGGAGTGATTTAGGGAAACCACGGTGCCCTCAGGCCTATTATTTGTTCACGTACCTGCGTGTGCATAGCGTTTGACGGTGATCCTCGTTTCAGAATACTGTAAGTGGTACGTCATTTACGGCTCCCACGTTATCATTGTTACGTAATTAACAAAATGAACAGTTTTGTTCTACTGTCATCTTAGGACTTGTTAAACTAAAGGGGAAAAACAGTAACATCAAAATAACAGATTGGAATGGCTGGAAGTCAAGCCTACAGAAAAAAATCCGAGACTGCATTACAATGCCACTGGCAAACCCTCTCCCTTAACTTTAAATCCTCCTCCAAATTTTTCTTTAGCGTCCTTTACTGATTACTCAAAGTACATATTTGAAAATATGATTGGTTTCAGCTCTGTCTCACTACCTTCTCAACCTTTGCCTCCCTTTCATGCCATTTAACTCATAACTGTCGTCTGGTCTTTGTACGTTGTAGAATTTTCTGCGTTTGCTTGTAGTTGTTTCCTGAAAATGAAAGACATTGACTTTTCAATTTACTCAAATTTCATCGTGTTCTATCCTTGGGAGAGGCAGCCATGACACCGCTGTTTCACCTGGGGTGCCAGATATGTGAGACAGACAGAATACACTCCCACTTAAAGAATAAAGTAATGACTATTGCGTGTGGGCGTGTGTTTTGTGTGTGTGTGTGTATTTGTTATAGACCTTGACAAAGGATTTATAACGAAAGCTAGCAAGTTCTCTTCCTCTTTGCGTGTATCTGTCCATGCCTAATCGGTGAGTGGTCTCCTCTAATCCAAAACCAGGTCTAGCAGAAAGACTTTTATCATGACATCCATTCGTATTATAACAGTAGGTGTATTCATTTATGTTTCAGATGCCCTCTTGAACCACTGGATCGAATTCAACAAACGTGGTACAAAAATCACTTGCCGTCTGGAAAGAACAACTGTAGGAGTAAGACCCACCTAGCTCTCAAAGGGGTGCAGCTGAGGGTTACAAAGAGATAGCTCACAATGAGCGCATACCCATACTGTAACCGCACAGTACTTGAGATAGCACTTAATGACTTGCAAGCAAATGTACACATAGGTTCAATCCTATACCACATTTTTTCTTCCTGACACCCCTCACAAAAAGTACCAGAGGAAAAAAAAATCATTTAATAAATTTTCCCTGTTCATGCAGTAAAATTGCTGCAAGATGCATGACCTTTTAATTTATTGTTTCTTTGCTATTAACTCTATTTCCAACACATAATTCAGAAAGTATGCACATAATACCACTGAAAGAACTTACGAAATATGTCATTGTACAACACATTGTTCAGTAGATATGACGTTGTAAACATTGAGTTGCTAGAAAACTAGATTGCAGAGTGAAGTTCACTGGAGTTACAGGTCAACTATGTGTGTAATATTGCCTCAGAACAAGCTGAGTACCACCAAGGTTTAGTGGTTATGATACTAAACTGTTACGTGAATAGTTATGAGTTCAAAACTTACCTGCACTGTACAATTTTAATTTCTATATTCGATTCGAGTACATTCTAGAAGTATCAACAAATGTCAAGAATTATTGTGCTGGAATATTCTGTAGCTGTATATATGCTGTATGTGTTCCGGCCGGAGGCAGTTCGCCCCGCGCTCTTGTATCTGCAAGTGCTGAATAAACCTTCGTTAAGTGGTGTTCGTCATTCATCTAATTACACCTTGTTAAATATAAGTGAACTACATGCGACAAGTGCGTATGTGGGCGAAGGCATGCGTAAAAAGCTGGTCCTCATCACCTATATCGATTTCAGTCAACCATGTTACAGATATTAATATACTGTGTGGGATTAGAGCCAGCAACATACTGTAAGCGTGGGGGTGCAGAGAGAGAGAGGTTGAAGGAGAAGATGGAAACAGATAGAGGGATGAGGAAATAGATGGAGGGGGAATGGACGGAAAGGGAAGAGGAGGAGATGGGCAGAGAGACATGAATGAAGGAAACAGTTTTCTATGTCTCTGAGCAACTGCTAAACAATAATTTTTTAATAACGCACCCAATTTGACTGTATTGTTGTTAATGACCCAGGTTTCGGCCTTTTATGCCATTTTCAAGAGCTTGAATTTATGTCCTCTTACATATGATACTAACATGAACTCAATCAATTGAAAACGGCTTTAAAGGCCTAAAGCGGGGTCGTAATTAAATAGACAAAAATATAGTCGAATGGCGGCGTGTTAATTAAAAAAGTAAAGAAAGGTAAGGAGATGGACAGAGAAGGGGAAGAGAAGGTGATGTGCAGGGAATGAGGGTAGGAGGAAATGGTAAAAGAGGAGAAAATGGACAGAGAGAGAGGGGAGGGGAAGAGTGACAGGGGAGGAAAAGATGGACAGAGGGAGGGAGGCAAGAAGGAGAAGAGAAAGCAAGAGATGGACTGATAAAGATTAGATTGAAAAGATAAGTGAGCAATGCCAGGTGCTCAACTGATAGTAAATAAAACAACTGGTCTAAGTTCACGCATTGTCTTCCTACTTTTACCAGATGTAACCATGATTATTTTGACATATTACGATAATTACTTTAACATAAACTATTCCTTACACATTTCTGTTAATATGTAGGTGAATTGAAAATGTCCACCCTACTAAATTGCTTGTCGACATGTAAATACACGGTACAGTAATATTTGATGATTTCTTGGCTCCATTAAGAAAAACTTGTTCTTGTTGAGAATCGCTGTACCAAGTACATTGGAAAAGAAACGAATATCTTCGAAAATAATATATTTGTCAGACTACCATTATTTTTCTTGCACCGGTTCCCGTCAGATGATCGCTGTCGGGCGTTGTCGGCACTTGGATGGGTGGCCATCCAGGCCGCCATGCGCTGTTGCCATTTTTCGGGGTGCACTCAGCCTCGTGATGCTAATTGAGGAGCTACTCGACAGAATATTAGCGGCTTCGGTCAAGAATACAATCTTACGACGGGGGAAACGGTGTGCTGAACCCACGCCCCTCCTATCCGCATCCTCCACTGGGGATGACACGACGGTCGGATGGTCCCGGTAGGCCACTCGTGGCCAGAAGACGGAGTACCATTATTTTTCGGAAAAACGTTGTAGAACGAAAAGCTTGGAAAAGGTATGACTGCCATCGTACGCTCCACGTAGCCCTCTTCAGTAGACAGGTGGCGTACACAGCGACGGCTGAATTGAAGCCATAGCCCACTCACCCTAGATTCACAGCCAGAGTCTGCCGCATCAAACAGTGAATGGACGGAAATTATCAGACATTGGGGCAGAGCTCTCTCATAGACTCAATAACGGAGCGGAGCGGAGCATTTAACAGCAACTTTCAGATTCGCGGCAAATAGCTACTCCGTTCCACTATTCCGCGGCACTTGTAAACAGTCGGGCAGTCGCTTCCCAACTGGGTTTTTAGTGGACCACTTCAGCTCCGGAGTCCGGACCGCTTTATTCGCAGCGCTGCAACGGCCGACGGGTTTCCACCAAAATGGCCGTCCATCGCTCTTCTGCCGAGTCGGAAGCGGTGAGCGCTGAGCCCTCGAGAGCCGGACAGACAAATGACCTCGATTTTTATGTAAAGGCGGAGAATGGCCGGCCGGCGGCCATTCATCTCGGCGCGGTATTCCGCGTTTGTCTGCGCGCGCAGCGCTTTGTTTGTGGCGGAAAGCGAGCGCCGTAGAAGCGAGCCTGCATCAGCGCCGCTATCGACAGACCGGTGCAGCGCCCGAATTTAATCACCGACACTTAGCAGCACTACAGTATTCAGGGAGCAGCTGCGGGCTACACACAGGACATTTCAACACTTGTTGTATAACGATAGACGTCTGTGTCAAAAGTGATAAGATTGACAACGCTGCAAGCGATCTGGCAACGTTGTGTAGACCAGTGCGTTCATCCCTACCAGACGCTCAGTCCGAGTTCGCACTGCCATCACGTGATTAATGAGAGCGCGATTACTGCAATTGTGTTTTAGTTATGTGTTACGAAAAAGGAACGGTGAATTTTAGAACAATGTCAGGTCACTACGTTTGGTGATAAAGTTGGGGAGTCCGCGAATGTGACCTCTAAAAAGTTGGAACAGGCCTGTAGGGAACATTTCTTACGAAGAGCTCAAGTTTTTCGCCGGTACAAACCACTTTTGAAAGACCGACAACACGCAGAAGATCAGTCTCGCTCAGGAAGATCTTCAAATTCAAAAACAGACGAAAAAGTCGAACGTGTGTGAGTGCTCTTAGATTTTCCCTCTGGGACAATCTGTCAACCAAGTGTTGCACAAAGAAAGTGTCAACTCAGTGTTTTACGCTGAGCCGCCCGGGTTGGCCGAGCGGTTCTAGACGCTGTAGTCTGGAAAGGCATCCCAGATATGCTCTGTAATGTTCATGCCTAGGGAGTTAGGTGGACAGCGGAAGTGTTTAAACTCAGAAGAGTGTTCCTGGAAACACTCTGTAGCAATATGGACGCAAATGAATTAACGTGATCAGACCGAAGGCTTACGTACGTGTCACCTGTCAGAATCTATCAGGGGTCCCATAGCAGCCCAACTGTACACTCCCATACCATTACAGAGCCTCCACCAGCTTTGATTGTCTTCAGTCGTCGTTGGTCCCGTTCTTGCATGATCTTTCTCCGGCCGCGGCGATGTCGGAGATTTGATGTTTTACCGGGTTCCTGATATTCACGGTACACTCGTGAAATGATCGTACGGGAAAATTCCCACTTCATCGCCACCTAGGAGATGCTGTGTCACAGCGCTCGTGCGCCGACATTCACACCACGTTCAGACTCACTTAAATCTTGATAACCTGCCATTGTAGCAGCTGTAAGCGATGTAACAACTGCGCCAGACATTTCTATGATGTAGACGCTGCCGACCGCTGCGCCGTATGCTGCCTGTTTACATATCTCTGTATTTGAATACGCCTGCTTATACCAGTTTCTTTGGCACTTCAGTGTACGAAAATGTCCTAGGTAGGATCAGAAAATGCGTGAATCGAGTGAAATCGAACATCGCAGGAAAGTGGATGCTCATCATGACAACATCCCATGCCACATGATCACATTCCTCAAAGATTTTTTTTTTTTTTTTTTTTTCAGAAGGCGTTGATTTTGATCCATAACGACCCCCGTCACGCCTATTCACATTATCGGAATCCTTGTACCTTTTTTTTTCTAAAATTTAAAAATGTCTTAAAACTACGTCATTTTAGGCTCTGGAGAATATTCAAATGACTGTGTCCAATATGTTTAATAACATAAAAGTTGAAGCCTTGCAGCGCTCCTACCAAGACTGTAAACAACGACTGAACCTTTGTGTAGCTGCAGAAGGACAGTATTGTTCAAACTTCCTGGCAAATTTAAACTGTGTGCCACACTGAGACTCGAACTCGGGACCTTTGCCTTGAGTTAGCGTTGGGCGAGAGATTCACGATAAAACCAAGCCAAGTAAGGGGCCACTGCCACAGCGTAGTCTCTGTAGAACCGAACTGAGATTCCATCAGAGCCTGGCTACTTATTTTCCAATTATTTCAGTTGTTTCTCTACGCCAAGGATGCTTATTACTATTTCATTCATAAGAGAGTCTGTTCGATGGTCAACGACAGTATGCTTGTACGATTCTCCAGCGCAAGCGACTTCTTAAAGCAGAAATTTAAAATTACTGCTTTGTTTTGCTTGAGTTTACTTCTACTAATTCTGTGGGGTGTCGCCTAGATCTTTTTCTAACATATGACGGTGGTTGTTGTTGTATACTGCCGGCCGGAGTGGCCGAGTGGTTCTAGGTGCTACAGTCTGGAACCGCGCGACCACTACGGTCGCATGTTCGAATCATGCCTCGGGCATGGATGTGTGTGATGTCCTTAGGTTAGTTAAGTTTAAGTAGTTCAAAGTTCTAGGGGACTGATGACTTCAGTAGTTGTCCCATAGTGCTCAGAGCCATTTGAACCAATTCTTTTTTTTTTTTTTTTTTTTTGTATACTGCGTGCACAGATATTTTCAGAGGCGACTGAATTCTACTAACCTTTGCCTATGGTCATTTGCGTATTCTCTTCTGAACCGAGATTGAATGAGTCGTTGGCAATAGTTTCTGTTCTCAAGCTGACGTATTCAGTTCCTATTCCTCCTCTCGTCCTCTGCCGGTGTCTTCCCTCTTCACCGTGAGCCAGCCGGTTGCTGACTGATAAGACGTGAGCGCATGACAAAAAAATGGTTCGAATGGCTCTGAGGACTATGGGACCTAACTTCTGAGGTCACCAGTCCCATAAAACTTAGAACTACTTAACCTAACTAACCTAAGGACATCGCATACATCCATGCCCGAGGCAGGAATAGAACCTGCGACCGTAGCGGTCGCGCGGTTCCAGACTGTAGCGCCTAGAACCGCTCGGCCACTCCGGCCGGCAGCGCGAGACTGCTCGCATGTGCAGATGGGTGTACAGTACCGTACTAGGCTATGTTGCATACAAGCAATTGCAGAAAGGACTTCCTGACGGTTAAACTTGTATTTGACGTTAAGACAAACTTGTATTTTCCATAAACATATTTCAAGTTTTTGCCTGTGTTTTGTATCCTACCTAGTTCACCTGTCGCTAGTTGTTTTTCTGGCGAAATAGCAGAGTTCTACTACTCCTTTCAGTGCCTCAGATTAATTCCGTCAGATTCGTCTGATATGATTCAACTACATTACATTACTCATTTTGTAATTTTTGCCTAATTCGGTGTTGCGGATGACATAACGTAGTATGATATGACTTAAACATAACTGGGAGCAGATATTGCGGTATGATGTGTCGATATCACGCGCTGAGTGTGTGGATGACAGATAAAACCTGATGTGTTGGCAGAAGAGCCAACACCGTGTTACTAGTGGAAGCCGAAATGCATGCATTTTAGCTCACGCAGGCTGGCGTGAGGAGGGAAGGACTATACTGACGTGAGGTCCGGAAAATGACAAGGAATTAGAATTCAGAAAGCGGACGTAATTAGTTCGATACTTAACTTTAATCCATTGATGATGAACGTCGCTCTTGTCGGTACATGATTCACAATACTATCTGTTCAGAATATGGCGCCATGCTAGGTAGTAGCAAATGACGTAGCTGAAGGCTATGCTTAACTGTCGTCTCGGCAAATGAGAGCGTAATTTGTCAGTGAACCTTTCCTATCAAAGTCGGCTGTACAACTGGGGCGAGTGCTAGAACGTCTCTCTAGACCTGCCGTGTGGTGGCGCTCGGTCTGCAATCACTGATAGTGGCGACACGCGGGTCCGACGTATACTAACGGACCGCGGCCGATTTAAAGGCTACCATCTAGCAAGTGTGGTGTCTGGCGGTGACACCACAAAACCAGAGAAATTGCCTAGGTATAATGTGGATGAAAAGAGAGTTACGTTTCCTAGCTCCCCTTGATTACCCCGTAAATAGAAGCGTTCCTTTTTCTGGCGTCTGATCAGCTGAAAGGAGACGGGATACACCATGGAAACGCCAGAATAGCTGGATGCCAGCTTCGTGGCGTCACCTTTAGTTTGGGGGCTGAGTTTGTCAGCTCAATGTTGAGAGCCGATCGCTCTGACATGCAAGTAGTGCGACGGTGCGTTTTTATTTTATGTGTAATCGCTACATTGTGATTGTAACGAAGTGTTGTGGCTCACACTGCACCATGGAAATAAATTACGCTGGTGTCTCTAAAAGTTACCAAATCATTCCAGAGATTTAAAGAATCCTCGACCCTCATTATAGTTACGACAGGCTTAGTCAAGGTGTTATGACCAAGAGATACTAGTTTCGTGTGGCCACAATTATGCGTTCTTTGATTGCGCTGGGAGAAGGCTCATCATATAAGAACACATGAAAATTAGTTCACTTCGTTAAATAAATCAATAAAGCATTTCCTTGATCCTGACACACTGTCATGTACTAGCATAGCATCTCTTTATGTACAGACCAAAAAAGAAATTTTTGCAGTACAAAATCGAAGTACCGAAATAATTATGAAAAATCCGCCTCGATTTCACATACTACCTGGTGTTTACGTAAGTTTCAGCGTGGGTAACCACGTCTTATTCAGAACAAATGTAAAACAGCTTGTCTACATAGGCATAGTCAAAAGCTAAATTCAACACCTACAGCCTTTGACTATGCCTATTTAGACAAGCTGTTTTATATTTACTTTTGAATACATTATGGGGGAGGCAGTGATCAATGTCTTACAAATATTTACTATTAAAAACAGTCTTGATCACGATTTATTTATCAAGGTGACCGGTTACGACTACTACTGTGTTCATCTTCAGACCATTGAGTAGGAACCTCTTTCTGTTGGAGAATCACTACTGGAATTCTCCACAACAGAAAGAGGTTCCTACTCAATGGTCTGAAGATGACCACAGTAGTGGTCGTAACCGGTCACCTTGATAGATAAATCGTGATCAAGACTGGATTTAATAGTAAATATTTGTTTTATATTTGTTCTGAAGAAGGCGTGGTTACCCACGCTGAAACCTAGGTAAACACCAGGTAGTTTGCGCAATTCAGGCAGAATTTTCATAATTATTTCGATACTTACGATTGCTGACGCGCTGCAATGCTGAAAGTTCTTAACTCGAAGTACATTTCATGAGAAACTTTGTCAATGTCCTACTCGATGATGTTGACTTTTCTAGCTGTGGTGGCATATCGAAGTTTGTAACAGACTAGCAGATTTCCATGTGATGCTTATAGCAGTCACGTGGGATCTGGCAGGCCCAGTACTGCACATTCTCTGGGCCACACCTCGAGCTATGTACTATGAGCGCCCTCTACCACAGCAGTATACCACGGTCGGCAGCAGCTGTTCAACCCACATGCACTTGGAACCACTACGATATGACACGTTCGTTCATCCGTCATCCTTGTTGACACTCAGACAACTGGACTCCGTTCCTTGAGACATTATTTGTAATGAATCTACTTTCACTTGGACAAATACAAGTTAAGCAGATCTCCTGCTTGCTGTGCTAAAGTGTCCGCTAATCATTTCAGCTCCTGTCCAGCTTCCCTGTGCCAACAGCTGGCGCACCACTCTGCAGCCCACCCCTCCTTACTGTACGAAGTCGTACACAACAGACACTATACTGACCTCAGTGCAAGAGCACTGCTGTTGCTGAGAGGGGGACGTGGTCTTCTGGAGCGCCTCCCAAGTGTTCTTGTGGCTGGCATCAATCCCTTGCTAATGGCTGTGGTATCAGTTCGTGTCGCTTAGTTTGATTTGGCACTCTAATCTCTGAAAAGTACCACACAAGGGACCTACAGTGTGGTGTGCGTACTGTAAGACCTTCAGTGCACACACCATCAGATTATTTGCTTGTCGCTCTATGCGAGTGTCAGCAATATATCTCGTAGTCTTATCGTGGCGTGTTTATCTTCTGCCGTTAGGTCAGACGATAGAAATGCCACTTGCACGCTTAGAGTAGCAGATTGACGGTGACCAACTTCAAACAGAACTTGATTAATTTTCACACACATTTATTAAAATAATAACAAGCATAAAAATTACTTAACTTGGTTCTGGATGCTATTTACAATTGACCATCTGAAGGTCCTTTGGTCTTGGTACGTTAATCTTATTCTCTGATACTTGACAAAAGTGTCTATACATTTCTCTTCATGGCTATGTACAGGAATATGGTAATCTTATTAGGCGCAGACTGAAACTTGACTATAGACTGGTACAGACAAATGTAGAACTCGTACAGAATGGTACAGACTAATGCAGACTGGTACAGACTGGTGCAGACAAATGCGGACTGACCAATCCGAGGTCTGTACACTCGCGAGTGTGATCCGCGAGGAGAAAAGGTTCTACGTTAGCAGCAATCTCATTGGCTGCGTTACATATTAATACGTGGATCGGCGGAAGCAGAATTTGGTCCGTCTCTATGTCAGCGCCATCTCGTAGTGCGGAGGTGGACGAGTGCTGCGCCTGCACTGTTGTGCTTAGCTGGGCCCGATCTAGTGGGAAAGTTGTGTACGCGCTGACTATGCGGAACTATGTCCACAACATACAGTCTGCGAAACCTTCTGCGAGAGTAAACCTTCTCACCGTGTATCTAAAGTTCGTGTATCAATCACAACCCCCACTTCAACGTTCAGGTTGTAACAACGAGTCCACATCATCACGAGGTCGCAAGAAATTTCGTGAGAAGGCGTTGTATTCTTTTGTCATTGCATGGAGTCAGAAACATCACTTATATCTAAAATTTGAAATTTTTTATAGTTGTAAATTACATAATGCGGAAACGACGAGCAACAATTTGGCCACTGCCAGCTCGCGTGCAGTAGTGGGAATGGAAATAATTGTTGAGTTAAAGCAGGACAAAGTTATTATGAGAAGAGAGAAATGTAAGGAAGACACCACAGTTAGTCGTAGCAGATGGTCCTTTAGCATGTCGTGTTCTGCGGCACCTCAGGACAGCGGAAATACGCGCAGGCGCCGCTGTTTCCAGTCCGGCGGGCAGACGGAGAGATACAGAGAGAGGTGCCTTCAGGAGAAATGAACCGGAAGTAAGGACCCACGTGGCGGTCCCCCTGCGCCCATTGCCCGAGCGCCATCGCTGAATTTCAATATCAAACGTGAGGGCACGAGGCCCTACCTCCCTTCCCACAGCGCGGAGGCGGCAGCCCTTCTCCCTGCCACACCCTCCAACCTCCTTGGAGTCCCCTTCCACTGCGCCACCTCCGCCCCCGGAGACCTCGGCAGGAAATTTGAATAACGCGATTAGGGTGGCCGCCTAGGGAACAGGTGTCTGTTTGTGCTTGCCGTGCTACGCAAGTGCGCGCGTCGCTCCTCTAAATGCGTTACCAGCCCGTCTGGTCTGTGTGTGTGTGTGTGTGTGTGTGTGTGTGTGTGTGTGTGAGTGTGTGTGTGTGTGTGTCCTGGCGTGACTGCGGTGTCCGCTCTGTGCGTATTTGATGAAGTCTGTTCCAGCAGCTCTGACCCTCCACCAGTCAAACGGTTTCGGTAGATTTAATGTTCAAAAATAAGTGACAAATCCGCGTTTTCACGTGTTGTATTCGTGTGACTGCTGCGATTGTTTCGTTGAGCCAGTAAACATATCTGATAAGTGTCTTTACAGCGTTAGCCACATCGAATATTTAATTTGTTGGCGCCTGTGTAAAGGTTACATATGTTTCAGTAGTATGAGCGAGTATTTACCCGCACAAATTATAAACTGGCTGTACGTATGTATATACGTGTGTAGTTTCCAAAGCTCCTTCTGAACCTCTAAACAGACTTCCACCAAATTTGGTCCACTTATCATTTAGTATCTAAAACAATCACAGAGGTGGTAAAAGGCTCACCTAACAAAGAAGCGACGCGAAAACATCCATCCAGTATATGAGAATGAGAGCACTACAGACATGCAACGAACTTTACACGTAATTTTAAATCTCAGGACCCCCACTACATTTGTGAAATTTTGCAGACAGTATTCATATATACCACTGAATGTACCAGAAATACAGTTCAACTATTTGTTCAGGAGGTATGACATCATAAACACTGAGTGCGTAGAAAACTACCGCATCATGCAAGACGTTTCAATTTATTACTTCCTTGCTTGTAAGTCTATTCGCAACACATTTCGTAGACGATAACCACATATGCTGCTGAATGTACTTAGAAAAATATGTCATTCTACAGCAGAGCGAAATTCGCTAGATACACAGATAAATTATATGTACAATTGCGTGTGAAATATGTTACATACGTATGAAATACATTTCACATGCGCGTATGCAAGCAAAGCCACAGGTAGAAACTTCATTTTAAATCCTTGTACCGATTTCAGTCACATTTGGTACATATACTAATTAAAATCTGGAAAGAATGAGGGGGTTAGAATTGCAAGCCTCCTATTGGGGTATGATAAAGTTGGGAGAGAAGGAAGGACGAGGAAATGCAGCGACAGGGAGGGGGAAGGAGGAAATAGTCAAAAAAAGTAAAAAGTGGTCAGAGTTGGGAGTTGGGGAGAAGCACAGAGAGGGGGGAGGGAAGGAGATGGACAGAGAAGGGAAAGAGGAGGACATGGGCAGAATAGGGGATGGGAGAGACAAGCAGAGAGATGGGGGAAGAGGAGAGTGCCAGAGAGGGAGAGGAAATGGACAGAGAAAAGCAAGAGGAGGATATAGACAGAAGTAGTGGTGAGGTTAGATGGATATAGCAAGGAAAATGGAGAAGCGGAACAAGGAAAGGAGGAGGAAGAGATGTACTCAGTGATGAGGGTTCAAAAGATGGACACAGAGAGGGGCAGGAGGATATGGACATAGTCGACAGCTACTGGGGACAGACTAGATGAACAGGGAGAATTGGTGGTGCAGGTGGGCAGAGAGATAGAGGGAAGGAAGAGAGAGACTAGTAGAAGACAGGAATAATTACATCCCAGGGTGATGTCGAGTACTCTGCTAGTAGCAGAGAATTTGTATCATGTTCGGCGCGCTGTCAGTTCAGTCGTCATACCACTGACCCATTGTGGAAGGAAAGCATAAGGTTAACTTTAGCATCAGTATAACGGCTGCAATTTTTAGCGACAGACTCATAGGGGCATACAGCTTACAAACAAACCGCTGTCTCTTATCACTAATTTATGTGGGCCAATTATCTTCGTAATAGCAGAAAATTATTTTTCCAGAAAGGCGAGTGCAATAAGGTATTTTCTGAGTAGTTGGTGATTGAGAAGGAACGAAGAATGTTTAGGAATTTGTGGTCACACAGAGCACCTTCTCTGGTGTTAGCTGGTAGATGACTAGAATACGACATAATTGCCGATATCCGAACAAGAACTCGTTCTTGACATATGTTTGCAGGAAAACTATCGTTTAAACTAGCACTACCTCTGTAAGATTTTTCAAACACCCTGTACAGGGTACCTTTAAGTTGCATGCAACCCTCAAGACCTTAAATTACCATCCGTATGATTCTCATATTCCCTCGCTTGCCACGCACAATGTATAAATCACATTCACATCGCAAATTTATTTGTAAATATATTCACATGCAGAACATTACAACGCTTTTTTCCTTTCTCTCTTTTTTAAATCTATATATGTGAATTATAATGCCTATCCACCACCTTTTACACATTATTAAAATAGCAATTCTTCTATGGAATAGAAGAAGTTATCAAGGAGAACCTTTCTCAGTTTGCTTTCAAATTTTACTTTGATGTTTATCTCTGGTTAGGTGATCAAAAATTTTTGGTGCAGCATTGTACACCACATTTTGTGCTAAATATAACATTAATGTGGAGTAATGAATGTTATTATTCCATCTGGCACTATAATCATGAACGCAAATAGCTGTAATGGATGCCTTACAGCAAACGTCACCAAGCAATCAGCCTACTGTTAAGCAGTAATCAGATTGCCCAACTCCTTTCACAGATGTCTACAAGATGACCATGGATGAGCACCACGCATTATTCTTATATAACATTATTCCATATGGCATTATTGAATGAAAGCGCGCGAAATATGTCAACTTACTGGTTTCTCTCTTCCCAAGATTTACAAAGATTCTAAGTGCGAATGTGGCTCAAATAAGTTGTTTTAGGATTTACAAAATGTGCTTTTTCGAATTTAAATTCTCTTTATTATTTCCTCTCCACGTGTTACACTTATTATTGTTGTAGTACTCATGGATACGCTTAACTTAATATGTTGTGTCTTGTTAAAATTGAGGGCGACACCATTCGCAGAAACCCAGTTAACGAAATATTTTAGAATACTGTTTACCATTTCTCCTGTTTCTGTATGTATGCTTGGACTGATTACATTAGTAGTGTCTTGTGCAGTAAGAACTAATTCTGAATGTTGTTTGTACGACGGGAGATCGTTTATATACGTGAGGAACAATAGTGGACTTGATTGAGCCTTTGAGAAACCCATATACAGGGTGGTCCACCTGATCGTGACCGGGCCAAATATCTCACGAAATGTCAAACGAAAACACTACAAAGAAGGAAACTTGTCTAGCTTGAAGGGGGAAGCCAGAAGGCGCTACGGTTGTCCCGCTAGATGGTGCTACTATAGGTCAAACGGATATCAACTGCGTTTTTTTTAAATAGGAACACCCATTTTTATTACATATTCGTGTAGTACGTCAAGAAATATGAATGTTTTAGTTGGACCACTTTTTTCGATTTGTGATAGATGGCGCTGTAGTAGTCACAAACGTGTGGCTCACAATTTTAGACGAACAGTTGGTAAAAGGTAGGTTTTTGATTAAAATACAGAACGTAGGTACGTTTGAACATTTTATTTCGGTTGTTCCAATGTGATGCATCTACCTTTGTGAACTTATCATTTCTGAGAACGCATGATGTTACAGCGTGATTACCTGTAAATACCACATTAATGCAATAAATGTTCAAAATGATGTCCGTCAACCTCAATGCAGTTGGTAATACGTGTAACGACATTCCTCTCAACAGCGAGCAGTTCACCTTCCGTAATGTTCACACATGCATTGACAATGCGCTGACGCATGTTGTCGGGCGTTGTCGGTGGATCACGATAGCAAATATCCTTCAAATTTCCCAACAGAAAGAAATCCGGGGACATCAGATCCGGTGAACGTGCGGGCCATGGTGTGGTGCTTCGACGACCTATCCAATTGTCATGAAATATGCTATTCAATACCGCTTCAACCGCACGCGAGCTATGTACCGGACATCCGTCATGTTGGAAGTACATCGCCATTCTCTCATGCAGTGTAACATCTTGTAGTAACATCGGTAGAACAATACCTAGGAAATCAGCATACATTACACTATTTAGATTGCCATCGATAACATGGGGGCCATTTATCCTTCCTCCCATAATGCCGCACTATACATTAAACCCACCAATTTCGCTGATGTTACACTTGTCGCAGCCATCGTGGATTTTCCGTTGCCCAATAGTGCATATTATGCCGGCTTCCGTTACCGCTGCCGGTGAATGACGCTTCGTCGCTAAATACACTCCTGGAAATGGAAAAAAGAACACATTGACACCGGTGTGTCAGACCCACCATACTTGCTCCGGACACTGCGAGAGGGCTGTACAAGCAATGATCACACGCACGGCACAGCGGACACACCAGGAACCGCGGTGTTGGCCGTCGAATGGCGCTAGCTGCGCAGCATTTGTGCACCGCCGCCGTCAGTGTCAGCCAGTTTGCCGTGGCATACGGAGCTCCATCGCAGTCTTTAACACTGGTAGCATGCCGCGACAGCGTGGACGTGAACCGTATGTGCAGTTGACGGACTTTGAGCGAGGGCGTATAGTGGGCATGCGGGAGGCCGGGTGGACGTACCGCCGAATTGCTCAACACGTGGGGCGTGAGGTCTCCACAGTACATCGATGTTGTCGCCAGTGGTCGGCGGAAGGTGCACGTGCCCGTCGACCTGGGACCGGACCGCAGCGACGCACGGATGCACGCCAAGACCGTAGGATCCTACACAGTGCCGTAGGGGACCGCACCGCCACTTCCCAGCAAATTAGGGACACTGTTGCTCCTGAGGTATCGGCGTGGACCATTCGCAACCGTCTCCATGAAGCTGGGCTACGGTCCCGCACACCGTTAGGCCGTCTTCCGCTCACGCCCCAACATCGTGCAGCCCGCCTCCAGTGGTGTCGCGACAGGCGTGAATGGAGGGACGAATGGAGACGTGTCGTCTTCAGCGATGAGAGTCGCTTCTGCCTTGGTGCCAATGATGGTCGTGTTTGGCGCCGTGCAGGTGAGCGCCACAATCAGGACAGCATACGACCGAGGCACACAGGGCCAACACCCGGCATCATGGTGTGGGGAGCGATCTCCTACACTGGCCGTACACCACTGGTGATCGTCGAGGGGACACTGAATAGTGCACGGTACATCCAAACCGTCATCGAACCCATCGTTCTACCATTCCTAGACCGGCAAGGGAACTTGCTGTTCCAACAGGACAACGCACGTCCGCATGTATCCCGTGCCACCCAACGTGCTCTAGAAGGTGTAAGTCAACTACCCTGGCCAGCAAGATCTCCGGATCTGTCCCCCATTGAGCATGTTTGGGACTGGATGAGGCGTCGTCTCACGCGGTCTGCACGTCCAGCACGAACGCTGGTCCAACTGAGGCGCCAGGTGGAAATGGCATGGCAAGCCGTTCCACAGGACTACATCCAGCATCTCTATGATCGTCTTCATGGGAGAATAGCAGCCTGCATTGCTGCGAAAGGTGGATATACACTGTACTAGTGCCGACATTGTGCATGCTCTGTTGCCTGTGTCTATGTGCCTGTGGTTCTGTCAGTGTGATCATGTGATGTATCTGACCCCAGGAATGTGTCAATAAAGTTTCCCCTTCCTGGGACAATGAATTCACGGTGTTCTTATTTCAATTTCCAGGAGTGTAGAACGCATGCGAAGAATCTGTCATCGTCCCGTAATTTCTCTGCACACGACGTTCAACTCGTCGCCATGAAATACCTGGTGCATAGAAATATGGTACGGGTGCAATCGATTTTGATGTGGCATTCTTAACACTAAAGTTCTTTAGATTCCCGATTCTCGCGCAATTTGTCTGCTACTGATGTGCGGATTAGCCACGACAGCTGCTAAAACACCTTCTTGGGCATCATAATTTGCTGCAGGTCGTGGTTAACGTTTCACATGTGGCTGAACACTTTCTGGTTCCTTAAATAACGTAACTGTACGGCGAACGGTCCGGAGACTTGGATGATGTCGTCCAGGATACCGAGCAGCATACATAGCACACGCCCGTTGGGCATTTTGATCACAACAGCCATACAGCAATACGATATCGATCTTTTCCGCAGTTGGTAAACGGTCCATTTTAACACGGGTAATGTATAACGAAGCAAATATTGTCCGCACTGGCTGAATGATACGTGATACCACGTACTTATACGTTTGTGACAATTACAGCGAGATCTATTATAAAGCGAAAAATGTGGTCCAACTAAAACATTCATATTTCTTTACGTACAACAGGAATATTTAATAAAAAATGGGGATTCCTATTTTAAAAAACGCAATTGATATCCGTTTGACCTGTGGCAGCGCCATCTAGCGGGCCAACCATAGCGCCATCTGGTTTCCCCCTTCAAGCTACACGAGTTTCGTTCGTTGTAGCTTTTTCGTTTGACGCTTATTTCGTGAGATATTTCGCCCGGTCACTATCAATGGACCACCCTGTACAATTTATCCCCACTCACATTTACTTCCCTCGACTATACTGATTGAATTACTAAATACAATTCTCTCCATTCTTCTTGTATGACACCGTCCACTGGTTCATCCGTGAAACTTCAATTTATCTAGGAGAATATTGTGATTCAGGCAGTCAAATGCCATAGGTCGCAGGAAATACCACCCAGAGCTATTTTGTCATTTAATGCGTGTAAAATCTGGTGAATGAACATATAAATGGCCTTCTCCCTGTCTATCAAGGTAGGTGCAGAAACTTCACGCACTATTGTTTACGAGTGTTCGTAGTACATTTACTGAGCTTAGCGTATTTGATTACAACGCACGGGTGTCGAAGAGAATGCTTTGTCAGCTTAACGCTCACGTTGCTGACTCAGTTTAATCATGGCGCAGCTCGCTGTACATAATTGCCAGCGCCTGCAGTGCAGAAAGGATGGGCGGAGCTTGTAGCTGCCACAGGGAAGGAAGTTCGATTATGTTTACCCAAGGTGGGCGCGCTGCCTGGGGACAAGCCTGTCTGATGGAAGCCGCCCATAACGCTGACGTGGTTCGTACACGGTCCACGCCGTTCCACCAGTCTGCTTATTCCACGTAGCGTGGAGGCCCGAAACTCGCGCCGGAGGGACCCCAGAGCATACTCACGGAATGAGGACGTCCGCACATCGACCGTCCATCGCAACCACTAGTACTTGGAAATACGCAGCAAGTAATTGAGGACGTAAGTTCCTAGTCCTTCTGTGAGGTGAAGAGGTCGGCACAGGAGAGGAATTCGTGGCCGGCCGCATCAAACCAGTCAGGGAACTGGGGTGCCAAAAACAGTGCTGAAAGCCGAGGACTGGAGGCTTCAAAAGAAAAGTGGTGTAGTGTGTTTCTGTGCGGCGTAAGGAGTGCGGAGAACGAAAATTCACCGAGGATTGGCACGCGTGTACCGAGAGCACTGCATATCCTTTGCTGGGGTGAAGTGACAACTAGCTGTACATCTACATCTATATTTACACTCCGGAAGCCAGCGAATGGTGTGTGGCGGGGGGGGGGGGGGCACTTTTTTACGTGCCACCGTCATCACCTCCCTTTCCAGTTCCAGTCGCGTATGGTTCGCGGGAAGAACAACTGCCGGAAAGCCTCCGCGCACGCTCGAATCTCTCTACATTCGTGATCTCTTCGGGAGGTGTAAGTAGGGGGAAGCCAAATGTTCGATATCTCATCCAGAAACGCACCCTCTCGAAACCTGGACAGCAAGCTACACCGCGATGCACAGCACCTCTCTTGCAGAGTCTGCTACGTGAGTTTGCTAAACATCTCCATAACGCTATCGCGCTTACCAAATAGCCCTGTGACGAAACGCGCTGCTCTTCTTTGGATCATCTCTATCTCCTCCGTCAACCCGACCGATGAGCAATACTCAAGTATAGGTCGAACAAGTGTTTTGTAAGCCACCTCCTTTGTTGATGGACTACATTTTCTAAGGACTCTCCCAATGAATCTCAACCTGATACCCGCCTTACCAACAACTAATTTTATATGATCATTCCAGTTCAAATCGTTCCGCACGCATATTCCCACATATTTTACAGAAGTAACTGCTACCAGTGTTTGTTCCGCTATCATATAATCATACAATAAAAGATCCTTCTTTCTATGTATTCGCAATACATTACATTTGTGTATGTTAAGGGTCAGTTGCCACTCCCAGCACCAACTGCCTATCCGCTGCAGGTCTTCCTGCATTTCGCTGCAATTTTCTAATGCTGCAACTTCTCTGTATATTACAGCATCATCCGCGAAAAGCCGCATGGAACTTCCGACACTAGACAGGAGAACAAATGCCGTTGGCCGGTGACGCACGGTCTGGAACGCCACACAACATTAATGCTGTCATTGTCCAGCAGGTGGGTCCCATTATTATTGATGGCTGCAGCGGTCAACTGTGCACCGAAATTGGAACGGACATGGAGTCTCTCCACTCAGTTATGCCATTACTCAATGAATTTCTTTCTGCTGACAAGGAACGAGCTACAACCCTTAGCTCTTCTTTTGAAGCTTCCATTTCTTTGTTGTGAGCACAACTGAGTGCAGTAGACTGTCGACACGTGAGCGTGTTCACTTTGTCATCACGTGGGTGCGCGCGTGTTCCTCTGACGGCGAGTTTATTGAAACCTCAGCACTCTGCTAGAGATCACATTTTCTTCTGCGGGCAATGGCATTACGATCGTTTCAGCGAGTTTCATTTTACTGCCTCTGGCTCGTTTCCCTCTCAGTGCACTTTTACTGTGTATCTTCAGATATGGTTGCGAAATTAGCCCACTCGCCCCTGCCAAGGGGCTAGTGAACTTCGTAACTGCCTGTATTGTAGATATCAATGTCCTCGTCAGATAGTTTTCTTTTTTGTCGTGGGTCATCTCACTAGTTTCATGCATGACATTACAGATTTTAATCCTCTGCCTCTTCATGTCGGAGTAGCATAGTTCTCAACGGCATTAATTATTCGCTGGTCATATTCCAAACTCTGTTTTGCCCTACAGTTATTCCCCGCCTGTGGTGCCCTCTAGTACGGGGAAATTGTTCCTCGACGTCTTAAAACCTGCCTATCATACTGACCCTTCTTCTTGTTAATCCTTTTCTCTTTTCCCCTTCTTGCTGATTCGTTGGAGTCACTCTGACTGCTTATCTTACCAGCCCACCATTTTTCAAAAAAATGGTTCAAATGGCTCTGAGCACTAAGGGACTCAACTGCTGTGGTCATAAGTCCCCTAGAACTTAGAACTACTTAAACCTAACTAACCTAAGGACATCACACACATCCATGCCCGAGGCAGGATTCGAACCTGCGACCGTAGCGGTCGTGCGGTTCCAGACTGTAGCGCCTTTAACCGCTCGGCCACTCCGGCCGGCACCATTTTTCATCATCCACATCTTAAACGTACAGTCTCTCTTTATTTTCCTTGTAGTGAACTTCTATACAATGGTGTGCTGTAGTCGTATATTGTACGCAATTTTTTCTTCAAATGACAAGGAATATTAGGAAGGAAGATTAGGGTTAACGTCCCGCCAACATCAAGCTTATTACATAGAGAGAGCAATCTCATTGTGTTAAGGGTTGAGGAGGAAATCGGCTGTGACCTGTTCAAAGGAACCATCCTGGCATTTTCCTCCAGCGATTTAGGGAAATCACGGAAAACCCATGTCAGGAAGGCCAGACGCGCGTCTGAACCGTCGCCCTCCCGAATGCGAGCCCAGTCTGCTAACCACAGCGCCACCTCGTTCGGTTATTCAAATGAAGTGTTTGATTCTGTATCTCTACTGGAGACGAATGCCCTCCTTGTATGTCATGATGTAGTACCTTCATCCTCTATGTGTTGCCCACCATACGTGTCTTGTTTTCAGTAAGTTCAGTGGCACGAATAATATAAAATCCAGTATCGGGTCACAGCTTTTGTATTATTCGCTGCTGTTGATTTTATATCACGTTGTATGCAGTTTTAAATATATTGTAATAACAGATGATCCTCTGTGGACCGAAACTGGTCGTACGAGGTAAGTAATGCAACACGCACTTTTTGTGCAAGCAAGTTGTTTTTATTCGTGATTCCAGTACACCATGTTAGTCCCCACTCTTCTGGCTATGAAACACTATTTCAACCCAATCTCCGTTTAATGCGACTGCATCGCGCCACCTTACCTTGCGGGCCTGTCTGCTCACATGGTACCTGGGGTGTCACCGCATGGCACCACACTTGCTAGGTTGTAGCCTTCAAATCGGCCGCGGTCCGTCAGTACACATCGGACCCGCGAGTCGCCACTGTCGACGCGAGCAGACCGAGCGCCGCCACTCGGCTGGTCTTACGAGACAAGCTAGCGCACTGCCCAGTTCTACAGCCGGCTTTAATAGGAATGGTTCACTTGTTATTGCTCCGGAGATCTCATTTGCAGATAAGCTAGTTAGCATAGCCTTCAGCTAAGTCAGTAGCTACGACCTAGCCAGGCGCCACGTACAGTTTGTGCATTGCCAATGTGTGAAGTAATCAGAATTGTAAAGAAGTATTCGCAGTTCAGTCTGTAACTTCACTTGTAAATATTATTGTACAAAGTCAAGATCGACGTTCTTTGCTGATGCCGAATTAAAGCTAAGTATTTAATTGTATTCCTGTCTACTAACTTTCTAATCACCTAAGAAGTTCCAGATACATACCGTCAAGTATAGTTCATTGATCCTCACGTCAGCCTACGTGATGAACGCGTGCAATTAACGGCCACCCATCGTGATCAGACTAAGAGTCAAATTGCATGACTCAGCAAGGTCACGCTTTTTCCATGATGCCCATAGTTCCGCCTCATACATAACACTCTACTGGCAGACGTCAGAGCCATCATCTTGTTGCATCTGCTACCTCCCCATCATTCATTTACTGCTTCCTATAGGGTGCATCGTTCATTGCGGTCGTACAGATGGAAGTCGGAAGGTGTGAGGTCAAGGCTGTACGTATCGTAACTTTTTAACAAGTGTGTCAGCACTACTAATAGAGAAGTGCAGTTGAGCAGCGGGATGTGTGTTTGTGGTCCATCGATTGCCTCGAATGAGACTGTCCACACGTTCATATCTTGCAAGAGCCAGAGTTATGTGCGGTCGACCGGCATGCGAGAGACGGGACAGGTTTTCTTAATCTTGTTGCGATGTTGATGAATGCCTTGCACAATGACTCACCATGTATTTATCCACTACCAGGAGCCTATCAATATCTGCGATGCTCTGGTTTTCCGCCAAAACAAATTTCCATTGCAAATTCGCTATTTCTCAACCAAAACTGGCCGAGAAAGAAATATGTTGCACTACTTATTGAACACAGTTATGTCACTTTCTCTCAAAAAATGGCTCTGAGCACTATGGGACTTAACATCTCAGGTCATCACTCCCCCAGAACTTAGAACTACTTAAACCTAACTAACCTAAGGACATCACACACATCCATGCCCGAGGCAGGATTCGAACCTGCGACCGTAGCGGTCACGCGGTTCCAGACTGAAGCGCCTAGAACCGCACGGCCACACCGGCCGGCTCACTTTCTCTAACTGATTTTATGTCGCCATGTATGCTGTTTCAAGGGATTTACAACATCTGATGTCCTCTATGAACCGAAACCGGTTGTATAGTAAAGAAAATTTTTATCAGCAGCTGTTGACTGAGTGACGGCTTGTATTTTGCGAGAAAAAAACGTTATGCAATTAGTTTTTTTTTCTTTTTTTACAGGTAGTTATCTGCAGTCCTGGCTCTCGCTAAAACCACACGTCACAGTACAGTAGCTCGCTGATAAACGCTTTCCTCGGCAGGCTGTGAAGGCCCAAGCGAAGTCTACAGGCCACCGTGTCATCCTCTGCCTTGCGGAGTCATCCGGATGCGTTATGGAGGGGTATGCGGTCATCAAACTGATCTCCTGGTTGTATTGCAGAATTTAGAAGCCATGGAGCCGCTACTATTTGTATAAGTCGCTCATCAATTATCAGCACGAGTCTGAGTGCACCCGAACCAGCCGCTCTACCAAGGACAAGTCCTGGCCAGTACTGGGAACTGAACCCAGAACCTCAACGTGGCAGCCATCCACGCTGACCACTCCGCTAGTGAGGCGAACTACAGACTGATCAAGGAGTTTTAAACAAGATAGCGGTGGCACACCTCCGGATTTTACCAATTCCACTGAAAACTGACGTAAGTCAACCTACTCTTGCGTGCTGAAATCTGAAAAACAAAAAAATGTTATTATGCATCTTGATGCATTCAATAACGTTCCAACACTACAGGAACCACTAACTAAATTCGTAATTTGTACTCTGAAGTGGTTTTCATATCGGTCACAGTCAAGTTTAACCTTAACCATCCAGATGTCAAGTTAAAAACAAATTTGCCAAAACATGAAATCTTCCATACCCTACAGAACATGATGTGTTGGGCTACTTTAATAAAAATGAGACCTGAGTTTACTTAAAAGTTAACTGATATTCTCAGATTCCTGTAATTTGAGTAATTACAGTTTCTCTTGGGTGAACCAACACACTAACGTGTCTAAATGAGAAATCCCATAGGCAAATTAATTAACCAGCACAAAATCCTAAAAGGAATCTCAGAATTCGCATTTCGCTGCGTTCAATAACGTTCCGCCATTACAGGCACCACTAACCAAAATGAAAGAATACTGATGGTAAAACAAGGAGTGAATATGCAGCGAATTAAACACTCCATAGTAAGCAAACAGACTGAAAATAAATGATCTCACATTAACAACAACTCTTTTTATAAACGGAACGGCAGACTACATAGGACAAAGCACACAATATTTTCTGAATATCAGTGCAACAACTGTGCTTTTTTAAGCCCTGAAAGATATTAATAATATCTAGAAGAGCACTAGCCTGGTGCGACTACAAACATATCTCTCTTGAATCGATACAATACACTGAGGTAATTAACGTCATGGGATGGCGATACGCACACGTACAGATAATGGTAGTATCGCGTACACAAGATATAAAAAGGCGAAGCGTTGGTGAAGCTGTCGTTTGTATTCTGCTGATTCGTGTGAAACGGTGTCCGACGTGGTTATGGCCGCACGATGGCACTTAACACACTTTGAACACGGAACGGTAGTTCGAGCTAGATACGTATAATATTCCTTTTCGGAAATCGTCAGAAAATTGAATACTCCGAGACGCACAGTGTCAAGGGTGTGTCGAGAACACCAAATTTCAGGCATTACCTCTCACGACAGACAACGCTGTGGCCGACGGCTTTCACTTAACGAACGAGAGCAACGGTGTTTGCGTAGAGTTGTCAGTGCTAACAGAAAAGGAACAGTGAGTGAAATATCCGCAGAAACAGTGCCGCAGAATTTGGCGCTAAAGTGCTTTAGTAGCAGACGAACGACGCAAGTGCCTTTGCTAAGAACACGACACAGCCTATAGTGCCTGTCCTGTTTCGTGACCTTATCGATTTGACCCTCGACGATTGGAAAACCATGGCCTTTGAGATGAGTTCCAATTTGTTGGTTAGAGCTTATGGTATGGTTCGAGTGTGGCGCAGACACCACGAAGCCATGGTCCGAAGCTGTCAACAAGGCACCCTGCAAGCTGGTCACCACCATAACGGTGTGTGCTGTTTTTACAAGGCATGAGCTCTCTGGTCCAACTGAAGCGATCATTGACCATTTTCAGCTATTCATGGACATCACGTTCCCAAATAACGCTCCAATATTTACTGATGACAATGCGCCATGTCACCGGGACACAAATGTTGGCAGTTGGTTTGGAAAACATTCTGGACAGTTCGAGCGAATGATTTACCCAAATCACCCGACATGAATCCCATGGAACATTTGTTGTTGTTGTTGTAGTCTTCAGTCCTGAGACTGGTTTGATGCAGCTCTCCATGCTACCCTATCCTGTGCAAGTATCTTCATCTCCCAGTACCTACTAAAACCTACATCCTTCTGAAACTGCTTAGTGTCTTCATCTCTTGGTCTTCCTCTACGATTTTTACCCTACACGCTGCCCTTCAATGCTAAATTTGTGATCCCTTGATGCCTCAAAACATGTCCTACCAACCGGTCCCTTCTTCTCGTCAAGTTGTGCCACAAACTCCTCTTCTCCCCAATTCTATTCAATACCTCCTCATTAGTTATGTGATCTACCCATCTAATCTTTAGCATTCTTCTGTAGGGCCACAATTCAAAGCTTCTATTCTCTTCCTGTCCAAACTATTTATCGTCCATGTTTCACTTCCATACATGGCTACACTCCATACAAATACTTTCAGAAATGACTTCCTGACACTTAAATCTATACTCGGTGTTAACAAATTTCTCTTCTTCAGAAACGCTTTCCTTGCCATTGCCAGTCTACATTTTATATCCTCTCCACTGCGACCATCATCAGTTATTTTGCTCCCCAAATAGCAACTCCTTTACTACTTTAAGTGTCTCATTTCCTAATCTAATTCCCTCAGCATCACCCGACTTAATTCGACTACATTCCATTATCCTCGTTTTGCTTCTGTTGATGTTCATCTTATATCCTCCTTTCAAGACACTGTCCATTCCGTTCAACTGCTCTTCCAAATCCTTTGCTGTCTCTGACAGAATTACAATGTCATCGGCGAACCTCAAAGTTTTTTATTTCTTCTCCATGGATTCTAATACCTACTCCGAATCTTTCTTTTGTTTCCTTTACTGCTCGCTCAATATACAGATTGAATATCATTGGGGAGAGGCTACAACCCTGACTCACTCCCTTCCCAACCACTGCTTCTCTTTCATGCCCCTCGACTCCTATAACTGCCATCTGGTTTCCGTACAAATTGTAAATAGCGTTTCGCTCATTGCATTTTACCCCTGCCATCTTTAGAATATCAAAGAGAGTATTCCAGTCATCATTGTCAAAAGCTTTCTCTAAGTCTACAAATGCTAGAAACGTAGGTTTGCCTTTCCTTAATCTTTCTTCTAAGATAAGTCGAAAGGTCAGTATTGCCTCACGTGTTTCAATATTTCTGCGGAATCCAAACTGATCTTCGCCGAGGTCGGCTTCTACCAGGTTTTCCATTCGTCTGTAAAGAATTCGCGTTAGTATTTTGCAGCTGTGTCTTATTAAACTGATAGTTCGGTAATTTTCACATCTGTCGACACCTGCTTTCTTTGGGATTGGAATTATTATATTCTTCTTGAAGTCTGAGGGTACTTCGCCTGTCTCATACATCTTGCTCACCAGATGGTAGAGTTTTGTCAGGACTGGCTCTCCCAAGGCCGTCAGTAGTTCTAATGGAATGTTGTCTACTCCTGGTCCTTGTTTCGGCTCAGATCTTTCAGTGCTCTGTCAAACTCTTCACGCAGTATCGTCTCTCCCATTTCATCTTAATCTACATTCTCTTCCATTTCTGTAATATTGTCCTCAAGTACATAGCCCTTGTATAGACCCTCTATATACTCCTTCCACCTTTCTGCTTTCCCTTCTTTGGTTAGGACTGGGTTTCCATCTGAGCTCTTGATATTCATACAAGTGGTTCTATTTTCTCCAAAGGTCTCTTTAATTTTCCTGCAGGCAGTATCTATCTTACCCCTAGTGAGATAAGCCTCTACATCCTTACATTTGTCCTCTAGCCATCCCTGCTTAGCCATTTTGCACTTCCTGTCGATCTCATTTTTGAGACATTTGTATACCTTTTTGCCAGCCTCATTTGCTGCGTTTTTATGTTTCCTCCTTTCATCAATTAAATTCAATATTTCTTCTGTTACCCAAGGATTTCTGCTAGCCCTCATCATTTTATCAGTTGATCCTCTGCTGCCTTCACTTCTTCATCCCTCAGAGCTACCCATTCTACTTTAACTGTACGTCTTTCCCCCACTGCTGTCAATTGTTCCCTTATACTCTCCCTGAAACTCTGTACAACTTCTGGTTCTTTCAGTTTATCCAGGTCCCATCTCTTTAAATTCCCACCTTTTTGCAGTTTCTTCAATTTTAATCTGCAGGTCATAACCAATAGATTGTGGTCAGAGTCCACATCTGCCCCTGGAAATGTCTTACAATTTAAAACCTGTTTCCTAAATTTCTGTCTTACCCTTATATAATCTATCTGATACCTTTTAGTATCTCCAGGATTCTTCCATGTATACAACCATCCTTTATGATTCTTGAACTATTATGGGACATTTTCGTGTGATCAGTTCGTGCACAGGACTCTGAACTCGCAACACTTCCACAATTATGGACGGCTGTTGATGTAGCTTGGCCCAGTGTTTCTGCAGGAATCCATGACATTTCGCAGTGTTGTACTACGCAAGTCAAAAATAGGTACGACACGATATTAGGAGACATCATATGACTTTTGTCGCCTCTGTGTGGATTGACTGACTATTGCAGTCTTGTAATTTTGTTTTCATGAGATGAATGGTTGCTTGTATATGCTGTGCCTCTCAGATCAGAAAGCGAAGCTGGGTGCTAGCTTGGAAGACCTTTTCAAATTACATGAAACAAACTTTTTTGAAAATTTAATAATAAAAGGACTTTTCCTCACCGGTCGGCCTTCTCGCAACGGTTATCAAGAGTTTTATATTAATTTTCTAGCCTTGTATTTCTGTGTCACAGTGGTCAGCATACCTGAATATGCGGGCGACCTGCGTTCATTTCCCGGTGCTGCTGGATGCCTCGATTGGTGTGCATTAAGCTGTATGAGATGAACGGAGGGTCTACCTGAGTGAAGAAAGTCGATTAAGTTCGAGAGACTAGTGTGCTGATCCCAGGCCCCTCCATACCGCACCTGATGACGCAATTGGCAGAGGAAGACACGACGGTCGGTCGGTCCCGATTGATTCACTATGGCCAGAAGTTGGAATTTCGTTTTGCTTCACTATATTTCAAATTAATATTTTAGATGAGAATAAAAGAAACATGTGTAACTGTTACAACGCTAAATACTAGAAAGGAGACACAGAGAGAACAAGAGAGAGAGAGAGAGAGAGAGAGAGAGAGAGAGAGTGACTATTTCGGCACACTTTCTCTTGCAGTCCCTGGCCTCAGGAGACAGTTCCCTGGTTTTATTACAAAGGGATTGTGATATCCAATGTCGACAGTTGTCATGTGACGGCCCATGTCATCCACTTCCTCGGAGCCTTCGGGTGCACAGACCACTCTATAAGCTGCGCTTCTGATCCAGTAGCAGAAAGGAATGGCAATGGTTCAAGTGATGATGTGCCTCCAATGCCCTGTGTCGACACGGTGTCAACATTGTGGTCGAGAGCCCACCGGGTTGGCCCACGGCGCAGAACCTCCTCTACACCTGGACGAGCGACGCCAGCGCTGTTGGCGTCCGCTGTGGCGCTATCTGCCACCTGTCAGCCGGCAGCCAGCTGAGGCCCCGACAATGCACCGCGGGCTGGCCTATCTCCCAGGCTGTGAGCTTCTGAAGCCCGGGCAAGCACAATGGCTGCGATACCCGCTGCCTGTTGCCTGCTACTTGTCCATCAGCAGACGACAGCACAGGCGGCGTAGCTTGCGATCTGCGGGCGTTCCGGTCAGTGACAGCGGACGGGGATGTCAGGTACGTCTAGCAAAGGTACCGTAAATACTGAAGTATACTTCTATGTCAACCCGATAGACGGTCTTTTGAATTTTAGTATTGGCAAGGCGAAGCTTCTTATTCCAGACGGTGGAGCATTAAGTTTGTGTATATTTATCAAGCGAAACATCGGTTAAGAACACTGCGTACTTATTAATGGAGGAAAAAATCGGATTTTTTTTAACTTTACACTGACGTACACATTATTGAGTGTAGAATAAAAATGTGCTCTATATACTAAATTTTAGACATTCCGTAGAGTATGCTGCCACGACCGCTGTATTTCAGTTGTAGAGAACCAATAGTTTATCGCAAAACATCAGTAAACATTTGCGTTCAGCGTCTTTGTTTCGGATGCATTGCGTATGTATACGTACTATGTATACAGCAACACCCATTTAATTTCAGTTATAGAAAACTATGCGAGATACTTGGATGACATTCTTCTACTGGTTAATAACTCTCCAGAAGGAATAAAGCAAAGTTTAGCAACGTTTAACAGTCTACATGAAAAAATAAAATTCTCACAAGAATTGGAATCAGCTGATAGATCACTAAATTATCTTGATTTAACGTTCACTATTAAAGGTGGTAAAATTGAGCTCAACATATTCCGGAAGGCAACTTATTCAGACAGCATCATTCCGGCCGATTCATTCCACCCCCGAGCGCATAAAACGGCGTTTCTCTATTCTAGTATCCATCGGGCGATTTCTATCCCGTTGTCAGATGCCAACCTCGAAAAAGAATTACAAATTCTCGAGAGTATTGTAGAGAATAATGGCTGTGATCCAAAGACAGTGAGGCAATTATATGATACCAAAACGCGAAAAAGGACAACGACTTTAGTAAACACAAATACTCAAACCCAAGATCAGACCAAGAAATAGTTGTCGGTTTCTTATACAGGTAATGTCTCCTACAAGATAGGGCCCCTGTTGAAAAATTCAGGTTTTAAAATTTCCTTCCCGACGAGTAATAGTTTAAAGCGAAATTTGTTTCATAACCTTGAGAAAGACTGTGATAAGTCTGCGAAATCAGACGTATATAAGATTATGTGTGATGATTGCCCATGTTATTACATAGGTCAAACAGGCAGAGCTATAGCAGTAAGGTTTAAAGAACATCTTCCAATGAAGGGCGTAGGAACACGAGGATCAGCCTTTGCGGAACATCTGGTGCAAATGGCTCATACACCTAAACCTTTACGTGACATAGAGCTACTACATTGTGAAGTTAAGGACTATAGACTCGACACGCTTGAGGAACTACAAATTTACGCACACCTAATTACAGATAGAGGCCATTTACTGAACGATCAACTTATCTAAAAAAATAGGACATACTTCGAAGGCTTCCAGCCTATATTAGGTTTACAATAATTCATAATGCATATGACCATTACAGTTTCTGTAATAATAGAACCTTTCCTACAGATGTTCATATGAGATTTGTTGGCCATTTTATTAGGCTCTGTAGCACAATGTAAAACGTAGTCATGCTCGATACTGTAGTTAACTTACAATAGTAAAGTATAAAATTAATTCATAGCAAAAATGTTATGTGACGCGTGCGTAATAAGAGTCTGATTCTATACGTCTCGCGCATGCGCGCGCCCTCTGTGAGGCAGACCGCGAAGCCCTCGCGGTCCGCAGTCTCTAGTCACACGACGAGCCCCATACAACGGGCTTAAAGTGAATTTACTACCGCTTGTTTAATAGAAGTGACAAAAACTTATGGTTATGCACTAAGTTTTATGAAGTTGACCTAGGACATGGCTTGTTTTAGGCAAACATTTAAATAATACTTTATGTAAGTACTACACGTTGCATCCTGTAGGTTGACCATATCTAATATAATTTACTAGCACATTACAATATTAACTTTTTGCAGGTTCTGAAAAGGACGTTATTACCAACGTTGAAAACTAGTTAAACGACAAAGTTAACCTGCAACTGTAGGCTGTATATTCTTATATAAACAATTTCAGTTGCTGTCGCTGCATAAAAATGTTAAAAATTATGAAAAAAATAACTCTTAGTATTTCTGAAAACAACTGTTAAATACTTGGTTTCAGCGAGTCTCTTTGGGATATGTTTCATATGTTAGTAAAACAGTTAGTTTCTAGCGTTTGTAAATAGATATATTTCATCTTGTTTATTTTTGATTTTGTCTGAAGCGTTTTCTTCACGTCGTACTGACAGTTAGTTGTGTAAGTAAAAGAAATTCCACGTGGAAACTTGAAAATGAGGAACTGCAGCGAGATAAATATTAAGCTTCGGGAGTGTTGTGAGGCACAATGTAATATGACTCTTATCTTCATTCGTAATTTTCTGCAATTTGTATTTATCAGAACTGAAGTACAATTGCCTCCCAAAATTTAGAAAGCATTTGAATATTTTCTTTACGTAACATACAAATGACTCCGCCTATCTAGTACACTTAAACTGTACCCCAGTTTCAAATAAATTGTAGAGAAAACACGTTTTAAATTTGGAAAAAATACTATAAAATTTAAATTAAGGTACAGCAACATTTTTCTAGTTAATATACACAACGCGGGGAAGGTTCAAATGGCTCTAAGCACTATGGGACTCAACATCTGAGGTTATAAAACCCATAGAACTTAGAACTACTTAAACCTAACTAACCTAAGGACATCACACACATCCACGACCGAGGCAGAATTCGAACCTGCGACCGTAGCGGTCGCGTGGTTCCAGATTGAAGCGCCTGGAACCGCTCGGCATGAGGCGGGAAATTACATACGTATAGTATCTCAACCGTCTTGTCGTACATATCTGATTATTACGCGATGTGTGTTTTTAGATTAAGTAGTACCTGAATTTCAAGAAGCATTGTAGGTAAGTAAGGGCATCAATTTTTTGTTATTGTTTTCTGTAACATCAATGCGTCTTATCTTCCGAATATTGGGTGGATACGCAAGTATGTAGGACGACCACTGCATTGCGCAACAGGGCAGAAACGACCGACGTCAATCAGAGGGTGGAACTGCATTACTTTTATGAGCACTGCAAGGCATGCAATCTCGATCTCCAAATTGGCAGGGCGGATGCGTTTGGGATGGTGTCTTTGCCATTAGGGAATCTAGCATAGAAAAACTATGTAGAGGATTCCATGCTGTCCAGTATGTTATACTGCTTCATGGTCACACTCAACATTTCGAACTTTGTTAAGCAGTCACTCGTCTGTAATGTGTCTAAGCGTGTAATAATATGCATATTTTTGTTCTAATTCAATGTTTCTTTAGTGCTATAAACGATGGTCCAATATGTATCTGTTAATCATCACTTATCGTAAAAGTCAGTTATTTGAACGCTCCCTACTACAGTTGTTTGGGCAACTGATACAGTGAGTGTAGTGGAGACAGTCATTAGTATGAGAAAAGGCATTACGTGAAATGGTATTGAATATGAAATGTGCGATCAGAGTAGACAATGAGTAAAGTGGGGAACAAAAGTGGTGAAAGGAAGAATATTAAAGCAGTCTATTCGCGATTTGATAACGAAGTGATCTTCCAGTAAGAGTGAATCAGGTGGTTAAAATGTAATGAGGATATGTAATTGCACATATGACATTTCAACTAAACTCCTGAGTCGATTTCCATTTAAGGTACCCAAGCATTGCTGATACATCTATCTACATCTACTTCTACATCATACACCGCAAACCACCTAATGTTGTGTGGCGGAGGGTGCTTTCGGTACCACTATCTGATCCCTCCAACCCTGTTCCACTCGCGAATAGTGCTTTGGAAGAATGATTGTCGGTAAGCCTCTGTATTGACTCTAATTTTTTGCATTTTCTCCTAGTGGTCAATACGCGAGATGAAAAGTGCTGTCCCGAAATTTCAATACTATATCTCTCCGTGATGCACAACGTCTCTCATGTAACGTCTGCCAATGGAGTTTGTTTAACATCTCCGTAACGCTCTCTCGCCAGCTAAACGATCACGTGACGAAACTCGCCGCTCTCCGTTGGATCTTCTCCACCTCCTCTATCAGTCCTACCTACCTGATAGGGATCCCAGACAGATGAACAATACTCAAGAATCGGGCGAACAAGCACCTTATAAGCCACTTCATTCATGGATGAGTTACATTTCCTTAAGATTGTTCCGATCAATCTGAGTCTTGTGTCTCCTTTTCCCACTTTATGTTTTATGTAGTCATTCCACTTGAGGTCGCTCTTGATAGTTACTCCTAGGTATTTTACGGCAGACGCTGTCTCCAGCTGTTTGTCTGCTGTACAGTCGTGGATTTCTTTTCCTATGTATGCGCAATATATTACATTTATTTACGTTCAGGGTCACCTCCCAGAGTCTGCACCATTCAGCAATTCTCTGGCGTTGCTACTTCGGTATAAACAACTACATCATCTGCAAATAGCCTTAAAGAGCATCCTAGGCTTTTCAATAGAACATTGATATATATTGTGAACAGCAACGGTCCTATCACACTTCCCTGTGGTACTCCGGATCCTTTATCTCTGTCGATTTAGTTACGTTAAGAGCGACATGCAAGGAAGTCTTGAATCCAATCGCAGGTCTGATCCGATACCCCGTAAGCTCGTTTTTTTTTTTCATTAATCGTCAATGCGGGTCGGTGGCAAAAGCTTACTGAAATCAAGGAACACGGCATCAACCCAAGCACCGTTGTCCACTTATCTGGGGATCTCATGGAGGAACAGAGCGAGCTGAGTTTCACAGGGTCTCTGTTTGCGGAATCCATGCTGAATTTTATAGAGGAGATGTTCATTTTCCAAGAACGTCGTAGGTCTTGAGCATAAAATAATGTTCCATAATTCTACAGCAGATTGACGTCAAGGATATAGGTCTATAATTGTGAGGATCTGTCTTAGGACTTTTCTTGAAAACGGGAATGGCCTGTGCTTTTTCCAGTTAGGTACCTTTCGTTGCTCAAGCGATCTACGACAAATTACTGCTAGAAGGAGAGCAAGTTCTTTCGCATAATCTTTATAGAATCTTATAGGTATCTCATCTGGTCCTGAAGCCTATCAACTACTAAGCGATTGTAGCTGCTTTTCAATTCCACGATACAATCTGGTATAGGAGGCAGCACTCTGTTACGACCGCTGTAACGTGTCTCGGAATTACTTCGATGTCTGTTGTCATGCTCACTTTTTAAGGACTCCAAATACTGAAAATTTATTCCAGAATTGGCCGTAATACGATCTTCTATGCAATTTGTTTTACGGATTAAGTGCACTCTTCCTTCCGCTTACACTGAGTGTACATGATCGTCCTAAACTGCTCTGTAAAACTTGAGGACGAGGTAGACAAAGTAACGCAAGAATGAAAGTGTAGCTGTATGTCAGTCCCTGGAGCACATAGAAAGTTGGACTTCATACGGTATGAACCTAGGGCACTTTAGTGACCAATGGGGATGGCCGCCCAACCTGAGGCACTTGAAGGAACCGGAAAAGACAGTGTGTGTGTTAAACGGCAAGCAGTTACGGTGCACTATCGTGCAACATGTCCGGGATAGTACACTTGGATGACATCACAGGGGGGAAGAATCGTTGGGAAACTGGAAGGACGAAGTGTGACCAGTATAGTCCAGGAATTTGATATTCGCCACTGCTTTCTGTCATGTTTAGAACCACAGGCACTTCTTCTCGAAGGAGAGAAGCATGATCAGCTGCAGCAGCAGACGATCGCTACACTGTACAACAGGCTACAAATGCCCGATGTCAAAAAGCGGGTGCAATTGCAGCAAGAAGCAGTGTCAAAGATAACTGTTTTGGTGGGCCACGTGCTATGGTGTTGGGAAGTATAATGTTGGATTGGGAAGCATAATGTTGCACAGGCGTACTGACCTCTAAGTCTGTAATCATTCCACATGGGCGTCTTTCAAAGGGTAAATACGGCCGTGATCTCGTTTTTTTTTACGGACGACAATGCGCGACTGCATCGGGCAGTGCAGGTGGAGAAGTTCTTGGAATCTCAGAAAATTCGGCGATAGTACTGGCCTGCCTGTTCTCCACACTCGAACCCCATCGATCATGTGTAAGCCTCTGAAAAGTGCTGCTGGAGGAATGAAATGTTCTACCACAAGAACTCGTCACCAATCTTGCGACCAAAATGGGAGCACATCGCAGAGCACACACTGCTGTCAGCAAGGACTACACATCCTACTAAAGAGGTAGGCCCCTCATTTTGTTCTCTCCAGGGGACCATTAAAAATGGCGGTGACCACAATGTATTAAGTGTCTTTGAATAAAACTGTCATTTCTGTTTGTCTCACTGCGTATTTCTTTCATTTATCTTCTATACTATACATTCTCTCTTTCTTTCTTTCATTGGTGCCATGTCCCACGCTGGCGTAGGGTCGGCATTGTTAGGAACGGATTTGGCAAGGTCAGTGGAAAGGGGTGGCTGGATGCCCTTCCTCCTGCCACCCCCCCCCCTCCACCAGGACGGAATTAGTGTACCCCTGTTGTCTGCGACTAGTGTAATTCCTGGAATAGTGCGAAAATGTTCAGATGTCTGCGAGTCGTGTAACTGAGGCGGAACGTGGGGACCAGCCCAGTATTCACCTAGCGGGATGTGAAAACCCGCCTAAAAACCACATCCAGGCTGGCCGGCACACCGGCCCTCGTCGTTAATCCGCTGGCCGGATTCGATCCGGGACCGGCGCGCCTACCCGAGTCCAGGAAGCAGCGAGTTAGTGCGCTCGGCTACCGTGGCGGGTATCTTCTATACTCTACTATACTATATTATACTGTAGAACTTCTTTCTAAGTGTGGACCGTTTCACGGAGCTAGGCAGTGACACATTCGAAACTTACTGTCCTCTTTTCACACTGCTTCCTAGTCGTAGCCCTATATACTTACATGCTGTGAAGTGCTGAAAATGTTCACCACTACTTTTGAGTAGGGTGCTGCAGGACTCTTGGTGTCTTTTGTAGGCCTTACCTCATATCTGATGCGACTACATCTGGTAATCTATTTGCAGGGCATATGGCCGCTCCAGTATGCACAAGGTAACATACAGTACATAAGTGACATTTATTTTACACACACTAACAAAAACAGAACAGAACTATGGTATATTTATTGCTTGCCAAAATGCCCATATGTACCAGTAGGACATTGTATTTAGATACTTGAGTGTCTAAGCTCTTTTGTTAGCTGGAAACTCTATTTTCTTTTCTAATTACATTTATGAACTCCGAGAAGTGCATTTCATCATATCAATGCCTTGTTTATTGTACACACGTATTAAGCTGTTTCATATTTCCCTTATATCTACAACCCTAAAAAAGCTTAATAAATAATGGCTTCACCATTAAGCTTGTTAATAACATTTTGATTGCGTTTCTTGTGTTGTCTGTTGATGTGTACTACAGTACCTCTATTCAACGCACTGTATAACATTTTTGAAAGTGATGGAGTGTCTTTCTACATTTTTCTACTGTTTACGAATACTGTTGTATATCTTTTGTCATCAGAAATATTATGTAGTGATTTTTTATGTACCATCTGATCCGTTACATTGTTGTTGTTGTGGTCTGGTTTGATGCAGCTCTCCATGCTACTCTATCCTGTGCAAGCTTATTAATCTCCCAGTACCTACTGTAAACCTATCCTTTTTAATCTGCTTTGTGTATTCATCTCTTGGTCTTCCTCTACGATTTTTACCCGACACGCTGCCCTCCAATACTAAATTGGTGAACCCTTGATGCCTCAGAACATGTCCCACCAACCGATCCCTTCTTCTAGTCAAGTTGTGCCACAAATTTCTCTTCTCCCCAATTCTAGACAATACCTCCTCATTAGGTATGTCATCTACCCATCTAATCTTCAGCATTCTTCTGTAGCACCACATTTCGAAAGCTTCTATTCTCTTCTTGTCCAAACTATTTATCGCCCATGTTTCACTTCCATACATGGCTACACTTCACACAAATACTTTCAGAAACGACTTCCTAACACTTAAATCTATACTCGATGTTAACAAACTTCTCTTCTTCAGAAACGCTTTCCTTGGCATTGCCAGTCTACATTTTATATCCTCTCTACTTCGACCATCATCAGTTATTTTGCTCCCCAAATAGAAAAACTCCTTTGCTACTTTAAGTGTGTCATTTCCTAATCTAATTCCCGCAGCATCACCCGACTTAATTCGACTACATTCCATTATCCTCGTTTTGCTTTTGTTGATGTTCATATTATATCCTCCTTTCAAGACACAGTCCATTCCGTTCAACTGCTCTTCTAGGTCCTTTGCTGTCTCTGACAGATTTACAATGTCATCGGTAAACCTCAAATGTTTTATTTCTTCTCCATGGACTATAACACCTACTCCGATATTTTTTTTTGTTTCCTTTACCACTTGTCCAAGTTTATGGAACTTCTGTTGGTGTCAGGGGCAACTTATTTTAATATGATATGAATAAGTTTACTAAAATATTGCTCCAGAATCTATATTGACACTGCTGAAGACCTTTAATAATACCATTTCGGAAGAGTAAAATCCGATACTGAGGAATGTATCACAATCATAACTCAAATGGCATCAAAGTAGCCAATGTTCGCCCTCTAGGTATCAAACTCTTCTAACACTAGCGCTTACCAACGTGCACATGACAACGAAATCTCATGTTTTATCACAGAAATTTACTCTTTCCCACTTACGTTTGTTTTTCGCCCACCCTAGTGTGCGACAATTACTCGCCTGCAGAACTCGTTTCATAATTGAGGTACGTGTTGATGAATGTGGCTTATGCGAGAATTAAACGCACTCACTTCCCATCATGATATTTCCTCCCTCTTTAGGGTAATGTTTACGAGGAAAAGAAAAAAATAAGGCTGCTCGCTGTTGTTTTTTAATCTGCGCGGTCGCCCGATCCTCCAGTTTTCCGGTAGATTTACGCCGCCCTGGAGCAGGCGTGACGCGAGCGCGCCTGGTGGAATGGAATCGCATTAGAACTCAGCCGCTTAAACAAACAGGCGCGAAAAAAAAATTATAAAACGAGTTTGGTTGGCCACCTGTTGTTCCCCACAACGCAAGGCTCAGCAGGGGTTGCCGCGCTACTCCTGGGCGAGAAAAGAATAAAATGTGAGGACAGCAATTTATCAGCGTCCAGCCTGCGCCCCTAGCGACTTCTGCGTGCTGTGTACCGTAGAGACAAATTGTTTTACCGCACACAGCGGATTTAAAAGGGTGCACTACAATTTTCCACTCCTCCTGCTTTAGTGTCCTCTGCTATATATGATTAAGTAAAACCAATAATACGAGAGTGGTTTGGTAAGTCTGCTAGAAAGAGCGAAAAAAATATTTGTTTCGTCAGTCACTAGATAATATCCTTTGTGGGATAGACAATTGGTCCAGTGATCCCCCAGTTCTTTTTTATCCCATCGGAAAAAATACATTCTTTCAAACTTTCAAGTTGGGAAACAACAAGAAAGCACTTGGGGCTGTCTGGTAAACTGGGTGGATGGGGAACCAATTCAAAGTTGAGTTCATACACTTTCAACATTGTGGTGTCCACCCTGGTAGCTGAGTGGTGAGCGCGACGGATTGTCATACCTAATGGGCCGGGTTCAAAAAAATGGTTCAAATGGATCTGAGCACTATGGGACTTAACATCTATGGTCATCAGTCCCCTAGAACTTAAAACTACTTAAACCTAACTAACCTAAGGACAGCACACAACACCCAGTCATTACGAGGCAGAGAAAATCCCCGACCCCGCCGGGAATCGAACCCGGGACCCCGGGCGTGGGAAGCGAGAACGCTACCGCACGACCACGAGCTGCGGACGGGGCCGGGCTCGATTCCCGGCTCGTTCGGAGATTTCCTCTTCTCAGGGACTGGGTGTTGTGTTGTCCTAATCGTCATCATTTCATCCCAATCGACAGTCAAGTCACCGAAGTGGCGTCAACTCGAAAGACTTGCACCAGGCGAACGGTCTACCCAACGTGAGGCCCTAGCACACAGCATTTCCATTTACCATTGTTGTCGCTGTCGTGAGAGATGGTGCATTATCCTGGCGATCACATTTTTGTGTGTCAGTTTTCGAACGTTCCGATAGTGATGCATAGTTGGGTCTGGTTATGATTCCCCGATCAACGAGGCTTATTTCCATTCTTTCACAGAAATTTACCAGACTTATCAAACCACTCCTGTAATAACAGATTAGATGACATCGAAACGAATGAAATTTGCTCAGAAATGCATCTTTTGCTCTTACACCATTATGACAGCCTGATTAATAGGGAGTGGGTCCATTTTGGAAGCCCGCCGTTGTGGACGAGCGGTTCTCGGTGCTTCAGTCTAGAACCACGCAGCTGCTACGGTCGCAGGTTTGAATCCTGCCTCGGACAGGGATGTGTGTGATGTCTTTAGGTTAGTAGTTTAAGTAGTTCTAAGTTCTAGGGGAGTGATGACCTCTGATTTAAGTCCCATTGTGATCAGAGCCATTTGAACCATCCATTTTTGAACGCAATCCACAAGCCATTCCGCGTGGCGTGGTTCCGGAGATATGCGACACTACAAGTCTGAATACAGGTCGTGTAATTCCCATGCATAACAAGCCAGTGAATTATCTGTGCAGAAGTGATGCACGACAGCATCCGAGATGCGTTTCATCAGAGATAGGGATAATTTGGTGGCCAAGACATCAATGTGAGTTAGTGTAAAGATCCTCAAATCACAGTTTGATGATTCTCACCTTGTGACATGCAGAGTTATAATGCTGGAATATGCCATCGCAATCAGGGAAGATGTCAAGCATGTTGCCTGCAATAATACTGACGTATTGACAATTTAGATAATGCGCCTGTAAGAGGAAATCTGTAACGAGTTTACCAGGTAGCTGTAGGCAGAATACGCTGCTCCTATTTCGCCGCTGCAATGGCTTGCGCCTGATGCCAGGAGGTATGGAGTAGGGGAGAGTCAAAGGGGTTGCCGGTCTACAAGCACCGGCTTTGTTTGTACAGGTGTGTTCTAAAACTTCTCAATAACGGTGGTCGGGTGCCACAGGGGGGGGGGGGGGGTTGCCGAACTGGTGGTTTCAGAGGAACCCTTGGCCATTTTATTCACTCATGTGTCCTGCTGTGATCACTACACAGGACGACACGGCATATGTTCTCTTTTCAGCATGTCAGCATTCTTACCTGCTTTGTATCACGTTCAGATGGTTTTCAACGGTCCCTAGTGGTTCCGAGCTGTAAATCATTAAAAAAGGAGTGCTTTCACGCTGCACTCCAAATGGATGCCATCACGGTTGGTTGGTTGGTTGGTTTGGGGAAGGAGACCAGACAGCGTGGTCATCGGTCTCATCGGATTAGGGAAGGATTGGGAAGGAAGTCGGCCGTGCCCTTTCAGAGGAACCATCCCGGCATTTGCCTGGAGTTATTTAGGGAAATCACGGAAAACCTAAATCAGGATGGCCGGACGCGGGATTGAACCGTCGTCCTCCCGAATGCGAGTCCAGTGTCTAACCACTGCTCCACCCCGCTCGGTCGATGCCATCACGTTCGATAGGGATGCAGCACCACAACATCCTGAGAAAATGGGGTGAAACGCCCGAGGGTGTCAACAATGTCAAAGAGAAGTGGCTCCGAGCGCTATGGGACTTAACATCTGTGGTCATCAGTCCCCTAGAACTTAGAACTACTTAGACCTAACTAACCTAAGGACATCACACACATCCATGCCCGAGGCAGGATTCGAACTTGCGACCGTAGCAGTCGCGTGGTTCCGACTTGTGCTCTTAGCACTGAGAACTATCGGTTTCTACAGTGAAACATGTGGGAATCAATGGCCCAGGGAAATAGGTTGCAGTTATACCGTTTGAGCCCCCCGTTGAGGCCTTTTCGTGCCGATTCGGAGCGACCGTGTGTTGCTAGTCCACCCATAAGAAAACAGCGTTATTTCACGGCTGGGTGTAGCGGTTCTGACCTCCATCACAGAGGCCTCAGAAAAAGAGCTTACATGTGGGTAATAGGCCCTGTGACGACCTTGCGATAATGTAACACGTCGACGTCGGCATTGGGCAGAACTGTGCTGAAATGCGGTGCCAATGTGATATCGTTAACCCACGTCGTGTGAACTTCCGAGTTGTGATCTTTTCTTCCCAAACGTTAACACGTTGCTGTTTGAAGCGTTATGATCCCAAGGATATGTCGCAGGGGGGCACGGGTCTTGCACCGTTACAAAGGAAGTTTATATGTAGCTTTATGGAAAATTTCAAGCTTAAGTATCGCAATGTATGGCAACTACAGGATTTCGAGAAAGTGATTCTTTAATTCTATAGCACAATATAGTAGAGTTACTGACTTACAATGTGAAGAAGTTAACATTTGCCTGACACTATATCATTTCTTATTACTATTCGTATATAAGTGTGTTGTCTTGCATGCGAGAATGTGAGTGCTGCAATACGATGCAGGCAGCATCGTTGCCTCTGTAGTCAGACAGAATACGCTACAGTTACAGCGAAGGATATGGTATAGCGTAAAGGTAAACGCTGGCACTCCAGTCGCGAACGATACAGCAGAGCGGGCTGTGAGACGACGACACCCAATTGCACACCGACCGACCCCTCTCCGGGACGACAACGCAACAGCAGCTGCCTCTATGCGAAGAGAACATAAGGGCCGCGCCTCACTGTTCACGGCCAGTTGAAGAATAGGTTCAAGACTAGCCATTTCGCTTGTACTATGTAGTATTGCGAGACATGGACATTGAACTCATTTACAAAAGGGAAACTTAGGACAGCACAGGGAACCATGGAGAGATCAATGCTGGGCTATACAAGAAAGGATAGGAAAAGGGCAGGTGACATCCGTTCTGTGACATATTAGAGACAGTAGGTTCCTTGAAATGGCAGTGGGCTGGCCACGTCGCAAGAAGAAAAGACAACAGATGGACGAAGCTACTACTGGAGTGGAGTCAGAGAGAGCACCGGAGGCCTAGAGGAAGACCACCAGACAGATGGGACAAAGACATCAAGAAGATCGCTGGTAACACCTGGCAGAGAACTGCTCAAGACAGTCCCAGTTGGAGAAGACTGCTGAAAGCCTACCTGAATCCACGACTCGAAGAGGCCACATCATTTAATGATTGAATTGGCTGATGATGATGATGATGATGATGATGATGTAGTATTATCAATACTGAAGACATTTGGTTATTGTTTATGTCGCCGTTGGCCTGTGACACATTTGTGTAACACAAAGTGAAGTATTGTAATAGATCATTTTATAACAAAACTCATTAATTGGTTTGAATGATGTCTGGTGATCTGAGAAACAGGTTTTCTAGACACCGCACGTTCGACGATTAGGCAGGTGACGAGAGGTCAACGGATCCGATAGTCTCAACCCAGAGCCGATAGCAATTACAGATTCTCCGCTTTATTTTGTCATGGACTTTTCTGGTACCTTATTTTTGTCTTGTCTTTTCTTTGCAGGGGTGTGTTTGTTTACTTGCTTTAACAGTGTTTGTTGTACTATTTTTGCTCATCACTGTTTTCAGGTAGGCTTTACAGAAATTTTCTTTGCTTGAGTGCTTATTTCTGTTTCTTGCGTTTTCATAGTCCAAAATGAGCACACCCTGCTCAGGCGCCTCAGCTGCAAACGATAGATGCAACGCAGCTAATACACATGTTTCAATTCAGAAGCAGCAAATCTCCACGCTGCTAAACACGGTACAACAGCTTCTTACCAATCAAGCCACAAATACAGTGCAACAGGCAATAACTGTAGCTGAAAGTGCCACATCGCCTTTTAGCCAGTTTCACGATAAAGACGAGGAATGAATCGAGTGGTTGCAACAGTTTGAAGCCCACAGTTGCTCACAACGTACCAGGTACTGTGAAACTACATCACTTTTTTTCCAATGGTAGGACATACAGTTTTTCGCCTCATTCAGAAATTATTCCCTAACACCACTCCAAGTGAACTTTCCTATGATCATGTTGTAGATTCACTAGATAACTATTATGACCAAAAACTGAATGTGGTGGTAGTTAGGTACCAATTCTTTCGTTGCAAGAAAAGGTTGGAACAAACATATCGCGAGTGGCTAACAGATTTGTAGGGTATGACGCGGAAATGCAAATTCAATTGTGCATGTGGTGCTTTACATTCAGATACTTTGTTGCGTGGTGCCATCGTGTACAACGCAACTGATGTCCAACTTAGAGAACAGATTTTGAAACAGTTAGACTCATCATTTCAGCATGTAGTGCAACTTCTCGATCAGTATGATACAGGTGCCATGTCGTCCGATAAATTTGAGCAGCCATCAATTTGTCCTGTGTTCGCGACAAGGCCGTTACGAACAAACAGTCCACGCGCGCCACGCAGCGTAAATAGTTCCATACACTGGGGAACATAATTAAGTCATGCCCTCGGTGCTATTCACAGCACAAACCCAAGACTGTCTGTCCAGACAAGCACATTGTTACCCTTGTGGCAAGTAAGATCACGCACAGTCCGCGTGTTTGCAATGGAACAAACAGAAAAATTCTGCTCACTCACAAACATTTAGTCACAGGGCCCATGTAATAAATGAAATGTATTCTAAGCCTGCTGCAGGCATTAGCAAAACTAGCAATCAAACAGTTTCTTCAGTGCTATGCCAGTCCAACAAGTTTTTCGTTCATTTGCATATGAGAGGAAAATGTGTGAAATTTCAGTTGGATGCCTCTGTTACACTGCTGAGTCGTAACACATATGATCTGTTAGGCTCCCCATGCCTGTCTAAAGATAGCACACACTGAAGGCTTATAATGGACAAGACATTCCCAGTCTCGTAAAATCTACTTTGCCTGACATGTATCATTTGCATACGCCAACAGTAACTGCCACTGTGCTACAATCACGATATTGTGAGAACAAATTTGGTCTTGATTGATTTGCTGTGTTTGGCTTTCAAATTCAGGACAATTCGTTGCCAGTGTAGCTTGTTGAAAGAATTCCATGAACGCCTTTCTGAATGTTTACGCAAGGTTAAAAATTTTGTTGCACATATTACCATGAAAAACAATGCTCAGCCGAAATTTTGTCGGGCCAGATCTGTTTGTTTCTATTGCATTACAGCACAAAGTCGCTGCTGAACTTAAATAACTGTAAGATATCGGAGCTACTGCGCCGATACAAGCGAGTCAAGGGGCAAGTCTACTTTTTCTGCTCCCCAAACCTTCAGGTCGCATTTATCTCTGTGTTGACATTAAATGTACGCTCAACCCACAAACTGTGATTGATACTTATCCACTGCCACGTCCAGAGGATCTCATGGACAGATTAGGCGCAGGTCGCTACTTTTCAAAACTTGATTTGCTCGACGTATGTCTTCAAATAGAACTAGATGAAGAACCTCAAAAGTGTATGTTGTGGACACTCTTTTGGGTTTGTTTAAATATTTGCGTTTGCCTTTTGGCAGTGCTTCCGCACCCGCCATTTTCCTACAGTGCTTGGCATAGCTGACTGCTGAAGTATCAAACTGTTGTAACTATTTGGACGATATTGTCGTAGCAGATTGTACACCTGAGGAATACAATGCAAATTTACGTAGTTTGTTTTGTGTGTTATCCGATGTAGGACTAAATTGTAGACTGGACTAGTGTGTATTTTTTAAACCTGAGTTATAGTATCTTGGTCATGTTATGAACATTCAAAGTGTAGATCCTCTTCAGTCACATCTGTTGGCCACATGGGACCTGCCAGTTCCTCGCAATGTCACAGATTTGCAGTTAGTTTTAGAGAAAATGAACTATTATATTCGGTTCATACCGAATCCTGCACAAAATCGCAGCCCCATTGCATCGCTTGCATCCGAAGACTGTCCCCTTTGTTTGTACAGAAGAGTGCCCCGGAGCTTATCAAAAACTTAAATATGCATTGCTCGGTGATCACTGCTTGGTTCACTTTGATCCTGACAAGCCGGTTGTGTTGCAAGTTGACGCTTCCGCTTACAGAATCGGTGCAGTGCTTTCACACAGAATTGGTGATAAAGACAGCATCAAAGGTGTTATACAAAGCTCAGTGTAGCTATTTACAGATAGAGAAAGAGGCATTGGCTGTTGGGTATGGTGTCACCAAATTCCACCACTATTTGTATGGCAGAACATTCTGCTTGGAAACGGATCAGAAGCCATTTCAGTCCTTGTTCATTCGATGAAGCCTGTTCCTGTACGCAATGCCCAAAAATTGCAAATATGGGCTTCGTTGTTGTCTCAATACCAGTACGAGATTGTATGTCGTTCGACAGCTCAACATGGTAATGCGGACGCACTTTCACGTCTTTCGATTGGCCCTGATACATACTTTAACGTTTCTGGTGCATCTTGTCACATCGATACTCAGGATTCTGAATTGCTGCAGTCTCTTACTGAACTATAAGATAATTGCACAGGCCACGGAAGCTGATACAGATTTGAACATTTTGTTGAAGTACACTCGCACATCTTGGTCTCGTTCCTTGCATAGCACAAAGAACTTTGTAGAGCGCAGATACTTTGCATTTCGGCATAGCCTCGCTATACGGCTTGGTCTAATTCTTGTTCATAATGACAGTGGACAGTCACGTGTGTCTATCCCCAAAGCTTTGCTAAAAGGAGTGTTGCAATTACTTCGCCAAGGACACTGGGTTTTTTTCATACGAAACAGCGCGTCGACACTGTACCTGGTAGAGTATTGACAACCAAATACAACAGATGATGTCACATTGTCATTCATATGCGGAATATCAGTCCGCTCCGCCACAAAATTTCTCTGTTATTGTTGTTGTTGTCGTCTTCAGTCCTGAGACTGGTTTGATGCAGCTCTCCATGCTACTCTATCCTGTGCAAGCCTCTTCATCTCCCAGTACCTACTGCAACCTACATTCTTCTGAATCTGCTTAGTGTATTCATCTCTTGGTCTCCCTCTATGATTTTTACCCTCCACGCTGCCCTCCACTGCTAAATTTGTGATCCCTTGATGCCTCAAAACATGTCCTACCAACCGATCCCTTATTCTAGTCAAGTTGTGCCACAAACTTCTCTTCTCCTCAATCCTATTCAATACCTCCTCATTAGTTATGTGATCTACCCACCTTATCTGCAGCATTCTTCTGCAGCACCACATTTCGAAAGCTTCTATTCTCTTCTTGTCCAAGCTAGTTATCGTCCATGTTTCACTTCCGTACATGGCTACACTCTATACAAATACTTTCAGAAACGACTTCCTGACACTTAAATCGATACTCGATGTTAACAAATTTCTCTTCCTCAGAAACGATTTCCTTGCCATTGCCAGTCTACATTTTATATCCTCTCTACTGCGACCATCATCAGTTATTTTACTCCCTAAATAGCAAAACTTCTTTACTACTTTAAGTGTCTCATTTCCTAATCTAATTCCCTCAGCATCACCCGATTTAATTTGACTACATTCCATTATCCTTGTTTTGCTTTAGTTGATGTTCACCTTATATCCTCCTTTCAAGACCTCAAAGTTTATACTTCTTCTCCATGAATTTTAATACCTACTCCGAATTTTTTTTGTTTCCTTTACTGCTTGCTCAATATACAGATTGAATAACATCGGGGACAGGCTACAACACTGTCTCACTCCTTTCCCAACCACTGCTTCTCTTTCATGCCCCTCGACTCTTATAAATGCCATCTGGTTTCTGTACAAATTGTAAATAGCCTTTCGCTCCCTGTATTTTACCCCTGCCGCCTTCAGAATTTGAAAGAGAGTATTCCAGTTAACATTGTCAAAAGCTTTCTCTAAGTCTACAAATGCTAGAAACGTAGGTTTGCATTTTCTTAATCTTTCTTCTAAGATAAGTCGTAAGGTTAGTATTGCCTCACGTGTTCCAACATTTCTACGGAATCCAAGCTGATCTTCCCGGAGGTCCGCTTCTAATAGTTTTTTCATTCGTCTGCCTGTCCTAAATCGCAATCACGTGGCAACGTGTACAGATACACTTTGCGGGAACTTTTTGCAACACTCGATGGTTGATTGTGGTTGACTCTTATAGTAGGTTTCCTTTTGCTGTGCCAATGAACCCGACAACGTCACGTAGCAGAATTCAGGCGTTGTCTTCTATTTTTGTCCTCGAAAGTCTGACTGAAGTCATGGTGTCGGAAAAGGGCCCTCAGTTCACGTTACGTGAATTTGAAACATTCTGTGAACGCAATGGCATACACCTTCTAATTAGTGCACCGTTCCATCCACAGTCGAACGGCCAAGCGGAACGTTTTGTCAGAGCATTCAAGCAGCAGATGGGCAACCTTTGTACCGCAAACACCAGGGATCAAGCATTGCAACTGTTTCTCGCCTCCTATTTTTCGCATCCACGAGACGGACTGTCGCCGGCGGAATTTCTTCAAGGCCGCCGCCATCGCACACTGCTCCACGTGTCCCACCCCACTCAGCATCTGCGCCGTAGGAAGGCGGCAAGTATCGCTTCGCGCCGCATGATATTGTGTTTTTCAAGGTTGATATCGTCAGCAGACGGCGGGCACGAGACGAGATCCTTCGTGACTTGGCGCATGCATGTACCTCAGTGCAGGGCCAGATGGCTTGCAGCCCCGACATCACAATCAAACTCGCCACTGTCATGTGCTCGCTTCTGTTTGGGACTTCGTGAGATGCTGCTCAAACTGAACACGCTGGGGTTTGTTAAATCCCAACAAGCCACTGTCATTCCATGAGGAGAAGTCAAGGTAGCTATTTCGGGTATTTTGCATTAGTAATGATATTTGATCGTACATTTCGTAGAAAATGCTATTACGTATGGACTGTTATTGGCCAGAAACGGACAAAGTGCGGTATTGATTGATCACTTTCTTGATGAGGAGCCAATTGATTCCCATGGTAGAGGTGAAGAGGATGCTGTTTTTACCAGTGATGACGACAGATAATCAGAGTAGGAAAGAGTAGAAGATGAAGTCAATAATACTCGTAGTTATTTCCTGGGAAAGTGTGGGACGACTAAACGGGACAAGAAGATTCACTGCGTAATGTTAGATCAAGGACACATATTTTGATCCATCTTCCAGGCGACGTTGAGGATGCCAAACTTTGTGCTACACCCTTAGAATGCAGCAATCTTTTAGCATTTTCTAATATTATAGAATAAGTGCTAAAGGAGCCAAAAGGGATGTAGAAATATTGGCTCCAGTCACAGACGGTCTTGCTCAGTTTGTCTGCCCCCGGTACCTGAGTGGTCAGCGCGACAGAATGTCAATCCTAAGGGCCCGGGTTCGATTCCCGGCTGGCTCAGAGATTTTCTCCGCTCAGCGACTGGGTGTGGCTTTGCCCAACTCATCATTATTTCATCCCCATCGACGCGCAAGTTCCCGGAGTGGTGTCAAATCGAAAGATTTGCACCCGGCGAACGGTCTAGCCGACGGGACGCCTTAGTCACACGACATTTACATTTTGATTAGTTTGTGAGAGACTGTAAGATGCTTTTCTCTGTCAGTAAACATATTACATCGGATGAGAAATTAGATGCGTATGGCTGAATATCTGTGACGGTATGTAACTAATAATTAATTAATAGCATGCCAGTTTAATATTGCCACTGTGTATTAATAATATATGATAATATTAACCCATAGTAATAAGTTACAGTTGATTAAATCACTCATTACTAATATTCGGAATATGTAAAAAACTAGATGACGTGTACTACACCCCACACACCATTAGCCTTAGAATTCCAGGCCACAACACCGCCGAGTTGACAGAAAATTATAATTCGAGTTTAAATTTTACGAAAGTCTAAACATTAAATGCAGAGGAAAGCCACCGGGATAAACTTAATCTTTCGTTTACCGACAATATCCAGCAACTTCACTAGCTCAAAAGAGTGTAATTTTCTCCAGCTCAGCCTTCCTTCACAGACGAACTTGCTGATTGAATTTTGAAGTGTATTTAACTGAAAATCATTAAACTTTAGCGGCTTGTTACGCCTTATTTACAAGAATCTGAACACTGACAGATTAATTGAGAGGAAGCAGTCAATACGCAAGCTTCATTCATCGGACCCAGGGGCCTGTACCAGCGCACTACCTTGTTCTCCTGATATGACGCCTTTTGATTCTTTTTATGGCGGCGTATAGAAAGCTAAATGTACGTGACTGTACTTTCCGACGTGGAAAAACGTGTCACCTCAGGACTTGCAGCGTCTGAAAAAGTTTATAAATACAGGATGTGATTAGAAGAGTGCGTCATATTTGTCTATGAAGATGTTACGCCTGTATTGTAATGGTGGTCACCAGTTTGAACATCGTCTGTGATGCACAGCGCTGAGGAGTAAATGGAACATTATCTTTGTTGAACTTAAGAAGCCCGAGCATTGATTTACGTTTTCGTTCCTGACATTACAGAGCTTTCACTGTCCCAGGGTTCGTCCCAAAATTGTTTGATCCTATTTCTAGGTTGCTATATTTCGACTCCTCTCTCAGGTCCATCAGTCTGTGCACAACATTTTGAATGATCTTATACAGTTCATCCACTTACAAATTTTATTTCACCTCTGCATTGTTTCAACTCTCTTGGCTGGAGAGCGGAGTACTGTTTTCGCTGCCAGCCCAGCCTTGCCCCTCTGGGACGAGCGAATGAAACAGTGGTCGAAGAGAAGGACACAAGTTCTGTAATGATTCACAACATTTGGAGGTACGGTAGCGTGTTCAGGTCAAGAGCTAAGTGAATAATCGCAACCGGGCGTTCGCCAGCAGGTGTTCCGTGTGTGTCTGATGTGTGTACTGGCAGCTCACTGAGGTGGCAATTCTTGGGCGTCGGGTGGGAGATCCGCGGTAGCCAAATATTGACTAGTTTCACGAGCGGGCGCGCGCCGTTAATGGCGGCCAATTAACGACTAAATGGAACGTCAACACCGGCCGTTGCCGCAGGCGGCCGGGATCACACCGCCCGCCGGATCACAGGGAGGAGGGGCCTCAGGGAGCACTGGGACCGCCACATCATCCACAGGTGCGGGGGAGTACTGTGTTGTTGGAACTTGCTGGCAGGTTGAAACTGTGTGCCGGACCTTTACTTCTAGCTGGCAAGTGCTCCATCAGCTGAGCCACCCAAGCACGAGCCATGATCTGTCCTCACAGCTATAATTCCCACATTTCCTACCTTACAAACCTCACAGAAGCTCTCCTGCGTAACGTTCAGGAGACCTGTGAAGTTCGGACAGTAGGAGATGAGGTCCTGGCGGAAGTAAAGCTGTGAGGATGGGTGATGACTCGTGCTTGGGTAGCTCAGTTGGTATCTAAGTGCCCAATTGCCCATTAGCCACGGTCATGGAATACGATACACCACCGTCGTGCGCCCAGTGTGGTATCAAGTCACGAATATCCAACGACACACCGACTATACGCCATTGTATTAACGGACTCCTTTTCCCCGGATACCAATGAATGTTGCTTCACGTGCATATGATTGCCCGACCTTTAGCAACTGACGCAGAGGATCTTAGTTTGTTGTCTTCGCTAAACACTTAATGTGACTGAACTTTGGACATTCATCTCCCCCCTCCCCTTCACCCCCACCACCCTTTTGAGCTTGACTAATGGTGGTACCTGTAAAAGGCCCACAACGTTCTCAACCGCACACCGAGGTAGCGACGCTTTTCGCAGATTATAAGTAGTTAAACAGTGCTTTCGTTAACGCCCGCCCCGCCCCCCCCCTCCCCCCCCCCCCCCCGCCCACCGTTACCAGAGTTCGGGACTGCCAGACTCAGCATCGCACTGCAGACAAAGGCGTGAATTGTAAACAGCGAGGAGGAAAGAGATTGGCCGATACATGGTAAGCTGCATTCACTGAGATATTAGCACAGCTGAATGAAGCAGTTGTAGATATTTTTACATGCCATTGTTGGAGATAGAAAACGCTGATGGCAGTGGACAAGAAACATCCAGTTGCAACATTTCTTGAACAAGTTTCTTTTCGCGGAAACTGCACAATCAGTCAACAAATTAATTTTATATATCTTTCGAATAAATGTTTTTTGTATCCTTACATTTTACAGTATTTTTATCCGTACACATGTACTAATTATAATTAAAAATTACAGAACCTTGGATTCTATCACATCGAGAAAATTACTGGAAATAATTATGGGCAAAGCCCGAAAGTCCATTTTTATAACATTGGGTGGCAGGTAAGGGTAGGGAAAAAGAAAAAAATGAAATTATAATGAAATCCAGATCTTTAGCTGCTTACAGGTGTTGATAAATATCAACGGGGACAGTTGAAAAATGTGTGCCCTGACCGAGCCTCGAACCCGGGATCTCCTGCTTGCACATCAGACGATCTATCCGATTAACCTATCGAGGAGATCCCTTGTTCGAATCTCCGTTGATATTTATCAACGCCTGTAAGCAGCTTAAGGTCTGTATTTCATTATAATTTCATTCTTCGAGAGCTGCAAGATCATCAATGGTATCTGTACAGATACCAGCTTCATATCAAAAAGAAAAAAAGCAGGATAGAGCACTACAGTATGACTCTGGAAGTCTTAGGTCCGTCCAGAACGGGCTACTGTGAAATGAATGCCGGGAATAAAGGGCGGAAAAAGGGATGGGCTTGCCACCCTAAAAAAAAAAAATCTTACAGCACTTGCCCCCGCGGAAAGAAAACGTCCCACGCTCGAGTGCTGGTCCGGCACACGCTTTGAATCTGCAAGGAAGTTTTGTTTAATCCCGCCGAGTCGTCGTCAAATGTGGAGTGTCTAGGAAACCACCTTTCTCGGATCGTTAGTCAACAACTCAGGCAAATTGTATTATCGAGTTTTATTTCAATAAAGTGAATGACAATACTTAACTCTGAATTTGTACACAGATGCGTCGCAAGCAAAGAGCGGCAAGCAAAATAATCAATGTTCTGCATTGTAAACAGTCCTAATAGAAGCGAAGTAAGAGTTTTGACGCTTCTATTCAGGCCGCTTCTCTTCGACTCGGCCGCGACGAGTCAGGCGCGGCGCTTATGTCGTCTAGCATAGAGGCAGCTGGTGTCGCGTTGTCGTCCTGGAGAGGAGTCATTCAGCGTGTGATTGGCAGACGTTTTGTCACAGACCTTTCGGCTCTATCGTTCCCGACTGGCGTGCCGGCGCTTGACTTTACGCCGTAACAAGTTTCATATCAACGAACACTCCTCTGCAGAGTGAAAATTCATTCTTGATACTGTGTTGTTGTTAGTGTTGTAGTTTACAGTCAGTAGAATGGTTTAAAGCAGCTCTCCACGCCAGTCTTCCGCGTGAAAGCCTCTTCGTCTATGCTTAACTATTGCAGCTTGCAGCTATTTGAAATTCTCTACTATAGTCGCACCGCGGCCTTCCTCCACATATTTTACCCATCATATGTTTCAGGTTCCTGATTTACTATCCCTTTATGCCTCAGGATGTGTCATGTAACCGAGGCCTTCTTTTAGTGAGGTTCTTCAGTAATTATTTTCTCCATAATTCAGTCCCAACACCTCATCTACAGCTATACGATATACTTGACAGCGCATGGCAAAGGGTACTTTGTATACCACTGTTATTCCCGGCGTGTCTTGTACCAGCTGAAAAGAGTTCAAACGAGTAACGATTCGTAGTAAGCAGTGTGAGCTCTTCGCCAAATATAAGTGGAAGGGCGCATTATATTGGCTGAAATTTCTAGGAAAGTATTCTCTAGGAATTTTAACTGTAAACCACACATTCAGAATGCCTCATTTTCAGAGCCAGCCATTGGACATGGCTGAGTCTGTGACGATATCGCGCTTACTGAAAGAATCTGTAACGAAATACGCACCTCTTCTTCGAATCTTCTTTATTTCCTCTATCAGTCCTGTCTGGTGCAGATCCCAGAATGAGGAACAGTAATCAAGTATTGGTCGAACGAAGGTTTTATAAACTAACTCCTTCGTGGGAGGACTACGTTTCATGTGGATTTTCTCAATGAATCTCAGTCTGGTATCTCCCGAACCTGCAATCATTTTTATGTGGGCGTTTTACTTTAAATCGCTCCGTACACATACTCTCAGATACTAAATGGATTTTACAGATTCCAGTGACTGTTCTGAAATCCTTTAATCGTAGAATACTGGGCCATTCTGTCCATCCACGTACAATGCGTTACATTTCTCTACGTTTAGGATCGGCTACCAGTTTCTGCAGCAATTGTCAATTCTCTGCGTATCTTACGGCACTTCGCTACAATTTCATAGCGTTGCTACTTATCTGTGTGCAACAGTATCATCACCGAAATCGAGCTTGCGCCGTTATGTACTAGGTCATTAGTATATACTGTGAAAGGTAAAGATCCTATAACATGTTCTTGCGGTGCGTGTATACTTACTTTGACTTTCTGGCGTTCCCCAAGGTAGTGTTATAGGCCATCTGCTGTTCCTTATTTACATAAACGATTTAGAAGACAATCTGAGCGGCCATTTTAGGTCGTTTGTAGACGATGCTGTCGCTAATCGTCTAGTAAAGTGATCTGAAGACGAAAATAAATTGCAAAACGATTTAGAAAAAGTATCAGAACGGTACAAAATATGGCAATTGACCCTAAATAATGAAAAGTGTAACGTCATCCACATGAGTGCTAAAAGGAATCCGTTAAATTTTGGTTACACGAAATATCAGTCAAATTTAAAGGCCGTAAATTCAATTAATTACCTAAGAACTACAATTACGAAGAACTTCGACTGAGAAGAACACATACAAAATGTTGAGCTCTGATTTCCCTTATTTTATCGAGGTGATCGTTTCTCCGTATGTAGGTCGGTGTGAACAAAATTTTTTCGCATTCGGAGGAGACAGTTGGTGATTGGAATTTCGTGAGAAGATTCCGTCGCAAAGAAAAACGCCTTTCTTTTAATGATGTCCAGCCCAAATCCTGTATCACTTCAATGACACTCTCTCCCATATTTCGCGACAATACAAAACGTGCTGCCCTTAATTGAACGTTTGCATTGTACTCCGTCAGTCCTATCTGGTAAGGATCCCACACCGTGCAGTAATATTTTAAAAGGGGACGGACAAGCGTAGTGTAGGCAGTCTCCTTAGTAGAACAATGAATAAATATTGTTGCTCTGGTTTTCAGTCCGAAGAATGGTTTCATAAAATCCTCCACGTTGATTCGTCCTGTTTAAGCCTCTTCATCTCCGCGTAACAACTGCAACCTACATTCACTTGAACTGTTTATTGTAGTCAAGAGAAATTTATCCCCCAACCCCCCGCCCCTCACCTCTCCTATTATAATCAAACTAACGATTATGTGTCTGTATGAGTCCTAATCACGGATCACAGGCTCTATAATAAATATAATCTTTCCCATTTCAATACTGTACCTCTTAATTAGGTAAGCGATTATTCCATCTAAACTTTAGCAACATTCTGTAGCACACCATTTCAAAACCATTTTCCATTTTTTCAAGACCGTTTGCCGTCCACATATCACGTCCATACAGCGCCTTACTATGAAAATAGTCTCATAAAACAATTTCTAACATAAAATTGCTGGCTAGATATTGAATTTTTTCTACGTCTTCATCCACAGTTATTTTGCTATCGAAATAGCAAACTTCGTTTACTACTTTTAGTACCTCAGCTGTAAATAGTATTCCTATTAAGACGTCTTGTTTAATCTGTCTACCCTCCATTGGACTTATTTCACAGTTCTTGAAGTTAATAATATAACAGCATTTCAAGACATTATCCTTTCTGTTCAGTTTGATAGTAAAATTCCTTTGCCGTCTTAGACAGAATTACAGTATCATCATTTAATGAGTTTCTATTTCTTCTCCCTGATTGCTAATTCTCTTTCTTAATATCTGATTCGTTTCCTTTAGTGCTTGCTCAGTGTACGACTGTTGCATATCTTTCAGGGTATTCTACTTACGTCACTGAAATCTAGGTTCTGGACGACTGGTAGATAATGCTCTTTCCCGCGTTATCCATGATAGATTTCAAATTAACAAGAGAGTATTCTAGTCAACACTGTAGGAAGTTTTGTTTGGACTTATAAATGAACCGCTAGCATGCGTGTTGCTCTCAAGTATAAGCTGATAATGAAGGACACTAGGCTGATTCAATATTTCTAAGTTTCCGGAAACAGTTTGACACATCATCACACTGCACACTGTTTTTGTTTTTTGTATGAATGCGTGGTGCCTGTTCTTTCGGACATGTCTGCCAGAAAGAACGGACACCACACAGAATCCTGCAGCTTTGATAAATTATATGTAAACTGAATGTGGAGAGGGGAATAAAGGAAAGGAAAAAGATCACTGCTGTCAGCTGCATCGGGTCATTACGCGGAATCAGCGGTGACGAGTGTAAATGTGTACCAGACCAGGATTCGAACCCGGGACCTCCTGCTTACTAGGCAGGCGCGTTAACGACTGCGTCATCCGCGGCACAGAATAATCGCAGCTGCGCGGACCATCTCGGCATACCTCAGGGCAGATTCACATTCCCACCTAGCGCCAGCTATTCGCAGTTCCTTTCCACTATACTCCTGTTCACTCCTCTGAGAATCCCACAGGACGTCGGAGATGTTTGTGCACCCGCACTAAACAAGGCGGATTCATTGCCCAGCTAGGCGCATCAGTTATGCGTGGTGTTTGGCCTCTCGGACATGTCCCTCTCCACCTTCAATTTAGATACAATGTTTTCTTTTTAATTCATAGAATCATCACGTTGTCCATTGGGGACAAGGACATCCCTAGAAGTGCCGCAGGACAATGAGAGAGGACCACTCTTGTTCGCTGTATACATAAAAGGCCTGACTCTTTCACGATGGCACCGGCAGCTGTAGCCGAGCGGTTCTAGGCGCTTCAGTCCGGAGCCGCGTTGCTGCTACGGTCACTAGGACACCGGACTCGCATTCGGGAGGACGACGGTTCAAACCAGCTGCCGGTCATCCACATTTAGGTTTTCCGTGATTTTCCTAAATCGCTTCAGGCAAATGCCGAGATGGTTCCATTGTAAGGGCACGGTCTATTTCCTTCCCATCCTCCCCTAATCCGAGCTTGTGCTCCGTCTCTAGTGACCTCGTTGTCGAAGGGGCGGTAAACACCACTTCAGACTTCAGACTCAGGCTACGGTCGCAGATTCGAATCCTGTCTCGGGCATGGATGTGTCTCGTGTCCTTAGGTTAGTTATGTTTAAGTAGTTCTAAGTCTAGGGGTCTGATGACCTCAGAACGTAAGTCCCTTAGTGCTTAGAGCCATTTGAACCATTTCTTTCACAATGGTGCTATAGTGTACAAGGAAAAGTCGATGACTGTAAGAGGGTACTGGTTGACCTGATATAATTTCTGTTTAATACATGAAATGTATTCGCAGCGAATATGGCAACCATCAGGTGTAGAATGGAATGACGACAATGAAAATTTCTTGCTGAATCAGGACTCCAACCCCGATTTCCTGCTTATATCGAGTGGTCGCCTTACCTTTAGGCTACCCGTGTGCGCCTCACGGCCAGACTCAAACGTACAAATGTCGTCAACCACATGCCTAGAACCTGTACTCGCACATCGATTATGTATATTTTCGCACAATGTAGACATTTTACTTGAAAGTCAGTTTCTCGGTGCCGGCGGATAAATACGATATTGTAGCCCCTGTGTTATTCCGAATTACGATCCAAGGTTCATCTGGACATGCATGTATGTGCAAAGGAAATTAGCATCGTAATTCAAATGGTTCAAATGGCTCTGAGCGCTACGGGACTTAACATCTGAGGTGATCAGTTCCCTAGAACTTAGAATTACTTAAACCTAACTAACCTAAGGACATCACACACATCCATGCCCGAGGCAGGCTTCGAACCTGCGACCGTAGCGATTGTGCGGTTCCAGACTGAAGCACGTAGAACCGTTCGGTCACACAGGCCGGCTGGTAATTCAAAATAACACAGGCACTGAAGTATCGTATACACCTTCCATTTGGTTTCATGAAATGCAGCTTGTTCTACGTGTGGAAAAAAGTAAGTTAATGAAGACCAATCGTCAAATCGTACCCTCCCACACATCGCCAGTCTATTTTCTGTCTCTTCATAAAGATTAATTCCTTTCAAAAGCTTCGAGAGGCGTAAGATGTACAAATAACGTTTTCACTTATCTTCATTTTTCGTTGTTTGCTGCAGTTCGTCACATATAGGGTTCGATTCTGCAATTTCTAACCTTTTGCGTTCCATATGACTAGATGAATTTTAAGTAAGCCTGTTGCATGATTTCAAGATTGCACCTGTTTTTTATTATTTCACGTTCTTCTATAACACACTGACGTTACAATCACCACTTCCATAAACCATAAATTTACATGGTTATTGCCGAACATAAAAACACGTCCGATTCCATCCGAGGCATGCCCGCCCACCACAACTACATTCTGTGGTAGTAACTTTTGTGTTGGCAGAAGAGCCAACACCGTGTTACTAGTGGAGGCCGAAATGCACTCGTTTTATCTCACGCAGGCTGGCGTGAGGAGGGAAGAACTATACTGACGTGAGGTCTGGAACATGACAAGGAATGAGAATTCAGAAAGCGGGCGTAATTAGTTTGATACATAACTTTAATCCATTAATGATGGACGTCGCTCTTGACGGTACATGATTCACAATATTATCTGTTCAGTATACGTTCTTGAAGTAATTATAGTAAATGAATATGGCTCCTTGCTAGGTCGTAGCAAATGACGTAGCTGAAGGCTGTGCTAAACTGTCGTCTCTGCAAATGAGAGCGTATGTAGGCAGTGAACCATCGCTAGCAAAGTCGGCTGTACAACTGGGACGAGTGCTAGGAAGACTCTCTAGACTAGACCTGCCGTGTGGCGGCGCTCGGTCTGCAATCACTGATAGTGGCGACACGCGGGTCCGACGTATACTAACGGACCGCGGCCGATTTAAAGGCTACCACCTAGCAAGTGTGGTGTCTGGCGGTGTCACCACAGTAACAATATTCCAAAGAATGTACAAAACGAAAGAGTTTACCAACTTTTTTGACAAAAGAAGACACTTCACCAAGTTATTACCTTATAAATGAATCCAAAAATAAATTTAATAAATATCGCCAGATTCTGCAATTAATAATATGAATTTAAATATGTCATATATTTCGTAATTTTAAATGTTTCGAAAAGAAGAGTAATTTTAACTGTACATACAGAGTTAATAGATATCGATTGTAACAAATTAACTGCTTTTTATACATTTTAGCCTGAAATGCAAGGGATCGTATACAAAATCCCATGAAATTCTTTTAGTGGATCAGCTATTGAAGATTGGAAAACATTCATGGTATCGGCTATTTCTATTAAAGAAATGTAACTCTGGAGGGAAAAAAAACTGTAGTGTTCGAATACAATATTAGCGGTGTGCTCCTTTGCGCAGTCGCGGCGATTAAATTGTTGAAAGCCTTGAAATGGAAGGAACAAATAAGACAGGTTGTAGGAAACGCGAATGTCCGACTTCGGTTTACAGGGAGTAACCTAGGAAACTGTAATTCATCTATAGAACAGGCCGCGTACAGAACATTTGTGCGACCTATTCTTGTGTACTATCCGCGTATTTCAGATCCACAATCGAACCATTTCAGAGGCTTTCTGCCAATTTTTTTTACCGGCAGCTTCGATCAACAAGCGAGTATTACGGAAATTCTACAAAAGGAGGTCTCTGGAGGGATAACAACGTTCTTTATATGAAACACTGTTGAGAAACGTTAGAGAATCGGCATTTGCGACACTCTTTAGAATAATTTTACAGGTAACAACATCGCATTATGGATCGCGATGGTAAGAAAAAAAACCAGAACTCAATAAAGTGTATTCTAAATAATTCTAATTGTTGTCATACATGGTGCTGGTAAACCATAAAATGTGATTTATTATATTACAGAAAAGTTTTATAGACCAATAAGTCAAAAGACCCGTTTGACAATTCCGAAGACAATACTACAACTAAAGGTCGTATGTGACTGCGTTGTATCTTAGTCCAGAATCTTTAGTACGTAAGAACGCAAGTTCCTTGTAAACAATGGTTAGTAGTTATCTGAAGATAGCGTAATAAGCCGGAAACTACACTACTGGCCATTAGAATTCCTACACCACGAAGATGGCGTGCTACAGACGCGAATTTTCACCAACAGGAAGAAGATGATGCTGTGACATGCAAATGATTAGCTTTTCAGAGCGTTCACACAAGGTTGGGACCGGTGTCGACACCTACAACGTGCTGACATGAGGAAAGTTGCCATCCGATTTCTCATACACAAACTGCAGTTGACCACCGTTGCCTGGTGAAACGTTGTTGTGATGTCTCGTGTAAGGAGGAGAAATGCGTACCATCACGTTCCCGACTGTGATAAAGGTCGGATTGTAGCCTATCGCGATTGCCGTTAATCGTATCGCAATATTGCTGGTCGCATTGGTCGAGATCCAATGACTTTTAGCAGAATATGGAATCGGTGGGTTCAGGAGGGTAATACGGTACGCCGTGCTGGACCCCAACGGCCTCGTATCACTAACAGTCGAGATGACAGGCATCTTATCCGCATGGTTGTAACGGATCGTGCAGCAACATCTCGATCCCTGAGTAAAGAGATGCGGACGTTTGCAAGACAACAACCATCTGCACGAACGTTTGCAGCAGCATGGACTATCAGCTCGGAGACCGTGGCTGCGGTCACCCTTGACGCTGAATCACAACCAGGAGGGCCTACGAGGGCCTACTCAACGAACCTGGGTGCTCGAATGGCAAAACGCCATTTTTTCGGATGAATCCATGTTCTGTTTACAGCATCATGATGGTCGCAACCGTGTTTGACGACATCGCGGCGAAGGCACATTGGAAGCGTGTATTCGTCATCGTCATACTGGCATACGACCCGACGTGACGGTCTGGCGTGCCTTTGGTTACACGTATCGGTCACCTCTTGTTCGCATTGACAGCACTTTGAACAGTGGACATTTCAGATGTGTTACGACCTGTGGCTCTATCCTTCATTCGATCTCTGCGAAACCCAACATTTCAGCAGGATAATGCACGACCGAAGGTTCAGGTCCTGTACGGGCGTTTCTGGATACAGAAACTGTTCGACTGCTGCCCTGGCCTGCACATTTTCCGGATCTTTCACCAATTGAAAACGTCTGGTCAATGGTGGCCGAGCATCTGGCTCGTCACAATACGCCAGTCACTACCCTTGATGAACTGTGGTATCGTGTTGAAGCTGCATGGGCAGCTGTACCTGTACACGACATCCAAGCTCTGTTTGACTCAATGCCCAGGCGTATCAAGGCTGTTATTACGGCCAGATGTGGTTGTTATGGGTACTGATTTCTCAGGATCTATGCACCCAAATTGCGTGAAAATGTAATCACATGCCAGTTCTAGTATAATATATTTGTCCAATGTATACCCGTTTATCATCTGCATTTCTTCTTGGTGTAGCACATTTAATGGCCAGTAGTGTAGTTCATACAATCAAAAATTCAGTACAAAAAAAAACCGCCTAAGTGTTATTCAACCCTCAATCAGGTCTCAAAGTTCAGCCTACAGACATTCGTTCTCCCATTACTCCGTTTGTCAGTGGAAGAGGGAAGAGATTTACTTGCAGTGGTGCACTGTATAGTGGCTTACGTAGTTTTTGTGCAAATGTGAAACATGTACACAATGCGGCTCTCTTGGAAACAATTCCATAACTCTGTGCGCATCAAAGGTAAAATTGAGCTAGATTGTTGCCGAGATTTACGTCCTCTAAAGCTTGTCTTCAGTACCACGGTCACTTATTTATTATCACAATATCGCTTTCTCATATGCACGCATTTTTTACGAAATGAAGTTAGATGCGTACTTAAAACCAAAACACAAGTAAAAGAAAAATGTAATAAATTTTATGTCTCTCATATCTTGATGTATTTTCTGCAAAAATAAATACTCTCTTTAATCTATCTATGCAGTTATAATGTAGATTTTCTGCGAAACGAATGAAATTGGGCAGCACAAATTAGTTTCAGAGAAATTCATTTTACCAGAACAGCCTTTCCAACACGCATTGGGGATTTTTGGGGATTAAACGCATTTTTTTCCAGAGCACCCTGCGCTGGCTAAACTGAACATGGATTTTACGTGAAATGAAGCGAGCTGGAATTTTAAAGGCTCATCAATGTAATTTCGACAGTACGACGTGACACGGTTAATTCCGTGTGACCTCCAGATTACCAGTTTTATTTGCCAATTCTGTAGTTACGTGAAGCTTATGGTAGATGGCGGTGATATTACGCCGATACGGCTGAGGGTGTGGTGCATCCACTGCAAGGTGATTAATTACCGCGTTTCTGATTTAACGTCGCGTCGACGTGAGAGTCATTAGCGCCAAGCCTCAGCCCTTATCTGACGGAAGCACAGTTGCTGCTTCAGCGTGGAGCACGTAATCTGACGTACTTTGTCCTCAAACAGGAAATACTAATGGTCCGACAGGACTGCCTTCATCAATCAGGTCACTCATTTTAGGGTCATTTACGAAGAGAAACTTTGTATTTACGTTTTATTATTATCGTTTAATAATAATGATAAAAACATTGACCGAAAGCAACGGTCAGTTGATAAGAACTGTAATGATTGTCCTCATGTATGGAAGGAAAAAAATGAAAACATGGTTACATACAAATTTTGGTGAACAGGCTAATAATCGAACCGTGTTATAACTATACAAAATGCACGACTTGTCTCATAGGTAGCACTTTCACAGGTAGTCTTGTTACGCAAATCAGTCCCTCGGAGCTACGTAAAGTTATGTACTAGCTTTCTTTCTTTCTTTCTCTCCCTCTCCCTCTCCCTCTCCCTCTCTCTCTCTCTCTCTCTCTCTCTCTCTCTCTCTCTCTCTCTCTCTTTCTCACGCTGAAGCAGCAAGTGTGCTTCAAATGGTTCAAAGGGCTCTGAGCACTATGGGACTCAACTGCTGAGGTCATTAGTCCCCTAGAACTTAGAACTAGTTAAACCTAACTAACCTAAGGACATCACAAACATCCATGCCCGAGGCAGGATTCGAACCTGCGACCGTAGCGGTCTTGCGGTTCCAGGCTGCAGCGCCTTTAACCGCACGGCCACTTCGGCCGGCTAGTGTGCTTCCTTCAGATAAGGGCTGAAGCTTGGCGCTAATGTCTCTCACACACCTTTTGCGTTATTATACAGATATCTCCATAGCTACTTTCATCCCCTAAAAAATATTTTTATATCCAACCGAAGAGGTGCAATACCAGCTTTAACACACTTAGTTGTAAGATGTTTTTAATATAACGAAATATTTTCATAAGAATTTCATTCTCTATTGCACTCCCTTAGGGGTTGAATATCCAAAAACATTGAAACGTATATTTCATTATTTCTAAACAAGAAGTCAAACACCAACTGTCATAGATATAGCCTTAAAAATCCCTTGCACTTATTTAGTAATTATTTATTTTCAAAAAAATATTTCATCCCCAATTTTACCCCCTCAGTGGCTGAATTTCGAAAAACGCTGAAACACTTTTTTTTATTTTCTGACAAAAAACAAATACCAGTTGTCATAGTTGCAGCTTCAACATTCACTTTATAGTGATATACTTTCAAAAAGCCTTTCGTCCCAAAAAAAACCACCCTCTTAGGGTTGAAATGTCCAAAAATCGCTTCTTAAAGATGGTTAGAGTATAAGACCACCACCTTCCCCAAATCTGAAGTTTCTGTCCTTAGCGGTTTGGGCTGGGAGATGGCGAGTCAGCATGTCAGTAAGTCAGGACATCGCCTAGTATTCCAGAGCCTTTGCATCAAACGTCTAGGGGTGACAGTCTTCGTGAGCAACTGTAACAAAAGATGCTCACTAAGACTGTCGCCGCTAAACGTTTGATGCAAAGGCTCTGGAATACAAGGCGATGTCCTGGCTTACTGACGGGCTAACAAATGTACGCTGACGTTCCCCGAAGACAGTAATGAAAGTTTAATTGAGTCGGCTGGTCCTTGGGAGACGAAATTTCACCGACCTGGCAAGTAAATCAAGTGTGCTGCATACTACATGCCCCAGCAAGGTGCTAGAGTCTTCTTCAATACGAAAATCCTAGGAACGTGTGTCTCTTTGAGAAGACAGATATCATAGAAACGAATAAAAATCTAATTTTTCCCTTTCACGCAGTAGAGATGACTGAATTATAGGCAACACACATTTCATTCATATGTCACAGGGTGCTTACCCCCTGTCGTCTCTCAGGTGCATAACCGCTACGAGAGGATGCGTAGCATCCCATACGACAAGAGAATATGTAGTCACTGTCTTTATTACTTTATAATTCAACCCTAAAATAAGAATATATATATATATATATATATATATATATATATATATATATATATATATATATATATATATATATATATGGAAAAATAATTGTGAGATTTCCATTCGATTCATCTCTAAACACAAAATATATTTACAGAATTTATTACAATTAATAGTGAAAACTGATGCAGCAAATTACAGTTAACTGAAGCCAAAATGTTCTAGTAACTATGAGTAACAAAAATCATGGAATAATATCTTTGATATTTCCACTCGATAACTCTTGAAACACACAATATATTTAAATCGTTTATAGTAATTAACAGTCAAAGCCGACACAGATGAGAATACGAAAGGGTAACTGAAACCAAAACGTCTTAATAATCTTGCATTCGCAAATAAACAGTCTGCACACATGTGTTGCAATGATCCACCACAGACTTCAGGTTGAAATATTACCTTGATCGGTACAAATGTATTATAAATATAAATTTTTCGATTAAATCGTGATGTAATACCACAGAAGTCTGACGTGATCCTACGTGTTGTACATATGCCATCACACCGTTTCTCGTTGACTGTGAGCTTAAGGGTAGCAGGTGATCATCTCATTGGGCCACACATTATTCCAAGAATACATAGTGGTTCATTCCGTTTCTGGGGATAGACCTCCCATCCTCACATGGGAGTGTTCTCCTTCTACAACGCTGGGGAATATTGTACATGCATGATGGCATACCGGTAGCTTACGCTATGGAAGACATTTATAGCCTCAATATGGTCAAAGATGAAAAGGTCGAACAGGGCGTGTGACCTTGCGTGGTAGATCAACAGGTCTCAAACTTCTGGATTTTATTTCTAGGGAACTCTTAAGAGTGAAGTTCATAGCATTCTCGCCGATATGATTGAAGAACTGGAACAGTAAATCGTCAGTAGCGGCTTGTCAAGATTTACGAGACTATCCGTGGACTCAAGGCAGGGATAAATGCAGTGTTCCATGGAAATGTGAGGCCAACTCGTGGAACATCTCCTGTAACAGCTACATCTACAGCTACATCTACATCTACATCTACATCCATACTCCGCTAGTAATCTGACGGTGTGTTGCGGACGGTACCATAAGTACCTCTATCGGTTCTCCCTTCTGTTCCAGTCTCGTATTGTTCGTGGAAACAAAGATTGGCGGTATGCCTCAGTGTGGGATCTAATCTCTCTCATTTTATCCTCATGATCTCTTCGCGAGATATACGTAGGAGGGAGCAATATACTGCTTGACTCTTCGGTGAAGGTGTGTTCTCGAAACTTCAACAAAAGCCCGTACCGCGCGACTGAGCGTCTCTCTTACAGTCTTCGACTGGAGTTTATCTGTCATCTCCGTAACGCTTTCGCAATTACTAAATGATCCTGTAACGAAGCGCGCTGCTCTTCGTTGGATCTTCTCTATCTCTTCTGTCAACCCTATCTGCTATGGATCCCACTCCGGTGAGCAGTATTCAAGCAGTGGGCGAACAAGTGTACTGTAACCTACTTCCTTTGTTTTCGGAAGCATTTCCTTAGGATTCTTCCCAACAATCTCAGTCTGGCATCTGCTTTACCGACGATTAATTTTATATGGACATTTCATTTTAAATCACTCCTAATGCCTACTCCCAGATAATTTGTGGAATTAACTGCTTCCAGTCCTCCTATATTGTAGCTAAATGGTAAAGGATCTATACTTCTTTGTATTCGCAGTACATTACACTTGTCTACATGGAGATTCAATTGCCATTCCCTGCACCATGCGTCAATTCGTTGCAGATCCTCCTGCATTTCTGTACAATTTACCATTGTTACAACCTCTCGATATATACTACAGCATCATCCGCAAAAAGCCTCAGTGAACTTCCGATGTCACCCACAAGGTCATTTATGTATATTGTGAATAGCAACGATCCTACGACACTCCCCTGCGGTACACCTGAAATCACTCTTACTTCGGAATACTTCTATCCATTAAGAATAACATGCTGCGTTTCGTTGTCTAGGAATTCTTCCATCCAATCACACAATTGTTCTGCTCGTACTTTGTTCATTAAACGACTGTGGGGAACTATATCAGACTTGCCTGCGAGCTCATAACGTGGTTTTAAGGAATACACAGATGTATGTAGAACTTCGCAAGGAATCTGCCTACAAAGCAAAATTGCTCATGAACATCTTAAAAATAGTTCATATTAAAAAAAATTTTAGTTATGTTCCGGCATATAGGATGCAACTTTCTAATGGAATTGTAACATACCCGGAAATATTGGAAGAAGGAACTGAACATAACGGTGATGAACATACACAAGACCAAAAATAATTTGTGTAGAGAAATGAAATTTAGGGGATTATATTTGTTTAGGTATACATTTAAGTAATTGACGTCACAGGATCACAGGTTAATGCAAGCGCAAGATAAGCCATTGCAAATGTGAAATACTGGTACATTAATAACCAGTGTAACCACCACGAAGTTGAATGAAAGCATGTAACATGCATTCAATACGTTTCGCAGGCGTTGGATGTCACTTGGCATTCCATGCCTGTGGCACTTGGTCGGTCAATACAGGGATGATTAGTGTTGTTTGTGGATGAAGCTGGAGTTGTCCTCCGATGATGTTCATATGCGTTCGTTTGGGATAATACCTCGTGATCGAACAGGCCAAGGCAACGTGTAGACACTGTGTAGAGCATGTTGGGTTACAACAGCGGAATGTAGGCGCGCGTTATCCTGTTGGAAAGCGGGTACTGCAACGCTGTTCATGAATGCTAGCACAGCAGATCCAGTCACCAGACTGACAAACAGTTTTGCAGTCAGGGTGCGTAGAATAACCAAAAGAGTGCTCCTGCTGTCATACGAATTCGCACTCCAGATCATACACTACTGGCCATTAGAATTGCTACACCAAGAAGAAATGCAGATGATAAACGGGTATTCATTGGAAAAATATATTATACTAGAACTGACATGTGATTACATTTTCACGCAATTTGGGTGCGTAGATCCTGTGAAATCATTACTAAGATCAACCACCTCTGGCTGTAATAACGGCCTTGATACGCCTGGGCATTGAGTCAAACAGAGCTTGGATGTCCTGTGCTGGTACAGTTCCCCATGTAGCTTCAACATGATACCACGCTTCATCAAGAGTAGTGACTGGCTTCTTGTGCCGAGCCAGTTGATCGGCCACCATTGACCAGACGTTTTCAATTAGTGAGAGATCTGGAGAATGTGCTGGCCAGGGCAGCAGTCGAGCATTTTCTGCATCCAGAAAGGCCCGCACAGGACCTGCAACATGCGGTCGTGCATTATACTGCTGAAATGTACGGTTTCGCAGGGATCGAATGAAGGGTAGATCCACGGGTCGTAACACGTCTGAAACGTAACGTCCACTGTTCAAAGTGCCGTCAATGCGAACAAGAGGTGACCGAGACGTGTAACCAATGGCACCCCATACTATCACGCCGGGTGACACGCCAGTATGACGATGACGAATACACACTTCCAATGTACGTTCACAGCGATGCCGCCAAACACGGATGCGACCATCATGATGCTGTAAACAGAACATGGATTCATCCGAAAAAAATGACGTTTTGCCATTCGTGCACCCAGGGTCGTCGTTGAGTACACCATCGCAGGCGCTTCAGTCTGTGATGCAGCGTCAAGGGTAACCGCAGACATGGTCTCCGAGCTGATAGTCCATGCTGCTGCAAACGTCGTCAAACTGTTCGTGCAGATGGTTGTTGTCTTGCAAACGTCCCCATCTGTTGACTCAGGGATTGCGACGTGGCTGCACGATCCGTTACAGCCATGCGGATAAGGTGTCTGTCATCTCGACTGCTAGTGATACGACGCCGTTGGGATCCAGCACGGCGTTCCGGATTACCCTCCTGAACCCACCATATTCTACTAATAGTCATTGGATGTCGACCAACGCGAGCAGCAATGTCGCGATACAATAAACCGAAATCGCGATAGGCTACAATCCGACCTTTATCAAAGTGGGAAACGTCATGGTACGCATTTCTGGTCCTTACACGAGCCATCACAACAACGTTTCACCAGGCAACACCGGTCAACTGCTGTTTGTGTATGAGAAATCGATTGGAAACTTTCCTCATGTCAGCACGTTGTAGGTGTCGCTACCGGCGCCAACCTTGTGTGAATGCTCTGAAAAGCTGATCATTTGCTTATCACAGCATCTTCTTCCTGTCTATTAAATTTCGCGTCTGTAGCACGTCATCTTCGTAGTGTAGCAACGTTAATGTCCATTAGTGTAACTTTGGTTACAGCTCCAGCTTGTCTTGCATGGTTGCACGCCCTTACCTGTCGTCCGTCTAACCAACACAATGACGTCACTGGCATGGAGGCAGAACCAGCTTTCATCAAAAAATACTACAGACCTGTACCTCGCTCTCCAGTGATTTGTCACTTGACACCACTGAAATCGCAAATGGCGGTAGTTTGCGGTCAGTGGAATGCACATTACAGCGCGTCTGGCCAAGTGCTGTTCTTCAAGTAACCGATTTATAACAGTTTATTGTGTCACTGTGATGCTAACTGCTGCTAAAATTGGTGTTACAGATGCATCTGGATGGTGCCACAGCCATACATCGAACACGATCTGGGTAGGGCCACGTTGACGTCCGGAGTCCGGTCTTCTTGTGACCGTTCATTCTCGTGCCACCTATGCCATCAATCATGTACAGTGGCTACATTCCTGCCAAGTCTCCCTGCAATATCACAGAAGGGACATTCAGCTTCTCGTAGTCCTGTTACACGAGCTCGATCGAACTCAGTGAGGTGCTGATACTGACAACTTTGCCGCCTTAGAGGCATTCTCAACTAACATCAATGCACCACTTCCAACGTCAAAGGTAACTGACGCTTACAACCGTTACAGCTTGCATTTAAGGCAAATCTTATCCGTGTTGTGTTGACAGAAGAGCCAACACCGTGTTACTAGTGGAGGCCGAAATGCACTCGTTTTAGCTCACGCAGGCTGGCGTGAGGAGGGAAGAACTATACTGACGTGAGGTCTGGAACATGACAAGGAATTAGAATTCAGACAGCGGACGTAATTATTATGATACTTAACTTTAATCCATTAATGATGAATGTCGCTCTTGACGCTACATGATTCACAATATTATCTGTTCAGAATACATTCATAGTAACTGAATATGGTGCCTTGCTAGGTCGTAGCAAATGACGTAGCTGAAGGCTATGCTAAACTGTCGTCTCTGCAAATGAGAGCGTATGTAGGCAGTGAACCATCGCTAGCAAAGTCGGCTGTACAACTGGTGCGAGTGCTAGGGACTCTCTCTAGACTAGACCTGCCGTGTGGCGGCGCTCGGTCTGCAATCACTGATAGTGGCGACACGCGGGTCCGACGTATACTAACGGACCGCGGCCGATTTAAAGGCTACCACCTAGCAAGTGGCACCACAATCTGCAGCCTCTCTGTGTCGCTACTAACGACAGGCACGAAATTCGAACAGATATCTTTCAGACGTAGAAACAAGCATACAACTATAGATTATCTCGCAGAAGCCCTTCTTGGTGATGCGGCTTTTTTGCCGTATGTAAATTTTGATGCAATAATGTTTCAAATTAGTTTGATAAAAGTATAAAAAATAAATTTATATCCTCAAAATATAAGGCCTCTGACTTGTATTCCACATTGTTTACTGCGAAAGGGGCACGTGTCCATTTTAAAAAATAAAAGTTATGCTGCCGGTAAAACAATTAGATTATGGAAAGCACCTTTCAACCACATATATTTAGAAAAAAAATCTAGAAGAGTTTCGGTTGACAGGTTTTGTATAAAGCAGTGTTTTTGTCTCTCTCACTAAATTTGTAAAACTGGGCCTATTCCCTTTCCTCAGTTAATAGGCTATATGCAGACCGGCGGGGGCAGCATTATGCTATGGAAAATATTCGAGTAGACTTGCTTGTGGATTGTCTTACTAATTGGCGCCAACGCGACAAATGTCGACTACGTGAACAATATCGCGGATCACGTGCACCCGTTAATGTCGTCACCGCCAACGATGGCATCTCGCCGAAATATAAGGTTCCGTGTTCCGAGGCCAGAATCGCCTTACTGTTGTTTAAGAACCGAGGTGGTGTAATTTCGCTGATATCTTTACCACCAAATCTGACTGATATGAACCCGGTAGAACACATATGAGACGCTAAGATGTGCCAGCCCTGCGGCCTCAACCAGCAGGCAGCAGTTTTCTCGAATTGAGTGACCTGTGCGTACGCATCTGCTGCCACACACCTCTGGAAACCTACTGAGGACTTGTCAAATCCATGACACGCCGAACCAAATGCCGAAGAACGCTCTATTACGCAGGTAGCAATAGTCCATTGGCTTACTGCTGCATATGCAGTATCAAGATTACCGTCAAACATTTGAAATGAGCGTTTCCATAAACGCCTTCTGTTGACTCTGGCATGCATTACAATCGTTTGCTTTACTTTCGCATTTTGCTACGGCATACTATTTAGGGTTCTATGTGTTGTGACTTGGCAAGACAGCCAAGCCACTATGAGATAGCCGAAAGGCACGCGTTTAAGCTCACGCAGGCTGGCGTGAGGTCTGGAACAGTTAAAGGAGTTGAGTCTAGTAAAAAAAGTACGTAGCTTCTGGAATACTTAACTTTAATTCATAATTGGTGAACATCGGTCTGACGGTACATGCATCACAAGATAAATAGCAAATGATAATGGCGCCTTGCTAGGTCGTAGCAAATGACGTACCTGAAGGCTATGCTAACTATCGTCTCGGCAAATGAGAACGTAATTTGTCAGTGAATCATCGCTAGCGAAGTCGGCTGTACAACTGGGCGAGTGCTAGGAAGTCTCTCTAGACCTGCCGTGTGGCGGCGCTCGGTCTGCAATCACTGATAGTGGCGACACGCGGGTCCGATGTATACTACCGGACCGCGGCCGATTTAAAGGCTACCACCTAGCAAATGTGGTGTCTCGCGGTGACACCACACTATGCTCCAGTCGGTAAAAATGAACCCTTATCGGATTGCTTTGTTACCCGTTTCTCTATGTGTCTGCCTGTTTGTCCGACAGAACCGGTAGAAGTATCCAGTTGACATTTATGTCACATTCCAAGGTCTGTGCTCACTTAGTGGTGTAAAAAACGGAAGCTTCTAAGTCAATGCAATCTAAAGACACGCCCATTTGTCACATATTTTAATATTCTTAAAAATCACTCAATAATGGTTCAAATGGCTCTGAGCACTATGGTACTTACCTTCTGAGGTCATCAGTCCTCTAGATCTTAGAACTACTTAAACCTAACTAACCTAAGTGTGTCGCATTCTCGGGAGGACGCGTTGTTGCTCTTTTTGTCTTCGTATCGCTCTCAGCCCCGAGATGGTCGCTCGCCGACTGAGTTGCTCCACGGTCGTCCTCATCGAATCTTGATGTCTTTGCTGCATCCGCCGCATCAGGTTCCTGTGCAGCGGCAGACTCCTGCTTTTGCTCCAGGCGACGTTGTCTTTTATCGCAACTATCGCGGTTCACGGCGTTGGATCTCAGGGCGCAGTCTTCGCTGCCTCGGCCGCGCGATGTATTTTTGTTTTGGGGGCCTCTGGTGAGGTACGTCGGCATCTCAATCAGCTACGCCTCTGTCGTCGCACGGGTTCTGCCGCTCCCCGTCTGCTTTCAGCGACGGTGCCGTCCGGTCAGCGCCCTGGGGACCCATCTACTGGCTCGCCTCATCCCCAGGTGTTACCGACGATGCCTTCCATTTTGCCCCATGGCGACGCGCCGCCGCAGCCGCCGCCGCCGCCGCCTGTTCTCCCGCCGGCGCCGCCCGCATTCGACGCTTCGCTGCAGCAGCTAAACGCCTCCCTGGGTCACGCGCCGCCGATCGCTTCCCGTGACCAGCTGCCTTCCGCCATGGAACTCTTGCCCACATGGCGTCTTCGCGCGTCGGATACCCCGACGCAATGGAGGTCGACCCTTCGGCCCCTCCTGTCTCTCTACGGGCGCATACACCGCATGTTGACGTGCACCCTGGACTAGGTTTTCAGGCGTTTCCTAGATCCCCTCCGACCGAATGGCCGGGTGCGGGTGGCACAGCCTCGCCTGTTGTTAGGCTCCCCACCTCATCGCATACGTCAACATGGGGTCCTCCCCACGGCGGGCGGATGCCTTATAACACGACCGTTCGCCGATTTGCGGGGGAGGAATGTGGTGTCACCGCCAGACACCACACTTGCTAGGTGGTAGCTTAAATCGGCCGCGGTCCATTTAGTACATGTCGGACCCGCGTGTCGCCACTGTGATCGCAGACCGAGCGCCACCACAAGGCAGGTCTGGAGATACGGACGAGCACTCGCCCGAGTTGAACGGACGACATTGCTAGCGACAATACGGACGAAGCCTTCCTCTCATTTGCCGAGAGACAGTTAGAATAGCCTTCTGCTAAGTCCATGGCTACGACCTAGCAAGGCGCCATTAGCCTTACCTAGTTTGAGAGTTATCGTATAAATGTCTCAAGAAGAACGTTGTAAACCAACAAGGAATAAAGTTAAGTATCTTCCAAAGCTACGTATTTTCTTGATAGCAGTCATAACGTATCTTGTTCCAGACTTGACGCCAGTCGGCGTGTGTGTACGCGTGCCTTTCGGCTCCCTTCTCAGTGTGGCGTAACTAGCTTGTTACGCCACAACACTAAGGACATCACACAAAACCATGCCCGAGGCAGGATTCGAAACTGCGACTGCATAAAAAATTACTCATCATAACCCTTAGGTTACTTACCATGAAATTTGGCAAAAAAGAAGAGTTCACACAACAAAAAAGGAAAAAATCCGAAAATTGTAAATTTGTATATAATATCCTATCTGACTAACTTTTCGTCCTTCTCTTACGACTCCCTTTATCCCAAAGACGGGCGACCTATCATCCTGAAATTTACGTCACTTACTAAGATAATTAGACCCTTGGTAGTGCAATAAGTGTAAATTAAGTCAATGCAACCAAAGGCTACGGATATTTAGGTTTCGTATTTTGATACTTTCATACTCATTCATCAAGACATTCAGGGCACTTCCTGTTCATCTGTAATGACGAAATTTGACGAGGAGCAAGGTTTCACAGTACAAGCAAAGGAAAAAAGAATCTAAAAACTTTGATCTGCAATTATATCACATGATATTTTTTGTCATTCGATATCAGATACTCTTATTGTTCTTCCGTATATATATATATATATATATATATATATATATATATATATATATATATATATATATATATATATATATAGTGGTCCATTGATAATGACCGGGCCAAATATCTCACGAAATAAGCACCAAACGAAAAAACTACAAAGAACGAAACTCGTCTAGCTTGAAGGGGCAAACCAGATGGCGCTATGGTTGGCCCGCTAGATGGCGCTGCCATAGGTAAAAAAAGGATATCAGTTGCATTTTTTAAAATAGGAACCCCCATTTTTATTACATATTCGTGTAGTACGTAAAGAAACATGAATGTTTCATTTGGAACACGTTTTTCGCTTTGTGATAGATGGCGCTGTAATAGTCACAAATGTATAAGTACGTGGTGTCACGTAACATTTCGCCAGTGCGGACGGTATTTGCTTCGTGATACATTACCTGTGTTAAAATGGAGCATTTACCAATTGCGGAAAAGGTCTATATCGTGTTGATGTATGACTATCGTGATCAAAATGCCCAACGGGCGTGTGCTAAGTATGCTGCTCGGTACCCTGGACGACATCATCCAAGGGTCCGGACCATTCGCCGGATAGTTACGTTATTTAAGGAAACAGGATGTGTTCAGCCACATGTGAAACGTCAACCACAACATGCAACAGATGATGATGCCCAAGAAGGTGTTTTAGCTGCTGTCGCGGCTAATCCGCACATCAATACCAGACAAATTGTGCGAGAAACGAGCATATCAAAAACGTCGATGTTGAGAATGCTACATCAACATCGATTGCACCCGTACCATATTTCTATGCACCAGGAACCGCATGGCGACGACTTTGAACGTCCTGTACATTTCTGCCACTAGTCACAAGCGAAATTACGGGACGATGAAGATTTTTTTACACGCGTTCTATTTAGCGACGAAGCGTCATTCACCAACAGCGGTCACGTAAACCGGCATAATATGCACTATTGCGCAACGGAAAATCCACGATGGCTGCGACAAGTGGGACATCAGCGACCTTGGTGGGTTAATCTATGGTGCGGCATTATGCGAGGAAGGATAATTGGTCCCCAATTTATCGATGGCAGTCTAAATGGTGCGATGTATGCTGATTTCCTACGTAATGTTCTACCGATGTTACTACAAGATGTTTCACTGCATGACAGAATGGCGATGTACTTCCAACATGATGGATGTCCAGCACATAGCTCTCGTGTGGTTGAAGCGGTATTGAATAGCATATTTCATGACAGGTGGATTGGTCGTCGAAGCACCATACCACGGCCCGCTCGTTCACCGGATCTGACGTCTTCGGATTTCTTTCTGTGTGGAAAGTTGAAGGATATTTGCTATCGGGATCCACCGACAACATGCGTCAGTGCATTGTCAACGCACGTGCGAACATTACGGAAGGCAAACTACTCGCTGTTGAGAAGAATGTCCTTACACGTACTTCCAAATGCATTGAGGTTGACGAACATCATTTTGAGCATTTATTGCATTATGGTAGTATTCACAGGTAATCACGCTGTAACAGCATGCGTTCTCAGAAATGGTAAGTTCACAAAGGTATATGTATCACATTGTAACATCCGAAATGAAATGTACAAACGTACCTACGTTCTGTATTTTAATTTAAAAAATCTACCTGTTACCAACTGTTCTTCTAAACTTATGAGTCACGTGTTTGTGACTATTACAGCGCCATCTATCACAAAGCGGAAAAAGTGGTCCAACTAAAACATTCATATTTCTTGACGTACTACACGAATATGTAATAAAAATGGGTGTTCCTATTTAAAAAAACGCAGTTGATATCCGTTTGACGTATGGTAGCGCCATCTAGCGGGCCAACCATAGCGCCATCTGGTTTCCCCCTTCAAGCTAGACAAGTAGTTTTTTCGTTTGACGCTTATTTCGTCAGATCTTTGGCCCGGTCACAATCAATGGACCACACTGTACATTTATATATGTGTGTGTGTCTGTGTGTTCCTCAGGAAAGAGTAGACGTATCACGTTCAAATTTATGTTACATATTAAGGTGTACTGTCCCTTGCCGGGACAATAAAGGTTAGCTTCTATGTAAAAAGGTATGGCCATTTGTGTCACAGCCGGCCGTTGTGGCCGTGCGGTTCTAGGCGCTTCAGTCTGGAACCGCGTGACCGCTACGGTCGCAGGTTCGAATTCTGCCTCGGGCATGGATGTGTGTGATGTCCTTAGGTTAGTTAGGTTTAAGTAGTTTTAAGTTCTAGGGGACTGATGACCACAGCTGTTAAGTCCCATTGTGCTCAGAGACATTTGAACCATTTTTTGTGTCACATAATTTGATACTCGAAAAATCACTCATCAAAATCTGTAGGGTACGTCCCCTTGATCTACAATGATGGAACGGTAAAAGTCAAACGTCAGGCAAGCAATTACTTCACAGCTCATATGACGCTTTCCGGTATTTATCCATCACCCGATATCCAGGAGCGATTACTGCACCTATTTCGCGTTTCAAGTTGCAACAAACATTCGCAGACTAGTCATTCCTTGCCTGATGTTCAACTTTCACGACTGCGAACCAGTCAGAGCTACTGACTATCGTAATAATGGCGGCTTGCCTCCTGCATTCCTTTATGTCACATTTATGTTATAGAAATTAAAAGATCTTGGAATCATGGGATACATATCTTTATAGTACCAATGTCGATAACAGTCAAAAATGATCCCCATTCTCTGTTCCCGGAATGGATCAACTATTTAAATGCATAACTAACAGTTTTAAACATGGTTGTCTCTCAGTAACCGTAAGTAAGGTGCAACATAGGAATCACGCAGCCGACTGGTTGCAAGTAACTGTCTGGTACATCGACGAAGGTTTCGACACCTCTAAGGAAGTCTTTATCAGAATGAAATTTTAAGAAACCCTGTAAAATAATACATACAAAATTAACTTTGACAAAATTACTAACGAAGATGGCAAGTGTCGCGGCACAAAAAGTTTACTTACGTAAAATTACATTGCGAGAAAGCAATCGTCGTAGTTCCGAGGAGATATAACCAAGTCAAGAATTAAAAGTTAACACACTTAATTCTTTGGCACCTGCACCTATTTAGGAATATCAGACTTATCGTCCCAGTGCCCAGTGGATATCATTGCTGGCACGAAAGCAATAAAAATTTCGTCTCCTATCGGGTGCGGAGATTGACATGTGCCCATTTGACACATTATAAAAGAAGTAATTGAATTAAACAACAGTTAATCATAAAAACAAAATCCAAAGCATGAGATTTTAATGTACTCTTGAAAATACAAAAAAGCTGAGCAAATGAATAATAACACAAATTTCTATTAGGCTATACAGAAATTGTTATTACGTAAAACAGACGATATTAAAGAATGTTTATACAAACAGCTGCACAATTCAAAAAATATCTGCGTCAAGACAATTTTAGTAGTAAACATCTACGAGATGCGAAGAAAAAGGTGTTTCGGAACTAGAGGCTGAAAAACAGTAAAAATTGAAGGAATCAAAAACCCGCGAGTTGTGGATTAACGCTATAATAAAGTTTTTGTTACATTATTGTAACTATATTAAGTCAGGCGATGCTGAGGGAATTAGATTAGGAAATGAGACATTTAAAGCAGGAGTTTTGCTATTTGGGGATCCAATTAACTTATGATAGTCGAAGTAGAGAGGATATAAAATGTAGACGGGCAATGGCCAGGAAAACGTTTCTGAAGAAGAGAAATTTGTTAACATCGAGTATAGATTTAAGCGTCAGGAAGTCGTTTCTGAAAGTAATTGTATGGAGTGTGGCCATGTATGTAAGCGAAACGTGGACGATAAATAGTTTGGACAAGAAGAGAATAGAAGCTTTCGAAATATGGTGCTACAGAAGAATGCTGAAAAGGAGATGGGTAGATCACATAACTAATGAGGAGGTATTGAATAGAATTGGGGAGAAGAGAAGTTTGTGGCACAACTTGACTAGAAGAAGGAATCGGTTGGTAGAACATGTTCTGAGGCATCAAGGGATCACCAATTTATTATTGGAGGGCAGCGTGGAGGGCAAAAATCGTAAAGGGAGACCAAGAGATGAATACACTAAGCAGATTCAGAAGGATGTGTGCTGCAGTACGTACTGGGAGATGAAGCAGCTTGCAGAGGATGGAGTAGCATGAAGAGCTGCATCAAAACAGTCTCAGGACTGAAGGCAACAACAACAACAACAACATTGTAACTGTTCATTGACGATGAGACCATCGTTCTTAGAAACACTCGTATGCTCCTGCTCATCGAGTACCTTCTTTTTACCAATGCAATACAGAAATTTCTTCAATACTTTTCGATTTGTGACCGGAAATTAACAGATGGTCAGCAAAAGTGTAATTATGTACTGTAGTCTCTCTTTTCTCCAATACATGTTCCTAGAGCCTGACACTCAAAGATCTTCCAGTTTGTCCTATATAATAAAAGGGATACGTATCACAAGTTATTTTATAAACTGGTGTATAAGAGCAGATGTAGACTTGAGAGCGTAAATAAGTTGTTGTTAGTGGAAAAAGCAACCTTGCATCCATATGTTTTTAACTAGAAGACGACGAATTATATATACGAAAGAGGGCCTAAAATGGAATGGAAAAAAACTTTTTTGTTCTCGTTATTGTCAGAAACAGCATTGATGGCTAAAGTAGTCACTTTAGCATCAGTTTTTAACTTCAGAGGATCTTTTCAACTAAAGACGGGCCATAACAGTTATTAACTACAACAGTTTTTATTAAACTCGTGTCTTCATTATGCTTGTCAGGGGACACAGGTATAGCCGGCTGGTGTGGCAGAGCGGTTCTAGGCGCTACAGTCTGGAACCGCGCGACCGCTACGGTCGCAGGTTCGAATCCTGCCTCGGGGATGGATGTGTGTGATGTCCTTAGGTTAGTTAGGTTTAAGTAGTTCTAAGTCTAGGGGACTGATGACCCCAGATGTTAAGTCCCATAGTGCTCAGAGCCATTTTAACCATTTTGACACAGGTATAGAAACAGCACGATGAACGGCTGAAAGGAAAAATAAGTTTTTGTAGGAATGAGAATGAACTGAACTAGCAGACACAATCTGATGTGTGTTAGGGGATTTTCTAAAAATACTAATGAAAAATCTGTCGTTTTCAGGAGCAATACTAAGGACCAAGTAATAAAGCTGACGATCGCTATTTTCTGATTCACAGGTCAAGCGGGTTTCCAGAATTAACTAAGTTTACGCAGAAGCCTCACTGCGCATGTTACAGTCGCCTCTGGCCAACATTTTCTTACATCCACCGAAGTGCCAGACAGGTTCTGTGTACAGCGACTGGCGTTCATCGATCCCCAGCACAGCTGGGACTTGACCCCGACTCACGGTTTAGGGGGCAGAAGGACTGCAAAGCGGATTTGCCGCTGTGCCACTGGGTGGCTGGGTTGTTGCCTTGTGCTGGCCGGATGCAAAGTGGGGGTGCTTTCTTTCATAAAATAAAGACAAGAAAGGTATGGTAAAGAGTAACCGGCTATGAAGAGCGTAGGACTTTTCTGATCAGTAAACCAACAACAGCAAACTTCGGTGGGAGAGGATGAAGGGACGGAAACAGTATGTGAGGTGATGAAAGGATAGCTCAGTATACAGAGTGAGGCATTTAAAACGGCTTGTAGGAATATTTGGCGAAATGCTCATCGGATTTAGAAAAGTGGCAATAGACGTTGTCAGTGTCCAAGAGAGACATAGATTAACATAATGCTCGACCCCCTGCACTACCCCAGGTGGAGAGATGGGGAGGGGGTGACATCGAAATCTTAAATAGGAAAATATATGTAACTTTTATATGACATATTTCTTTCATTTCGTGATAGATGGCGCTGTAATCGGTATACATGAATATGGGGTGACAATTATTGGCCGTGCGGGATTAGCCGAGCGGTCTGAGGCGCTGAAGTCATGGACTGCTAGGCTGGTCCCGGCGGAGGTTCGAGTCCTCCCTCGGGCATGGGTGTGTGTTTGTTCTTAGAATAATTTAGGTTAAGTAGTGTGTTAAGTCCCATATGATTTCACACACATATTAACATTTTTTGACAATTGTTGCCAAACGGTACTATTTCACAAAAATGCACATCCGATCAGGAAAATCAAAGCAGGCTACATTGTTTCATACTTCGGAAAATGCTATCATGTGACACCGTCTACCCTTCCGCAGCGCACTTTTACACTACATTTAGCGTTAACAAGGGACGACGAAGAGGACGTAGTAGTAATCTGTTCCCTTCGGGATCCTTGATTCTGCTGAGTCCTCTTGCCTCTCATTATCTCGGGGTGTTTGATTACTATGAGTACCCTTGCCTCTATCTCGGGTATTACAGTTTTGTAACAACTGTCTACCCATATTCATGTGTGCCGGTTACAGCGCCATCTATCATGAACCGAAAGAAATGTTTTATAGAAAAGTTACATATTTTTCCACGGAGGACCAAAATCTGCAATAAAAGTAGGGGTGCCTGCTTAAGATTTCAGTCACATCCCCCCTCCCCCCGCCCCCCACACCGCCGCCCCGGGATTGGTGCAGGGGGCCGAGCGTTTTGTTAATGGCTGTCCTCTTTGAGGAGAACAACATCTATTATACTTTATTTTAATCCGATGTGTATTTCGCAAATACTCCAACAAAAAGTCTTAAATGCTTCATCCCGTATAAACGAAGAACAGCTGATAATCATTTAGGATTTCAACACGGCACTGGAAGAAGGAATGGAAGCAGCGTTAGATAAGAACACGGGCCCATAGTAGCAACCAGCAAACACACTACACATTAAGGCCAGGTTCTCATTCAAATGAGCCAAAAAACAGGCAAAATAGGGAAATTTCTTTCAGACAATGACAAGACATAGAAAGGATCAGTTCGAGGATTATTACTGATCGCACTTTGAACTCTATCTTAGATTTTTAAAAAAATGGCGCCCATAATTAAGGTTTCATCAAGGGCCTGCGAGTTTGAAGTACGTGGTGTGTAGCCCCAAAGGAGTTACCTGAAATAAAAAGTGAATAACATTAGCCGATACTACATACAATTTACGGGAGATTATGCCTTGCCACAATGAAATAACCTTAAATTTAACGATATAGTGCTAACTCGAACTTGTGTTTTTTCGCACTTTGGTCTTTAGAAAAAATAGCTGATATTAACAAATTTCATATATTACGGGTATAAGCTCCCACTGAAAGTGTTTGCTTTTCGTTGGTCAAATGTAGAAATTAAGAAGTTGAACCGTTTTTATTCCATGTTCCAAGCAGTTTTCAAAGATCTTACTTCGAGAAAAACCTGTTTAAAGTTTAGGGTTCAAATGGCTCTGAGGTCATCAGTCCCCTAGAACTTAGAACTACTTAAACCTAACTAACCTAAGGACATCACACACACCCATGTGCGAGGCAGGATTCGGACCTGCAACCGTAGCAGTCGTGCGGTTCCAGACTGTAGCGCCTAGAACCGCTCGGCCACCGCGGCCAGCTGTTTAAAGTTTAGGGAAATTTTCAGATGTATTATTAGTTCAATTTGCGTAAGAACTACATATTTTTATATAGTTTTGATGTTGCTGAGCAGAAATGTGAAGTTGTATCTTCAAAATTCAAAGTGGATAATCCAATATGGTGTACCAAAAATAACGTTTCGATCAGTTTTGAGAAAACTTAGGCAAAACAAGGAGTTTTCGGTGTTTGCGTTTACTCTGTAATTCGTGGACCTTATATCAACCCTTACTCCAACTCAAATTGTTCCTGGAGAGCGATTCCCTCTTTCTTCTTGGCGAGGAAAGCCTACCTGGCTAAGCTGGAGATACTGCGTTCGACAACTGTACACTTTGTTCGTGAGCTTTTTCGGCGAATAAGTTTATCCTGTAATTAAATCACTTTGTGAACGTGCGCCACGGCACGACAAGTCTTCTGCCTGAGCCAGGCGTCTCCGGTTGAGAGCGTCCAACGGTGGCCGTGACACTAATTCGAACAACGGGCTGTATCAATTTTTGTAACGTACAGACCAAAAAACATTTTTGTCCAAAAATTCTAGACACAGATGCTTTTCAAAGGATCGAATAAAAACCAAATTTTCGATCATTTTTAATGTGAACCTGGCCTTAAAGAATCAAACTACCATGTGTGAGAGCGCTTCAAAAGTCTGGTTACAAATGAACTGACGTATTAAATACATGACATTGTACATGTAAGCGAGATGGAGTTTACAAAAAAGTTTCAAACTGTGCTACTTGTTTGCTGGGAATTGCTAAATAGTCTCATTACGAAACACTCGAATGCAGCTTGGGTAAATTGCGCTCCATTTTAATCAATAGCGCTTAAATGCTTATGATATCTCTCGAATTACGTTTTGTACATTAATTAAATGTTTCATGTACATTCAGTGACATATGTAGATATTGTCTGCGAAGTCAGATGCAGATATAATTAATACTAAGTAAATAATGTATTAAAATGTAATGCCTCATGTTGAAGTACCGCTGCGGTCCGTGTTAAGCGAAAGCTATTCTCCACATGTTTCACGTTTATTACGTCATATCTTCTCAACTGTGTGTCGTACCCTGACATATTTCTGCAGGTACATTCAGTAGTATATGTGGGTACTGTCTGCAGACTGGGTTGCCAGCAGAGTCGGCAGAAAATAAGAGGTAAATTGATGCGCCATGCCTGATGCTGAATTTTTACTGCGCGAACAATGAAAATATAGTAACCGAAAGTTCTTTTATCTTATTTTCATTAATCCCTGAGAGGTGTCAACGACAAATAGTTCAGTGAATCTGTTACTATAGGAACAGAATTATTTTCAGTTCAATAATTAATTGTATTTACAAAGGGTAGGATTACCAGTGGAATCTCCAGTGTCCGGAACCATAGCAAAAACATTTATGAACGAAGTAGAACAGATTATATTTAACAAGATAGTGCCAAATAGATACAACAACCTATACTGGATTTGACATATGGATGATATCTTGTGCCTGATAGACGAACCAAACAATAAAATTGACCAGTTACACACAGACATAAATCCTGTTCATGATAAGATACATGTTACAATAGAGAAAGAGCAAAATAGTTAAATTTCTTGGACATCACCACAAAGATTCAAAACAACCAAAACACATTTGCCATTTACCGAAAACCGACAACAACAGACACAATTATACATGAGACATCACAACTCCCCAATTCTCAAAAGTAGGCAGCACTTAGATACATGCTCCACAGGCTAAACACAGTACCGTTAGATACAGACAATTATGAAAAAGAAATGAATACTAGAATACAAATAGCCCAAACAATGGATACATAGAGAACGTAGTAACAAAGCTAAACAAGAAAATCAAGAAACAGAAAAGAACAAACACCCAACTGTCAGCAACACAAGGACAAAATCACACACAAACAAGTGCACAAATACAAGAATAGAAACAACACAAAGTAAATAATCTATAATAACAGATATTAACACGTGCTGCGGAAGATGGCCACACAAAACAGGTTTAGTAAATGTTTGAAATTATGTGTGATGTTTCTTGGACGTCACTAAGTCTATCATTCTTAATTAGTGGATGCATGTGGTCTGCATATCTGCGCGGCATTATTTAGACGGTCTCAAAACAAAAAACACACAGTTTCTAACTTTAAAACTTGTCTTATTGTCTTAAAATTTTCACATCAAACTATACTTCTTAATGAGCATAGAATGGTAGAATTTTAAATTTTAAATTCAATCGGTAATTACGAAAAGTAATGAATATAAATTTTTTTGTTGCCTCTGGAAGTCGCTAGACGTGCAACCTCAAACTTGTTCAGGATCCTGGATTAGTGGCTTAGTAAAACGTGAGAGTGTATAGAGAGACATTTCGGCGATACGGCACTCAAGCTCCCGTCGTCTGGCTGTCTAACAAGGAAACGCTTTAGTGCGAGGTTGCGAGTTCAATCTATACTAAAGCCATTTGAAACTTTTATGTTAAGGCTTATGACAGGAAAAATATTAGCTGCTAATGACGCACCGTGTGCATCAGGAGAGTGACAAAAACTGAGTGTCCGGGAAGGGCAGGTATCAACCCTGTATGAGATGTATGTATTACACTCCACTAAATGGACATCGTCTACATTGAAGAAATGTTCAGAACAAATCATTAACTCTCGCCATGAACACCGAATGGAAAATGGCACACCACAGTGATCACAAACATTCGCACCATTAAGGTCGAAGGCGATATCTTTGTTGGTTACAGAACGCGCGAGACATTCAGCCACGTATCCTTTAAGCCGTAACTGCAGATAGCGCGGTAATATGTTTCATAGGCACGGAAAAAACTAACATCCAGAGACTGAATTTGTACAGTGGCTTTAGGTAGTATCAAATGTAATGTCACACACTTTTCAGAAGAGGCAGTTTGCTCTAAAGGAGTGCGATTTTTGTACGCGGACCAGGAATCAAGCAAAAGCAGTATGTTTTGACCAGCTATTGGTAAATAGAAGTGCTCATACTATAGCTCATTTTCCCACTCTTGCTTTCTGTGACGTGAATATTCCCTACCGCCCTTGCAAGAGCACGCACACGAGAAGGAATCGTTAGGGTCAGGCTGCCTCCAACTTCTCTCAGAACGATAAATGACTCTCCAGACAATTTACCACCCAGATGAACAACCGGCATACTCACATGTGAATACGTTAAGGCATTATTGCTAGTTGATCTTGATACAACTTTGATACCCCTAATTTCCAGGGTTCCTTTCATATACATCCGTTACGGCCCGTTTATGACGAGTCATGAAATTTTTTGATGAACTACCTCTGAACGCTAGTATACCCGCAAAAATCACTTTTCAGAAGATGATTCGAAGTGGCGATGCATGGCGATGTTCGCAATTCTATTCATAACCGCAAGCCTTCAGTTACAATTCAGAAAGCGACTGCAAACACTTTGCAGAAAATTATTGCTAGTTCTAACAAATCTGTTAGGCTGCTTTTGCAATAGGTAGGTGTTGAACGTTCACAGCGTCGTCCTGTATTTAGAACCTTACACCAGTTACCTTACCGCGGTTGATGTGTTGGGGCATTACTTCCAGCTAGTAAAAGGAATAGTATCAGGTGATTGCAGTGGTTGTATAGAAAGACTGCAGATGGCGAATTTAACTTCACCTTTCCGGCCATGTGAATAGCCACACTAATTGGTGTTGGTCCATCAAAAACCCACATATTTTGCATCAAATTCCTATTCACGATAAAAAAAAAGTTGGCTTTTAGCTTCAGACGCTTGTGAATCATTTTCACGGTTACAAAAATGCAAGATGCCGTCCTCCTCCTTTGCAGCAAGATGGAGCTAATTCCATATGTCTCTCTCGTACTCATGAAGCACACTAAGCAAAGCTCGTGGCTGCCTCGTTCGCTGCACTAGCTGCTTGTGATACCCATCCATGGAGGTGTTTAAAACGGAAGAAGTGCAATAATATTCGCACGTCAGTATACCAACGGAAGGGATACGTATGCCTGAGATTTGAAGGAATCGATGTTAGAAAGCTTGAAGAATGACAGTATGGCGTTATTGTCCGGGAGTGCCCAGGGTTGTTTGGCCTCATGGTACAAGTCATTCAGTTTGACGCCACTTCGGCAACTTGTACAACTTTGTGATGAGGATGAGATGAAATGATCAGAACGACACAAACGCTCAGTGCTCGAATGAATAAAATCTCCGACCCTGTTGCGAATCGAATTCAATACCCCCACGATTTAGAGCTCTAGACCAAGAGATGTGACGGATAACAATGTTACCGTATAATATAAAATAGGTATGAATGTGATTTCACGAGTACAAAAATACATCCAAGGCAGCCGGCCGGAGTGGCCGAGCGGTTAAAGGCGCTACCGTCTGGAACCGCACGACCACTACGGTCGCAGATTCGAATCCTGCCTCGGGCATGGATGTGTGTGATGTCCTTAGGTTAGTTAAGTTTAAGTAGTTCTAAGTTCTAGAGGACTTATGACCACAGCAGTTGAGTCCCATAGTGGTCAGAGCCATTTTTGAACATCCGAGGCAAAAAATATTCTGTACATGCTGAGATTTTTAAATTGTAAATGTTGAAAATTTTTAAAGTTATTTCCACACTATAAATAAAATAAGGGTCTCTGCAAGTTAACCTCTGCTGAACCTGTAAAAACATCATCGTATCATATAAGGACTATCTATGCCCATGTGGGTAAAGTGATTACGAGTACAGCAAAATGGGGTAAATGGAAGCAGTGGTATCGAGTAGAGACGGAAGTCCCAGAAAAGTTCCACGCTAGTGTGTCGAATGACATATGGGAGTATCATCGAAATAACGGGAAGATTATGAATTTCAAAGCTGTCGAAACTGTTAGTCGATACATTTTTCAATCTGTGACCAACAGTGGATGTGTTGCCGAATTTACTTAGTTCACACATTATTTGTAAGTACCAGTCACAATTGTGTTGTACTCATTTACATACATGGTAAACAAATAAGCAATACTGTTTCATTAACAAAAAGTTCAGTTTTAAACTATACTTTATTCTGACTTGTGTTTTGGCTAGTTGAAAATGTGGTGCTTTCGCAATTCGTGGAGTGAACAGAACCAGTAATCGTCGTCTTTCTTCAGAAGACATATAACTTCGTTGTAGTTTTATTACATTGTTTATATTTTATCTGTATGCCCCTCTATATTTATAGTAATCTATATTCCAGAGTATAGTCTGAAGACGATTCGCCTTTGGGCTGAAACTGGTCACCAATGAATGTGATATGTGCGATCTAGACTGTTTTCCGAAGTACAATTAGGAAACTGATTACTGTTCTCGAAAATGTTTCCGAAAATATTTGTGGAATCTCTGAACAAACGGAAGAACAGATTGGGATTTTTTTTGTCTGATATGAACCCAAAAGAAATCTTGTTCCAACACGACAATGCACGACCAAATACAAGTCTCAGAACTCGGTAACACATCACTAACTTGGGTCGGACGTCATTGGCTCATCAACTTTACAGCCTAAACTTGGTGCTCTCCAGCTTAAATTTCTTTGGGCCACTTGGGAATTCTCTGCATGGTACACACTTTGAAGATGCTAATACTTTCACAGTGCTGGCGTAAGGCCACAAAAAATATGATGGAGACAACGTAGAAAAATACCACATAGACAAGTGATGGTGAAGCACACTGGCGTAAAAATATAGCTCTTAAGAGCGAATCTGTTCTCAGAGGAAAACTGTAGGAATTATGCACTGAACGAGCCCCGTAGATGTGGCTCGTACAAAAAACTGAAAACACTTCGTGGGAAATATCGCACGACAGTAATTTTCCCTGCTAGGGTGGGAAGCACTACGAAAGAAGGTGAGGTTAGCACGACTGGCTAGCTAAAGAGAATAAAATCGGGTTTAACGTTAGGAGTGAAGCTGGCGTGTGCTTTTGGTAACAGACGGGTGTTTATGGATTGGACTGTCGCCCGTCACCGCTGTTCTTGAGAGTCAGACAGGAACCGTCACTGCGATATAATCCACAGGGGAGGGGGTGGCTGAGCTGCAGCCGACAGCTGAGCCGCGCTGACGCGTTTCTGCTGACATCGCCTGACGTGTGGCGTATTTTCCCGGTGGTACAGGAAGCAGGATACAGCGGGACACATGACACGTGTCTGATATGCGAACGGGAAAAGAAAACGCGGAACAGGTCTCTGCCGCTGAAGGCTGGTTAGCTCTTTTCATCTGCATCCACACCCACATCGTAACCGTACAGGACACGTAAAAATTTCGCCCTACAGTTTTATCATGAGTTTCAATTCCTGACGCTCAAAGTCTTTTCAGAAATTTTATGTGGTTTGCACGACGTTAATAACGAAGGTATGTTGAGAGAAGTCATACATGATAACCGCCGACTGCTACTGATACATAATTTTTTGTTGTTTTGATCTTAAGGACAACTTAAATTAGAAGGAACACACAGAAAATGTCGTGGGGAAGGGTAACCAAAGACTGCGTTTTATTGGCGGGACACTTAGAAAATGTAACAGATCTACTGCGGAGACTGCCTACACTACGCTTGTCCGTCCTCTTTTAGAATACTGCTGCGCGGTGCGGGATCCTTACCAGATGGGAGTGACGGAGTACACCGAATAAGTTCAATGAAGGGCAGCACGTTTTGTATTACCGCGAAATGTGGGAGAGAGTGTCACTAAAATGATACAGGATTTTGGCTGGACATAATCAAAAGAAAGTCGTTTTTCGTTGCAACGAAATCTTCTGACGAAATTCCAATCACCAACTTTCTCCTCCGAATGCGAAAACATTTTGTTGACACCGACCTATATAGGGAGAAACGATCACCACGATAAAATAAGGGAAATCAGAGCTCGTATGGAAATATATAGGTGTTCGTTTTATCCGCGCGCTGTACGAGATTGGAATAATAGAGAATTGTGAAGGTGGTTCGATGAACCCTCTGCCAGGCACTTAAATGCGATTTGCAGAGTATCCATGTAGATGTAGATTTTCGGGTGTCATAAAATTACGTAGAACAGTCTATGCGATACCTGGAGGTGGTCATAAGACCGAAACCTACACACAGACCAACTGGCAGACCAACAAATTAACCTTGTGTAGTCGCTCTCTCCAAAAAACCGACCAACCCTTCCTGTGATCAGGACGTCGTTTGGGTTTGACCTCACAGGCATGTGATCTCACGTCGCCCCTCCCCTCAGCCCCCACCCAGAAAATTTCGCACAACAAATTGTACCGTGTGTAGCGCTGACGTGTCGACGACAAACCTTCATCTTTTGTCACTGCGCGTGGAGTTTAACGCCGCTCAAATATGGGTAACATTACAGAGTACGAGATGGATTAAACGTTAATGACAGTGTATCTGCAGGAATTTGATGATATTTGTGGGACTCGTCGCGCGAGAAGTAAAGCAATAGAGAAGCAAGAATTGAAGTCCTTGTTTCAGTTTTTAAACGAATCCATAATGGTTTCATGTGCCGCACAGAGGTAGTAAAAGACATATATTTTAGGAATAAAACTGAGTCGACATTTTGTAGTTCAGTTTTTAGGTTTTCTTTCCGATAAGCTAACTTATAGGAAATGAAATCTAAAAAACAAAATAAATGGAGGAGGAGATCAGTAATGTCTCGTCGACAACGATGTCATTAGAAGTGGAGCAGAAGCTCGGATTTTGGAGGATTGGGAAGGACATCGGTCGTGCCCTTTTCGGAGGAACCATCCCAGCGTTTGCCTGGAGCAATTTAGAGAAATCACGGAAAATCTAAATCAAAATAGCAGAACTCGGGTTTGAACAGTTGTCCTCGCGACTCCACTGCGCCACTTCTCTCGATAAAGCCATAACAGAGATAGGTTGGATCTTACTTTTCGTTTCCGATACGTATCGGAAATAACCATTTTAGATAATAATATTGAGGATACAGCTGCACTGAATTTAAGGCCCTCGAAACATCTGCCAGTTGCTAGAAACTGTAAAACAGTTAATGGTCTCCAACTGCACAGTACAGCTTTTCCCATGAGTGCATTATATCACGTCAAATATTTTTCATGATATTCAGCAGCTCCGAAAACCATGCTTCTCGTCCATTCTCAAACAATTCCGAGTTCCTAAGCAACAGAGAACGGGTGAATTTCTGCAATCGCATTAACCGTTTCTTTGCTCACGGGTTTTTCTCGGATTTTCTAAACTTCTAAAACAGACAAGGTAAAGCCCTTTTTTTCTTCTGTGTAAAATCAAACGTCATAACCTCAATGAACCGGCTTAAGCAATTTACAAACAGCTATAGGAATAGGGTGGCTCTGTAATAGCTAAGAAAAATCGGTGGGGGCACCCGTAGACTGCACATGAAATTGGTCGAGTGGTCGATTGGTTCATGTTTGCAAAGAGCCTTTACGGTGTCACAAAACTAATCACAAAAATCTGCACACCTTAAGATAAATATCAGACAGTATTCAAAAGTAAATAGTACGTTATTTACCTACAGCTCTTGGCATTTTTCAAATATAACTGCTTCAAATACTCACGAGCTAAGCACCATCATCAGCACAAAATACACTACCAGACAAAAGAAGTGGAGCACGTGGATGGAGGGAGGGCACAAAATGAATAGTCATGGTTTTAGAGGATATCTGATGTTTCTTCTCTGATTACAAAATAGTCAAATTACAAAGAACAAAAGATAACTGAGAGTTTCAGATGCAGCTTCAGGCAGCGTTTAACTGAAACGGGAGAAAGCAAAATGAGAAAAATGTCTACTGAGAACGAACGAGTAGCTCTGAGAGATAAAATACTGCAGGCAGCATAGCATCATTTACGTAGATAAAAAGAAAAATCCTAGCTGAAATTCTTGAGTACCACTGGAGATATAAAATTTGGTTGCGGAAAGCAGAAAAAGTAAAAATGTGCGGCAAATGAATCAAGTAATGGAAATACAGCACGGTAAATGTTTACAGAAGGTACTAAATGAGTAAAGAGTTATTGTTTGAAAATACATGCAAGTTCGTGGAAGCATGAATGTGAAAAAAGATAGGAAAATTAAAGAGACCTTGGGAAGCAGAGGTACAGACATCAAGAGCTCTGATGTGAAGCCAGTGCTAATCGATGAAGGGAAAGTTGAGAAGTGCAACGAACACATAGAAGAGCTATAAAAGGGAACTGAAGACTATAGAAAGCAAAGGGTAAGTAATTTAGGATTTCATGGGAGACATTCTGTGAGAAAAATTTCATAGAGCACTGAAAAAACCTAAGCAGAAGCAACGCCGCTGGGGCTGACGACATTCAGAATTACTGAGGTCATTGCGAGAGCTAGCTACGACGAAAACATTCCACCTGTCTATAAGAGAGAGCCAAGATACACTCAGATTTCGAGAAGAGCGTAATTTATCAATTCCAAATAAGACAGACGCTGACAGGCGCAAACATTACAAAACTACCGTATTAATAAGCCATAGTATCAAAGTACATACACGAATTATCTACAGCAGAATGAAAAACGACTAACAGATAGCTTCAGAGAGGATCAATATGCATTCTAGAGGAACGAGGAGTACATAAGACCACAGAGATCTTTCAACTTATCTTAGACAGAAGAAAGGTATGCATATTTGGCGACTTAGAGGCAGCATTTGAAAACTTTGACAGCAATACACGGATAGAAATTTTGAAGAAGGTAAGGATAAAATACAAGGAGCGAAGTTTGGATATAGACGGAGGTAGTAGCTTACAGGTCTGTATCCCATAGATGAGGTCTTCCAATCCGTTCATTGACCGAGCAGTTTAGAAAATCAAGGAGAAATCTGGAAGCAGGAAAAGAGAATTAAAATATAGGGAGAGGAAATAAAGAGATTGAGGTTTGCTGATGACTGTATAATTCTGGCAGAGACGACAAAAGCCTTGGAAGAGCAATTCAATGAATGAATAGCGTCTTGGAAAGAAGGTACAAGATCCGCGTTAGCAAAAAAAAAAAAAAAGGCAGTTGAAGTAGCTGAAGTAATCAGAATAGAAGATGAGAATCTTAAAGTAGTTTACAAGTTTTGCTATTTTGGCTGCAAAATGACTGATGATGGCTGAAGTAGGGAGAATACAAAATACAGACTGTCAATAGGAAGAAAAGAATTTCTGTAGAATAAAAGTCTGTTAAAATTGAATATAAACTTAAGAAACAGTTCAGACAGCTAGGGAATAAAATTATCTGTGATGTGGTGCTCAGGATTTAATGGGTAGACCGCATAACTAATGAGTACGTATGCAGAGATCAGTTCATGCGACAATTCCTGAGGCCTTACGGGATCGTTTATTTGATAGCAGAGGAACAGGTGGTGGGTACAAACTTATGCAGCAGTAGGCCAAGACTCTAATACAGTAGCCAGATTTATATGGATGTAGGTTGCAGTAGTTATGCTGAATGACTAGATGAGCGCAGACAGCAGCAGTAAATCAGTTATGGGGTAAAGATCATAACAAAAACGACAGCATAAGTCAATGTACGAAAAAAGTCTCACACAGACTGCAATGGCAGGCTCCAGACGAAAATTCCTTTTTTCAGATTTTTTTCGGCTAACTGTTTAGTCAATAAGCAATGAGTTCACGACTCCATAAAGGCCCGCATCTCGTGGTCGTGCGGTAGCGTTCTCGCTTCCCACGCCCGTGTTCCCGGGTTCGATTCCCGGCGGGGTCAGGCATTTTCTCTGCCTCGTGATGGCTGGGTGTTGTGTGATGTCCTTAGGTTAGTTAGGTTTAAGTAGTTCTAAGTTCTAGGGGACTGATGACCATAGATGTTAAGTCCCATAGTGCTCAGAGCCATTTGAACCATTTGAAATCCATAAAGAATGTAACTCCCTCATATGAAACAGCGTCGGACGTCTGATTACTTTGCAAATGTCGTAATGTCTTAAATGTTTAACGTTAATCATGTATGTGAGAAGAAGTTGAAAATATTTGAAATTATGTTTCAAGTTTGTCAAGTTGCTTACTGCTGTCATTCTGAAACAATGAATGGATATAGTATGGTTAACTTACACTCCAGTTTAAACAGAAACAAGTTTTTCGAGCATCTCAAGTTTTAAGACATCATATGTGCTGAACTACGTGCCGTACAACAATATAATTTAATGAATCTTATCCATACTGGATGCTGTTGAACGCCGTGGCTGTTCCTTTATGGGGTTGTAGCAGATATTTTTCTACAACCCCACAATATAATTTTGCAGGTACTTCAGTGGTATACATGGATACTGTTTGCACGGTGTGTTACGAATAGAGTTAGTTGCGAACATGTAATAAATGGAAACGTCACGCCTCATGTTGAATTTTCGCTATGCACCATATAAAGCAGAAGGTAAACTTTCACGGATCTAAAAGATGTCATATCTCCTTAGCTTTGTGTCGTACAATGATGTAATTTTGCAGGTAAATTCAGTGGTATATGTGGATACAGCTCGCCTAGTGTGTTGCAAATAGGGTTATTAGTGAAGAAGTAATGAATTCAAATGTCATGTTCGGTGCGAAGTTTTACTGCATAGACACTGAAAATGTAGCAAGCAATATCAATCTTTTTCATTTACTTCCTACTATGGCGGTGTCATCGAGTAAACGTGTCGTGAATGTTTGTTGCAAGTTGCTAAGTTTTGATATTCTCGAATAGTGGATGAATAAAGCCCGGGTATTTGCGCGGTGTCAATTATATTGCCTCTAGACAATCACACAGTGTCCGATTGTAGTATCTTTGGTATTGTGTTATACTCTAAACATAAGAATATACTTCTGAATGAGAGCATTACGAAAGCATTTTAAATTTTTAACATCGTTAACCGAAATACTGAAAATCCAATTTATGTTGTCCCCTGGAAGTCGTTAGGCAGGCAACCTCACATCGAGTTCCTTGTTCCGGAATAACCGCTAAGTAATGCATATTAACGTCAAATTGCCTTTCGTGTACAAGAACGACTGTCTGAAATCACATGTACCCAGAACAGACAAATGCATGCTAACGCTCGGACAAACTGCCGCATGGGTGAGTTCTTGTTTTGTGACACTAGTTCGATGATGTTCGCTGGACAAAGGAACAGCATCAGATCTTTATAATGTGATAATTTTATTTATGATTGAGTCAGTATTATGTTTCTCCTACTCGCCACTTGTGAACTACTAAAGAGAGATGATAGCTCCATAACACATCTTTTTTATTTTAGATATAGTCAAAAACAGAAGGAAAGAAGATATTTTGCTCTGAGAGGATATTCGTCATCTTGTGGCCAAAGCAAATCAAAGGTTCTCTTGCCTACTTTCCATATCAGCAAACAGAAATTTGAATTTAATCTTCTTCTTTTAATGAAACTGTCGAGATATGGGTGGAAGCGAATGCAGATAAATTGTTCGCCTATAGCACCTCACTGTTTATTTTTCCTGTTATCAACGTGACGTATACTCCGTATGTGTGTGTGTGTGTGTGTGTGTGTGTGTGTGTGTGTGTGTGTGTGTGTGTGTGTGTGGCTCACTATGAATGTCGCAATATTTTGATCAAATACGGGGTGATATCCACTACTTTCGTTGCGATTCACACTTATCGTCTACCCTGTGGCCCAGACGCCTTCGTGCGTGGTATTTAAAAAAGTCCTAAGTGCATAATTCCAACTGTGAACCATGGAGAGTGTTCTCTGATGGCATGAGGATGTTTTAGAATGAACAAAATCGGAGATTTGGTGACAGCAGACGTAAAAGTGAACCAAAAGGATTATCATGATATTCTCCAGTGACAAGCCAAGAGATCTAGGTTTGTCTTGGTAAAGGGTGTGTTTTGCAGCAAGACAACGACCTGAAACATACGTTCCGCTTGTGTCAGAACTATGTGAAGTCGCTAGGCGTTCAAAAAATTCAGGAAAATATGGACTGGCTTCCATAGCCCCCTTATTGTTACCTAATCGAGCTACTCTGAGATTAGTTGGACAGGAGAATCTATAAGTAGCGAATCGTGAGAAGGACACACTTTTGGGATATCCTGCAGCAAGAATGGAGACGAATTCCAACTGAAACCCTGATAATAACTGACCAGTCACATGCCGAGAGTATGCAAGGCAGTGATTGAAGCAAAGGGTGGCTATTTTGAGAAATCCAGAATTTAATTTTATTATATATTTCCTTTTAATTGCCCATAATTACTTGGTATTTCCCAACTTATGGAGGGAAGTGTCTGTATCTGCTTTCATTGCATGGAAAAAGTCAACTACGTATTCATTGTCATTTCACGAACAGAAATAATGAAACTTGAAATTTTGTAACGTATTACCTGTTGGCATAATATATCTTTCTCTCTACAGTAGAGCGTATACTAGTCCCTAAACTTACTGGCAGATGAAATCTGTATTTTATTAAGGGAGAAGATACTGGTGAAGTCAAACTGTGAGGTGGGTGCGGGGGGGGGGGGGGGGGGGGGGGGAGTGATTCGTGCTTGAACTGCTCAGTCGGTAGATTGGTTGCCAATAGAAAGCGAAGGTTCCGTGTTCGCGTACTGGTTCAGCTCATGAGTGTATCAATACACCTTCCATGCCAATGTCAAATAAGGAACCCCTTGAATGCGATTTCGGAAGTTAAATCTTAAGGAAACCTCTTTTTAAAGTGTTGTGTTAACGATTACGACAGGAAAAATACTAGCTACTAATGACACACCATGTGCATCTGGAGAGAGACAGAAAATGAGTGTCCGCCAGGTGCAGAGTTCAACCTTACATGGAATACAATTATCACATTTCACAAAATGGACATGGTGAACAATCAAGAAATGGTCAAAACAAACCATTAACTTGCACCATGAACGTTGGATGAAAAATGGCGCGCCAAAGTTTTGCACCATTAATATCAATGGCGAAATTCTTGGAAGTTACAAACTGTGCACGACATTCAGCTAGATATCCACTATTAAAGAATGCACATAGAATTATATTGGTGTAAGAGAATAATGAGAACTGATGGAATGTGATACCATGTAAGTGAAGGGAAACTGTCTGCTGTGGAGCTTTTCATGAAACTGTCTATCCTTTAAGGCGTAGCTGGAGCCATTGGTACATTATGTTTTGTAGGCAGGGAAAAATCAAAATATGCAGAGGACGAATTTGTCCAGTGGTTACAGGTGGCATGAGTTGCAATATCATGCACTTCTGAGGACGGATAGTTTCCTCTAAAGCAGTATAACTTTTATGCACAGAATATGAATAATGCAAAGGCAGCTTATTTTCACCAGCTACTGGTCCAAAGAAGTGCTCATGCTATAGTAATAGTTCTCTTACGTCCATTTTTCCACTCTTCATTGCTGTGACGTTAATATTCCCTACTGCCCTTGCAAGATCACGCACACGGAAAATATTCGCAGGGTGCAGAACACCTCCAACTACTCACAGCAAAATAAATAACTTTCCAGCCAATTTATCATCCAGACTATCAATCAGCATAATTGTATTCCAATGCGTTAAGGTATTGATGTTGGTTGATTTTGATACACCGCCCCTGCTACCTCTAATTTCTAGGGTTCATTTCATATGCATATCCTCTTCAAATCCCGACTGGCCGAAGTTGAAAACAAATTCCTCACCGAACGATGGGATAAGTTTGTTTATCTCATCAACAAATTTTTGGGCCGATTCCACTGTGCGCTGTGCATCATCATGTTGACGATTTGTTTGAAATTTCGCTATATTCCGTCTTCCAGTTCTGTAGAACTATTTCAAGTTATGCGACCATCTTCTACTTCCCTTGAAATCGCTGTAATCTATGTCGCGTGCAGTTTCATGTGCGTAATTCAGTAGGTCACTATCATGCGCTTTCTAGAAACTGTATTGAGCATCCTTGAGACGCCCAAGCACCAGATTTTGTTAAAAGAGAGACTTTTCCTCCGTTGAATATCCGTAGTTTTTCTAATGGACTAAAGGGTCATATTGCTGCAGACTTATTCTGAATCTGTACATAATTGCAGCGGATGATCTTACATGTATGTACTTATGTTTAGCAAGGATTGTCCTTTACTATGTTCCACTGGAGGCCGTACTTCTGGCTGCCCGTCCAACAACCACGACGAATTACTTTTCTACGTGATTCAGTAACACTTTCACATGTTAAGCAATGCTTTCTTTGTTTATCGTTGCCATTGCTCTGCTTTGTATTGACACCACTAGCACCGTAGCACTGTTGTGAGTTACTCGTCGACTATGCACTTCAACTACGCTCCATATCCTCTTGCTGTGTACCAATGGATATCTCCAGTCCTGTCCCTTGTTGCTATTAGCAGCCAATATTTTTCTTGCATGGTAGACAATATGTGAGGCGTCGAACCTTTTGCGACCTCGCATTCAAAGGATTCCTTATAAGTGTCTCATGAATATCAAGAAACACGAATTGAGTGTGTGAATGCCTGAATAACAAAAAAGGGCATTGATCAATGTTTTCAAATTTATTAACTGTAGAAGATTATTTACTGAAATTTAATATCAATATATAAAAAAGTGCGAGTATACTACAAAAAAAGGTGATTCTGTCGAGGAAGATAACAAGGACTTGTAGATTATTTCTTAGTTTCAGTGACTGCTGATACGACACAGGAAATCTTTCATTTCGGCTATCACGAAAAATATCGTCAGTTTTAAATGTTACACATTTTCGTTACCATGTGGATGAAACTAGCCTGAATTCATTAAATATCTTCATATTGTGTATTTATTTCAAATTTTTCAATTTATACATGTACATGACTACCCTGCGGTTCACACTTAATTCCCTAACAGAGTTTATCGAACAGTCTTCAGGCTATTTCTCTTCAATTGCACTCTCGAACAGCGCACAGGAAAAAGAGAACACTTCACTCTTTCCGTGCGAGAGCAGAAAAATATTTTCGCATCCGTGAGAGAAGACTATTGATTGAAATTTCGTCAAAAGATATCTCGGCAATGAGAATCGCTTCCGTTTTAATGACTCGCGTATCATATACTGCCGTTGTTATCACATATCGCGCACAATACTCCTGAAGGCGATGGACAAACACAATGCAGGCATAGTGATTAAAATTCTTCCGGGTATTATGCCGCGTCATTGCTAAAAAACTAACAACAATAACAAACTAAAACCGACGTTTCGGCCTAATTGCAACGGCCTTCCTCAGGGCACGACTGATTTTGCATGGGGATGGGTGCTTCTATTTATTACAGACTATCGATGCCTGACGCCACTGTTGCAAAACTTTTAATTGGCCCTCTAATATGATTGGCTGGTCACGACGTAAGGGAAAATGGAAGGAAAGAGGCTATTAGTGGATGTCCATGTCGTCAACGATTGGTAGCTGTCCGCCAATCAGCGTTCGGCTTCTGTCGGACTGACAGTTCCTCTACAGCTGTTTGTGCACAAACATCCATGCCCGAGGCAGGATTCGAACCTGCGTCCGTAGCGGTCTTGCGGTTCCAGACTGCAGCGCCTTTAACCGCACGGCCACTTCGACCGGCCCGTAATTTGTCAGTGAACCATCGCTAGTAAAGTCGGCTGTACAACTGGGGAGAGTGCTAGGAAGTCTCTCTAGACCTGCCGTGTGGCGGCGCTCGGTCTGCAATCACTGATAGTGGCGACACGCGGGTCCGACGTATACTAACGGACCGCGGCCGATTTAAAGGCTACCACCTAGCAAGTGCGATGTCTGGCGGTGACACTACAGAGTGTGTGTGTGTGTGTGTGTGTGTGTGTGTGTGTGTGTGTGTGTGTGTGTGTCTGTAGACTTCATCTGTTTGTGCAGTATTTATTTGTAAAATTCCTTTAATGTGTTGAACAGTGTACCCTTGCAGAGTATAGTGTATTCGTTTATGGCTCAAATGGCTCTGAGTTCTATGGGACTTAACTTCTGAGGTCATCAGTCCCCTAGAACTTAGAACTACTAAAACCGAACTAATCCAAGGACATCACACACAGCCATGCCCAAGGCAGGATTCGAACCTGCGACCGTAACGGTCGCGCAGTTCCAGACTGAAGCGCCTAGAACCGCTCGGCCACTTCGGCCGGCTATTCGTTTATGACCTGTTTTCTTTGTGCTATTGCTTTCTGTATGTGGAACTTTTCCTCAATGGTCATTTAACAAAAATGTACACATTACAGAATACATAAAAACGAAAACCCACTGATGATGGCACAGTGGTGCCGAAACATGTTTGGGTACTGAGAAAAAACGGTGTTCCGCATAACTGGCGGAACTCACATCCAGCAATAGTAACAACGCATATAGGTCAGTAGGAAGCGGTTCGTGATCGTCTTGGGTGAAGACAGGATCCAGTACGGCATTGTAGTGTAATGGCAGCCGCAGGTGTGGAAGCGGATCCACTGTGCCCGGTGCTACCTGCTGCCTGTCCTCCGGGCTCGCCTCGAGCCGTCCCACAGATTAGACGTCCCGGTGACCTCTGACCCCCTAACCCCCGCGCCCTGACGGTCGGAAATCGGCTTTGGTCCCAGGGGAGTATACAAGCGGCTCTGGGGCGTCCCTCTCTGCTGCGCTGCTACACTCGGCAGGTTCTGTCGATACTCGCAGCCGGCGACAGGGGAGCAGAGACCGCTGTCAGCGGTGCGGGTCGCCGGTACTTCCCAGTCTGCCGGCAAAACGATCATCACTCCACAACCCGCCGGTCCCGTCTGTCTCCTCGAGGGGATCGCCTCAAGTCCCGTCACGGCCGCTATCCTTCCGGTACAGAACGCTCGTTCATCTCCCACGGAAACATTAACTTCCTTCGTTATAAGGCCACAAATACACTGAAGCGCCAAAGAAACTGGTATAGATATACGTATTCAAATACAAAGATATGTAAACAGGCAGAAAACGGAACTGTGGTGGGCAACGCCTATGTAAGTCAACAAGTGCCTCGTGCAGTTGTTAAATCGGTTACTGCTGCTGTTATAAATGGTTCAAATGGCTCTGAGCACTATGGGACTTAACATCTGAGGTCATCAGTCCACTAGAACTTAGAACTACTTAAACCTAACTAATCTAAGGACATCACACACATCCATGCCCAAGGCAGGATTCGAACCTGCGACCGTAGCGGTGTGCGCTTCCAGACTGAATGGCCTAGAACCGCTCAGCCACATCGGCCGGCGCTGCTGTTATAGCAGGTTATCAAGATTTAAGTGAGTTTGAACGTGGTGTTTTAGTCGGCGCACGAGCGATGAGACACAGCATCTCCGAGGTAACAATGAAGGGCGGATTTTACCGTACGAGTGTACAGTAAATATCAGGAATCCGGTAAAACATCCTATCTCCGACATCGCTGCGGCCGGAAAAAGATCCAGCAGGAACCCGACCAACGATGACTGAAGAGAATCGTTCAACGGAAGACAAGTGTAACCCTTACTCAAATTGCAGCAGATTTCAATGCTGGGCCATCAACAAGTGTCAGCGTGCGAACCATTCAACGAAACATCAGCGGTATGGGCTTTCGGAGCCGAAGACCCACTCGTGTACCCTTGATGACTGCACGACACAAAGCTTTACGCCTCGCCTGGGCCCATCAGCACCGACATAGAACTGTTGACGACTGGAAACATGTTGCCAGGTCGGACGAATATCATTTCAAATTGTATAGAATGGATAGACGTGTACAGGTATGGAGACAAGCTCATGAATCCATGGCCCTGCATGTCAGCAAAGGACTGATCAAGCTAGTGGATGCTCTGGAAGAGTGTGGGGCGCTTGCAGTGGCAGTGACATGGGACCCCTGATACGTCTAGATCGACTGATGAGACGTACGAAAGCATCGTGTCTGATCACCTGCATCCATTCATATCGACTGTGCAGCCCGACTGACTTGGGCAAATCCAGCAGGTTAATGTGACATCCCAAACGTCCAGAATTGCTACAGAGTGGCTCCAGGAACAATCTTCTCAGTTCAAACACTGCCGCTGACCACCACACGCACCAGACATAAGCATTATTGAGCATATGGGATGCTTTTCAGACAAGATCTCCACCCCTTTGTACATTTACGGATTTATGGACAGCCATGCATGATTCATGGTGTCGATTCCCTCCAGCACTACTTCAGATATTAGTCGCGTCGCTGTCACGTCGTGTTCAGGCACTTCCTCGTGTTCACGGGGGCCCTACACGATATTAGGCAAGTGTAACAGTTTCTTTGGCTCTTCAGTGTATGAAACTTCCTGGCGGATTAAAACTGCTTGCCCTCTTTCGCGGGCAACTGCTCTCCCATCTGAGCTACGCAAGCACGACTCACGACCCTTCCTCACAGCCTTACTTCTGCCAGTAACTCGTCTCTTCAGTGTATGCTGTCGCATTATAAACACACTCGAAACCAAACCCGGTTGCAGCGTCAGCAATGAAACACCACACTTAGCTGATGAGAGCACGTTTGTCAGGAACAGCAACGTACAGCCACAACAAAACTGACCTCGTGAACGAAGAATTCAACTACTTACAGGAACAATGAATATTCCATGATGCTTGTATTTATAAAATCTTCCAATGTTCCAAAATATACAAGCATTACATATTTCAAGAAACTTCCACAAACGTTAAATACTAAATAACGAAAATGAAAGCTCGAAAACTAGCTTCGAGGTAACATATTTAATATTCTACAGGACAACCCTGTATCGGTTTAATTGCCACGATCAAATGCCCTGCGAAAATAACACTGGCTTGATTTATCTATACGCAAATCGATGCTGTTTTATGTTTACATTTGCATCGGTACTTTCGTGTAGTCGGAAGCGACGACCATATTGCATTTATGAAAAATTTTTTCGGCAAGTCGTTGACAAGTACAATTTTTTTTTTAGTTACAAAACGTAAAAATATGTTTTTGACAGATATTTTGAGTATTCAGCTCCTTCATGCGACGCTATATGTTTTCAAAATATATACGGCTTTCAACAGATGATATTACATTTCGTTATTTTTCTTTTCCTTCTAATTTTATCTACTATCTGGGGTCCGTATCGAAGAGGACAGATAGAGAAAGTAGAGAAGATCCAAATAAAAGCAACACTTTCGTTACAGGTTCACTTAGTATGCCTGAAAGCGTCACGAAATAGGTCAGGCAATTACAGTGGCAGACGCTGCTACATAGGTGTTCTGCATCACGGTGCGGATCACTCTGAAAATTTAGACGGTGTACATTTTTGGAAGAATAACCCGATGTCGTACTTCCTCTGACGTACATTTCGCGAAAAGACTTTGAAGATCAAATTAGAGGGATTTGGTTGCGCAGGAGAGCGAACCAATAATCATCCTTTCTACGAAACATTCGCAACTTGAAAAGAAGAGGGAAGTAAACACAAGGTACATTCCGCCATACATCATAACGTGGCTTGGAGCACATAGATGTAGATGTACATATTTCATTTACACTGAGTGGCAAACGTCATGTGAGATACTATATGAGCGAAAGTATCCGGACATCCACAAAAACATACGTTATTCATATTAGATGCATTTTGCTGCCACGTACTGCCAGGTACTCCATATCACCGACCTCAGTGGTCATTATAAATCGTGATGGAGCAGAATGGGGCGCTCCGCAGATTTTACGGACTTCCAACGTGGTCAGGTGATTGCGTGTCACTTGCGTCATGACACACGTCTGTACGCGAGATTTTCACACTCCTAAACATCCCTAGGTCCACTGGTTCCGATGTGATAGAGAAGTGGAAACGTGAAGGGACACGTACAGCACAAAAGCGTAGACTCCGGCTTCGTCTGTTGAGTGACAGAGACCGCCGACAGTTGAAGAGGGTCGTAATGTGTAATAGGCGCACATCTACCCAGACCATCACACAGCAATTCCAAACTGCACCAGGATCCACTGCAAAAACTATTACAGTTAGGCAGAAAGTGAGAATACTCGTATTTCATGGTCGAGAGGCTGCTCATAAGCCACACATCACGCCGGTAAATGCCAAACGTCGCCTCACTTGGCATACGGAGAGTAAACATTGAACAATGGAAGAACGTTTTGTGGAGTGACGAATCACGGAACTCAATGTGGCCATACGATGGCAGCGTGTGAGTATGGCGAATGCCCTGTGAACATCATCTGCCAGCGTGTGTAGTGCCAACAGTAAAATTCGAAGGCGGTGGAGTTATGCTGTGGTCCTGTTTTTAATAGAGGAGGCTAGCACCCCTTGTTTCGAGTGGCGCTATCAGAACACAGCTCTACAATGACGTTTTAAGCTCCTTCCTACTTCCCACTGTTGAACAGAAATTCGGTAATGGAGATTGCATCTTTCGACACGATCGAGCACGTGTTCATAATGCACGGCCTGTAGCGGAGTGGTTACACGACAATAACATCCCTGCGATGGACTGGCCTGCACAGTCCTAATTTGAATCCTACAGAGCACCTTTGGGACGTTTTCGGACGCCGACTTCATGCCAGACCTCACCGACTGACATCGATTCCTCAGCGCAGCCCTCCATGGAGAATGGGCTGCCATTCCCCAAGAAACCTTCCAGCAGCTGACTTGAACGTATGCCTGCGAGAGTGGAAGATGTCATCAAGGCTAATGGTGGGCTAACATAATACTGAATTCCAGCGTTACCGATGGAGGGCGCCTCAAACGTCTAAATCATTTTCAGCCAGGTGTTCGGAAACTTTTGATCACATGGTGTAACTCCTAACATCGTTTTGTACCGCTTTTGTCCAGGCGTAGCGCAACAAGTCGACGTGGCATGGACGCAACCAGTCGTTGAAAGTCCCCTGCAGAGATACCGAGCCATCCGTAATTGCGAAAACGTTGCCAGTGCAGGATTTGGTGCACGACCTGATCTCTCGATTGCTTCTCATGAATGTTCGGATTGATGTAGAGCTATCTGAGTGGTCAAATGATTCACTCTAACTGTCCACAATGTTCTCCAAACCAATCACGAACAATTGTGGCCCGGTGACATGACGCATTGTCATTCATAAAAATACAATCTTTTTTTTAAGAACATGAGGTCCATGAGTGAATGAATATGGTCAATATTCGGTTCTGTTGGAGCAGCGGACCCAGCCCATAGCATATAAACACAGCCCACACCATTTTGGGCCCACCACCGGTTTGTACAGTACCTTGTTGACAACGGCTTCGTGGTTTCTTGCTACGCTCTCGGACGCTAACATCAATGCTTAACAGCTGAAACTGGGACTTATATGACTACAACACGGTTTTCCACTGGCTTGGCGTCCAACATATATCGTTACGAGTCCAGAAGAGGCGCTGCAGGCTATGTATTAGCAACGGCACTGGCATCGGTCAATTGCTGGCATAGCCCATTAACCACATATTTCGCCGCCCTGTCCTAATAGATACGTTTGTCGTATGTCCTACATTGTTTTCTGCGGTTGTTACGGAAGGGTTGCTTGTCTGTTAGCGCTGCCAACTCCACGCAAATGCCGCTGCACTGTGTCGTTAAGTGAAGACCCTCTGCCACTGCGTTGTCCGTGGTGAGAGGTAATGCCTCACATTTGGCATTCTCGACATATTCTTGACAGTGTGCCATTCGGAGTATTGATTTCCCCAACCATTTCCGAAATGGGATATCCCATGCATCTAGCTCCATCTACAATTCCGCATTCAAAGTCTATTAATTCCCGTAGTCTCGCCATAATCAATTCGGAAACCTTTTCACATAAACCATCTGCGTACCTCGGGCATGGATGCGTGTGATGTCCTTAGGTTAGTTAAGTTTAAGTAGTTTTAAGTTCTAGGGGACTGATGACCTCAGATGTTAAGTCCCATAGTGCTCACAGACATTTTTGAACCATCTGCGTACAAATGATAACTCCGCCAATGCACTGCCCTTTTATACCTTTTGTAAGTGATACCACCGCCATCCGCATATGTGCGTATCGCTATCCCATGTATTTCATATAAATGTGTAGCGAATTCCACCGTTCAGTTTCGTTTTAATCCCGTAGACACCTGCAATTTTTGGCTGGATAATGTGGGAGACGTTTCAAATTTTTGCGTGTGAAGATGTTTGTTCCATTTTATTACAAGGAACTATTTCATCTGATTTCTTCACATTCACCAGCATTCCTTTCAAATTTTGTTAATCGCAAGAAGCGGTGTTTAATTGAAATTTAGAGGAGTCTTGAAAGCGACATTTATTTCAACTTTGAAATACTACTCTAAAGCTCTGACCGATGAACGTCCATTTCACTTTAGGCAATTTACAACAATCTGCCTCCGTAGATGAATGGTCAGCGTAGCTGTCTGCCACGTGGTTCAAATCCCAGTAGTACCAATGATTGTTTCTCATTATGAGGACTGGTACGCCCTACCCCCAGCAACCAATTAAGAAGCTGCTTGACAGAACAGAGAACATTTAATGTAAACTGTTATTTAATTTTTGTATTATTCAAACGTTATAATTGTTTCAGCGAACCACGGTTAGTACTGTAGATGAAGTTCAGATGAAGAATTTGATGCAGGACACTTATGGTCTATCAAATCGGGATACTACCTGAAACAGCTCATGAGCGACGCGCGAGATTTTCAATATTCTCGCGCACTCTTCGCGACAGTTGTTAGTCCTAAAGAAAAATCAATAAAATCTCGCTTGCCGGAAGTTTCCTGTAGTTCAATTTTGGACTGCTCCACACTTTCGTTGGAGGGTGTGGTTTTGGACTCATTCACCGAAAAGGCACAAAAGTGATGTTAAATGTATTCTGTGCTAGAAACGATACCGGATAGCGCATATGATCTCATGAAATTTTTTGCTCGGAAATCACTTATACTGTCACCCCTCAAAGCATATGTGCTTTCCTCCTCTGTATAAAAACTGCTTTGTAACTTAATTACCATATAAATATTTTCTCCTGTCTATCACGTTTTTGATTCTACTGAAATGAAATGCACAAGAAAGAAATCGTATCAAATTAAAAGATCCTGGTAGAGTTGGAATAGGAAATGAGACTCTGAAGTGCTAGCTGAGTTTCGGTGCTTCTTCAGGAACGTAACTGTCGTGAGAGGGTGACAACAGAAAGATAATTACTTCTGAAAAAGACAAATACGTTAACATGATATGTAGAAATAAGTGTTTAGAAGTTTTTCAGTAAATATTTCTCTGTAGCCATGTATGAAAGTGAAACATAGGAGATAAACAATATAAGCAAGAAGACATCAAAAGCATGTGAAGTATTGGGTTACAGAAGAGTGCAGAAAATACCGTAAGGTAAACAATGAAGCTGTATCTACAATGCAACAAGTGATCATTGTGGCACAATTGAATGGGAAGAAGGAATCTGTCGCCAAGATAGAGACAAAGGCACCAAGAAATAATCCGGCAACAGAGGTGAGTGAGTGGGATAAAAATTTGCAGAGAGAGACCAATGCCTGAGCAGTAAGCAGGTTGAAGGAACCGTAGGCTGCATTAATTATGCGTGGTCTGGTACACATCCAGACGACATGAATAACTTACATATTGATATGAAACGTATAATTTATTGATCTGACGGTGTCGTTTTTGGGAGCAGCTTTTCTTGGTTTATGATGTGAGATGGCACCTCCACTGTGTCTCGTCTTTGCATCCGTCGTAAAGCGAAGGCGAAAACGAGCACTGTGCTACGGCGTGGCAGGTGCTTCCCCTGGGACGTAGGCTGCGCCGCGCAGCCACGGCTCGCTGCGTGTGAATGGCAGCTGAGGATGAGCGCGCCGGCTGAAACTTCTGCCGACCCCCACCCCCTTCACTCTCCGCAATGGGGGCGTCAGACCGTGACTCTCCCCCTCCTGTCTCTTCCACCGCCTCTCTCCATCCCACTGTGGCCTGACACCCGCCCCTATCCTGAAAGCTCCCGGCGATGGGACGATATCGTCCGCCTGGCTGCACAACGATCAAAGCTCCCAGACTCCGCATTCAACTTAAGGAGGCAGTAATTCGTGCGGTATTATGTGAGGGTCAGTACCTCCCAAGGAAAAGCTTTGTGACTCTCTGTATGGGACCGCAAAGAAGTCCTGAGACTTTTTCTCTCTCCGTAAATTAATGTTCTCGGTACGTATTTTCTGCAAGGTCCTCATCATAATGAATTACCAGAAAGATGGAATTGGACTCACAGCAAGTAAAGCATCAGTTACATCAAACCCCCTCAAGTTAATGTTATGCTATTAAATACGTAGTAGTCCCTATTTACAAAAGCCAGGAAGACTTAAGAATAATACTTCAGAGATATTTAAAAAGAGGTTGACAGTAAAATTAACATAGAATGTGGATTATGCATAAAAAGATCATAGGTTATGAAGGATAGCAGAGAGGAGTATAACAACATGGAAATGACACACTGTTGCAAACAGTGAATGAATCCTGTCATCTAGGAAGCAAGACTATTGCAGGAGAGTTAAAGCAACGAAGATATCAGTAGTAGATTGGCTAAGCTAAAGAAAGCCTTCTTCAGGAGATCAGATTCACTGATATCAGACATTGACTATCGAGAAAAGGAAGCGAGAGTGTAGTGGGTATGATATGCGAATTGAGCTGGCTATTATTCAGCAGTGTCGTTTTCGATCTTCTCATGAAATTACAATCACCAAGTTTCTCCTCCAAATGCCAAATATTTTTCGTTGGCGCCCTACCTACACAGGGAGAAATGATCATCATAATAAAATAGGAGAAATCAGAGATCGCACGCAGAAATTTATGTGCTCGTATTTCTCGCATGCTGTGAAATAGCGTAACAGTTGCAAGGTGGTTCGATTAACAGTCTGCTAGGCACTTACTTGAGAATTGTGCTGTAATAATGTAGACGTAGATGTAGATAAATTGAGGAGAACTTTCCTGAGTGTGCAGATCTGCAGTACAGCGTTGGATATATGTGAAACGTGGGTCGCTGGAAACACATTTAAAACATAGTGCGCCGTCGAAGAATTTTAGAAATTAATTTTTTGAAAGACATCGTGTTTACGCCAGTGACTGTTAAACTTTTTATTTCCACTATTGCTTTTATCAAGTGCATAGGTTTTGGCTTTAAGCCATGTCTACTTTATGCAGGCTGACACATCTATATGTCTTTGTTATTCGCTCTTATATACATGTCCATATGTATGCTCGCACTAATTAGCAGTGTTACGACTGTATATACCAGCAAATGAAAACGACATATAAATTTATAAAGTTGACATGGCTTAAAGCCAAAACATCTGCCCTTCATAATGGCCTAAGGCCGAAATTGCAATAGTGGAAATAAAAAGTTTAACAGTCACTGGCGTAAAGATGATGTCTTTCAAAAAATTTTACATGATTGTGAATCCGAGTTATGAGAAGTTAATTTTAAAATAAAGTTGAGACTAAGGAGTCTGTTACAAGAAGAGGGGAGGGGTTAATGGACAAACAGGAATAGATAATATGACGCTGAGAGGAGTTGTAGAGCAGAAAACTATTGTTACTTGTAGTATAATACTGAAAACCGTTTACTCGGTATAGTAGCTTCCAGACAGTAGGTACAGACAGAAAGGTACGAAAACGTTGAGTGCAGCATCGAGGGTGTCGAAATAAAATTTAAAAAAAATAGCTGAGATGTTTTATACTAACCAAAGATCTGAAACAGGTAACAGTAGCTGGTAGAAGTTTCTAGACTAAAAAGTGAACCTTAAATTATCAACAGTTCTCTTACATCCAAGATCTGCGTATAAAACATAAGAGATTGTCCGCTTGGGGCATAGGTATCGTTACTATAGACGAAATTCTGTTTCCCTTATGTTAACACACGTCACACTCTCACACTAACCAACTGTGATCTTGATCTGATAAATAGCTGAGTAACTCCTGCTTTTTAAAGTGGCAGAGCTGTGTATGGTTCATTCTCGTGTGACGACGCTGGGATCACAGATTTACGCCATACTTTGTACACCGTTAGTAGGCGATTAAAACAACATACTGTGCTAGTAGTAAGGTAGATGGGGAAGATCACATAAACTTCATGCAACACGTGATAACGACCCATTGGACACGCTTGCGGATGACTCGATATCGACACCTATGTAAAAAATTGTTGATACGCATCATGAGAGATTGGTGGTGGTTTTTCGGCGATGTTCTCGTTTTTTTTCATTCTCTTTCATTTATTATTTTCTACCACATTTTATTCTCCCACTTGCAGCTTATACTACAATTTGACTATGGTCTACTGAAGTTTCTGGTAGTACCAAATACTTCGCCAGTGGAAACAACAAGATCAGTAACCGTTAACTTTCGACGCTGCACTAATCACGACTTGAGACGCAATGAGACCTAATGTGTCCACTTTCATTGCATAGGAAGTAGGTTCCCTCTTCACCAGTATAAACGATACGGTCGCGGTAACCACACACTTGTAAATGTGATGGAATGTTGTGTTTGGTATGCATTTCCACAGAACAAATTCCACTTTAACATTGTAATCTAAGCTGAGTAGACCAACGATCACGACGGACGTTTTCCACGTTACTATAAAGAGTCAATATGTCCTTTAGAAAGTTGTCACCAACCTCGGTCGGGAGGTGGAACACTCGAACCTTGGTACAGTCAACTTCAGCCTCTGCGAGTGACAACATACTAACGGGATCATCACGATTTTTGAACGGCACTTGAGAACCATGCCTCGACAGTAATCCTAGAAGGAGGTCCATAAATTTCACGTAAAACACTTACTCGTCTTCGTCAAAAGAAGCGGTGTGGACGTGATCGGAGTTCACATGAATTGAATCGACAGGCCAGTCAATGATTTCTAGAAACCCGGGCTGCACGTGTCGCTTTGTTTTATTGACAGTGAAGCTCACAGTACCTTTTCGTAGAACGCACGTGGAATCCACGGTAGCCACAGCGAAACGGCCGAAGCCGCTGCAAGTAGACGAACAGACAGACAGACAGTGTGGCGGAGCGGAGGCGCTACAACTCACTCGCCAGAACCAGAAGGAACAACACCAACGAGGAAAACCTCACACAAGCGATGCTGCGGCAAGTGAAACAAACAAGAACCTTCCCGCTCGGCGCTCGCAGTGGAACTGGCCATCAACTCTAACTCCGACACCTATGGAAAGGTACGTCAGTTGAATAACAGATCGTAAAACTTCTCTCCCGATTTTCTCGAGATTTCCATAGTGGGGCACTTTACTACTTGCACATTATGTTGTTTTAATAGCCTGCTACAAGTGTACAGAGTATAAAGTGAATCCGCGATCCATACGTCAGGGCCTCCCCTTGTGAGTTGAAGTTTCCTTCTGTCTAAAACATATTCTCTGCCAAAAAATTTGAAGAATGTCAAATGTAAGGAGGACACTTCACTATTTGAGACAGTATGTGATGTTACGTATTTCAGCGATTAAAATATGCAGTTAAATTAAAAGTATAAACACAGTTATCAGTATGGTGCTTCAAGTCCTCTGGCCGGGGTGATGGCACTGATTCTACATCTACATTGATACTCCGCAAGCCACCCAACGCTGTGTGGCGGAGGGCACTTTACGTGCCACTGTCATTACCTCCCTTTCCTGTTCCAGTCGCGTATGGTTCGCGGGAAGAACGACTGTCTGAAAGCCTCCGTGCGTGCTCTAATCTCTCTAATTTTACATTCGTGATCTCCTCGGGAGGTATAAGTAGGGGGAAGCAATATATTCGATACCTCATCCAGAAACGCCCCCTCTCGAAACCTGGCGAGCAAGCTACACCGCGATGCAGAGCGCTTCTCTTGCAGAGTCTGCCACTTGAGTTTATTAAACATCTCCGTAACGCGCCGCACTTCTTTGGATCTTCTCTATCTCCTCCGTCAGACCGATCTGGTACGGATCCCAAACTGATGAGCAATACTCAAGTATAGGTCGAACGATTGTTTTGCAAGCCACCTCCTTTGTTGATGGACTACATTTTCTAAGCACTCTCCCAATGAATCTCAACCTGGTACCCGCCTTACCAATAATTAATTTTATGTGATCATTCCACTTCAAATCGTTCCGCACGCATACTCCCAGATATTTTACAGAAGTAACTGCTACCAGTGTTTGTTCCGCTATCATATAATCATACAATAAAGGATCCTTCTTTCTATGTATTCGCAATACATTACATTTGTCTATGTTAAGGGTCAGTTGCCACTCCCTGCACCAAGTGCCTATCCGCTGCAGATCTTCCTGCATTTCGCTACAATTTTCTAATGCTGCAACTTCTCTGTATACTACAGCATCATCCGCAAAACGCCGCATGGAACTTCCGACACTATCTACTAGGTCATTTATATATATTGTGAAAAGCAATGGTCCCATAACACTCCCCTGTGGCACGCCAGAGGTTACTTTAACGTCTGTAGACGTCTCTCCATTGATAACAACATGCTGTGTTCTGTTTGCTAAAAACTCTTCAATCCAGCCACACAGCTGGTCTGATATTCCGTAGGCTCTTACTTTGTTTATCAGGCGACAGTGCGGAACTGTATCGAACGCCTTCCGGAAGTCAAGAAAAATAGCATCTACCTGGGAGCCTGTATCTATTATTTTCTGGGTCTCATGAACAAATAAAGCGAGTTGGGTCTCACACGATCGCTGTTTCCGGAATCCATGTTGATTCCTACATAGTAGATTCTGGGTTTCCAGAAATGACATGATACGCGAGCAAAAAACATGTTCTAAAATTCTACAAGAGATCGACGTCAGAGATATAGGTCTATAGTTTTGCGCATCTGCTCGACGACCCTTCTTGAAGACTGGGAAGCGTATCACAAGCCAGGTGCTGTGCCGGGGAGAGAAGTGTAGGTTCTCGCGCTCTAACAGGCAGATTTGTTACAGTACAAAAACGAAGTAGTAAATAGTAGAATTACGGGTAGCACTGGTAGGGAAACATACATAAATGAATATATGAGGGGCGTTCAAAAAGAAACGAGCCGGAGGCATAATTACAGAAACCAGTACATGTATGTTAGAAGTATTGACCCTGGCTGTTGAGACACTTGTCCCACTGTGACGCAAGGTGGTGAATGACTTTCTCATAAAATACCCGGGCCTGCGATGTTAACCAGTTCCGCACATACAGCTGGACGTCGTCGTCCGAGGTGAGTGGTTAGCCCCTCAGAGCCTTTTTAAGGGGATCAAAAATGGTGTAATCACAGGGAGAGAGGTCCAGACTGTATGGAGGGTGGCCGAGAACCACCCATTTGAGTTTCTGCAGGAGTGCCGCGACTGTGGTGGCCATATGAGACTTTGCACTGTCGTAGAGCAGAATGACCCAACGGGTGAGATTGCCTGGTCGTTTTGATTTAATCGCTTGGCGAAGGGTGGTCAAGGTTTGCGAGTAACGCTGGACATTAACTGTTGTCCCGTGCTACAGGAAGTGAATCAGAAGGGTGCCATCTGGGTCAATGAAGGGGGAAACGACTCACCTCTGACGACGACGTCCAACTGTACGTGTGGAACAGCCATTCACTGCCTTGTGTCACAGTGGGACAAGTGTCTCAACAGCCAGGGTCAATGCTTCTAACATGCACGTACTGGATTCTGTAATTATCCCTCCGGCCCGTTTCTTTTTGAACGCCCCTTGTATAAGAGAATTCGCTTTCTTTGTTTGTTTGTTTCTTTGATTGTTTGTGTTGCACGTTATTAGAACCGCACGCCATTCAGTATTATTTCATTGCCTATTCTATGCCCTTACACAGTATAAATTGCATTTCACAAATAATAAAAATTAATTGATCTCGTAGCTTCTGTACCTTTATATAACGAAGGAATTACTTTTGGTACAAGTGCAGTTTACAGGGACAAACATAAAAAGATACATCATTATAGTTGTTATTTTGTATACAGTAGATCGTTCTTCATCGTGATAAAAGGCAAGAGTTTCCTGTTATTTCTGATAAATGCGCGAAACGGTAACATGTTTTATATAAGCTCGACGAAGTACTTATGCGATGTTTGATATATTTTTATTTTGCGTTTTTATTATTTTACTCTTTTTTAGGAACTTATGTTTCCTAGCGGTATATGATAAATCTGTATCGTTTTATTTAGTTTTACTACAACGCCCCTCGGTTTCACGTTACAAATAACACTTTTCGAGTAAAACCCGGAATAAACAATCAGAATTTCAGTTTTACTGTAAATATATGTTATTTTTAAGTAACACATGTAGTACAAAATTTTCCGTAGGTTACGTGGTCCTTTATACAGTCCTGGAAATTGAAATAAGAACACCGTGAATTCATTGTCCCAGGAAGGGGAAACTTTATTGACACATTCCTGGGGTCAGATACATCACATCATCACACTGACAGAACCATAGGCACATAGACACAGGCAACAGAGCATGCACAATGTCGGCACTAGTACAGTGTATATCCACCTTTCGCAGCAATGCAGGCTGCTATTCTCCCATGGAGACGATCGTAGAGATGCTGGATGTAGTCCTGTGGAACGGCTTGCCATGCCATTTCCACCTGGCGCCTCAGTTGGACCAGCGTTCGTGCTGGACGTGCAGACCGCGTGAGACGACGCTTCATCCAGTCCCAAACATGCTCAATGGGGGACACATCCGGAGATCTTGTTGGCCAGGTTAGTTGACTTACACCTTCTAGAGCACGTTGGGTGACACGGGATACATGCAGACGTGCATTGTCTTGTTGGAGCAGCAAGTTCCCTTGCCGGTCTAGGAATGGTAGAACCATGGGTTCGATGACGGTTTGGATGTACCGTGCACTATTTAGTGTCCCCTCGACGATCACCAGTGGTGTACGGCCAGTGTAGGAGATCGCTCCCCACACCATGATGCCGGGTGTTGGCCCTGTGTGCCTCGGTCGTATGCAGTCCTGATTGTGGCGCTCACCTGCACGGAGCCAAACACGCATACGACCATCATTGGCACCAAGGCAGAAGCGACTCTCATCGCTGAAGACGACACGTCTCCATTCGTCCCTCCATTCACGCCTGTCGCGACACCACTGGAGGCGGGCTGCACGATGTTGGGGCGTGAGCGGAAGACGGCCTAACGGTGTGCGGGACCGTAGCCCAGCTTCATGGAGACGGTTGTGAATGGTCCTCGCCGATACCCCAGGAGCAACAGTGTCCCTAATTTGCTGGGAAGTGGCGGTGCGGTCCCCTACGGCACTGCGTAGGATCCTGCGGTCTTGGCGTGCATCCGTGCGTCGCTGCGGTCCGGTCCCAGGTCGACGGGCACGTGCACCTTCCGCCGACCACTGGCGACAACATCGATGTACTGTGGAGACCTCACGCCCCACGTGTTGAGCAATTCGGCGGTACGTCCACCCGGCCTCCCGCATGCCCACTATACGCCCTCGCTCAAAGTCCGTCAACTGCACATACGGTTCACGTCCACGCTGTCGCGGCATGCTACCAGTGTTAAAGACTGCGATGGAGCTCCGTATGCCACGGCAAACTGGCTGACACTGACGGCGGCGGTGCACAAATGCTGCGCAGCTAGCGCCGTTCGACGGCCAACACCGCGGTTTCTGGTGTGTCCGCTGTGCCGTGCGTGTGATCATTGCTTGTAGAGCCCTCTCGCAGTGTCCGGAGAAAGTATGGTGGGTCTGACACACCGGTGTCAATGTGTTCTTTTTTCCATTTCCAGGAGTGTATATCCTCAGTCAGTTTCTGGATGATTCACCATTTCCAATTCTTAGGGGAACCTAGTAAGCTAGCGACGGCACACGTGAAGAAAGTGCTTATTACGAGGTAACGCCCAATAGGTATGCAACATATTAACGTGCAGGTAACGCAGGTACAGCCTTAACTGACCGAAGCTGCTAGAAAAACTACAGTACTCTACGCTTACTTATGAGAGTCTACTGTAGCGTTGGGTAGTTTTACAACTCTACTCGCCATACCATCACGCCTGGTAGAATGGTACTGCCGAGGTCGCCAGCAGTCTCACAGACGACGGTCAGCCGGGATGCACCAGCAGACCACTTTGCCACGTTATTCCTCATCGATAGATGATTCCTGGTCACGGCGGCACTTAAAACGCAAAGGTCTGCATTGTGATGTTAAAAGCAGCCCACGGATGGGAAGGCAGTTCCGTATTCCGGCTGAAGCTAATCTGCAACGAGTGATAAGGGTTGACACAGAATATGCCAGGGAGTCTAGTACTTGCTGTTGGACGTCAGTGAAGGTGTTGGGATGTGTTTGGTGCACAGTACGTCGATCCTCCCTTGTGCTGCACAGACCTGAAAGACCGGAACTTTGGTGATGACTATGCCTGACCGCACATTCCCACAAACTCCAAAATCTGGCCACTGTGATTTCTGGATGCTCCACAAATCTGCATACTCCACCGTTCGACCTGCTACCCAAGTGGAGGCTGCAGTGACGCGTATTTCAAACTACGTGTCACGTGAGTATGCGGTATGTCCGTGGACTTGTCAATTATCATTCAGCTTCTGACGGTGTTCATGTCCCTTTTATATCCTACCAAGCCTTGTGACAACACAAAATACAAACAACACTTATCCATCATCTCTCTCTGACCATCTCCTCCTTCCCCTCTCTTTCTACATCATCTATCTCCTGTCTCTGTCCTCAACCCCCCTCCCCAACTCTCTATCGGTCTTCTCCTATCCCCTTTCTCCTTCCATCTGCTGTTCCCCCTCTTTCTGTCCAAGTCGTCCTACCCCTTCTCTGTCTCATTCTCTCCCTTCCTCCCCTTCCGTCTGTCCATCACCTCCCACCTCATTTTCTCCCCATGTTATCACCATCAGTCCAATTGGAGGCTAATGGTTCTTACGCCACAGTATTTCAAAAATATGCCAAATTTGGTTGAAATCGTAGGAGGGGTTTAGGATGACATTTTTACCCATGGCTTTGCCCCTATACACACGTGTCAAACATACTTCACGTGTATTTAACATACTTCAGACATAGTTGAACACATACCGCACCTGCATCGAGAGAATTGCGCCCTGTAGTTTCATTTTCACACAACTCAATGTTTATTACGTTGAATGATTTAACAATGCCTCGTTCCACTACGTAATTTTGAAGATGCACCCAGTGGTATATGTGGCTACTGCATGCTAAAAGTGTTATGAACAGAGCTCTTAGTAAATAAGTAATAAATTAAAAAGCCATGAATGATGCGGCAGTTTTTCACAAGACTCAGTATTTGACATTATATCTGCTGAACCATGTCTTGTACAATGAGATAATTTTCCTGGCGCTTTGAGTGGTATATGTGAATACTGTTTGCAAAATGTGCCACGAATACAGTTAGTAATAAATTACAGCGTCGTGTATTGTGTGGCATTTTGACTGCATGAACAGCGGATATGTAGCAAGCGAAAATTGTTTTTCTCTTCACCATTTCATGGGCGTTGTTTGATATCGTGAGTAAATTTCGTTGCAAGTCACTAAGTGCTCTCATTCTCATATATGGGCAGTGGTAGAGTAAACTATGGGTATTCCCGGGCCGTGGGCTACGCTTTTTTTTCACCCTCACTCTCATCCCTTTCATAGGTAGTTTATAAAAGGAAGCCTTTGTGTTAATTCAGAGTATAAGCTATCTCCATTCCAAATTTTATCCAAATACGTACAGCCATTTCAGTGTGAAGGAACACATACACACACAAAGTTTCACATTTATAACATGTAGTATACAGGATTCACCTTAGTGGTAGGGCCGTTTCAAGAACTTTTTTCCACACAAGCGATTTATCATTTGGTGCCCCACTTTTTCCCGGTACAGTTTCAGCAGTATCAAGTTACGCTAGCACTTGTGACACGCTGTGCACAAAAACCTTACAGTTCTGGCCCTCTGGCAGTCCTCTGTGCTTGGAGCCCCAGTCGGTGACATGTGTTACATGGACCTTAAGCCAGTCTTGCTTAGTGGTAAGAAAAACACTGACTGGCAGAAAATTAGAAAAATTGTGATATGATCTGGTAATCAGATAATATTTGCTGTGTGTTAACAATATTTAGTTACTATGTAACACATATATGTGCGGGGCTCTCCATTCATAGTGTGTGGTGTAACTTGAAAATTTGTGTCTGAGGAGGCATGGTAGATAGGTCAGCTCACGTGCTTGTGGTGATCACTGTAGCTGGATGGAGTAGCAGTCAGCGCATCTGCCTAGTAAGCAGGAGAACCGAGTTTGTATCATGGAGTGGCAAAAACTTCTCCATTGATTAAGTCAATGCCCAGTGGTAGCTAATGTCTTTAATTACTTTGCCCCATTAAATAATAGTAGAAAACATAACACCGCAAGAAATGTTAACATCGACCTTAAATTTATGTGTCAGAAAGCCTTTTGTGAAAGTGCTTCTCTTGAGTGTTGTGTTGTACTAAGGTGAAACATGAGGGATGGAGAACAAATTCGGAAATTTGTGGTAAGGACTATGGGACCAAACTGCTGAGGTCATCGGTCCGTAGGCTTACACAGTAATTAAACTAACTTACGCTAAGGGCAACACACACACACACCCATGCCCGAGGGAGGACTCGAACCTCCGACGGGGCGGGGTGGGGGTGGGGGGGGGGGTGGGGAGCCGTGACAAGACGCCTCAGACCGCATGGCTACCCCACACGGTGGGGATGGAGCTTACAGTCAAGAAGATAATATAATTATGTTTTAAATGTAGGGCTTTAGAAGGATATTGAAGACCATATGGATAGACCAGGTAATCATTACTCCTGTATACAGGCCTATTGAATTACCTGAACATTCTGTATTTTAACAGGGTTATAATGGCTTTCCCGGAAAATTATCCCTAGCAGAGAAACAAAAACTATAACGAAGCGTTAGAGTAAAATATGCATGTTGGTACTTGCAACTATCGGCGGGAATTTGGGGAAGTTCACTGTTGTGAATAACTTAAGAACGGAAGTATCTCTTGCATGATCATGCTTAGAAACAACTGCTACACTACAGTACGGAAGCTATCAGAAAGAAATAGACAATGAGAGGAACAGAAATCGTAGTTTTTACAAAGCCGATAAATACACTGAACCACGATTAATGGACGTTACAAAAGGCGAGGCATGGATCTTAATAAGCTGTGTGGAAACCACGGAAAACAAGCCATGCCGTGTAACATCGTCCCATGCTGGGCAATAAGTTGGTGAGGAATTCTTGTGGCAGGGTATTCCATCCCTACAACAGCGCAGTTGACAACTGCTGGATTGTCGCTGGTGCATGTTGACATGCCTCAATATAAGAATTCCAAGCCTGATACATGGGACGTAAGTCGAGGGACCGGGTAGGTCAGTCCATGAGCCAAAAATCCTCTCGTTCCAAGATTTCCTCTATCTGCGGAGCACTGTGGAACGTCATTCTCTTGGTGGTCTAGGTCTCTGAATGTGGTACAATCATTGGTCAATGTTAATGGAAGCCCGAACCCCATTAAAAATGTTCTTTTTGTAGGCCTTTTTTAGATGTCATTTTCATGGATGACAATTCAAAGGAGTCTACTGGGACACACTTGTATGATATGAATATTAACAAAAACTAAATTGAAATTATGTTATTATAAACAATGTGTGTCTCTTATAGGCTTTATAAAGCGGATTGCTCACTGTGCACGACCGCAGAGCCAAAGATACTGCTTCTGGTCTGAGTTTGTAGTGTTGAGTACGAGAGCACGTGCGCGCAGTCTTAGGTAGCAGTCTGCGAGAAAAAGACGATGGAGCGGGCAGTAACTGTGGTGTGCTCTGTGAAGCCACCAAGTGTTAGATTCATGTACGTATGTCAGTACTGTAGAAAATGGAAGCAGAAGAAGTCTTTATGCAGTCGTGGTAAAGATGTTAAATAATTATGATTATCGCTTTGCCGCCACGCTTGTGTAGATGAACTGGTTGATAATTTGTAATTGTTGAGTAACTCCAGAATGTACGTAAACTGACTAATAAAAAGGCTAGTTATATACTTGACTTTTGTAATGCTCCCAAGATTTGTTATTAGAGATATGTGTAATTTGATGATCTGCTGACAGACGTTACACCTGCTGTAAAATTCTCATTGTTTGTTGGACAATTAGTAAATATCATGTGTTTTTATGACCATATTCAGCTGTCAAATGTTTCAGAAAGACGAACTTAACTTGCAATATAATTTCACTGAAAATAATCAGTGTTAGTAATTCACCATAATCAGTACCGCCTTCCTGTCCAAGTCATATATTTTTCAAATAAGCTGGATTCTCTTAAATGTTCTCGTTTATCAGCCAAAAGAATTTCATGTGCATTTCAAGTATAATGGCCAGCATTGCACACTGCTGAGCCTGTAGCCAGCATATTTTTATTTTTTATAGGACCAGAATATATCGCGTCCCACACTTGCTGCTTTAAAGGTAACACAGTTAAGTTTATTTTTTATGTGCGCAGTGACTAAAGTTATAAGTTTTGAACAGGGCCAGAGGATTCAGTGCCCAAGGGGCTGAATGTATTTTGCAGTGACTGTATTCCTTTATTGGAAACGGGAATTACATTGCCTGATCAGTTCGTATAAAGTTTTTCCAGCAATAACACAGAATACGCATACCATTTGCAGTTAGAACACTCAATAATTCGAGTTCAGTACCCACTCCAAAAGTGAGACATTCATTCAAAAATGCATGTAAGGAAAGTTATTTATTTGCTATGTCCACAGTTCATTCAATGTAATCAATATAGATTCAGTATTATTTTAAGAAAGTCACTCTTGGCGACAGCTCTGCTAGACGTTCGCTTTGTCAAATCTTTGATATGAAAGCAGTCAGGAAGATATATTGTTCTCTCAACCGCTCTGTAACAATAACAGTTGTTAATTTTTTTTTTTTTTTTTGACGCAACGCAATTTACTAACTTGTACAAAATTTATTCCACAGTTCATCGGCATGCTAGTAGTCCGCCTTGTTTTCCATTTATCTGATTGTTCAATATTATTTTTATCTCTGGCTTGTACTCTGCATGTAACTTATGATGCCACTCAGTGTTATTACGAATCAGGTGCGCAATTTGGCTGTTAACAATACTGTCATGAATAATTTCCCGGGCCGGCCGGAGTGGCCGTGCGGTTCTAGGCGCTACAGTTTGGAGGCGATTGACCACTACGGTCGCAGGTTCGAATCCTGCCTCGGGCATGGATGTGTGTGATGTCCTTAGGTTAGTTATGTTTTATTATTTCTAAGTTCTAGGCTACTGATGACCTCAGAAGTTAAGTCGCATAGTGCTCAGAGCCATTTAATTTTCCGGTTAACGGTAACAATAACTAATTTGCAGTGTTCCACAGATAATGCCGATTCTCAAAATAAGGAACAAATTCCACACGCTATAATTTCATCCACTAATGTGACTAGTAATCACACGGTAGCTTCCCGTAATGTGGACGCCGCTGTTCTATACGTGGCTGACATGCACAATTAAAAGATTGATTGTTTACCGAGAGAGGCCAGTGATTTACCATAATTTTCACACAGTCAATCAGAATGCCAATAATATGTCAGACGAAGCAGTAGTGCAAAGTACTCAGCCTATTTTTAAACATCCGTCAGATTCCATTAGTAATGCAACAAACGAGACGACGATGGTTGTAGCTGATCTCTCCACATCACAAAGCACAACACAGCTCACACCGGACGCATCAGCTCATAAGAACGTGGAAGCGATGCTTCAAAATTGCATGCAAATTATGGTTAAACAAAATAACAAAACCGATCAGTTCAATGGACGATTTAATGAAAAATGATGAACAGTTTTCTCGCATACATGACGAGCTTCAATCGTACACAGAAAAGATTGATAACCATTTGAAACAGGTAGATACAGGTATTAAGGCCAGTGAAAAACGTCTTTGCGGTAAAATTGAAGGTATAGCCAGGTAATGCGTAGACGGTACGAGACCTTTGAGAGATGACATTAATGCTTTGGAACATCAATGTAGTGAAACCTACAAAAAGCTTACAGGTGAAATCTAATCAGTTAATGAAAGAATAGATCAACAAGACACTCGGTTGGATGCACATGTTAATGTTCACACAGAAATGCGATAGTAAAAAGTTTCTCCGTAAACACAGAGGTAAACAATCAGTTTTTACAATCATTATCAATACATAGACAGGAGGTAGAACAGCTGTTGATCAATAGTCTTACAACCCGTGTTGACGCTAGTATAAACTTCGTTACAGGCGTTACCATGCTGCAAACCTCACGTCCTATTCAAAAACCCATCGACAATACAGAACAATTTTTCTGAGAAATTAAGCGTGAACTTTATTAAGCGGCGTGAATTTGTCAGTTTTTCCTTCGACGCTACTGCCAGCAACAGCTGTTTGATAATCCCGGAAAACATTAATGACCCCTTTGTGCCTACCAAACCTGATAACAAAGCAAAGTTTCCCACGTCAGAAATTTCATTGATACTAACGACAATACCGTCTGGAGTGACGCTCATGACCGCTCTGTTGAGCCACCCATGCAGTCTTAAACGGTTAATAGTGAACTTATCAAGCCCCATATTAAGCATGATGACACTAACAGTAAAGAAGTTTTCTGTCAAATCAAATATGGTACACACAACGCCGCCTTTTTTTATGGAAACCTTCCGTTCACACCACAGCTTGCCGTTTCATCGTGTGCCAACATTTCTGCTTCAGTCAAACTTAGTGCTGTTAAATGCTGGTCCCCACCGATCGATTTGCAGACCACATTCATACAGCAAAATCAAACCTCAACCTTTCCGTTTATCTCTTTCAAAGCAGCTACATTTAATCATGACAAACTACACTCAGAACGCAAAATTAACAACTACAATAAGACGATGTCCATTACTACAGAAAATAAAACACAGAAATTTCATGAAATTCACATTCAGTATTTCAGCACGTATACAGATGTTATTTTGAGCAGAGTTTTATTATCGACGATAAGCCAGCCCAATCTGATGTCACATCCCGTAAGAATGATGCTCACAACTGTTCGAATTTATTTCAACAACCCACTTCTAATTCTAACGAACAGCATATTTACTTTGATTACATAAAGAACTACAATTGACTGCAGCTTTCATAAAAAAATTATGTTCTGGCACAGTTGACTTTACACTGTCCAGAAACATTTGTGACATTTCAGACAAAATTTGTGAAACCGCTCAGAGTAATACTTTCAGCAGCAGTACAAAAAAGCTTAAGCCCCGAAATAAAAGTCGTAGGAAACATTTTCAGATGACCAGTATACTGTATATGCAGATGTCATTCTGTGTGAACAGGATTTTACTACCTACGATCAATCAGCTCTATCTAACGCGACAGCCCGTCAGGATAATGCCAAAAACAGTTCCAAATTATTTTCACAACAGACTACACAAGAGTGAGAAAATATTTTACATTCAATTCACCACCAATTATTTATTTAACACAAGCAAACACACAGTTTCCGATATACCGACCCGCACATTTAGAGTAACATTTAGAGACTGAAAATCACGCCAACCAGCAACAGTATTTTATTTATTTTTTTATAAATATTAAGTTGCCATATATAAGATTTCATATGTTGGCTGAAACTGATTATTTCTTAGGAAGTTCGAAGGAGTGATGGAAAACAGTGCCTCCAAATTTCTTACGTGAAAACTCTTAAAGATTTTTAAACAAAACAAACTTAATTAACACTCTATATCCTTATTCTTGATGTCCTAATATTTACTCCTCAACATAGTCATCCCAATGAGAAAGACGTCTGTTGATACCGTCACTGCAGAATGTCTGTCTTAGTTGGTGGAGCCATAACGTCACGTCTGGTTACCGCTTCATCACTATCATCTACATCTACATCTACATGATTACTCTGCAATTCACATTTAAGTGCTTGGCAGAGGGTTCATCGAACCACAATCATACTATCTCTCTACCATTCCACTCCCGAACAGCACGCGGGAAAAACGAACACCTAAACCTTTCTGTTCGAGCTCTGATTTATTTTCGCATTCGGAAGAGAAAGTTGGTGACCGAAATTTCGTAAATAGATCTCGCCGCGTCGAAAAAACGTCTTTGTTTTAATGACTTCCATCCTAACTCGCGTATCATATCTGCCACACTCTCTTCACTATTACGTGATAATACAAAACGAGCTGCCCTTTTTTGCACCCTTTCGATGTCCTCCGTCAATCCCACCTGGTAAGGATCCCACACCGCGCAGCAATATTCTAACACAGGACGAATGAGTGTAATGTAAGCTGTCTCTTTAGTGGACTTGTTGCAACTTCCCAGTGTCCTGCCAATGAAACGCAACCTTTGGCTCGCCTTCCCCACAACATTATCTATGTGGTCTTTCCAACTGAAGTTGTTCGTAATTTTAACACCCAGGTACTTAGTTGAATTGACAGCCTTGAGAATTGTACTATTTATCGAATTCCAACGTGTTTCTTTTGGAACTCATGTGGATCACCTCACACTTTTCGTTATTTAGCGTCAACTGCCACCTGCCACACCATACAGCAATCTTTTCTAAATCGCTTTGCAACTGATACTGGTCTTCGGATGACCTTACTAGACGGTAAATTACAGCATCATCTGCGAACAACCTAAGAGAACTGCTCAGATTGTCACCCAAGTCATTTATATAGATCAGGAACAGCAGAGATACCAGGACGCTTCCCTGGGGAACACCTGATATCACTTCAGTTTTACTAAATGATTTGCCGTCTATTACTACGAACTGCGACCTTCCTGGCAGGAAATCACGAATCCAGTCGCACAACTGAGACGATACCCCTTGGGCCCGCAGCTTGATTAGAAGTCGGTTGTGAGGAACTGTGTCAAAAGCTTTCCGTAAATCTAGAAATACGGAATCAACTTGAGATCCCCTGTCGATAGCGGCCATTACTTCGTGCGAATAAAGAAGTAGCTGCGTTGCACAAGAACGATGTTTTCTGAAACCATGCTGATTACGTATCAATAGATCGTTTCCTTCGAGGTGATTAATAATGTTTGAATACAGTATATGCTCCAAAACCCTACTGCAAACCAACGTCAATGATATTGGTCTGTAGTTCGATGGATTATTCCTACTACCCTTCTTAAACAATGGTGCGACCTGCGCAATTTTCCAATCTGTAGGTACAGATCTATCGGTGAGCGAGCGGTTGTATATAATTGCTAAGTAGGGAGCTATTATATCAGCGTAATCTGAAAGGAACCTAATCGGTATACAATCTGGACCTGAAGACTTGCCCGTATCAAGCGATTTGAGTTGCTTCGCCACCCCTAAGGTATCTACTTCTAAGAAACTCATGCTAGCAGCTGTTCGTGTTTCAAAATCTGGAATATTCCATTCGTCTTCCCTGGTGAATGAATTTCGGAAAACTGCGTTCAAGTCATCGGAGCTGTTCTTTAAGTTTTGGAAACAGATAAAAATCAGATGGGGTCAAGTCTGAACTGTATGGGGGAAGGTCGTTAACAGTGAAGGCAAGGGGTCGGATTGCTGGATATGTTGCAACGTTCGTTTGTGGTCTGGTGTTGTCGTGGTGAAGCAGAAGGTGCTCCAAGTGTCGACGAACTGCTCAATTACTGCACGCTGTTTCTCACACACCGACAAAGTTACGTTACACACCGCCGTGTTAGGATATGGATGTAGAATGTTAATAATGTTTATTTCGTTTAAAAAGCTTGAAGGGTTTTCACAAATAAAATTCGGGGCAGTGTGAAACAAGACGTATCGGACCAAATGACTTTATTGCACTGCTCATTTGTCCAGATTTCATGGCTTCGATACCACGTTTTTCAGTGTTGGTCATTTGTATCACTGATGAGTGGTTTTGGAATTCCAGCTCGCCATGACATTTCCTGATTCTGGAGCTCCCTTCGGGTTGTTTTGGTGCTGACGGGGTTCGAGAGAGCGACAAGCAGTTCTGTAGTGAAATTTGCAGGTGTCGTCATTTTATTTTTCGTGACAGTCCTCTCAAGTGAACAGCTGTCACGATGCCCTTAACAAACGCTTCCGTCTGAGTTCTGACTTAACGAATGATGTACTTCCTGTTTCCCTGTTGGTTGGCTGGTCTGGGGAGAGGGGACCAAACAGCGAGGTCATCGGTCCCATCGGATTAGGGAAGGAAGTCGGCCGTGCCCTTTCAAAGGAACCATCCCGGCATTTGCCTGGAGCGATTTAGGGAAATCACGGAAAACCTAAATCAGCATGGCCGGACGCGGGTTTGAACCGTCGTCTCCCGAATACGAATCCAGTGCGCTAGCCACTGCGCCACCTCGCTCGGTCCGGGTATAATGTTCGATGCGGTGCCTCTTGAAACACCGAGCACTTCAGCTCCCTTGGATACGGAACCTACCACCGTATGACCCCCAACATGTTGCTCACGTTCGGATTCATTTAACTCGACATAACTCACTCACAACTACACAGGACGCTGTTCTGATCACAACGGACGCTTGGATCGTGTCCAGGACACTGTACAGGTGCAGTTCGTATTCAGATGCAAAAAACGTATCATGCAGCCCTGGCCTGCATCTGATGTTTGCTGAAGCAGTGTTTTCATATTATTGTCCAGTCCTTGCACAAGACCTGCCAAGGATACGGGGACCTTTGTGAACGAGCAAATAGCTGTGGTGATAAAACTTGTTGCAGTAGTGAAATAGAGCCAGGAGTGTGACAAATGGTTAATGGGTCGATAGTAGTTTAATTCTGGCTGGTTTTCATCTTTTCAAAAATGTTTCAAATGGCTCTAACCACTATGGGACTTAACATCTGAGGTCGTCAGTCCCATCGACTTAGAACTACTTAAATCTAACTAACCTAAGTACATAACACGCATCCACGCCCGAGGCAGGACTGAACCTGCGACCGTACCAGCAGCGCGCTTTCGGATTGAAGCGCCTAGAACCGCTCGTCCACTGCGGCCGGCTCATCATTTCCTTTCTTCTTGCATTTTTTTCCCCTAAAAGCAGGTTGGTTTTATTCAGGATGCCAACGAACATCATTACATCCCACACTTCTGATTACGAAGCTCTATTTTTCAACGTAATCTCTGTCCAATTTGACCGCATTACTCCTCCTTGCTGGTACCACTTTTCTGGTTGACGTTGGAGCCAACGTCTTGCTTAATCAATATCCTCCCCATCATCCACATATTGCTTCCCGCGGAGCCCATCCTTCATGAGGACCGAGACAGGCAGCTGAGTGCTTACGAGGGTTGTTTTTTAAGTAAGGGCCGTTTTTATTTTTTAAAAAAGATACAAATACTTTTGTAAAAAAACTTTTATTTTCTGATTCTACACACTTTTACCCATTTTTTACATAGTTGCCTTGTTTATTTAAGCACTTGTCATACCGTAAACTAAGTTTATAATTCCCTCTTCAAAGAATTCGGCCGCCTGCTCCGACAGCCAAGAGTTCACGGCCGCTTCCACTTCATCGTCGTCATTGAAGCGCTGCCCGCCAAGATGGTGTTTCAGGTACCGGAAAAGGCGAAAATCGCTAGGAGCAAGGTCGGGGCTGTGTGGTGCATGGTCCAAAACTTCCCAGCCAAAAGAATCAATCAAATCCCGAGTCTTTTGAGAGGTGTGAGGCCTAGCGTTATCGTGCAGGAGCAAAACTCCATTTGTCAGCATGCCGCGCCTTTTGTTTTGAATCGCTCTCCGGAGCTTCATTAGAGTTGGACAGTAGGCATCTGATTTGATTGTCGTTCCTCGTGGCATAAAGTCCACTAGCAAAACACCGCGCCGGTCCCATAACACAGTTGCCATAATCTTGCGCTTTGACAGCGTCTGTTTGGCTTTGACCTTGACGGGCGAGGTTGTGTGTCGCCATTCCATCGATTGTCGCTTGCTTTCGGGAGTGATATGGGACACCCATGTTTCATCTCCAGTGACAATTTGACTCGTAACGAATCAAAAAGTCCAATGAAGTTGCAAATCTCTTCCCTCTGTGGTCCTCTGTGAGGAGTCTGGGTACCCACCGAGAACACAGTTTCTTAAAGTTTAGGTTTTCAGACACAATTTTGTACAAAACCGATCTTGAAACTTGTGGAAATTCCAAAGAAAGAGTGGAAATTGTGAATCTTCTGTCCTCACGAATCTTTGTTTCGACTGCAGCCACCAAATCATCAGGGATCACAGAGGGCCGGCCTGAGCGTTCTTCGTCATGGACGTTTTGACGGCCATTTTTAAACTCTCTAACCCATTGACGCACTTTACCTTCACTCATTGCATTCAAGCCATAAACTTCTGGTAACTGACGATGAATTTCTGCAGCTGATAGGCTTCTCGCGGTCAAAAAACGTATGACTGACCGTATCTCACACGCGGCGGGCGATTCAATAATCGTAAACATTATAAAGTAGCACAGCGATGCGTACACGTCAGCTTCAGAGCTGCAACTTGCATCAGTGTGAACGGGATGGATGCCGGCAAGTGGCGCGGTGGCTTGTTGCGGCGTCCGCGCGAACTACGGGACTATACGAGCGAACGGCCCTTACTTAAAAAACAACCCTGGTAGCATACTGGACTCACATTCGGGGAGACTGCGGTCCAAACCCGCGTCGAGCCATCCCCATTTACATTTTCCGTGATTTCCCTAAATCGCTTGAGGCGAATGCCGAGATAGCTCCTTTGAAAGGGGACGGCTGATTTCCTTCTTCATCCATCTCTAATCCGAGCTTGTGTCCCATCACTAATGACCACGTTGCCGACGAAACGTAAATGCACGACTCCTCCTACTCGTCCACCTCCTCCTCCTTCTCATTCATTGGGCCAAACAGATGGATGTTAGAAGGAACGAAATCCGGGAAGTAGGGTGGATAAGGAAGAACAGACCAATGACGTTTTGTGAGATCCTCTCGGGTATGCAGACTTATGTGAGGCTTTGGGTTGTCATGGAGAAGGACAAGTTCGTGTGCAGTTTTCTGGTGATGAACACGCTGAAGTCATTTCTTCAATTTCCTGAGGGTAGCGCAGTACACATTTGAGTTGATCGTTGTACTTTGACTGAAGACATCTAAACTGTCACCATCACTTTACTGTATTCTACAAACAAAGATGTGACCGGTATGTGCAGTTCTGATTGAGCTGTGTTTATATTCCAGTGTTTGTACCTCAGTGTATGTGCCTCAGCGTCTGTACCTCAATTATTGTAATCACAGTTATCGAACTTCAGTATATTCTGCCATATTTTTTATAACGTAATGACTCTACCTTAGTACTTGCACCTCAGCGTTTGCACTTCAGCATTTTCTGCGTCATTTTTTGTACCTCAGTGTATTATACTCGTACCTTGTTGTTTGCACTTAATTATTTTACGTCTCACTGTTTATATCTCGGAGTTTCATGAGTCTCTATTTATACCTCAGTGTTAATACCCCAGTATTTATACCCTGGTTTACCATAGCTGTTTGCTTATACCTCACTATTTATTCTTCAGGGTTTATACCTCAGACGTCATTGTCTCTACCTCGCTGATTCTAGTTGTCTACCACACCTCTGTGCTTATAGCTTAGTGTATTGTATCTCAGTGAATGTATTTCGCAGTATTATATCTCTTTGTTCATTCTTCAGTGTTATACGTCAGCGTCTGTCCCTTAGTCTTCTATAGCTGTGTGTTTATATCCCAGTATATTTATCCAGTACTGTTTGTACCTGAGCGTTTGTAACTATTTGTTTTACCTCATCTCAGTATACGGTACTGTGCTTCAGTTCTGAAAAGGTCGCATGTACAGTTATTGGATAAAAGTTGCTCCATTTTGCTATCTACTAATGCACTACGTGAAGCACGTTTCTTATTTTATTTCATTGACGTTTGATGTACAGGGCTTGTACCCAGCGCCATATTACTTAACTAATACAGGTAAAGACTAACACAGATTTTTCTTAAGTCTATAAAGTGGATGTACACTTAAGTCATTGCATAGAAATATGCACAAATATAGATGGCGGTAATATCGCGTACACAAGGTATGCATGGGCAGTGCAAAGGCGAAGCTGTCAGGATATTCATGTGAAGCGCTTTCCGACGTGATCATGGCTGCAAGACTGGAATTAACAGCCTACGAGTGTGGAATGGCAGTTGCAGCTAGACGACGGAATATTGCTTTCGTCATTAGTTACGTAATTAAATATTCCGAGATCCTGAGTGTCAAGAATGCGCTGAGAATGCCGCATTTCAGGCATTACCTCTCACCACGGACAACGAAGTGGCCGATGACCTTCACTTAACGACCGAGGGCAGCGGCATTTTGCGTAGAGTTGTCAGTGCTAACAGACAAGTAACACTGCTTGAAATAACTGCAGAAATAAATGTGCGAGTACGACGAACTTATCCGTTAGGGGAGTGTAGAGAAATTTGGCGTTAATAGGCTGTGAAAAATGAAGTGAGTGTTTCGCGTCATTGACCTGGAGGCCCCTTACGGGGCACGTCCGGCTGCTAGGGTGTAGGTCTTACTACATTCGACGCCACATTGGGCGACCTGCGCACCGGATGGGGATGAAATGATGATAAAGACAGCATGACACCTAGGCACTGAGCGGAGGAAGTCCCCAACCCAGACGGGAATCGAACCCGGGCCTATTAGGACGGCAGTCGGTCACGCTGACTATTCAACTGTCGGGGGGACGTTAATAGGCTGTGATAGCAGACGACCGACTCGAGTGCCTTTGCTAACAGCACGACATAGCCTGGAGCTCCTCTCCTGGGCTCGTGACCCTATCGGTTGGACGTCAGACGACTGGGAAACCGTGGCTGATGATAGGGTTCGAGATTTGGACAGACGCCATGGAGCCATGGACCCAAGTTGTCAACAAGACACTTTCCAAGCTGGTGGTGGGTCCACAATGATGTGGGCTGTGTTCATATGGATTGTGACTGGGTCCTATGCTTCAACTTAACGGGTCATTTTCCGGCTACTTGGAGTCCATTTACAGCCATTCGTGGACTTCATGTTCCCAAACAATGCTAGAATTTCTATGGATGACAATACGCCATGTAACCTAGCCATAGTTGTTCATGACTTGTTTGATGAACATCCTGCCCGACATTTATTGGACATAATCGAGAGATCAGTTCGTGTCCAAAATTCTGCACGTGCAATACTTCCGCAATTACGGACTGCTGTAGAGGCAGCATGACACAGTGTTTCTGCAGGGGGCTTCCAACGACTTGCTGAGTCCACTACCCCACGCAGTAGGAGGTCTGAGATGATATGAGAAGGTATCCCATGACTTGACACCTCAGTGTACTAGTAGATTTTTATTATATTTAATCGTATGGCTAGGGCCCCCCTTCGGGCAGACCGTTCGCCGTATGCCGGTCTTTCAATTGACGTCACTTCGGCGACCTGAAGTCGATGAGCATGATATGATGATGATGAGAACAGCACAACACCCAGTCCCTGGGTGGAGAAAATTCCCAGATCCAGCCGGGACTCGAACCCGGGCCCAGAGGATTGACAATCCGTCACGTGACCATTCAGCTGCCGGGGGCGGACTACTAGTAGATGATAGGTCGTAATACCTAAAAAAGAGGGAAAAAATACTGAGGAAATGTAAAGGTTAAAACGCACAAACGTACCAATCTCTTAAGGAATAATTTCTTCCTTCTGTAGCGTGGGTGGTAGCACGTATGTTCAACTTGGAACCAGCGTTTTCTTGCCAATACGTTTACTCCAAGCGACAATCGCCGCTTGCTGCTGCAGGTATGAGAAAGGCCGCAGCTGCTCCCTGGGTCCGTGTCAAGGAACGGAATAGCTGGGGGTCAGTTGCGGTGAGCGACGCAGCGGCGCTTACAGTAGCCCACGTCTGACAGAAATGTCAGAGGTCGAGCAATGCGCGAGCCCGGCGCGGCCATGTAAACGCGTCTGTGCGCTGTGTGATGAGGTTACCCGCAGCGGCCAGTCCCGACTCACACACACTCGCCAACACACTGACACGTATACGCCCACGCGCAACAGGTAGCTAGCCTCACCAGCTCCGCAATCGCTTCCTCCGTCTGTCAGCTTAACAGTCACTCACGTGCCTAGCCCCTCTCATTTCTTCTATAAATTCTTCTTAGGAGTGCTTTGATGCTGTTGTCTGACTTATACTACCTGATTCTAAATTTTCTCATCTGCCCGAAACTACTGCACTACCATTGATTTGCAACTCTTCCAATTTTGGTCCGCCGTTACCGTTTTTCTCCTCCCTGCGGAAAATTAGCGTACCTACCAATCTCAATTTCTTCTCATTTCTTATATCAATTCTTCATTTTCACTGTGATGTCAAGGTCTTACTACCTCGTGCCAAATCTCTTCATCGGAACGCAGCTACTTCACACACGATGCCCTGTGATTTTATTACTAATATTACAATTGTGGTCTGCGAATACTGCTTCTCTCCATCCTGCGACAAGTTGGGCCCTCCCGGACTCCAAGCAAATGGGCGCCTAAGTTATTAGCTAGGATTCATAAAACATGCAAGCCCGTTTACCTACGACAAGAATACAATGTGGAGCTAGAAGAAGTAATACTTCCAAGTGTACAGGATTCCAGAGACAATGAGAAGGAATGGCCGACAACAGAGAAAGTTTTACTTCCTTTCACTGGTTACTGACGATTCCGGGAAGGTTGTGGTCGAGCATTGGGTGGAAATGATATGCTCACCCTGAAAGTAGACGAATTCCTTAAATGAGTAAAGAATTTATGTAATTTCTTGGCAATTGCTGGTTTGTACCACATTCTGTACAATAGTGGCGAAGTATATACTGTGAGCAGAAAATCAAATACTGACACCCAGTGAGTCGAAAATGATAGGAACTGTAGTTCAACATGCTTTTCAAAAGAAAACCATGAAATAAACTTCAGTAACATCAGCTATTTGACCGAGACGGTGTGTGTTAGTGCATAGAGTCCACTAAAATTTATGAAGAGCGTCATTAAGTTGATAGGAAACAAGAGAAAGTGAAAATGAATAAAAAGAAGGTGCCAAATTTGTACCAAGGTATTAACGAACGATTATTTTCACTCGAGATCACCATCGCCTGCAAAAGATAATCACGCACTTGCTGTCATAGGATGTACGGTGCTTCCCTCTATACAACTTACAAACGTTCTGTAACTTCACTACACAGTGTTAATAAGCAGTTGCACATTTCCTGGCGTGGTCTACAGACGTCTATTAGTGGAGTGCCCCATTTGTTGTTCTTATAGTCGCCAGAATGAGCCCCAATTCGGCTCTGCTCTATTTATATATACTATGTGATCAAAGGTATACGGTCACCCGCCTGAAAATGACATACAAGTTCGTGGTGCCCTCCACCGGTAATGCTGGAATTCAATATGGGATTGGCCCACACTTGGCCTTGATGACACCTTCCACTGTCGCAGGCATACTTTCAATCAGGTGCTGGAAGATTTCTTGTGGAATGGCACGCCATTCTTCACGGACTGCTGCACTGAGGAGAGGCGTCGCTGTCGGTCGGTGAGCCCTGGCCCGAAGTCGGCGTTCCAAAACATCCCAAAGGTGTTCAGTATGATTCAGGTCAGGCCTCTGTGCAGGAGAGTCTATAACAGGGATTTTATCGTCGTGTAACCAGTCCGCCACAGGCTGTGCATTGTGAACAGATGCTCGATCGTGCTGAAAGATGCAATCGCCATCCGCGAATTGCTCTTCAACAGTGGGAAGCAAAAAGGTGCTTAAAACAACAGTGTAGGCCTGTTCTATGATACAACAAGGGGTGCAAGCCCCTTCCATTGAAAACACGACAACACCATAAGACTACCGCCTCCGAATTTCACTGTTGGCACTACGCACACTGGCAGATGTCATTCACCGGGCATTCACCATTCCTACACCCTGCATTCGGATCGCCGCATTGTGCACCGTGATTCGTCGCTCCACACAAAGTTTTGCCCCTGTTCAATCGTTCAATGTTTACGCTCCTTGCACCAAGCGAGGCTTCGTTTGGGATTTACCGGCGTGATGCGTGGCTTATGAGCACCCGTCCACCATGAAATCCAAGTTTTCTCACCTCCCGCCTAACTGTCATAGTACTTGCAGTGGATCCTGATGCAGTTTGAAAATCGTGTGTGATGGTCTGGAGAAATGTCTGCCTATTACGACTCTCTTTAACTGTCGTCTGTCTCTGTAAGTCAACGGACGAGGTCGGCCTGTACGCTTTTGTGCTGTCCCGTGTCCCTTCACGTTCCCTCTTCACTGTCACACCGGAAACTGTTTATCTAGGGATGTTTAGGAAATCTCGTGAACAGACGTATGAAGCAAGTGACGCCCCATCACCTGACCACATTCGAAGCCCGTGAGTTCCGCGGAGCGCCCCATACTGCTCTCTCACGATGTTTAACGACTGCTGAGGTCACTGATATGGAGTACCTGGCGGTAGGTGCAACAATGGCCGGTTATCAAGATTTAAGTGAGTTTCAACGTGGTGTAATAATCGCCGCACGAGCGATGGGAAACAGCATCTCCGAGGTCGGAAAAATGTCCTGCAAGAACGGGACCAACGACGGCTAAAGTAAATCGTTAAAGGTGACAGAACTGCAATCCTGTCGCAGATTGCTACAGATTTCAATACGAGACCATCAACAAGTATCAGCGTGCGAACCATTCACCGAAATATCATCGATATGGGCTTTCGGAGCCGAAGGTTCACTCGTGTAGCCTTGAATGCTGCCCGACTCAAAGCTTTACGCCTCGCCTGAGACCGTCAACACCGACATTGGACTGTTGATGACCGGAAACATGATGCGTTGTCGGACGAGTCTCGTTTCAAACTGTAACCAGCGGATGGAAGTGTACGGGTATGTAGTCAACCTCATGAATCCGTGGACCCTGCGTGTCAGTAGGAGAATGTTGAAGCTGTGCATTTGGAATGGTATGGGACCTCTGATACGTTTAGATACGAGTCTGATAGGTGACACGCACCTAAGCATTCCTGTCTGATCACCTGCATCCATTCATCTCCATTGTGCATTCCGACGGACTTGGGAAATTCCAGCAGACAATGTTACATCCCACACGTCCAGTATTACTATACGCCCTCGTATTCTTACGGCTTTGTGAACAGCCCTGCAGCATTCATGGTGTCCGTTCCCTCCAGCTCTACATCAGACATTTGTCGAGTACATGCCACGTCGTGTTGCGGCACTTCTGCGTGCGCGTGGGGGGGGGGGGGGGGGGCTACACAATATTAGGCAAGTGTAGCTGTTTCTTTGGGTCTTCAGTTTATTACGGCAGGAAGTAGTGGCTAAAGATGTGACATACTTACCACCGGCACGCGGTGTTCCGCTTACTGTAGGAGATGTCCGTTTCGTGATTGTCTTTGTGGTGTCTGGATCGAAGCAGAGACGCAAAAGGACAACCTTTCACATAGTGAATGTGGCGGTGCCCATGTCAGTTTTAACTGTGACGATTTTAATTGTGTCACTGAGACCAAGGGCCAGCACTCACACTTTGTCCCCTGGCTGGCGCTACAAGCGCTAGTCTAGCACTTTGCTCTGCACACGTTGTTGTTGTTTTTGTGGTCTTCCGTCCTGAGAATGGTTTGATACAGCTCTCCAAGCTACTCTATCCTGTGCAAGGTTCTTCATCTCCCAGTACTTACTGCAACCTACATCCTTCTGAATCTGCTTAGTGTATTCACCTCTTGGTCACCCTCTACGATTTTCATCCCCCACGCTGCCCTCCAATGCTAAATTGGTGATCCCTTGATCCCTCAGAAATGGGTCTGAGCACTATGGGACTTAACATCTGTGGTCATCAGTCCCCTAGAACTTAGAACTACTTAAACCTAACTAACCTAAAGACATCACACACATCCATGCCCGAGGCAGGATTCGAACCTGCGACCGTAGCGGTCACGCGGTTCCAGACTGAAGCGCCCAGAACCGCACGGCCACACCGGCCGATGCCTCAGAACATGTCCTACCAACCGGTCCCTTCTTCATGTCAAGTTGCGCCACAAACTCCTCTTCTCCCCAATTCTATTCAATACCTCCTCATTAGTTAGGTCATCTACCCATCTTATCTTCAGCATTCTTCTGTAGCACCACATTTCGAAAGCTTCTATTCTCTTCTTGTCCAAAAAATTTATCGTCCATGTTTCACTTCCATACATGGCTACACTCCATACAAATACTTTCAGAAATAACTTCCTGACAAATCTATACTCGATGTTAACAAATTTCTCTTCTTCAGAAACGCCTTCTTGCCATTGCCAGTCTACATTTTATATCCTCTCTACTTCGACCATCATCAGTTATTTTGCTCCCCTAATAGCAAAACTCCTTTACTACTTTAAGCCTCTCATTTCCTAATCTAAGTCCCTCATCATCACCCGACTTAATTCGACTACATTCCATTCTTCTCGTTTTGCTTTTGTTGCTGTTCATCTTATATCCTCATTTCAAGACACTGTCCATTCCGTTCAACTGCTCTTCCAGGTCCTTTGCTGTCTCTGACAGAATTACAATGTCATCGGCGAACCTCAATGTTTTTTTATTTCTTCTCCATGCATTTTAATACCTACTCCGAATTTTTCCTTTGTTTCCTTTACTGTTTGCTCAATATACGGATTGAATAACATCGGGGAGAGGCTAAAACCCTGTCTCACTCCCTTCCCAACCACTGCTTCCCTTTCATGCCCCTCGACTCTTATAACTGCCATCTGCTTTCTGTACAAATTGTAAATAGCCTTTCGCTCCCTGTATTTTATCCCTGCCAACGTCAGAATTTGAAAGAGAGTATAGTCAACATTGTCAAAAGCTGTCTCTAAGTCTAAAAACGCTACAAACGTAGGTTTGCCTCTCCTTACTGTCTCACGTGTTCCAACATTTCTACGGAATCCAAACTGATCTTCCCCGAGGTCGGCTTCTACCAGTTCTTCCACTTTCCTGTAAAGAATTCGCGTTAGTATTTTGCAGCTGTGACTTATTAAACCGATAGTTCGGTAATTTTCACATCTATCGACACCTGCGTTCTTTGGGATTGGAATTATTATATTCTTCTTGAAGTGTGAGGGTATTTCACCCGTCTCATACATCTTGCTCACCAGATGGTAGAGTTTTGTCAGGACTGGGTCTCCCAAGGCCGTCAGTAGTTCTAATGGAATGTTGTCTACTCCCGGGGCCTTGTTTCGACTCAGGTCTTTCAGTGCTCTGTCAAACTCTTCAGGCAGTATCGTATCTCCCATTTCATCTTCATCTACATCCTCTTCCATTTCCACAATATTGTCCTCTGCCCACATGGGAACTGAAACACGGCTGTCGCCACGTGTACACGTGCATCACGAACCATTTGGCTAGTCAGAGAAAATTTATGTGATTTGGGGGCTGCGTGTGAGAGGCCCTTAATGTCCCACACTTACGGGAGGACAACTGTTCCCGCGAGATTGAAGACGCGTGGCATCAATGTGTACGACGTTAAACAGCGTGCGGTTAACACAAAGGTGGTGGCTCCACGGTGTAAAGCCGGCTTCACTGCGGGCTTTGCTTCGGTATGTCCACCATCTCAGCAGAGTGGTAACGTGCTTTCCCCCATCCAAGCGGCCCCGGCTACGTTTCCCGGCCGACTTGGAGATTTTCCCTGCTCGTGGACTGGTTGTTGTGTTGTCCTAATCATCATTTAATTCTCATCACCGGCGCGCAAGTCGCCCAATGTGGCGTCGAATGAAATAAGACTTGCACTTAGCGGCCGAACTTCTCCGACTAGGGGCATCCCGGCGAACGATGCCATACTCTAATTTCATTTTTCCTTAGATATGGCCGCGAAAAGTCACAATGGAATCGGACGACCACCAGATTTTACTTCTCAGCTCTACGTGAGTTGGCAGTGCAGCCTCCATCCCCCACACGTCGGATAGTTCTTCACTGTATAATGGCTCAACTGATGCGGTTTACGACTATCAAGAGATGTGCGAGACTGCTCAACGGGTTGCCCTGTGAACGATTATCGTTGCACCACATCCTAAGGTGGCAGCGTAGTAGAGCACTGATTAGGGAGACTGAAATGGACGGAAGTGTACAGATCACCTCACAGTTGGACATTTTACGTGCTTTTACAGACCGTTCTCGAAGTTTCTAAATGCAGAGCCAGTTGGACAGTCCGGGAATGGCGGACGTACTCCGCGACATCCTGATCACCGACTTCCCCACTGAAGCGGACGACCTCTTCGCGGAAATGACGTACGATTTGGAGGCTGTGCTGACGTGAGGGGCTTCAAACAATACACCCAGACGAGACGGACTCCCTATTCTACCTAGACTTTAGTTCTCTGATGAAACAGAGGTGGGTACGGATATATAATGAACTCTTGAAACTTACATTCTACACTGAAGAGCCAAAGAAACTGGTACATCTGCCTAATATCGTCTAGGACCCCGGAGAGCACGAAGAAGTGCCGCAACACGACATCGCAACGTGTTTATCACTGGCGTCGTACGATCTACAAAACAGTTGTTGATGTTGAGACTGATTATAATATGAATGTTGATCCTACTAATACAATCGATGTTCTACATATCGTCTAGGACCCCGGAGAGCACGAAGAAGTGCCGCAACACGACATCGCAACGTGTTTATCACTGGCGTCGTACGATCTACAAAACAGTAGTTGATGTTGAGACTGATTATAATATGAATGTTGATCCTACTAATACAATCGATGTTCTACATATCGTCTAGGACCCCGGAGAGCACGAAGAAGTGCCGCAACACGACATCGCAACGTGTTTATCACTGGCGTCGTACGATCTACATAACAGTTGTTGATGTTGAGACTGATTATAATATGAATGTTGATCCGACTAATACAATCGATGTTCTACAAAGACAATCAGTTTTCCGTAGTGGACGTGTCGATTTTGCCGTGACTACCGTCACTGTCGAAGTCGGTTAAAGACTGATGACCACAGCAGTTAAGTCTCATAGTGCTCAGAGCCATTTGAAGTCGGTTATGAGTGACTTACCGTTGTTATTCTCCGCATCGACTCTCGCAGCTATTTCGGAGAACTTTCCACGCATTGACGTAATCACTAATGTCTGAACTAGTGCTGGAGGGAATTGAAACCATGAATCCTACAAGGCTGTACATAAATGAGTGAGAATACGAAGGGGTGAAGTTCTGAACAGCACGTTGCAAGGCATCCCAAATTCGCTCAAGGATGTTAGTATCTGGGGAGTTTGGTGGCCAGCGGAAGCGTTTAAACTGAGAAGAGTGTTCCTGGAGCCCCTATGTAGCGACTCTGGACCGGTGGGTATCGCATTGTCTTGCTGGAATTGCCCAAGACCGTCAGAACGCACAAAGGAGATGAATGGATGCAGGTGGTCAGACAGGATGGTTACGTACGTGTCACCTTGCAGAGTCGTATCTAGACGTATCAGGGGTCCCATATCATTCCAATTGCATACGCCCCACACGATTACAGAGCGTCCAACAGCTTGAACAGCCCCCTACTGACATGCAGAGTCCATAGTTTCGTGAGATTGTCTTTATACCCGTACGCATCCATCCGCTCGATTCAATTTTAAACGAGACTCGTCCGAACCCGAAACATGTTTCCAGTCATCAACAGTCCAGCTGTTGACGGGCCCAGGCGAGGAGTAAAGCTTTGTGTCATGCAGTCATCAAGAGTACACGAGTGGGCCTTCGGCTCCGAAGGCCCATATCAAATGTTTTGTTGGATCGCTCGCACTTGTTGATGGCCCAGCACTTAATTCTGGCAGCAGTTTGCGTAAGGGTTGCACTTCCGTCACGTTGAAGGATTCTCTACAGTCGTCGTAGGTCCCGCTCTTCCGGCTGCAACGATGTCGGAGATTTGATGTTTTACCAGATTCATGATATTGACGATACTCTTCTGAAATGGTCGTACGGGAAAATCCCCACTTCACCGCTACCTCGGAGAAGCCGTGTCCAATCGCTAGTGCGCCGACTATAACACCACGTTCAAACACATCCAACAATTGCGCTAGACACTTGTTGTTTTATGTAGGCGTTACCGACCGCAGTGCCGTATTCTGCCTGTTCACGTGTCTCTGAATTTGAATACGCATACCTATAATGCCTATTCCAGCTTCTTTGGCGCGTCAGTGTAAATCCCCTTCGAGTCCACGGAGGGCTTTAGTACCCCATTTACAAGGCATGTGTCGGACGCGGACCACAACGCTATCGGCCTACGACTCTGTCCAAAGCCGATTGCAAGATATTGAAATGCATACTTGAGGTCGCTTCCACTCGGTGATATCGGACAAGACACACACACGGCGCTGGGAGTGTATAGAGTAGAGACGTCGTAGCGCTGAAGTCAGCTTGCAGACTGCGAGGAAACTTGTTGGCAACAGATTCCGACCACGTCTTTGGCTGGGTGGACCACGTTTTCCTTGGTGCCATCATGAAACTGATGGGAATCTCCCCCCCTCCCCCTCCATTTCATTGATGTGACCTTGAAAGTGATTCATGGCGCAATCCTTGAGTCTTTGCGAATGCTACTAGCTTTTAAAAGTTCCAAATTTGGCATTCTGGGTTGTCCTCTGCCAGTTATTTTGTTTACAATCGCTCTCGAGCCAGCGCTATATGGACTTCGATGACGCTCCGACGACTCCAGTTACCATCGTGTCGTTTCGGTGCTGTGCATTTCAGCAGTATGGAGTGGTGGCTGGAAGCGTTAGTAACCCGTGAAACACGCGTCAGGAAGTGGGTGGAGGGGTACCACCATGGACGCCAGTAACTTTCACCAAGCCGACACATCCAAAATCTTTGGGAGTAGCGCTTCACAGCATGTAGCATACAGTGGCAGACAATTACCGACGGTTGCTCCGACCGGTTCGTGCTTCAGTGTGGTAATTTGTCCTGCGTGCCTCGGATACACTGCAGGGAGTACGTTACGTCAGTTTCTATTTGTCTAAAAAAAGTAGGTCACCCCGCACACTTAGTGCCCCAGTCCACTACGATCACCCGAGGTTACAACTAGCCTCCGAAAATTTTGTGTGTACCATTCGATACATTGACGCTGCCGCCATGGGAATGAGGCATCGGAGTTGTCCAGGTAAGGGGCAGAGCAAGCTCAATGTATCGATTTTGGAGGCGCGGTTGCGTCACTTTAATGGGCACAGTGTTAGACGAAGACGCCCCCTATCGATTCGCCCACCAGTTAACGTCGTCGCTCGCTCGCGTCCGGCCGTTCCCTGTCGATTATAGTTACCTTCGAGGAGCGGCATCTGTGAAGGATTATGAGGAATTTTTCTTTCTTTTCCCTCTCTCCTTTTTTCTGCTGCAATTACTCTGATGGCTTATAATATTTGTTGTTTTCGCCTACAGTATGAAATACAACTATTTCTTTTTAATTAAAATTAAACTATATATAAATGCGACACTGTTGTGTGAACTGCGAAAGCTATATCAAAAATGGTTCAAATGGCTCTGAGCACTATGGGACTTAACATCGGAGGTCATTAGTCCCCTAAAATTAGATCTACTTAAACCAAACTAACCTAAGGACCGTAGCGTCGCGCGGTTCCAGACTGGAGCGCCTAGAACCGCTCGGCCACAACGGCCGGCGCGCAAGCTATATCAATAGCTGGCAGCAGACGATTACAGTGGATTCTACATATCCATGGCGTACGAGCGCGTGTTTTGTGTAATCGTGATAGACACGAAAATCTGCGACCTAGTTCTTATTTATCGGTCACAGTATAAACTAAATTCCGACAAAATGTCAGACTGTGGTCAGTGTTAAGTTTCACCGAGTACGGTAAACAGTAGCGACAATCCTAACGCAAATAGACTGTGAGCGTCATGTTTATAACCGAACTGTTTTACGAGTAACTGAGCTGCATGAACTAATGAAACTGTAAGTGATTATCTTGTGTCAAACTTAATGAGCTGTAGTGTATTTCGACAGAACTCCGATTGCACTGTCGTGATTGCCAGGAAAGCAGACGGACTTCGCGATGGGCGAGTAAGGGTGTATCGTATTTACTTATTTATTTATTTTTGGTCATCAGTCTACTGACTGGTTTAATGCGGCCCGCCACGAATTCCTTTCCTGTGCTAACCTCTTTATCTCAGAGTAGCACTTGCAACCTTCGTCCTCAATTATTTGCTTGACGTATTCCCATCTCTGTCTCCCTCTACAGTTTTTGCCCTCTACAGCTCCCTCTAGTACCATGGAAGTCATTCCCTCATGTCTTAGCAGATGTCCTATCATCCTGTCCCTTCTCCTTATCAGTGTTTTCCACATATTCCTTTCCTCTCCGATTCTGCGTAGAACCTCCTCATTCCTTACCTTATCAGTCCACCTAATTTTCAACATTCGTCTATAGCACCACATCTCAAATGCTTCGATTCTCTTCTGTTCCGGTTTTCCCACCGTCCATGTTTCACTACCATACAATGCTGTACTCCAGACGTACATCCTCAGAAATTTCTTCCTCAAATTAAGGCCGGTATTTGATATTAGTAGACTTCTCTTGGCCAGAAATGCCTTTTTTGCCATAGCGAGTCTGCTTTTGATGTTCTCCTTGCTCCGTCCGTCATTGGTTATTTTACTGCCTAGGTAGCAGAATTCCTTAACTTCATTGACTTTGTGACCATCAATCCTGATGTTGAGTTTTTCGCTGTTCTCATTTCTACTACTTCTCATTACCTTCGTCTTTCTCCGATTTACTCTCAAACCATACTATGTACTCAATAGACTGTTCATTCCGTTCAGCAGATCATTTAATTCTTCTTCACTTTCACTGAGGATAGCAATGTCATCAGCGAATCGTATCATTGATATCCTTTCACCTTGTTTTTTAATTCCACTCCTGAACCTTTCTTTTATTTCCATCATTGCTTCCTCGATGTGCAGATTGAAGAGTGGGGGACTCTTCTTAATACGAGCACATCGTTCTTGATCGTCCACTCTTATTATTCCCTCCTGATTGTTGTACATATTGTATATGACCCGTCTCTCCCTATAGCTTACCCCAACTTTTTTCAGAATCTCGAACAGCTTGCACCATTTTATATTGTCGAACGCTTTTTCCAGGTCGACAAATCCTATGAAAGTGTCTTGATTTTTCTTTAGCCTTGCTTCCATTATTAGCCGTAACGTCAGAATTGCCTCTCTCGTCCCTTTATTTTTCCTAAAGCCAAACTAATAGTCACCTAGCGCATTCTCAATTTTCTTTTCCATTCTTCTGTATATTATTCTTGTAAGCAGCTTCGTTGCATGAGCTGTTAAACTGACTGCGCGATAATTCTCGCACTTGTCACCTCTTGGCGTGTTCGGAATTGTGTGGATGATGCTTTTCCGAAAGTCAGATGGTATGTCGCCAGACTCATATATTCTACACACCAACGTGAATAGTCGTTTTGTTGCCACTTTCCCCAATGATTTTAGAAATTCTAATGGAATGTTATCTATCCCTTCTGCCTTATTTGACTGTAAGTCCTCCAAAGCTCTTTAATATTCCGATTCTAACACTGGATCCCCTAGCTCTTCTAAATCGACCCCTGTTTCTTCTTCTATCACATCAGACAAATCTTCACCCTCATAGAGGCTTTCAATGTATTCTTTCCACCTATCTGCTCTTTCCTCTGCATTTAACAGTGGAATTCCGTTGCGCTCTTAATGTTACCACCGTTGCTTTTAATGTCACCAACGGTTGTTTAGACTTTCCTGTATGCTGAGTCTGTCCTTCCGACAGTCATATCTTTCTCGATGTTTTCACATTTTTCCTGCAGCCATTTCGTCTTAGCTTCCCTGCACTTCCTATTTATTTCATTCCTCAGCGACTTGTATTTCTGTATTCCTGATTTTCCCGGAACATGTTTGTACTTCCTCCTTTCATCAATCAACTGAAGTATTTCTTCTGTTACCCATGGTTTCTTCGCAGCTACCTTCTTTGTACCTATGTTTTCCTTCCCAACTTCTGTGATGGCCCTTTTTAGAGATGTCCATTGCTCTTCAACTGTACTGCCTACTGCGCTATTCCTTATTGCTGTATCTATAGCGTTAGAGAACTTCAAACGTATCTCGTCATTCCTTAGTACTTCCGTATCCCACTTCTTTGCGTATTGATTCTTCCTGACTAATGTCTTGAACTTCAGCCTACTCTTCATCACTACTATATTGTGATCTGAGTCTATATCTGCTCCTGGGTACGCATTACAATCCAGTATATGATTTCGGAATCTCTGTCTGACCATGATGTAATCTAATCGAAATCTTTCCGTATCTCCCGGCCTTTTCCAAGTATACCTCCTCCTCTTGTGATTCTTGAACAGGGTATTCGCTATTACTATCTAAAGCTTATACAGAACTCAGTCTTTCTCCTCTTTCATTCCTCGTCCCTAGCCCATATTCTCCTGTAACCTTTTCTTCTACTCCTTCCCCTACAACTGCATTCCAGTCGCCCATGACTGCATTACCCTTTCAATATCCTCATACACTTTCTGTATCTGTTTTGAAACTGTATCCGGGACGCTGTTACTGAAGACGCGCGCGCGCGCGCGCGCGCGCGCGCGCGCGCGCGCGTGTGTGTGTGTGTGTGTGTGTGTGTGTGTGTGTGTGTGTGTTTCTGATGCAGTAATCGCACATATATGTTACTGGATCTACGCTAAAACGATTACGTCCAACCAGCCAGGGGCTAAAGGAAGTCAACGGAAGATAAAAATACCTCCAGGAGAATAATTTATTAAGCAAGGGAATGTGTCAGTTGCTCTTTCATGACTGGTGGAGATACTTTAATTACGCCGCCAGTACCGACGAGCCACCAATGACGTCACAACGCACAGACCACCCTGAGAGAAGCTGTAATAGCAAACTCCATCCCCTGCTTCCACCCTCCCACCCTGTAAAAATTTGAAGCACCTCATGAAGTTTCAATGTTAATTTCCCTCTCTTTTGGAACAAGCTTTTCTCAGTATTTGCTATTCTTTATGTAAATGGTTTTCGCAATCCGTATTGACATTTTTGAGTCCACCCTTAATAATAGTTATTACTTTCTCTCTCTTATTCATATGTGTTGATGTAGTTGTTATTGGGTATGTTTTACATATTGTTCGTCTACATCTACATTACACTCCGCAAGCCACCTAATGGTCTGTGACGGAGGGTACTTTCGGTATCACTATCTGATCCCTCCAATCCTGTTCCACTTGCGTGGGAAGAATGATTGTCGGCGAGCCTCTGTATTAGCTCCAATTCCTAGAATTTTCTCTTCGTGGTCAATACGCGAGATGTATGTGGCGGGGGGGGGGGGGGGGGGGGAAGTAATATGTTGTCCGACTCCTCCTGAAAAGAGCTGTACTCTCTGCGGGATGCACAACGCCTGTCTTTAACGTCTGCCAGTGGAGTTTGTTTAGCACCTCCGTAACGCTCTCTCACCGGCTAAATGAGCCAGTGACGAAACGTGCCGCTCTTCTTTGGATCTTCTCTGTCTCCTCTATCAGTCCCACCTATAGGGATCCCAGATGGATGAACAATACTCAAGAATCGGGCAAACAAGCGCCTTATAAGCCGCTTCTTTCGTGGATGAGTTAGAATCTTAAGGACTCTTCTGATGAGTCTGAGTCTGGTATCTGATTTATCCACGAGATTCTTCATGTATGCCACATGCAGCGGAAGCCAATCTACACTGAGCTGACAGAAGTCATGGGATAGTGACATACACACACACACATGGCAGTAGAAGGTATAAAAGGGCAGTTCATTGGCAGAGCTGTAATGTGTAGGCAGGTGTCCCAAGAGGTTGTGACCGCACGACGGGAGTTAACTGACTTTGAACGCTGATTGCTAGTTGGAGGTAGACGCACAGTATCTTCCATTTCGGAAATAGTTAAGGAATTCAGTATTCCGAGATACACGCTGCCAAGAGTGTGCCAAGAATAACGCATTTCAGGCATTGCGTCTCACCACAGAGAACGCAGTGACCAACGGCGTTAACGACAGAGAGCAGCGGCATTTGCATAGAGTTGTCAGTGCTAACAGACAAGCAACGATGCGTGAAATAACCGCAGAAATCAATGTGGCACGTTCGACGATCGTATCCGTTAGGACAGTACAGCGAAATTCGGCATTAATGGGCTATGGCTGCAGACGACTGGTTCGAGTGCCTTTGCTGACGGCACGACATCACCTGGTGCTCTTCTCCTAGGCTCGTGAGCATATGGTTGTGCCCTAGAGGATTGCAAAACCGTGGGCGGGCCAGATGACTCCCGATTTCCATTCGATAGAGCTCATGGTAGGGATCCAGTGTAGTGCAGACCCCAAGAACCCATGGACCCGTCAAAAAGCCACAGTGCAAGCTGGTGGTGGCTCCATAATGGTGTGGGCTGTGTTTTCATTGAATGGACTGGGTCCTCTGATCCATCTGAAGAGATCAAGTGTTTTATGTGGTCATTCCACTTATGGTCGCTCTGGATAGTTACGCCTAGATATTCTACGGCGGGCGCTGTCTCCAGCTGTTTGCCATCAATAGTACAGCTACACAGTAGTGGATTTCTTTTGTTATACAAGCGCAATATGTTACATTTATTTACGTTCAGGGTCAACTGCCAAGTCCTGCACCATTCATCAATTCTCTGGAGGTCGTTCTACAAATTCTTACTATCTTCTGGCAATGCTACTTTGGTATAGACAACTTCATCATCTGAGAATAGCCTTAAAGAGCATCCAACGCTTTCTACTATATCACTTACATAGATTGTAAACAGCAAACCATACTTCCCTGTGGTACTCCGGATATTACCTTTACATCTGTCGTTTTTTTTTCGTTAAGAGCAACATGTTGAGTTCTATCTGCAAGTAGGTATTGAGTCTAATCGCAAGTCTGCTCCGATAGTCCATAAGCTCGTATTTTTTCTGTTGTGTACACAGCTTTCCCACTAGAGCGCGCCCTGCTAAGCACAACAGTGCAGGCGCAGCGCTCGTCCTTCTCCACACTACGAGATGGCGCTGCCTTAGAGACGGACCAAATTCTGCTTCCGCCGATCCGCGTATTAATATGTAACGCGGCCAATGAGGTTGCTGCTAACGTAGAACCTTTTCTCCTCACGGATCACACTCGCGCAGTCATACCTGAACGACCGAGGTATTAGAACTAGTGTACAGACCTCCGATTAGTCAGTCTGCATTTGTCTGCATTAGTCTGTATGAGTCTGCATTAGTCGGTCCCAGTCTATAGTCAAGTTTATTCCTGTACCTAGCCATGAAGAGAAATATATAGACACTTTGTAAAGTATCAGAGATATGTGAGAATAAGATTAATGTAACAAGACCAAAGGAACTTCAGATTGTCAATTGTAAATAGCATCCAGAATCAAGTTACGTAAGGCTTATGCATGTTACTATTTTAATACATGTATGTGAAAATTAATCAAGTTCTGTTTAAAGTTGGTCACCGTCAATCTGGTACTCTAAGCGTGCAAGTGGCATTCCTATCGTCTGAGCTAACGGCAGAAGATAAACACGCCACGCTAAGACCACGAGACATATAGCTGACATTCGCCTACTTCGTTAGAGCGACAAGTCAAACAATCTGATGGTGTGTGTACCGAAGGTCTTGCAGTACGCACACCACATTTTCATTAAACGTTAATGCGGTATGGTGTCAAATGGCTTATGGAAATCAATGAACAAGACATCAGCCCGAGCGCCGTAGTCCATTGCGCTGCGTGTTTTCACGCATGTGTGTGGTGTTTTTAACGGCACCATTGCAAATGTGTGTTAAGTCTCAAAGGACCAAACTGCTGAGGTCATCGGTCCCTAGGCCTACACGCTACTTAACCCAACTTAAACTAACTTCCGATAAGGACAACACACACACACACCCATGCCCGAGGGAGGACTCGAACCTCCCACAGGGACAGCTGCCCGCACCGTCGCATGACGCCTAAGGCCGCGCGGCTACCCAGCGTGACAACGGCAGCATCTACGTGTTTTGCCGCGGTATGTGGTATAACGCGTAAGTTGCGGCGTCCGCCATTACGTTCTGAGAGTCGACCAATCACGGTTAGGTGGCTCGGCCGCTATTACTGCTAGACACGCTGTAGGTGATCATTTTCAACCTGACAGTTGTCATCTACGTAAACTATGTTTACGTACAGGTTACGCTCAATTCAGAAGGCTGTTGCATGCTCCGACTGTTATATTGGCTTGTAATTAGTAGATTTCTGCTATCAGCCGTCCGTTTGAAATTCTTTTGGCAGACGTTTATGTTGATCAAGACGTCGTATTACGACATACTCATGACCAAGTCTACTTTATTTGACTCTTACAGTTACAATTGAACAGCATTATAGCCATTAATTATTCATGAATTGATTGACATGAGTTTATGTGATTTTTGTTATTTTCGTGTTTATTGTCAAACACTGAGGTGATAACTCTCGTTAAGTCAGGAAATAAAACAGTTTCTTCTGAGTTTAATTAATCGAAATTTAGTATACAAATTGGCCAAAGTAGATTTCTGACAGACGTTTTCTTCACACAGTCCAGAGCGGAGGACGTTCATCGTTTCTTTCTACGACAACGCCCACGCAGTGTGACTGCGGAGATATCCGGTGATACGGTGTAGGAACGTCTGGCGTGCTATTCAACACTCCTCTCTTCCTACGGCGTTGCGGGCTCTGTGGTGTACCGTGAAGAACGGAAAATTCCCAAACCGCCAACTACTGCAGATCGTTCACTTGGTAGACACGCCATTCTGCCCCACTGTGCGGTCACCGACTCTGACAACATCGTTTGTTTCTGAGCCCTAGCGAATGACAGTTGCCTTTAAAGACGAAAATGTTAGCTCTGTTGTTGCGTACCACGCATAGAGCAATTACTGCCACTGCCCTATTTTTTCCACAAGAGATCTATTACCCCATACCAAGACAAACCCTGTGAACTGGATAAACGGTATGGTGACACATTACCTTTATCGAGACGATGGTAAAGATACCTTAGAATTTTGCTATATACTACACTACAAGGGGGACATACGATTGTACAGCGACACGAAAAATACACAAGTTTCGCCAATTACTTATTCGCAGATCCTCTGGCTAATCGGAGTGTTTCACAGTATGATGATACTGCTCTGTCAGAAAGCTACCTTCGCGCTTGAGGTACTCAGAGGACTACTTATTAGAAAGACAATTTGGTTTCATACACTGGCTCGTTGCAGGACCCTGTGTTTCGTGTGTTTCCTACATAAGGCGCAGAAGGACGCCTTGTTTCGCCCCTATCTACCATTTTCGTTTAGATTAATTGACGGAATGTTTGAAACCATGTAATTATGCACAATAAAGTGATGCAATGAATCTGAAAAACATAAATATTACAGAAGTTGCAGTCGAAATGTTTTTTTGCTTCATATACGTATCTATTTCTTCAAGTAAGAGATACAAAGGTGCAAGAGCGGCGAACATTTTTGGTTATTTTGTTTCTTCCTTGAGAATTCTTACATTTTTCTAAAAGGCTGTTATTAAATCTAGAAGGTATAAGGAATCTAGACTCAAAACCGGCCCACCCACAAAATTTACGGAAAAAATGGTAAACTGCATGCTAGGAAACAGAGAAGACGCGGGATTGAATATCAGTCAGATTACAGACTTCTCACCCCACGTCTTAACCTAGACATCGCCTCTCATCGATGTGAGGAGTCGACAAAAACAATAGGTCGTTCGAATTCCACGTTGAACTATAGGTCCCTTTTCTACGGTTGGATAACTGGAATAGGCATGGGGCACATAAATCTTCGGCCGGCCGAAGTGGCCGTGCGGTTCTAGGCGCTGCAGTTTGGAACTGCGAGACCGCTACGGTCGCAGGTTCGAATCCTGCCTCGGGCATTGATGTGTGTGATGTCCTTAGTTAGGTTTAACTAGTTCTAAGTTCTAGGGGACTAATGACCTCAGAAGTTGAGTCCCATAGTGCTCAGAGCCATTTGAACCATAAATCGTCGAAGCGGCGTCCAATAGAAACACTTGCACTAGGCCACTGAATTATCATTACCACGTGCATACATACTTAAGTTCAGACGTTAAACCTAACCGATATGGCCACGAACGCAGGGCAGGCGCTGCAACAACGTCGTGCTGTTAGCAAAGGCACTCGCATCGGTCGACTGTGCCATAATCCATTATCGACAAATTTCGCCGCACTGTCCTAATGGATACGGTCGTCGTACTTCCCACAGCGATTTCTGCGGCTGTATCACGCATTGTTGCTTTCCTGTTAACACTGAGAGCTCTATGCAACAGCCACTGACCCAGCTCGTTAAGTAAAGGCCGTTGGCCACTGCGTTGTCGGCGGTGAGAGGCTGCAAATGGTTCCAATGGCTCTGAGCACTATGGGACTTAACACCTGAGGTCATCAGTCCCCTAGACGTAGAACTATTTCAACCTAACTAACCTAAGGACAGCACACACATCCATGCCGGAGGCAGGATTCGAACCTGCGACCGTAGCAGCAGCCCGGTTCCGGAACGAAGCGCCAAGAGCCGCTCGGCCACGGCGGCCGACGGTGAGAGGTAATTGAAATTTGGTATTCTCACCACACTCTTGAGACTGTGGATCCTAGAAAATTCACTAACGATTTCCGAAATTTTCTATGTCATGCTCTACCGTACGGGTTTCAAAGTCCGTTAATTACCGTCATTTGGCCATAATCACTTCGGAATAATTTTCACATGAACAGCTAGGTACAAATGCAAACTCTGACAATGTACTGCCCTTTATACCGTGAGTACGCTAAACTAGCACCATATCTACACTATTGGCCATTAAAATCCCTACACCAAGAAGAAATGCAGATGATAAACGGGTCTTAATTGGACAAATATGCTATACTAGAACTGACATGTGACTACATTTTCACGCAATTTGGGTATATAGATCCTGAGAAATCAGTACCCATTACAAACACCTCTGGCCGTAATAACGGCCTTGATACGCCTCAGGATTGACTCAAACAGAGCTTGGATGGCGTGAGCAGCTACAGCTGCCCATGCAGCTTCTAGACGTTAACACAGTTCATCAGGAGTAGTGACTGGCGTATTGTGACGAGCTAGTTGCTCGACCACCATTGACCAGACGTTTTCATTTGGTGAGAGATCTGGAGAATGTGCTGACGAGGGCAGCAGTCGAACATTTTCTGTATCCAGAAAGGCCCGTACAGGACCTGCAGCATGTGGTCGTGCATTACCCTGCTGAAATGTAGGGTTTCGCAGGGATCGAATGAAGGGTAGAGCCACGGGTCGTAACACATCTGAAATGTAACGTCCACTGTTCAAAGTGCCGTCAATGCGAACAAGAGGTGACCGACACGTGTAACCAATGGCAGCCCATACCATCACGCCGGGTGATACTCCAGTATGGCGATGACAAATTCATGTTTCCAATGTGCGTTCACCGCGATGTCGCCAAACACGGATGCGACCATCATGATGCTGTAAACAGAACCTGGATTAATGCAAAGAAATGACGTTTTGCCATTCGTGCACCCAGGTTCGTCGTTAAGTAAACCGTCGCAGGCGCTCCTGTCTGTGATGCAGCGTCAAGGTTAACCGCAGCCATGGTCTCCGAGCTGATAGTCCATGCTGCTGCAAACGTCGTCGAACTGTTCGGACAGATGGTTGTTGTCTTGCAAACGTCCCCATCTTTTGACTCAGGGATCTAGACGTGGCTGCACGATCCGTTACAGCCATGCGGATAAGGACTCTGTAATCTCGACCCGTAGTGATACGAGGCCATTGGGATCCAACACGGCGTTCCTTATTACCCTCCTGAACCCACCGATTCCATATTCTGCTAACAGTCATTGGATCTCGACAAACGCGAGCAGCAATGTCGCGATACGATAAACCGACCTTTATCAAAGTCGGGAACGTGATGGTACGCATTTCTCTTCCTTACGCGAGGCATCACAACAACGTTTCACCAGGCAACGCCGGTGAATTGCTGTTTGTGTATGAGAAATCATTTGGAAACTTTCCTCATGTCAGCACGTTGTAGGTGTCGCCACCGGCGCCAAACTTGTGTGAATGCTCTGAAAAGCTAATCATTTGCATATCACAGCATCTTCTTCCTGTCGGTTTAATTTCGCGTCTGTAGCTCGTCATCTTCGTGGTGTAGCAGTTTTAATGGCCCGTAGTGTACATGTGCTTATCGGCATCCCGTGAGTTTTGTGTAAATCGAAATGTAAATGTCCGCTGATATTGCTGCGGGTCATTCTATAATTCACCATCAGTTATCGTCACCAATACTTCGAGACATGATTCAGTATGCCTGGTTTGCCTCAAAATTATCAGAAACTCAAAACATTTTCGTAAATGTCAATGGGGCATATTTTTGTACGGTTCCCCATATCGGTGTAAACCAGACTTTACTCTTACGCCATAATATCCGTAAACGACTTTCCACTCACAAGAAGACAGCACGACCGTGGGATCCGGGATTTGTCCGAAATTTTGTGTGTTGAAAGAGGACCCCTAACACCTCACTTGCTTAAAATATTAGGACGCACTACTCAGAAAAATCCCGAGAAAAATCGATCCAAAGTTTATTAGGTGGCTTATGAGTATAAAATGTTTTTCAATTGCCGTGTCGCCGTCTGGCCTACATGGTTGGTTAGCGCTCGGACCCTTACGCTAGACGTCTCGTGTGCAATTCCTCCTCTGGCAGTTTTTTTTTCTTCTGTTGCTTGCAAAACTGCAGTGCATTAGTACAGGTGAATCGTGAAATTAATTCGTGGGAAGACTGTATAAAAATTCACTCTATGATTCACCATCAGTTATCGTCACCAATACTTCGAGACATGATTCAATATGCCTGGTTTGCCTCAAAATTATCAGAAACTCAAAACATTTTCGTAAATGTCAATGGGGCATATTTTTGTACAGATTAATTGCAAATGCCCTGTGATTGTAAAGAATCCGCTTTTATATGCTGCGCAAGATGTCGCAAAAGTTATTGCTTTGTTTGTTTTTATGATAATTACCACTGCGGTTCTTGTTTATAATTATTATATATATAAAAATTGAATGTTTCCCAATTGAATTTGTTATTCTGATTAAAAACCCAATGATTCTCCTTATATACTTTACAATGAAAAATGGAAAACCCACCGCCATGAATTGTGTTGTTGGACAAAAAGAAAATAATTTTTATTCGATAACGTAACTAATTTGTTAAAGATAATGTAGGTTTAGGTAACTTTCGGAATAATTGTTGGAATAACAAAAGAAAATGAAACAGAAGAAAAAAAAGTGCCAGGGTGAGGAATAGAACCCGAGACCGCTGGCGTAAGAGTCCCAGCCCTAAACATCTAGGCCAGACGGCGGCTCGCCAATGGACTAACATTTTATACTCATAAGGCACCTAAGAAACTTTAGATCGATTTTTTTCCGTGATTTTCAGGGTAGTGCGTCCTAATATTTTAACCACGTGAGGTGTTACGGGTCCTCTTTCACCACACAGAATTTCGGACAAATCCCGGATCCCACGCTCGTGCCGTCTCCTTGTCATTGTATGTTGCGACAGATTTGAGTTCTGCGATGTGAGCACTCGCTGTATAGACATGCACGCCCCTATAGCTACTCCAGTGAGAGCGGGCGCAGAGCGCAAAGGAAATGATTTAGAACGGCGTGGTTGCCCGTATGCGCGCACACACCCGGCGAGCGGCCATCAATATTCATATGGTCAGCCGGCTAGAGCAGCGTTTGTTAATGAAATGGCCGGACACGACGCCCGCCGGCCATCCAGCCCGGCGCCGCACAATCCCCGGCACACACAGTAAAGGCTACGCGCAAACCGCCCCACCCCTGCATACTCATCTCACGCGGCCGGCTTAAGTGGCCGTAAAAAATAAACAAAGGCCCGGGATGGGGGAGCAGGGACGGGGCGTTAATGGCTGGCTGACCGTCTCGCAGCCGATGCTTTATGTCCGCAGTAAACGGCCGGCAAAGACCCCACATCAGTCCGCTGCCCTCACACCTCGTTACGCACTCAAGCACAACAGGGGAGAAAACTGTACCGGGAGACATGAAGCTAATACCGTGTAGTATCACCCGTAGACTTGATAATAGCCTCATATCGGGGTGGAAGGGAGTGCACGAGATTCTTCATGTGTGGCACATCCAACTGAAGCCAATCTACACTGAGCTGACAGAAGTCACTGGATGCACAAATGGTTCAAATGGATCTGAGCCTACGGACTTTGCTGCTGAGGTCATCAGTCCCCTAGAACTTATAACTACTTAAACTTAACAAACCCAAGGACATCACACACATCCATGCCCGATGCAGGATTCCAACCTGCGACGTAGCGGTCGCGCGGTTCCAGACTGTAGCGCCTAGAACCGCTCGGCCAACCCGGCCAGTGTGGCCGTGCGTTTCTAGGCGCTTCAGTTTAGAACCGCATGACCGCTACGGTCGCAGGTTCGACACCTGCCTTGGGCATGGATGTGTATGATGTCCTTAGGTTAGTTAGGTTTAAGAAGTTCTAACCTCAGATGTTGAGTACCATAGCGCTCAGAGCCATTTGAACCATACACACACACACATGGTGGTAGACGGTATAAAAGGGCAATTCTACATCTACATCTACATGGTTACTCTACAATTCACACTTAAGTGCCTGGCAGAGGGTTCATTGAACGATTTTGATACTACTACTCCACCATTCCACTCTCGAATGGGGCGTGGGATAAAGGAACACCTGAATCTTTTTGTACGAGCTCTGATTTTTCTTATTTTAGTATGGTGATCATTTCTCACTACGTAAGTGCGTGTCAACAAAATATTTTCGTATTCCGAAGAGAAAGTTGGAGATTGAGATGTCGTAAATAGATCTCGCCGCAAAGATAACCGCCTTTGTTTCAATGACTGCCACCCCAATTCGCGTATCATATCAGTGACACCCTCACCCCTATTGCGCGATAACAGGAAACGACAGGCCGAGGTTCGAGTCCTCCCTCAGGCCGGCTGGTGTGACCGAGCGGTTCTACGCACTTCAGTTTGGAACCACGAGACCACTATGGTCGCAGGTTCGAATCCTGCCTCGTGCATCTATGTGTGTGACGTCCTTAGTTAGGTTTAAGTAGTTCTACGTTTTAGGGGACTTATGGCCTCAGATGTAAGGTCCCATAGTGCTCAGAGCCATTTGGACCAGTTGAACCTTTACTCGGACATGGGTGTGTGTGTTTGTCCTTAGGATAATTCAGGTTGTGTGGAAGCTTAGGGACTGATGACCTTAGCAGTTACGCCCATAAGATTTCACACATTTGAACAACAACACGAGACGAGCCGCTCTTCTTTGCACTTTTTCGATGTACTCCGTCAATCGCACCTGGTAAGGATTCCACACCCCGCAGCAATATTCGAGCAGAGGACGGACAAGAGTAATGTAAGCTGTCTCTTTAGTGGGTTTGTCGCATCTTCTTAAGTGTTCTGCCAACAAACCGCAGTCTTGGTTTCGCCTTCCCCATAGTGTTATCTGTGTGTTTCCAATTTAAGTTGCTTGTCATTGTAATTCCTAGGTATTTAGTCGAATTGACAGCCCTCAGATTTGTGCGATTTATCGTATACCCAAAATGTATCGGATTTCTTTTAGTACCCATGTGGATGACCTCGCACTTTTCTTTGTTTAGTGCCAATTGCCACTTTTCGCACCATATAGAAATTATCTCTAGATCATTTTGTAATTAGAATTGATCGTCTGATAATTTTACTAGACGATAAATTACAGCGTCATCTGCAACTAATCTAAGGGAAGTGCTCAGTTTATCACCTGCATCATTTATGTAAATCAGGAACAGCAGAGAGCGTATGACACTACCTTGCTGAACGCCCGATTTCACTACGAACTGTGACCTCTCTGAGAGGACATCGCCGGCCGGGGTCGCCGAGTAGTTCTAGGCGCTACAGTATGGAACCGCACGCCGCTACGGTCGCAGGTTCGAATGCTGCCTCTGGCATGGACGTGTGTGATGTCCTTAAAGTTAATTAGGTTTAAGTAGTTCTAAGTTCTAGGGGACTGATGACCTCAGAAGTTAAGTCCCATAGTGCTCAGAGCGATTCGAACCATTTGAGAGGAACTCGCGAATCCAGTCACACAACTGAGACGATACTCCATAAGACACAATTTGATTAATAGTCGCTTGTCAGGAATGGTATCAAAAGCCTTCTGGAAATCTAGGAATATGGAATCGATCCGAGATCGCTTGGCGACAGCACTCATTACTTCATGGGAATTGGCGGAGCTGTAATGTGTACGCAGGTGATTGATGTGTCCCAAGCGGTTGAGGCCGCACAATGGGAATTAACTGACTTTGAACACGGATTGCCAGTTGAAGCTAGACGCATGGTATCCTCAGTTTCGGAAATAGTTATGGAATTCAGTATTCCGGGATCCACAGTGCCAAGAGTTGCCGAGAATACCGCATTTCAGGCAATACATATCACCACACACAACGCAGTGGCCGACGGCATCCACTTAACGACCGAGAGCAGCAGCGTCTGCATACGGTTGTCAGTGCTAACAGACAAGCAAAAATGCGGTGCAATAACCGCATAAATCAATATATGATGTACGACGATCGTATCCGTTAGGACAGCACAGCGAAATTCGGCGTTAATGGGCTGTGGCAACAGACAACCGACTCGAGTGTCTTTGCTAACTGCACAACATCGGCTGGAGCTCCTCTCCTGGGATCATGACCATAACGGTTGGGCCCTAGACGGTTGCAAAACCGTGGGCTGGCCAGATGACTCCCGATTTCAGTTGCATAGAGCTCATGGTAGGTATCGAACGTGGCGCAGACCTCAAGAAGCCATGGAACCAAGTTGTCAACAAGCCACTGTGCCACCTGTTGGTGGGTCGACAATGGTGTGGGCTGTGTTTACATGGAATGGTCTGGTTCCTCTGATCCAACTGAACAGATCAAGTGTTACATTTGGATACTTGGAGAAGATTTGCACCCCTGTATGCACTTCATGTTCCGAATCAACAAAAGAATTCTTATGTTACTGCACCACAATTGTTATCGTCAGCTCATGCACAAAATCCAGCACAGGTAACACTTTCATAATTATGGACTCCTGTACAGTCCAATATCTAAGTATTTATCCAGGGGACTTCGAACGACAAGTTCAGTCCATTCCAATCCAGCTGTTGCACTACGCCTGGTAAAAGGAGGTCCGACATGATATTAAATGATATCGCACGAATTTGTCGCGTCATTATACATCTACATGAACAGTTCATACTATAGTACTTGGCAGAGGGTTCATTGAAACGCGTTTAGACTATCGCTACCACCTCACTTGCCAATATTCAGAGTTCAGCGCTCTGGTCGTAGACGATGTGATAGGATCCGCCATTTGTAACTAGAGGTATCAAGCAATAGCTCATTGGAGAGCAGTGTCGAAGCCCGACTTTTTTCTGATGAAAGCTGGTCTTGAATCGGTGTCAGTGAGGGAAGTGTGTTGGTTAGAAGGAGGCCAGTTCAGGATCTGCAACCAGCCTGTCTGTGTGCCAAACACCTGGAGCTACACCTGGAGTTACGGTATGGGGTACGATTTCACATTACAGCAGGACTCCCGTCGTTATCACACGCATCCTTACTGCAAAATTATACGTCACTCTGGTGTTTCGACCATTCGTGCTTCCACTCATGAGCAGTATTCCAGGGGATGCATTCCAACAGGATAATGCCCGCCCAATGCTGCTATTGTAACCCAACATGCCTTACAGAGTGTAGACATATTGCCTTGGCCAACTCGATCACCAAATCCAATCAAGGACATAACAGACATCATCGGACGATAACTCCAACGCCATCCACAACCAGCATTGACTGCCCCTGTGTTGACGGACCAAGTGCCTCAGGCATAGAGTTCCTTCCCACAAACTGACATCCGGCACCTGTGCGACGCAATGATAAACATTTGCATGCTTGCATTCAACACTCTCCATCTACATCTACGTGATTACTCTGCTATTCACAATTAAGTGCCCGGCAGAGGGTTGAATAAACCACCTTCAAGCTGTCTCTCTACCGTTCCTCTCTCGAAAGCGCACGGGAAGAACGAACACTTAAGTTTATCTGTCCGAGCCCTGATTTATTTTATCGTGATGATAATTTCTCGCTGTGTAGGTGGGTGCCAACAGAATGTTTATGCAATCGCATGAGAAAACTGGTGATTGAAATTTCATGAGAAGATCCCGTCGCAACTTAAAACACCTTTACAATTGAAAGAAAACAGCCCTCGGTCACTATTTTTAACGAATTAGCTGGGTTTCAACACTGCTAGGAGTGTCTTCCTTAGAATTTAAATCAAACAGTGGTCTATAACATGGTCATAGAATTATGAATAAAAACGTATGATATCTACATCTACATCTACATACATACTCCTCAAAGCACCATACGGTGCGTGGCGGAGGGTACCTCGTACCACAACTAGCATCTTCTCTCCCTATTCCACTCGCAAACAGAACGATGGGAAAATGACTGCCTATATGCCTCTGTACGAGCCCTAATCTCTCTTATCTTTGTGGTCTTTCCGCGAATGTAAGTTGGCGGCAGTAAAATTGCACTGCAGTCAGCCTCAAATGCTGGTTCTCTAAATTTCCTCAGTAGCGATTCACGAAAAGAACGCCTCCTTTCCTCTATAGACTCCCACCCGAGTTCCTGAAGCATTTCCGTAGCACTCGCGTGATGATCAAACCTACCAGTAACAAATCTAGCAGCCCGCCTCTGAAATGCTTCTATGTCCTCCCTCAATCTGACCTAATAGGGATCCCAAATGCTCGAGCAGTACTCAAGAATAGGTCGTATTAGTGTTTCATAAGCGGTCTTCTTTACAGATGAACCAAATCTTCCCAAAATTCTACCAATGAACCGAAGACTACTATCCGCCTTCCCAACAACTGCCATTACATGCTTGCCCCACTTCATATCGCTCTGCAATGCTATGCCCAAATATTTAATCGACGTGACTGTGTCAAGCGCTACACTACTTGTTGTGGACTGACAAGACAGCCAATCCACTAGGAGGAAGCCGAAAGGCGCGTGTTTAAACTCACGCTGGCTGGCGTGAGGTCTGGAACAGGTAAAGTAATTGAGACTAGCAAGTAAAGTACGTAGCTTCTTGAATACTTAATTTTAATCCATAATTGGTGAACATCGGTCTGACGGTACATGCTCACAAGATAAATAGCAAATGATAATGGCGCCTTGCTAGGTCGTAGCAAATGACGTAGCTGAAGGCTATGCTAACTACCGTCTCGGCAAATGAGAGCGTAATTTGTCAGTGAACCATCGCTAGCAAAGTCGGCTGTACAACTGGGCGAGTGCTAGGAAGTCTCTCTAGACCTGCCGTATGGCGGCGCTCGGTCTGCAATCACTGACAGTGGCGACACGCGGGTCCGACGTATACTAACGGACCGCGGCCGATTTTCCTCAATGGTCATTTAACAAAAATGTTCACATTACAGATTTAAAGGCTACCACCTAGCAAGTGGGTGTCTGGCGGTGACACCACACTACTAATGAAGTATTCAAACGTTACGGTATTCTTTTTCCTATTCATCTGCATTAATTTAGATTTATTTATATTTAGAGTTACCTGCCATTATTTACGCCAATCACAAATCCTGTCCAAGTCATCTTGTATCATTCTACAGCCACTCAACGACGACACCTTCCCGTACACCACAGCATCATCAGCAAACAGCCGCACATTGCCCTCCACCCTATCCAAAAGATCATTTATGTAGATAGAAAACAACAGCGGACCTACCACAGTTACATGGGGCACTCCAGATGATACACTCACCTCCGATGAACACTCGCATTGAAATATAGGCCTATCGCGAAGGCCCGCCAAGTATGGCTCCATTAGGTTGGCGAACCATCCGCTCCACCACCTTTTTAACGAAGAACGATAAGGCGAGGTGTCCGGTGGATCACTTGTTCCTGGGTCGTTGCGCTGAACAGACATGGAGACGCGACTCTCGTTTTGGTAATGTTAACAGAGATATTAGATTGTTTGAAATCTGCTCAGTATTGAGGTCCAGATGTTGAAATCAGGTGCGAGATCACCACTAAACCCCATAAGGGAATTAATTTTCATAATTTATTCTAATTTCAGTAGAACTTCACGTTTGTGCCTTGGTCAGGCCACGCACCATGGGCCTTAAGCTCCAGGTCATATTATTGCTCTGTGGTTAACGGAAATTCACTCATTCAATGTATTTTAATCTGCCCTTTCACGTACAGTAATATTTTGGGGGATTTTTATTTATTTCTTTGTGAACTTGGTTTCGCGCCATGTGGTTGGTTGGAGCAACCGCCACATTGCTAAATTGGAGTTTCGGTCTGAAAATGTATTGTACACGATGAATAATCTTACGATAGTGGAAGAGTGTAATGTGGTGTCACCGCCAGACACCACACTTACTAGATGGTAGCCTTTAAATCGGCCGCGGTCCGTTAGTATACGTCGGACCAGCGTGTCGCCACTGTCAGTGATTGCAGACCGAGCGCAGCCACACGGCAGGTCTAGAGAGACTTCCTAGCACTCGCCCCAGTTGTACAGCCGACTTTGCTAGCGATGGTTCACTGACAAATTGCGTTCTCATTTGCCGAGACGATAGTTAGCATAGCCTTCAGCTACGTCATTTGCTACGACCTACCAAGGCGCCATTATCATTTGCTATGTATCTTGTGATGCATGTACCGTCAGACCGATGTTCACCTATTATGGATTAAAGTTAAGTATTCCAGAAGCTACGTACGTTATTGGCTATATAATTACCTTGTCCTGTTCCAGACCTCACGCCAGGCTGCGTCAGCTTAAACGCGTGCCTTTCGGCTACCTCGTAGTGGCTTGGCTGTCTCGCCAAGTCACAACATGTAATATAGGGAAGGAATAATCTTGTGTGTCCGTGTTTTTCTGTATTTCTGTTGGCTGCCGAAACTTGGCCAAGTGTGTTGAATATCATTGAAGTGATGGTGTTTTTTGTGCTCCCCCATAACTATTTGATTTGTTGCCGATGTTGTGTGTTAAGAACAATACATGGTTTAAACTCGTGCCACTAGGACAAGTATCAGATTTTAGTGCCCATTGATGTGATAAAGACGTGAAATACTGTTCCACCCTGACCTAGTTTTGCTTGTAGTGCCTTTGCTGAACTTGTTCTGAGTCATCTATAGCCACTGAATGCAATAAGCATTGGTTTAGGAATAATTCCGTGTTTGTATAAAATTACATTGAAGCCAGATCTGCGCTCCGCTGTCCCATTCCACAATTACGTGGCGAAACTATACCATGTTGACTAGAGAGACTAGTTGTGATCATGTATATTGCAAGAGAAACAAGGCTAGTTATTGAAATGCCATCGGTACTGAATAAATATCATTTAATGCATCCCTTCGACATTACTTGCTCCCTCCATGATAAAGAATAGGTGAAAGTCACTACCTCAGTCGAATAATTGGTCATAAAACAAAAAAAAAACCTATATACTGCCTATTAAGCCATGTATAGGTGCTTTGTGTAGTGGTTCAAAAATATTGCGTTATCGTATGCGTTCAAATTTTTACCGGTTGGTTAAAACCTTCCACAAGAAATTATTAATACCCGGCAATAACTCGCAGGGGCCAGTAATTTCGTGAACCACACGAATTTAAGAAACCATTTGCTACAGGCGGTAGCTTGTAGTAGCGGTAAGACATGACAAAGGACTGCAATCTTCTTACTTACAAGGGAACCTCCCCATCGCACCCCCATCAGATTTAGTTATAAGTTGGCACAGTGGATAAGCCTTGAAAAACTGAACACAGATCTATCGAGAAAACAGGAAGAAGTTGCGTGGAACTATGAAAAAAATAAGCAAAATATACAAACTGAGTATTCCATGTGCAAGATAGGCAACATCAAGGAGAACGCGAGGTCAGGAACGCCGTGGTCCAGTGGTTAGCGTGAGCAGCTGTGGAACGAGAAGTCCTGGGTTCAAGTCTTCCGTAGAGTGTAGACTTTAATTTTTTATTTTCAGACAATTATTATCTGACACCAGTGTCGTATAGAATAAATGAGACGAGTTTTCCTGTGAAAGAATCGATTGACCTATGCCCTTGATATCAGTTTTCGGTTCCCATTGGAGAGTCACGCCCTTTCATCTACTAATCGCACCGTTTTGCGGTGCGGTCGCAAAACACAGACACTAAACTTATTACAGTGAACAGAGACGTCAATGAACGAACGGACAGATCATAACTTTGCGAAAATAAAGAAAATAAATTTTCCACTCCAGGGAAAATTTGAAACAAGGACCTGTCGTTTTGCAGCTGCTCACGCTAACCACTGGACCACGGCGTTCCTGACCTCGTATCGTCCTTGATGTTGCCTATGTTGCACATGGACAACTCACTTTGTATATTTTGCTTATTTTTTTCATAGTTCCACACAACTTCTTCCTGTTTTCTCGATTTATCTGTGTTCACTTTTTCAAGGCCTATCCACTGTGCCAACTTATTACTAAATCTGAGGGGTGTGCGATGGGGAGGTTCCCTTGTTAGTAGAGTTATACTACCACCAGTAGCGGAAGATTACGTTGCAACATGACAGCATGATACCAGTTCTACACGATCTGTCGCCTCCGAAGCAGTCAGGAAGCTTTTGTAATGAGCTGACTAATAATCTGTCTGTAGAGCTTATTTTTGTGCGCATTCGTCAAGCCTTCTAGGCATTATACCCTTCTGCGACCTTTATTAAGTGCATGTCTGCTAAATCCTGCAACGAGCAGCTGCAAAGAAGACGACGACGTGTTCGTTTCTTTGACGTGATCTGTATCACACAAGCTGATGAAATTTCACGAACGCTTCGTCGCCCATTAACTTGGTTTCCGGAGAGACTTAAATGCCCTCCGCGACAAACCTGAAACCGCTGGAAGAGACGTCAGCAGGGAGACGTGAGCCCCGGGCAGGTAACCCGACACGCCGACTTCGGCGCGGCTGTCAGGAACAACAGCGTCGCGGCCAGTAATTGGACGAGAGCTCAGGCGGACGGAGACGTCACAGGCGGACGCGGCTGATCCCCGGCCTGTGATTGGCCAGGTGGATCTGAGCAGTCGCTTACTGCCTCCAGTCCGAGGTGCCTCTCTGCTGAGCCGGCTGACCTGCCGCCACTGGGAAAATTGCGTTTTAATTTAATTCCATTCTTCATCACGGCGTGAAGAGCTCATCTCAGAAGGAAGAAACTAGGGTGAGTTCCCGAGCAGAGCCAGCTTCGAGACTTGCAAGGTTTTATTTACTTGGTTCCCACTTCTTCACCTTTTATCGGTTATGTGCTCCAATTACATTTATATCTCTTTGGAAAAATCTCAGCTAATGTTGTCTGTCACTGTCACTTCTGTTAGATCCACGCCCCGAAACTTCATTTATTATAATAAATCGTGATAAAACTATAAAAGCAATAGTAAACAGGCATTGGCCTAGCGGTTAGCGTCGCTGCCTATAGATCACAGTGTCTCGGTTTTGATTTCCGAACTGGTCAGAAATTTTCTTCCTTCGTTGAGCGGATGTTTCTTTCGTTCTAATTGGGTATCTCAGCTTCATCGACTCACAAGTAACCAAAGTGGCGTCAGTTACGAAGGGCGTTACATACTGATTTGCACTTTCATTCTGTCAATCATTTTGCACCGACGCAACATTACAGTTGCAAGTACGTAGTACCTTGGTCTTGCCGTAAGTGGCAGGACAATTACTACAAGTGTAATCTCTGAATAGTACAGCACAGTTTCGTTGTCATTACTGGTCGGCCAACATGGACTGCAGTCATTAGGGTTAGCGCTGGACGACTTGGCTTCAGTGGCAGGAGGCTGTAAACACTGTGGATGTTCACAGTGGCTGATGAGTGTTCACCATTACGAAAAGCGCAATTTCAACACGACAACGCTAGTCTCCATCCGAATCGGAAGGTGACAGCTGTCACTGTTGCGAGGTGAATGGCGGATGACAATCAAACACCTCGCTGCTCAACTGGACGTTGCATCCGAACAGCAACAATTATAATGATTGATATTAATAATAACTAATTGTTTTAATGTCTTAAGACGAAACAAGCAAGTGCTATTTTAAAATTTCTGTCTCGGTCGAAAATGTAGGAAAACAGCATATACAGCGTGGGCATAGTAAAACTGTTCTGCAAAATATTTCATGCACCTTAAGACAGACAACCCAGCTTACTTCCTCTCTCCCCGAATGAGGATGATGCATGTCTGGTTGTCTGTCTGAACCTCTGGACCACGTAAGTGTACCACAAAAGATCATCAGAGAACCGATGGGAATTCATTGCATGTTATTACCGTATAATAATGTGCCACTGGTAAAGGGAAGCCTGTTAATGGTTTGCAGAATTCTTATAACCGCAAATAGCACCTGTTGGTTGTCCTATCTCAGGTTTCAATGTTAGACCTCGTCTCCGTATCGTAGCATCGATTTAGTTCACACCAGGAGATGGGCAACCCAATACTCAGATTTTCAGAGTGGGCTGCCATCGCACCCTCAGGAACACATCGTGTCAACGAGTTGCACGTGCATATTAACGTTGAAAGATATACACATCATGAGAAACGTTTGTTGTTGTTGTTGTTGTTGTGGTCTTCAGTCCTGAGACTGGTTTGATGCAGCTCTCCATGCTACTCTATCCTGTGCAAGCTTCTTCATCTCCCAGTACCTACTGCAACCTACATCCTTCTGAATCTGCTTAGTGTATTGATCTCTTGGTCCCCCTCTACGATTTTTACCCTCCACGCTGCCCTCCAATGCTAAATTTGTGATCCCTTGATGCCTCAAAACATGTCCTACCAACCGATCCCTTCTTCTATTCAAGTTGTGCCACAAACTTCTCTTCTCCCCAGTCCTATTCAATACCTCCTCATTAGTTACGTGATCTACCCACCTTATCTTCAGCATTCTTCTGTAGCACCACATTTCGAAAGCTTCTATTGTCTTCTTGTCCAAACTGGTTATCGTCCATGTTTCACTTCCATACATGGCTACACTCCATACAAGTACTTTCAGAAACGACTTCCTGACACTTAAATCTATACTCGATGTTAACAAATGTCTCCTCTTCAGAAACGATTTCCGTGCCATTGCCAGTCTACATTTTGTATCCTCTCTACTTCGACCATCATCAGTAATTCTACTCCCCAAATAGCAAAACTCCTTTACTGCTTCAAGTGTCTCATTTCCTAATCTAATCCCCTCAGCATCACCCGATTTAATTTGACTACATTCCATTATCCTCGTTTTCCTTTTGTTGATGTTCATCCTATATCCTCCTTTCAAGACACTGTCCATTCCGTTCATCTGCTCTTCCAAGTCCTTTGCTGTGTCTGACAGAATTACAATGTCATCGGCGAACCTCAAAGTTTTTATTTCCTCTCCATGGATTTTAATACCTACTCCGAATTTTTCTTTTGTTTCCTTTACTGCTTGCTCAATATACAGATTGAATAACATCGGGGAGAGGCTACAACCCTGTCTCACTCCTTTCCCAACCACTGCTTCCCTTTCATGCCCCTCGACTCTTATAACTGCCATCCGGTTTCTCTAAAAATTGTAAATAGCTTTTCGCTCCCTGTATTTTACGCCTGCCACCTTTAGAATTTGAAAGAGAGTATTCCAGTCAACATTGTCAAAAGCTTTCTGTAAGTCTACAAATGCTAGAAACGTAGGTTTGCCTTTTCTTAATCTTTCTTCTAAACTAAGCCGTAGGGTCAGTATTGCCTCACGTGTTCCAACATTTCTACGGAATCCAAACTGATCTTCCCCGAGGTCCGCTTCTACCAGTTTTTCCATTCGTCTGTAAAGAATTCGTGTTAGTATTTTGCAGCTGTGACTTATTAAGCTGATAGTTCGGTAATTTTCACATCTGTCAACACCTGCTTTCTTTGGGACTGGAATTATTGTATTCTTCTTGAAGTCTGTGGGTATTTCACCTGTCTCATACATCTTGCCCACCAGATGGTAGAGTTTTGTCATGACTGGCTCTCCTAAAGCCGTCAGTAGTTCTAATGGAATGTTGTCTACTCCCGGGGCCTTGTTTCGACTCAGATCTTTCAGTGCTCTGTCAAACTCTTCACGCAGTATCTTATCCCCCATTTCATCTTCATCTACATCCTCTTCCATTTCCATAATATTGTCCTCAAGTACATCGCCCTTGTATAAACCCTCTATATACTCCTTCCACCTTTCTGCCTTCCCTTCTTTGCTTAGAACTGGGTTGCCATCTGAGCTCTTGATATTCATACAAGTGGTTCTCTTCTCTCCAAAGGTCTCTTTAATTTTCCTGTAGGCAGTATCTATCTTACCCCTAGTGAGACAAGCCTCTACATCCTGCGTTTGTAAGAGAATTTAATTTTCGTGAGAAATATCAGATTGTTTGGAACGCTCGCCACTACGAACATCTTTGCATTCCTGAACACAAAGGTGATATATTCTTTGATTACCAGAAACTGTATCACTGGGTAGAGTTGTGACAAGTGAAGGAAGTGATAGTTGAGTTACAACTGACAGCGGTAGGAGCCGAATTTAGAGCCAGGGAGCTATCTCATGGTTCAGGAAGGAGCTTGATATACTGGGTGATTTACGAAGATATGCAAATATTTTAATACGTAATTCTACAACTAAAGAAAAAGATCATTATTCATACGTCCGCAAATACTTAGTTACGGAGTTATGGCTAATAAAAGATTTTGCCTGAAATTTACCAGCTCCGATAATATGAACTCATCGCAATGCTATATGGGGTTAAAGTAATGCACGATTTCCATTTATTTTGTTGTTATTGATCTGGTGAATCTAATGAAACATGTCCCAGACGTGTATCTGCAGTAGTTTTCCAGAACATCCAGAGAAGCAAACACTATTATACAAATAAATTTGATTACTTTCCATTAAGAGTATAGGAACGTTTATGTCATTGTTGGCAACCATTAGTGAGTTGTCTCAGTTGTTTCCTAATCTAAAATCGGGTTAGTTTTCTGTATTGTGAAATTATATGTACACTGTACAACGTCCTTAACATTGAGCTTTTTTCCGGTTCAACATGAATTCATGTCTGCTGCCGTAATTATAAAAGCGATTTATCTGACACATTCACACAGTTTCGGTTAACGTTATTACCATGATTTTTCCAAGATTAAATTGTGTACAACTTCTGTTGAAAACGTTGTGCAATTTTCTGGAATTTAAGAAACAAATTGGGCCAAGTATTTAATAAATTAAAAATTTTACGAAATTACTTCTTTCCTTTCCCTAGATATTTTGGGAAACTACTGGAGATACAACCTTGGGACACGTTTTATTAGATTCACCAGGTCAATAACAACAAAATAAATGGAAATCGTGCTTTACTTCAACCTCGTACAGCTTTGCGATGGTTTCATATTAGGGAAGTTGCTAAATTTCAGGCAAAATCTTTTATTAACCGGAACTCCCTAACCAAACATTAGCGGACCTATGACTAATTTTTCTGTAGCTTTACTTCCAGAATTACATATTAAAATATTGGCATATATTTGTGAATCACAGTTTATATTTACTTGAAGCATGTCCCCATTGGTAGATGAAATGTAATTTGGAAAAACGTGCAGTGTCATGCGTGGCCTTATTGCTTGGACAGTGAATACTATTTTCAGAAAAACAACAAAATTTTAATTTATGTAAACAGTATAAAACAAAATACGAGAAGAAGGCAGACTGCCACACTGTGATTCTTTTCAGATTCACCTGTTTGCAGTGCAGACAGGGCAGAGCGAAGTCATCCGTTGCAAATGTAAGAAACAATTGTAGCTCCTAAATTATCATTTTGAGTGACACTTAAGATCATTTTTCATTTACAAAATTCCATATAAATTCAGCAGAGGCGTTTTCTAGCGGGCCACGGTTATCCTTACATAATAATTAGTCACTGTGTGTCATTTTTTCATGATAAAGTCGTTTAGGGTATTGTTGTGACCATTCCTTGATACACAAAGAAATTTACATACAGTCACATGCGTTTCAGATCAATCAAAATCGCATACAAAAAAAGTAATTTGCACAGTTCCGTTTGTGTTGAAAGGTAGAGTAGCAAAGGTGATTCTAGGTGAGACATTGTAATCGGAATTTGAAGGCACTTGCTTTCACATTGCTAGCGAGAGGGTAGTTAACATTTTGACTCTCACTAAGTAAACTTTCAACGTTTATAATATCACAAACGAAGTCCATAATGTGCACTTCTGATAATAACTTGGAGACATGCTGCATCTACTGACATACAGGGTGTTCAAAAATTCCCGTTGCAAACTTCTAGAACATGCAGAGGATAGTGAGTAGATAATATTTTGAATTGAAACCCACGTCCGGTAACATTTGAAAACATGTTGGTAATGCGGCCACTTTTACAAGTAATTGATTAGGTGTGACCCAGTACATCACTAGTACAGATCCACTCATTAATATCAAAAGAAATGGCATCACTGTAGAGAAACCGATTTCTATGGAGCACAGACTCCTGGTGAAAGTTAGCCCACGCGTGCTAGTAACAAGGATCCCACACTAAATGCGCCAAGAAAATCAAATACTCTTTTGGCATTGATGGGGCCTGAGCATAGCGTTAATGTGCCACCGAAAATAGCCGTGTGATAGAATAAAGACATTCTCAAATGGTTCAAATGGCTCTGAGCAGTATGGGACTTAACATCTGAGGTCGTCAGTCCCCTAGAACGTAGATCTACTTAATCCTAACTAACCTAAGGACATTACACACATCCATGCCCGAGGCAGGATTCGAACCTACGAACGCAGCAAAGACATTTTCAATATACAGCTGTGGCGGTACTTTTTGTCGTGTATATAATCAGCTGAAATTCCTCGTCTTCCAGTAAGATCGACACTCATAAATTGGACAGTCAATTGCTTTCCTGACAAAGACAAGTTATAACGGTACTTTGCGGGCAGGCGTGTCAATTAGCTTCATATTAATTAAAATGGGGGAGAAATAGACTTTATTTTGGAAGAATTAAAAAGGGGAAAGTAATACGAAACTTTAATAACAGCACAGTATTACGAAGAAGCAATATAATGAAAAGCAGTAAAAAACAAAGTAGCAAAGACCAAGCGGAACAGAAAAATATAGGGGCGCGTTTGTTTTTTAATACATATAAAAGAACATGTAACACATTATTGAGCTCTCTACCTTCAGTTATCGCGATCGAACTAGTCGATGAAAAAGTGGTACACGACTGCGAAATTCGTTAGGGAGGTTATTTAAAGACCCAAGCATGTTTAAAATACATTACGTGTGACGAAGTGATCAGAAATGTTTATTGTCGGGTGAAGTGAAAATGATTCCGACAGCATAATTCGAACTGTGTTAGCTGGGAAAAATACTCTTGGGAAACTATTATGGTTGGGGAACCCACGAAAGTTGTACGCAACGGAAAACTATAGTTTACGTAATTCTGCATTTCATGAAATTGTGAAACACGTGTGCGCGGAACATTTAGAGAATCTTATCCTTGGACGGTTGCGGGGGTAATTGATACAAACAACGAGCAAGCATAAAAATAGGTCGCTTATTAACTACCAGATATTAATTAACGGGATCCCAAAATACTAAAAACAGTGCATACACCGTTAAATTGAACCCTGGGTGTGAAAGACAATCACATCGAACATTTCGAGAGCAAAGAATAGACATTTAAGTGCCGATTTGAGAGCCTGGGTCGTGTCGATATATGGAAATTATATGACACGCGTTATTCAGAACACGATATCGACCATTCCAATACTAAAAAGAAGGGTAGGATCATCACCTCCAATCCCGATTCATATTTCATATTTAGTTAGTGAAAAGAAAAGTGTTAGTAAACAAACTACATTTCAATTTTATCCACGATTTTTGCTTCATTGCGTAGTATTGACTACATGATAAACAATATCTGTGGAAGTCGTATACAACGTATCGTCATAATATTTACCCAACCAATATTGTGGGACACCAAAAATGTAAATGCATGAAATGATTCTTACAGCGGATGTATAATGTGTGAGTGCAACGAACTATATTGAGAAACTGAACATCCATTACTTACTTGCATGTTTATCTGCGAAAATGGTTCAAATGGTTCAAATGGCTCTGAGCACTATGGGACTTAACATCTGAGGTCATCAGTTGCCTAGAACGTAGAACTACTTAAACCTAACTAACCTAATGACATCACACACATCCATGCCACAGGCAGGATTCGAACCTGCGACCGTAGCGGTCACGCAGTTCCAGACTGAAGCGCCTAGAACGGCACGGCCACACCGGATGGCTCGAAAATGGTCCTTGTCGGTACATCAGCACAGAGTTCGAATAGAATCGCTGGAACATTGCAAACCATTCAGATTAATCGAACATCTAAATATGCATAATGCTGGTATCACCAGGATGTGTTCTTTCTCCTCACCCCCGTGGCAGTAATTGAATTAAGAGTCAGCCGGGAATAACATTTAAATCAATTGACGACCATTGAGCTAGGGTCACGAATTTTCAAACGTCCACTGCCATGTATGAAGGCGAGTAACACCACGAGTGCTAACGTCGATCGAGGGGTGTCGTCGTGGTCGTATTGAATGACACGGAGCGGTCACAGTGTGTAAATGAACAACACCTCGATTTTCGTGGATTGTTAACAACAGATCATACAACGAATCCACCGAGAAAGGCTTTCCGTCTACAGAGTGTTTGGTGGTTAGAGCGTGGTGCAGGGCCTGCAGCACCTGTTAATGTCCGGACTAGCTGCCATTACCCAGACCTAGGATCGGCCGCCGGCAGTGCAGCGAGCTGGCCGCTAACAGATATTAATGGCACCAGGCTGCAGTATTTATAGCGGCGGCAGCCGCGCCTGCCCTTCATAGCCCTTCCTGGCCCTTGCTGGACCTGGGCGGACTCATTTCCTGCGAATTAATTCGGCCGCCCAAGTTGGCGGTGCGCGCGCTACGGCGAGGCTAATTATATTACCACCAGTATCCGGCTTCCCGTGTCCAACTTCCGCGTCGCTCCTGCTCTCTGGAATGCTAACCACACTGCGGCGAAAAGTGCTTCCCGTCTCAGCACCCAACAGTCTGCTGCTGCTGCTGATCTAAGCAGAGAAATCGCTCTGCTCCTAAATAAATTCGTGCAATGAATAGATCTGAAATACACAGTGCAGCCAAAGATCTCAGGAAAAGTCACTGGGGTTTAACTCACGTGGGGATTTCTCATGATTCACTGCCACGCCACTTGGACCGCTGCAAGTTGTAGCGTTGCTCTTGGGGGGGGCAAAAAGAAAAAGAATTGTTATATATATTTGTAAAATGTCGAAAAAGTGAATATTTTGGTGGGCCACTTGGCAACAAAATCAGGGATCGAGTACACTATTATAATAATATACGTTGAGCATTAAATACCTGAATAAGAGCAGCATATTGATATATTTGAGATCGTTCGGAAGAAACATTATCATTTCGGTGCATTTTATAGTCGCGATGTAGCCATACCCGGGACAACACTAAGGCACCAGAAGATTTATAGACTTTAAAAGAAATGCAACACTACACAATTAAAAATAAGAGTTGATTCAGAAATAATAGGGAAACTATAATGTTCCTTCTGCCTCATGCTGCGTTCGGCCCATCAGCGTGATCGCAATTTGTAACACAAAAAAATGGCTCTGAGCACTATGCGACTTAACATCTGAGGTCATCAGTCTCCTAGAACTTAGAACTAATGAAACCTAACTAACCTAAGGACATCACACACATCCATGCCCGAGGCAGGATTCGAACTTGCGACCGCAGCGGTTGCTCGGTTGCCTAGAACCACGCGGCCACTCCGGCCGGCTGAACTAACACAAAATAATTATCATTCAAGTAAATAGGAAGGTGGAAATCATCAACGTTAATTTACTAAAATCAGCACACTTACTTTTAACACACTTTTTTTAATGCTACGTACCTTTTCATATTAAATTACAATAGATGACCATTGTGGTTAAATACTTTATACATTACAGTCAAAATGTCTTCTTGATGCAGTTTGCTCGTAATCAGTTACAAGAAACTACATGTTTTCTGATTGGAAAAAATATCAATTGCCATATTCACTAAATATTTTCACATGAAATATAAAATACCGTTGCGGAACGCAGCAAGTCCGCGTCCGCCTTTCATGGAACACCAACACTAAAAGGTGAGGCGCCGAATGCCTCATTTGTCTTGAAACAACAGAGTTGTTTTTTATATCATTAATCGATACATGTACATAGAGATTTACAGGCACCGTGCAAGAACGGCAAAGGTAAAGAATAATAGATTCTGTCGCTGCTATGCGATGGGTCATTCCTTTTACTTTACAATTGTTCGATAACTTTAGGCCATCAGGCGTTTACTATTGAGCGTATATTAATGTTCGTTAGGCGAAAATTACTAATATTACAAAGTCTATCAGTACATCATCTAGCTTTCTTATTGACTTATTTTTAGTCTTCCAAGGCTTTTGCGTCGTAGTTAATGAAAGCTGATTTTGACTTATCGTGTGTATTCCACTCATCGAATGCCTTGCAAATATGTTACTAGCATTCTGATTGCGTTTCTCTCGCATCCGTAATATTGGATGCAGTAAACGATTTCCATAATTGTTTTTGTTTCATATAAAATACAAGCTGCTTTCGTTGCATGACGTTCTGCAGACTTACGAGTGTCTGTTTTTGCGGACGAATCTGAGCGTGGACTTCTCGATTTAAATGCAGTGTAAATACACTTTTCGTATTCTACACTGTTTTCGTTTGCATTCCTTTTCAGTTCTTCCTCGCATTTAATGAGATGTGGACTACTTGGTGACTACAGCATTCTTTCTTGCAAACCCTAAACAGCGACAGTAGTTACGCAAATGTTTTCACACGTTATTAAATGGTTGAAATGCCTCTGAGCACTATGGGACTTAACTTCTAAGATCATCAGTCCCCTAGAACTTAGAACTACTTAAACCTGACTAACCTAAGGACATCACACACATCCATGCCCGAGGCAGGATTCGAACCTGCGACCGTAGCGGTCACGCGGTTCCGGCCTGTAGCGCCTTGAACCGCACGGCCATCCCCGGCCGGCCACACGTTATTAACAGGTACTACAGACAGTACATTTTAACAGAAACCTATGAAAATTTCGGTGGCCTTCATTAAATGCGTGTGTATGAAAAACAGATAGTAATAAAAGTGACGTGAAAATGAGCAATATGCTTACAGAGCATTTAAATAGAGCAGTTAACACACGAATTAGTAAGCAGTTACAAACAGACATGTGTCCAAAGAATACAATATGACAAAACCAGTTTCTATTTCACATGAAACAAAAACAAATATATAATTATAAACCCCAACTAATATTACTGATGAGAGCAAAAACTGAGGAGAGTACGTGTGACATATTTACGTTGCAATTTAAAGAGCTCAACAGCGACAAGATGCTCGTAATTAGGAACATGACAACAGGAACGCGGTCGAAATTGCAATATTGGGTTTTACAAAGAAATACTCTTCTTCATGAGATTACCAGACCGACCCACCAAGTACAAAAAGGAAAATAGTATCGTCTGCTATTAGTACGTAGATGAAAAAAGAAATGAATTTCCGCGCCATATCCCTCGTATTCAAAGTTCTCTGCTCAGCCACTTGGAGCTCTGCTGTCGTCCTCGGTTTCAATGTTGTAATACGGGCCTTGCACTTCCGATATTTTGGTGTTTCGTGGAAAAACACTCTGCTGTGCGGTTCTAAACCGTGAAATATGTAAATAAAAACTTCATTCTTTTTTAAATTTCTCTGTTATTCTTGACATTGACATCTGGCAAGCGTGGTAACGCAACGATCTTCGTCAGTGTGGACGTAATTGTTGAGAATTACTGATACAACATCCATGATGGATTTCGGAACAGACATTCCATCTGACATGCATTTATTTGTACGCTGTAAACAGTAATAAGCAAACACAAAAACATAATATTTGTTCTGTAAACATAAAGTTATAAAAAAATGTTTAAATGTGTGTGAAACCTTATGGGACTTAATTGCTAAGATCGTCAGTTCCTAACCTTACACACTACTTAACCTAAATTATCCTCAGGACAAATACACACACCCATGCCCGAGGGAGGACTCGAACCTCCACCGGGACCAGCCACACAGTCCATGAGTACAGCGCCTGAGACCGCTCGGCTAATCCCGCGCGGCTGAAGTTATAACACGAAGAACATGACGCAATGACGACATGAGACCCATCGTTACCATTTATGCTGTTGTAATTGTAGTTCTTGTCGTGGTCTTCAGTCCGAGAATTAATCTGATATAGCTATCCACGCACCCCAACCATGATCCATTTCAATCTGCTTTCTTCTAAAAATTTTACCACGCGTGCTTCCCTCAACTACCGAACTGTCGATTCCTTGAAGTCTCAGATACGCCCTATCAAACTCTTTCTGCTTTTAGTCAAGTTGTACTATAACTTATTCTCCCCTCCCCCCTCCCACCAGTTACTTCATCGTAAGTTAATCGATCTACCTATCTACTTTCCAGCATTCTTCTGCAGCACAACACTTGAAAGGATTCCTCTTCTTGTTTGAAGTGCCTATCATCTGTGTCACACTTTCGCGCAAGGCTACTCTCAGAAAAGACGTCCTGACTCTTATGTTCATATTCGATGATAGCAAATTTCTCTTCTGTAGAAATGTTGTTCTTGCTGTTTCCGGTCTGCGTTTCATAACATACCTGTTCGACCCTCATCAGTTATTTATCTTCCCAATAACTAGGCTCATCGGCTAGTTTCAATGTCTCATTTCCTAATCTAATTCCAACATCGCTTCGGTTAATTCGGCTAGATACCATTACCCTCATTTTATTTTTATTTACGTTCGCTTAATGCTTTCTTTACAAGACACTATAGTGTTCTATTAGTTTAAGTGGGCAGCAGTGCTTACTGATTTGCATCACTCGGTACTCGTGAGAACTGATGTTCCGTTCAAGTGTTCCAGTGCCATTGGCAAGCCAGAATTTTTTTTATATACGTTCTCTCTGAAATTTAATTTTCTTTTCAAATTGAAACGTCCCCTTGGAAAAATTATACATGACTGTGCTTAAACTGACACACAGTATTTTTTTAGCGCAACTCAATCTGACTTTCAGTAATCCCTACAAGAGAATGGCCCTGACTAAATTAACCTATAGTTTCACAAATCACTTACCTCACAAAAATCTTCGTTACTCGAACTACTGCAATACAGCGAGCGCCACTACTGCCAGCTAAATAAAAGATTCAAACTACGGAAGGCACTAACTACTGATAGGCATAGTTAGCAAATGAAAGATTTTGATAGAGAACAAACAATGTATTTACCTTAATAGTCATAATATATATAGCAGTTCATGACATCCATTCTCACAAATGTACTGTCTCTGATGGACACACCTCCAGATTATCCATTCTCAAAAATCCGCCACCTCACTTCCCCACATCCACCACTGCTGGCGGCTCGCCTCCAACTGTGCAACGCTACGCGCTCTCAACATCCAGCTGCCCAACACTACAATGGCGAGTATTATAACAATGCCAACCAGCCTCAGACTGCACACAGCACAGCCAGTGATTTTCATACAGAGCGCTGCGTGGCGTTACCATTAAGAAAACCTAAACGGGAAGCTCATTGTACAACTTGAATAACGGCGGGGTAGGCTACCACCCCGTTTCACTTTATTCCAAACTAAATGTCCTTCAACTGGAATAACTCCAGTTTCCTTCTGCACAAGTTGCACAGAAATTTAGGCTTCTTGAATTCTATATCTGCTAACTCGTAAATTTCAAAAAGTAAAGATTGTCAAAATGTACCGCTAAATCTAGAATTGCTGTCTTACGCTGTACTTCAGTTATAAATTGCATCATCACACCAAGTGCGAAAGGTCGGCCGGAGTGGCCGAGCCGTTCTAGGCGCTTCAGTCTGGAACCGCGCGACCGCTACGGTCGCAGGTTCGAATCCTGCCTCGAGCATAGACGTGTGTGATGTCCTTAGGTTAGTTAGGTTTAATTAGTTCTAGGGGACTGAAGACCTCAGATGTTAAGTCCCATAGTGCTCAGAGCCATTTGAACCATTTTCGAAAGTATTTTTTTGCTGTTTATTCGAGTGACACTATGTTCAGAAATTTTATCACTGCATCGAAATATTAATTTATGTTAGTGTAAATATTACGTGCGGTGTATAAGCTTAATGATATCTATACTTAGTTGCTTTAGCAATACATTTTTTGCGATAATCGAAGCGGAAGGAGGAACACAACACATTCACTCCACAATTTAGTTGAGGCGAAAACTCTTCAGGTTCTCGAATAATACTGCGGTTAAGAATCTAGATAGTTTTTGTTCAAGCATACTTACGTCATGACACATGTCATGTCATTCAGTGTTTAGTAACGCCGCGCCCGCGGTGACTCCATCGATCTCTGGAGCAACGCAGACGGTAGCGCTGAGTTCTGGGGACGGGTGCGGACGGCGTGGTTGAGGTGGGGGGGGGGGGGGAGGGGGAAGTGTGAGAGAGGACTACTTCACAGCATTCAGTGTGTGACCACGGTGTAGAATGTAGTTCTATTCGACCCATGCCATATATTTTAGTATTTTTGTGTTAGCACAAGAGCCAACACCGTGTCACGAGTGGAGACCGAAGAATACATTCTTGAAGATAGTAGTTATAGTAACTGAATGCGGCGCCTTGCTAGGTCGTAGCAAATGACGTGGCTATGCTAAACTGTCGTCTCCGCAAATGACAGCGTATGCAGAAAGTGAACCATCGCTAGCAAAGTCGGCTGTACAACTGGGGCGAGTGCTAGGGAGTTTCTCTAGACTAGACCTGTCGTGTGGCGGCGTTCGGTCTGCAATCACTGATAGTGGCGACACGGGGGTCCGACGTATACTAACGGACTGCGGCCGACTTAAAGGCTACCACCTAGCAAGTTTGGTGTCTGGCGGTGACACCACAAGTATGTTGACGACTCCCGGGGGTTGCGGATTTTTTATTTCTTTGTTTCTCTGGCGGATTTTGACGATCATAGTCTTCTTCCCTTCTATATTCTACCGACACCGTTAGCTGTGTTTTAATTTTCACGACGTTCATTCTGCAATGTCTGTGCTCACAGATTTTATCCTATCATACGAGGATTGTCATGTGCGGTCCGTGCTCGTCTTTTGACTGTTTTGGAAATGTGTTGGTGATCATGCATTGTTCGGACCGGATGTGCATCTGTCGTTTCATCCAAGATTTCACCGACAACTGACATGTTTTTACGCGCACTTGTAACTAGTGGCACATGAAATATTAATTTTTGTGAGTACATCGCTTTACTGTCTACTTTGTTCGGTAGGTTATGTTCACAACTAGTGCTTTTACTTATGTTGTTTCATTCTGTATGCAGATATGACCTTGACCTGAAGATAAACCTCCATGGTATGAAACTAACCGTCATATAGAAAAACACAATAAACAGTTATTGCGGGTTTGGACTTTCACTCCTAATAAGATTATTTTGCCATCTCTGATTTTTAACTGTTAGATTGTCCTTCACATTACGTACAGTTTTAGTTTTCATGTTGGGTTGTACACTGAAAACGACGATGCGCCAGTCCAAGCTTATACTGAACGCTGAACATAACTGAAGTTACAGAAAATTAATGATGTATTTTACGAAACTTAGCCGATTCAACTCTACACTTGACATACGTTACAGAAGTTCTATATCGCTGTGTTTTGTAAAGTGGTGTTAGAGGAGTTGATGTAAGATATACGCTCAGCTTCAAGACTGCTTGTGCCGCAGTTATACGTTATTCGACACTTTCTTGAGTTGTCAAGGCTGTACCCCTGGTTGGTTAGGAAGGAGTTGAACTTTGTGATGTCTGAAGATGGGTGTAATCCAGAAAAGCGTAACATGTTCTAAGAAAAGAGTCAATTGAACATATCGTGACTTTATTGCGATTGTACAGCATTTGCTGCCAATTATTGAGTTGATGTTACTTGGGAGTGATTATTTGAGTTTTATTTGAACGGTTTATTCAGTTTTGAGTGTTGATAATTACGTGGCTCTGGCAGTGCTATTTAATCTCTGTCTGGATTTAGCTTTTATCAACTGTGAATAGTTACGATCTTTAACGTAAGGCCCAAGCCGTTAGATGAACACCGCTAATAGAGCTGTACTACCTATTAATCCTTATGGTTCAAATGGCTCTGAGCACTATGGGACTTAACTTCTGAGGTCATCAGTCCCCTAGAACTTAGAACTACTTAAACCTAACTAACGTAAGAACATTACACACATCCATGCCCGAAGCAGGATTCGAACCTGTGACCGTAGCGGTCTCGCGGTTCCAGACTGTAGCGCCTAGAACCGCTCGGCCACCCCGGCCGGCTATCCTTATGCCTTAGGCTCCTTCAGTTCACGTTACACTCCGTCTAGGTCTTACAGTCATAACAGGTCCAGGTTCGGGAAGGTGGGCAATGAACTGGCTACTAACACCGATTATAGTGTTCATTCTGCCGACAGGCTATATCGGTTGATTTGATTAAAGTTACTAAAATTTGTGTCCCGTTGTTAATTAAACGAAGAAAACCAACTGCGAATATGCTTGTAATGTCTCTTGCAGCGGTCTCTCCGCGATATTTTCAGAAATTTTATAAATTATATAACTCAGTACATATCTCGAAATATCTCTTCTTATCTTACCGATTCCTAAACTGTAATATACGATGATTATCATTGCAAAGTAGTTTCAAGCCCCATTATTCCTTGGAGCGTCCATTTACTCCATGGAATAGCTTCTCTGCTATCTGTTTTCTCTTATGAAAAGAATGAAGGAATGCTTGCCCATTAGCCGTGAAAGAAGGAGGATGTAAATGTATGTATTGTTGAGCTAGTCGCCATCTTGATGAGATTCTGTCTGAGAAGGAATTAAATACATGAACTAAACTAAAGTAAGTGTGTTCGCGTATTATTTAACTGATTATTATTGACAGTGTCTGCTTACTACGCTGTGCTGCACGCGATCTGTGGGGAACGTCTGATTTACACTGCCGTTTTGTATGCTCAAGGTATCCAGTTACTTCAAATAAATAGGCTAACACGGTCTTACCAGCAGATCTCCGGTCTTCCCCATGTGATCACCGAAAGTTAATAATTATCACAAATGCTTTCAGGAGATCGACTGACAATTTTCGTCGCACCGAGACTTCGAAATTGCTTCACTGGCTTATGGAATTTAAGCTCAATTTAATCAGGATAGAACAGTATTGAACTGTGTGAATGTGATAAGCCTGCTTTGTGAATGTAAATTCCCTTAACATACGCATGTTTTTACTATCCTGATCAGTGAAGCTAAATCAGGCCGGTGTGTGAGGTTTTTAAATTTTTTGAATACCACAAAAAAAAAATATTAAATGCTGTACCTAGTGACGTAACGCCTGAAGGTGACCACCCTTGGTATGTCTCACGCTGTTTCAGTGGCTATTGGAGCCTTGGAGCAGCTGCGAGCTCTTTGCCACTGTGGCAGAGAACACGGCAGCCACTTGTGCGCATGCGCGAGCCAGCGGCTCATATCCGGCCGCATATTGGCTTGGCCTCCCTCGCTGCCTGTCGCAACCTCACTGCGTGGGCGGAGGCAGGCGACCTGAGCCCACACACGCTGAATGAAGAAAAAAAAAAAAACGCTCATTGCAGCCGGCCAGCTAGCGTCTGGCATTAAAGGGGACAGCACCGCTTGCCTGTTTAATATTTACCTCCCAATCAGCGTAAAGAGTTCATAGGTGCCCGGAAGGAGGGGGAGGGAGGGGGGAGGGGGAAGGGGAAGGTAGGGGTAGGCTGCTCGAATCAGAGTTACACTCATTATACTTAGAATTTACGCACTCACAATAATAAATGCGTCTAGAAAGAGAAGTTGTATTACATTCGTTCGATTGTCCGCCACGAGATAATACCACCGGCATTACCAACAACAATCTAAGACGGCAGTGTAACGGGTAAAGGTCACTTGAGGATTGCAGTACTGCGCATCTCGTTGCTTCGTATACATATCGCTTTACACACAGCAACGAGTTCTCATTATTGAGCAGTATTTTGCCAGTCCTCTATATAATAGTGTCGTAAATGCGTTTTGTGGGAAACATCAACTTGCCGCAGTGCCGATCAGTTAAAGAAAACTACATTCCAGAATGAAATTCTCGCTCTGTAGATGATTGTGCGCTGATATGAAACTTCCTAGCAGATTAAAACTGGTACAGCACTCGCCCACAAAAGGCAAATGTCCCAAGTTCGAGTCACGGATCTGCACGCAGTTTTAATCTGCCAGGACGTTACAAAAACTAGATTGATGGTCCGTTTCAGGAAATGCGGTTCAGTTGCACACGAGAACAGGACCATGAGAGCGGTCATCTTGACAGACACCAAACTGGCTGATGTGTGGGATGGGATGCCGGCCACATTCGCTTTGAAAAGGTTTGTGGAGACCAGGTGCCCAGTCTCATATTTAATGCGGTAGTAGTTATAAAGTAATGACGAAGCTGAAATTTAATGCACATCATATTCGTAGTGTGCAGAAATTTGAGGTGCTTGATAAAGAGAAGCGTCTAGCGTGGTCTACACAGTTTCGGTCATTTGTCCATGGAATCGCAGGAATGTGACGTTTTTTCTTCACGCATGAGGAGTGGTTTCTTCTTATTCGACAAGTTATCTGTGAAAACACAAGAATTTATGCAAGATAAAATCTACCTGTGAGTCGTGCGTGGCTCGTGTTCCCGCCATCATCTATTTTACACCCTGTTTTTAACGTACTTCCACCTCACTTTGTTAATTTAAATTACTACTGTCACTGAGTTGCTGCTTTGCCTGACCGACGTTAGCAAATGGTTCAAATGGCTCTGAGCACTGTGGGACTTAACATCTGTGGTCATCAGTCCCCTAGAACTTAGAACTACTTAAACGTAACTAACCTAAGGACATCACACACATCCATGCCCGAGGCAGGATTCGAACCTGCGACCGCCGCGGTCGCGCGGTGCCAGACTGAAGCGCCTAGAACCGCTCGGACACTTCGGCCGGCCGGCGTTAGCAGAGCGTATCGATATATCCCCCCTCGTAGTATCTTTGCTTGACTGCTATTACTTTGCCGTCGTTGTCGTAATGGAGTTCGAATAAGTTCGTTGGTCAGATCGTATCGAGAGTTCGCGTTGCGAGTTCGGGTCTGCCAGTCAGTTGGAACGCGTCTGGAGCGCAGTCCGGACCTGCCACTCGGGGAGTTGCAATGCGGCACTAGTGCAGTCGGGTTGGGCAGCAGTGAGGTCTGCGCGGCACTAGTGCAGTCGGGTTGGGCAGCAGTGAGGTCTGCTTCGACATGGCTCACCCGACCATTGTCGCCACGCATCACTTGAGCCGGGCCACGCTCTTGGTGGATCGTCGGTCGGTCGTCCAACCGGACGAAGCGTTTTGGTTCGCCGATCGTTCATGAGTCGGTGGTGTCTGTGTGCATCGAATCCCGATTTGTCTTTGTGGGTGCTTAGTTACTGTTGGGTATCGTTCTGGTCTTCGTGTAGTGTTTGGCAGGTTGTGTGTTGTGGTGTGCGTACTGTAAGGCCTTCAGTACACACACCATCAGATTATTTCACTTGTCGCTCTAACGAAGTAGGCGAGTGTCAGCAATATGTCTCGTGGTCTTATCGTGGCGTGTTTATCTTCTGCCGTTAGGTCAGACGATAGAAATGCCTCTTGCACGCTTCGAGTAGCAGATTCAGGGTGACAAACTTCAAACAGAACTTGATTCATTTTCACACACATTTATTAAAATAACAACAAGCATAAAAATTACTTAACTTGGTTCTGGATGCTATTTACAACTGAGAATCTGAAGTTCCTTTGGTATTGGTGCGTTAATCTTATTCTCACATATATCTCTTATACTGGACAAAAGTGTCTATACATTTATCTTCATAGCTATGTGCAGGAATATGGTAATCTTATTGCGGGCAGACTGAAAGTTGACTATAGAGTGACACAGACAAACGTAGAACTCGTACAGACTGGTACAGACTAATGCAGATGGGTACAGACTGATGCAGACAAATGCAGACTCACTAATCGGAGGTCTGTACACTCGTTATAATACCTCGCGCGTTCTTGTATCATTGCGCGAGTGTGATCAGCGAGGAGAAAAGGTTCGACGTTAGCAGCAATCTCATTGGCTGCGTTGCACATTAATACGCAGATCGGCGGAAGCAGAATTTGGTCCGTCTCTATGGCAGCGCCATCTCGTACTGCGGAGACGGACGAGCGCTGCACCTGTGCTGTTGTGCTTAACGGGGCGCGCTCTAGTGGGAAAGTTGTGTACACGCTGACTACGAGGAACTATGTACACAACATGTGTGTAGTCTGTGATTTGGATTGACAAATTATTTTAAATGTCGTCGGCGTATTGGCTCTGAGAGGTTGGTCGTTTCATCTGGCGACGTGTGACTGGTTCTCTGAGCGCTTCTGGGACCTTTAAATTACCATCTTTCGGGACATGGGTCCCACCCTCACCTACCTTGGCCTCACCATTGACCGTCACCTCACATGGATCCCTCATCTCCGCTCCATCCAATCCAAAGCTCACAACTGCCTCAGACTCCTCAAACTCCTCTCCGGCCGGACATGGTGGTTGCACCCCTCTACCATCGTCCACACATAGAAATCCTTAATCCGTCCCATCCTATGTTATGCCAGTCCTGCCTGGATATCTGCCCCCCCCAAATTCTATAAGTCCCTCCAGATCCTTGAGCGTCATGCACTCCGCCTCGCCTTCCGTACACACCTCCCGTCCCCCACGCGGATCCTCTATGATCTCATTCCTTTCCCCCATCTGCTCCTATTCCTCGAACATATCCGCATCATCTACACCTCCCGCCGTCTTGAACCCCCTCACCCCCTGGTTGCTCCTCTCCTCTCCGATCCCCGCCCCCTGCCACGTCTTCACCGTTGTGTCCCCCCTACCCTCTATCTCTACACCCTACATCTCCCTTCCCAAGGTGGCTTCCATCAACTCCCCCTCCCGGATGATGCCCTGTCTCCCTCCATTTACCACTCCTATCAACTCTGATCCTCACTCGCCCTCCTTCCCTCTGTCCTTTTCCCGGGCTCCCTCCCCCCCTTCCATCTTCTCTCTTCCCCACCTCCCCTCTCTCCCTCTCTTTGCCCCCTTCTCTCCCGCGCATCCTGTTCCATTTCCCTCCTCTGCCTCCTCTCATTCCCTCTCACGTCTGCTCTTCTCCCCCTTTATTAGTCCTCTCCCTCCTTGGTTCCCCCCCTTTTCGTTTTTTCCTCTCCTCCCTCCTTGTTTTTCCCCCTCCTGCAGGCCCCCCCCCCCCCCCCATCTGCCTTTGGCTCGGGAGTGTCGTCTTTGTGCTGCCACTTTCGTGCAGTGTTCTACAGTGAGTGTTCTACAGTGTGTGTTTTACAGTGAGTGTTCCGTGTTGTGTTTTTTTGGGACTTGTTGCGAACGGCCATCATACTGTCGCTGGGTGTGCCTTTTATCTCTTGCAAACAGAAACCAGACTGTCGCCATGTTTTTTAATTGTGTGTCTACTATGTTACTTGTCTGATTCCTGTGTCTTTTATCTACATTGCCAACCCCCTTTTGCTTTCTGTTTTAACTTTCCGCAATTTTACGCCATTTTACACTTTAAATCACCATTTTATCGCCTGTTTTTCCTTGTTTCTTTCTTCTTCCTTTATTTCAAAAAGGTCTGTAGGCTGTACAGCAGCGTAGTAAGCTGCTGCCAGCCCGCCCCCTTTGGGGGGAATTGAAAATCAATAAAGAAAAAAAAAAAGACTTGGGTCAGTCCTTTCCTGGTGCAGGGATGTCGGTTAGTCAGTGGGCGTGTTTCCTCTGCATGATGGGGTCTGAGCCAGTACTTCCGCCTCGTGTGTCTGGAAGTGAGTGGGAGACGCACCGCCGGCCGCGGTGGTCTAGCGGTTCTAGGCGCGCAGTCCGGAACCGCGCGACTGCCACGGTCGCAGGTTCGAATCCTGCCTCGGGCATGGATGTGTGTGATGTCCTTAGGTTAGTTAGGTTTAAGTAGTTCTAAGTTCTAGGGGACTGATGACCACAGTAGTTAAGTCCCATAGTGCTCAGAGCCATTTTTTTTGGAGACGCACCAGCAGTGCAGTCGCGACAGAGCAGCAGTGGCAACGGACCAGCAAGAGTGGGTCGGTAGTGGCCGACGACGGAAGTTATCTCCGCACGGTGCAGTCGGCACGGTCCGCTGCCGGTCCGTGCGCAGTGTCGGAGTGTGTGTGGAGCTGTCCGATCGCTACGAGCTTCGTGGTTCGCCGACTCAGGACATCAGATTTGAGTAGTGGTTTCACGTATCCAAGCAACGTGCATTCATGTTGTGTGGTTCGTTACGGTGGTTCGCTGTTGGCGAGATTTTCTGTTTGAATTCTCGTGTACCGACTGGTGGCAATCCAGTCGTTTGTCGGTCGGTTCGTGGCTGTCCCCTGATTAGGTTCCAACGGATCAAGTACAGTTGGGCTTACCCCCGTCTCGCCTAAGTGAACGAGGGCAGACCGACCTTCCTGGAGGCTTTCTGAGTGCCACCGGTGTTTAATCATCTGTTGTCAGCTACTTTGAATTTTAGGCCTACGGTTATTTGTTTTGTTTTCTGAAAATTTGGCAAAATTAATTTTTAATTTTATCTTTCAAGCTTAAACATTGCGACCTTCTGTCTTTAAAAGATTATGGTAATATATTTTAAAATTTTGATCTTAAATTGTAGCCCTCAGCCATTGGTGCTGCACTCGGCATATGTTGCTTTTTTGGTTATTTAATTATTTTATTTCTGTCGTAATTGGATTTTTATTTTGTTGATTTATAAGATTTATTGTTGGCCTTCAGGCGTGAAAGAGTTGCATTCGGTGAAGATCCGGCTATGTGCCGTTTTTTGTAAAAATTATTAAATTACAATAAATGACAATTAGAAGGAGGAACTGACCTCAACCTCTGGTCCCTTTCCACAATCCTGTTCTACCCAGCCGATTTAGAGGGCGTATCAACCTGTCTTCCATGACAAAATCTTGCACAGTCAGGAAACGTGAGTATGGTGTGCCGTCTGGAACGATGGGCCCTATTTCCATCGAAAATACAGTGAACAGCTTTTTGTGCCATGACTCCAGTACACAGCTCATTTCGGTTTTTGAGGTAGTTTAAGGTTGTTGGTGTTTCTAGAAATACAGTGCCACTTGTCAAACATCTAGCTCAACAATTCACTCCTTAAACGAATTTTTGGTGAGTGGATAATCTCTAAAAGATTATGGCCTCCACGTTTGCCGATTTCGTTGACCTCGGCTTTCTCTTGTCGGTCTCCTTTAAAGGGTTCATAAAAGAACCTTAGTTCCGACAGTGTGTGCTGCATATTGACATGACAACGGAGAGTAACAACGTCAGTGTCAAAGTACTCCGAATGTATGCTTAATCAATGTAAAACGATATGAAACTTTCTGGAAGATTAAAACTGCTTGCTGGACTGGAGCACAAATCCCGGACCGTTGTCTTTCGTAGGCAAATGCTCTACCAACCTAGCTAGCCGAATACGACTCACCACACATCTTGACACCTTTCCTTCAGCCATTACCGCATCTCACGCTGTGGCTAAAACAGGCTTCGCAACCGCTATTCTTCCAGGGTCCGGTCTCGCATATTTTGTAGAAGAAATTCTGTCAAGATAGGAAGATGGCTGATTATGTACTGCTGGAAGTGAAGATGTGATGATGGGTGGTCAGGAGTGCTCCGGTACATCAGTAGGTACAGAAATTGCCTCCGAAAAGCAAAAGTCTAGTGTTCGAGTCCCGGTCCACCACACAGTTTTAATGTGCCACGAGGGTTTTCATAACAGAGCACACTCGTATGCGAAGTGAAAATTCGTCCTGTACGTTAGGATACTGTGGCGAAATTTGGCTTTAATGGACAATGGCAGCAGACGACCGAAGTAAGCGCCTTTGCTAACGGCATGGCATCGCCTGCAGCGCCTCTCCTGGGCTCCTGACCATATCAGTTGGATCCTACACGTCTGGATAACCATAGCCTGATTACGTGAGTGCAGATTTCAGTTGGCAATAATTTATGGTAGGGTTCGAGTGTGGCGCACACCAACGAAGCCATGAACCCAAGTTGTCAACAAGCCACTCTGCAAGTTGGTGGCGCCTCTACAATGGCATGGGATGTCTTTACATATATTTACTGGATCCTCTGGTCCTACTACATATATTTTTGATTGGAAATGGCTATGTTCCGCTTCTTGGAGAGCATTTGCAGTCATTCACGGACCTCGTGTCCCCAAACAACGATGTCATGTGACCGCGCGACAACTGTTCGCAATTAGTTTGAAGAACGTTGTAGACAATTCGTATGAATGAGTTGGCCACCAAGGTCTCCAGATATGAATCTTTCCGATGGTTATAGAACGTAATGGAGAGGTCAGATTTTGCGCAACATCCTGCACCGGCAACACTTTCGCAGTTGTGGATGGCCACAGAGGCGGCATGACTGAAAATTTTTGCAGTGGACTTCCTATGGTTTGTGGAGCCCATGCGATATCGATTTGCTGCACTTTTTTTTTCTGTCATCAGTTTTCGGCCCACCACGAACTCCTGTCCTGTGCCAACCTCTTAGAGTACCACTTACAATTATTTGCTGGACGTATACCAATATCTTCCTTCCTCAACAGTTTCTGCCCTCTACAGCTCCTTCTAGTACCATAGAAGTCCTTAACAGATATCGTCTCATCTTGTTCCATCTTATCAGTGTTTTTCACGTAATCCTTCCTTTCCGATTCTGCGCAGAACCTCCTCATTCACTGCTTTATCTCAAATGCTTTGATTCTCTTCTGTTCCGGTTTTCCCACAGTCCATATTTCACTACCATACACTGCTGTACTCCAGACGTGCGTGCTCAGAAAATTCTTACTTCAAATTAAGGACTATGTTTGATACTAGTAGACTTCTCTGGGCTGGGAATCCCCTTTTTTGCCAGCTTTTGATGTCTTCCTTGCACCGTACGGCACAGGCTATTTTACTGCCTAGATAGCAGAATTCCTTATCTTCATCTACCTCGTGACCCTCAATACTGATGTTCAGCCTCTCACCGTTCTCATTTCTGCTACTTCTCATTATTTTCGTCTTTATTCGATGTAATCTCAATCCATATTCTGCGCTCATTAGACGGTTCATTCCAATCAGCAGATCATGTAATTCTTCTTCACTTTCACTCAGGATAGCAATGTCATCAGCGAATCGTATCACTGATACCCTTTCACCTTGAATTTTAATTCCACTCCTGCAATTTGCTTTTCTTTCCATTATTGCTTCTTCAATGTGCAGATTGAACAGAAGGGCCGAAAGACTACATTCCTGTCTTACACACTTTTTAATTCGAGCATTTCGTTCTTGGTCGTCCACTCTTATTATTCCCTCTTCGTTCTTGTATATTACCCGTCTCTCCATACAGCTTACCCCTGTTTTTCTCATAATTTCGAACATCTTCCACCATTTTAAATTGTCGAACGCTTTTCCAAGCTCAACAGATCTTATGGACGTGTCTTGATATTTCTTTAGTCTTGCTTCCATTATCAACCGCAACGTCTGAATTGCCTCTCTGGTGTCTTGGCCTGTTCTAAAGCCAAACTGATCCTCATCAAGCACATCCTAAATTTTCTTTTCCGTTCTTCTGTATATTATTCTTGTCAGTAACTTGGAAGCATGAGCCGTTAAATTGATTGTGCGATAGCCGGCCGGAGTGGCCGTGCGGTTCTAGGCGCTACATTCTGGAGCCGAGCGACCGCTACGGTCACCGGTTCGAATCCTGCCTCGGGCATGGATGTGTGTGATGTCCTTCGGTTAGTTAGGTTTAATTAGTTCTAAGTTCTAGGCGACTGATGACCTCAGAAATTAAGTCGCATAGTGCTCAAAGCCATTTGAACCATTTGATTGTGCGATAATTTTCGCACCTGTCAGGTCTTGCAGTCTTCGGAATTGTGTAGATGATATTTTTCCGAAAGTCAGATGGTATAACGCCAGACTCATACATTCTCCTCACCAACGTTAGTAGTCGTTTCGCTGCACTATGACGGGAAAAAGAGGTCCGACACTATTTTAGGAGGTATCCCACGACTTTTGTCACTTCTGTATAAAATAAACAGCAGTCTGGCCATGAATCTCTCTGTTCGAAACCAATAATAGTGAGTTTAAAGAAATTGCTTTATTTATAGTCACTGGTTGCTGTTTTTAGTTTATGCAACAGTTAATGTGCATATGTGAATGAATGAGTAAGAACAGAATGGAATTTCCTGTAAATCGAAACTGTTACAGGGAGGGAAGTAGATCTTGTTGTTAGCAACGTTAAGTGGCAGGAAAACTTTGTCTGTGCTCGTGGGTTATCGGGTGTACCGCAGGGCTCTATTGTGTGTCCCGCGCTGCAGTAACTCGGCCGACACGTGTCAGAAAGGCGTGTCCCTGGGGACAAACTCTGTCGGCCGGCAGACCACACGTTCAGAGGGCGTGACAGTTGTCCGCCACGGCGAAACCCCTACGCGACCTGGCGGGTGACGGAATCAAAGCCTTTCATGTCGCAGGCGTACGGAGTTGGTCGGCCGCAGCCATTGAGGGCAGGCAGTGGGTGCGGCCAGCGGAATGGCACTTGCGGCTGCTGGAACGGCGGACTTGGATTGTCAACTACTGCCGAGCTTTGATAACCGAATCAGTGCGCCGAGTTGCTGGACTGTGTATAGTTCAGCGCGTTATAGGCTGCATCCGTACGACCAGTGCTGCGCCATATATTCGGAAATGTGTTACTCGGTCAATATATTGAGCAGGCACCCAATTAAATTTCGGGAGGAGAAATGTAAAATTTGAAGTTCGACGAACAAATTTTAAATTTGTAGGGGACGGAACAGCACTTGTAAGATCAACTGGCCTTTTTGCGTAATATCTTCGAAAGTGGTTGTAAGATGAATATTAGCAAAATTAAAAAATGATTAACTGAATTCAGGCAAATGAAACGAGGGAACTCTTAGTGAACTCAGCTGCAAAGTAAAAGAATAAAGGGAACAAATCGGTTTTCCTATTTGGCCGGTAAAACAACTTATGATGTTGAAATTAGAGCGAAAATACTATGTAAAGTGCCAACAGCAAGGAAAAAAAAGTTTCTGAAAAGAGTAATTTGTTAACATGGAACACAAATTTAAATCTTAGCAAGTCGTTTCTCGATACTGTCTAGAGTGCACTATAGTGCCGAAGTCAAACATTAACGGTACACACTTTAGAAAAAATATTTTTGTATATGGCGCTACAGAGGAATGCTGGAGGTAAGATATGTGGGTAGGATTAATAATGACGAGGCACTGAAACAAGTCGGTGGGGCGACGGAGGAGGGAGGGGAAGAAATTGATGGCATAACTTGAGTAAAAGAAACAACCTGTTGATGGGATATCAAGCGTTCATCAGTTTGGTAATGAGTGCAAGTCGTCAGTTCATATGGTTCAAATTGCTCTGACCACTATGGGACTTAACTTCTGAGGTCCTCAGTCCCTTAGAACTACTTAAATCTACCTAACCTAAGGACATCACACCATGCCCGAGGCAGGATTCGAACCTGCGACCGTAGCTGTCACGCGGTTCCAGACTGTAGCACCTAGAACAGCTCGGCCACCCCGTCCGGCTGCAAGTCGTGGGATCAAAACTGTACAGCGAGGAGTAGATTTAACTACAGTGAGCAGTTTCAGGTGGATGTAGGCTGCAATAGTCATGCAGAGATAAGGAGGCTGACGTAGCCGGTTGGTTGATTTGGTTGGTTGGTTGGTTTGCGGGATGGGACCAAACAGTGAGGTTTTCGGTCCCATCGGATTGGTCAAGGACGGGGAAGGAAGTCGGCCATCCGATTTCAAAGGAACAATCCCGGCATTTGCCCGAAGAGATTTAGGGAAATTATTGAAAATCTAACGCTGGATGGTCGGAAGCGAGTTTGAACCGTCGTGCTCCCGAATGCTTGCGTAGTACAGATTAGCTTAGAGAACTTCAGCGAACGAGTCTATGAACTGAAATCCATGTAAACCTATTACCGACATAACCTATGTTTGTCTTACTTAAATTCTTAATCTGTTTTTACTTAATGGGACTTCTGTATAACCATGCTCCTTGATGTACGTAACACCTATGTAAATTACTTTTGAATACATTACGGGAATGACAGTGATCAATGTGTTACAAATACTTACTATTAAAAATAGTCTTCATCACAATTTATTTATTAAAGTGACCGGTTTCGACCACTACTGTGGTCGTCTTCAGACCATTGAATAGGAACCTCTTTCTGCTGGAGAATTCTCCAGCAGAAAGAGGTTCCTATTCAAAGGTCTTAAGATGACCACAGCAGTGGTCGAAACCGGTCACCTTAGTAAACAAATCGTGATCAAGACTGTTTTTAATAGCAAACCTATCTAAATATTTTATTCAATATTTATGACCATTCATGTAATTGTAGTTAATCTACGGATGTAATTTCAAAAATAATGTGCTGTGAAAGAATGGAAATGTTAAAACTTTACTTGCAATACTGGTTCACGCATAGGGTGTTTGCAATCATGTAAATCTTGGGGGTAAGTCCCTCAGCAACAAAAGTGGTTTGGTGGGAACAGGAAAGGTGGATCTGGCTGTCGAATGTCAAGTATCTTCTGTGGCTAGCCACTGATGGGAGAAAAGCCGTGGTCTAGGGGTAGCGTCTTCGGTCCCGGGTTCAATCCCCGCCACTGCCTAAATTTTGATAAATAATCAGCATTGGCGGCCGAAGACATCCGGCATAAGAAGTCAGCCTCATTCTGCCAACGGCCTTGTCAAACAGGGCGGAGGAGCGGATAGAGGTTCAGGGCACTCTCTTGTCCTAGGGGTGGGCAATTGCCCCTAAGGGCGGAAGAATCAGCAATGATCAACGACATGAGGATGCAGAAGACAATGGAAACCACTGCATTAAAGACACGTAACGTGTATCCACAGGACATGTGGCCTGTAATTTAAGAAGTTTCATGATGATCTCTCCATTGGCAAAAGATTCCGGAATAGTCCCCCATTCGAATCTCCTGGAGGGGACTGCCAAGGGGGAGGTTACCATGAGAAAAAGATTGAATAATTTACGAAAGGATAACGTTCTACGAGTCGGGGCGTGGAATGTCAGAAGCTTGAACGTGGTAGGGAAACTAGAAAATCTGAAAAGGGAAATGCAAAGGCTCAATCTAGATATAGTAGGGGTCAGTGAAGTGAAGTGGAAGAAAGACAAGGATTTCTGGTCAGATGAGTATCGGGTAATATCAACAGCAGCAGAAAATGGTATAACAGGTGTAGGATTCGCTATGAATAGAAAGGTAGAGGGTGTGTTACTGTGAACAGTTCAGTGACCGGGTTGTTCTAATCAGAATCGGCAGCAGACCAACACCGACAACGATAGTTCAGGTATACATGCCGACGTCGCAAGCTGAAGATGAACAGATAGCGAAAGTGTATGAGGATATTGACAGGGTAATGCAGTATGTAAAGGGGGAGAAAATCTAATAGTCATGGGCGACTGGAATGCAGTTGTAGGTGAAGGAGTAGAAGAAAAGGTTACAGGAGAATCTGGGCTTGGGACAAGGAATAAAAGAGGAGGAAGACTAATTGAGTTCTGTAACAAGTTTCAGCAAGTAATAGCGAATACGCTGTTCAAGAATCACAAGAGGAGGAGGTATACTTGGAAAAGGCCGGGAGATACGGGAAGATTTCAGTTAGATTACATCATGGTCAGACAGAGATTCCGAAATCAGATAGTGGATTGTAAGGCGTACTCAGGAGCATATATAGAGTCAGATCACAATATAGTAGTGATGAAGAGTAGGCTGAAGTTCAAGACATTAGTCAGGAAGAATGAATACGCAAAGAAGTGGGATACGGAAGTACTAAGGAGTGACGAGATACGTTTGAAGTTCTCTAACGCTATAGATACAGCAATAAGGAATAGCGCAGTAGGCAGTACAGTTGAAGAGCAATGGACATCTCTAAAAAGGGCCATCACAGAAGTTGGAAAGGAAAACATAGGTACAAAGAAGGTAGCTGCGAAGAAACCATGGGTAATAGAAGAAATACTTCAGTTGATTGATGAAAGGAGGAAGTACAAACATGTTCCGGGAAAATCAGGAATACAGAAATACAAGTCGCTGAGGAATGAAATAAATAGGAAGTGCAGGGAAGCAAAGACGAAATGGCTGCAGGAAAAATGTGAAGACATCGGAAAAGATATGATTGTCGGAAGGACAGACTCAACATACAGGAAAGTCAAAACAACCTTTGGTGACATTAAAAGCAACGGTGGTAACATTTAGAGTGCAACGGGAATTCCACTGTTAAATGCAGAGGAAAGAGCAGATAGGTGGAAAGAATACATTGAAAGCCTCTGTGAGGGTGAAGATTTTTTTCTGATGTGATAGAAGAAGAAACAGGAGTAGTGGATTTAGAAGAGATGGGGCATCCAGTATTAGAATCGGAATTTAAAAGATCTTTGGAGGACTTACAGTCAAATAAGGCAGAAGGGATAGATAACATTCCATCAGAATTTCTAAAATCATTGGGGGAAGTGGCAACAAAACGACTATTCACGTTGGTGTGTGGAGTATATGAGTCTGGCGATATACCATCTGACTTTCGGCAAAGCATCATCCATTCAATTCCGTAGACGGCAAGAGCTGACAAGTGCGAGAATTATCGCACAATCAGCTTAACAGCTCATGCATCGAAACTGCTTACAAGAATAATATACATAAGAATGGAAAAGAGAATTGAGAATGCGCTGGGTGACGATCAGTTTGGCTTTAGGAAAAGTAAAGGGACGAGAGTGGCAATGCTGACGTTACGGCTAATAATGGAAGCAAGTCTAAAGAAAAATCAAGGCACTTTCATTGGATTTGTCGACCTGGAAAAAGCGTTCGACAATATAAAATGGTGCAAGCTGTTCGAGATTCTGAAAAAAGTAGGGGTAAGCTATAGGGAGAGACGAGTCATATACAATATGTACAACAACCAAGAGGGAATAATAAGAGTGGACGATCAAGAACGAAGTGCTCGTATTACTCTCAATCTGTACATCGAGGAAGCAATGATGGAAATAAAAGAAAGGTTCAGGAGTGGAATTAAAATACAAGGTGAAAGGATATCAATGATACGATTCGCTGATGACATTGCTATCCTGAGTGAAAGTGAAGAAGAATTAAATGATATGCTGAACAGGATGAACAGTCTATTGAGTACACAGTATGGTTTGAGAGTAAATCGGAGAAAGACAAAGGTAATGAGAAATAGTAGAAATGAAAACAGCGAGGAACTTAACATCAGGATTGATGGTCACGAAGTCAATGAAGTTAAGGAATTCTGCTACCTAGGCAGTAAAATAACCAATGACGGACGGTGCAAGGAGGACATCAAAAGCAGACTCGCTATGGCAAAAAAGGCATTTCTGGCCAAGAGAAGTCTACTAATATCAAATACCGACCTTAATTTGAGGTAGAAATTTCTGAGGATGTACGTCTGGAGGGCAGCATTGTATGATAGTGAAACATGGACTGTGGGAAACCGGAACAGAAGAGAATCGAAGCATTTGAGATGTGGTGCTATAGACGAAGAAAATTAGGTGGACTGATAAGATAAGGAATGAGGAGCTTCTACGCAGAATCGGAGAGGAAAGGAATATGTGGAAAACACTGATAAGGAGAAGGGACAGGATGATAGGACATCTGCTAAGACATGAGGGAATGACTTCCATGGTACTAGAGGGAGCTGTAGAGGACAAAAACTGTAGAGGAAGACAGAGATTGGAATACGTCAAGCAAATAATTGAGGACGTAGGTTGCAAGTGCTACTCTGAGATGAAGAGGTTAGCACAGGAAAGGAATTCGTGGCGGGCCGCATCAAACCAGTCAGTAGACTGATGAAAGAAAAAAAAAATAGCGATATGCACAATACAGATGGCGCTAGTTACGCGCAAACGAGGTGTGAAAGGGCAGTTCAACGGCGGACCTGTAATTTCTACACAGCCGCGCAATGTAGCCGCATGGGTTGAGGCTGCTTGGCACGGTTCGGGAGCCCCCTGCCCCCCCACCCCCACCCCCACCCCCCAGGCACCGTATGAGATACGAGTCCGCCCTCGGGCATGGTTGAGTGTGTTGTCTTTAGCGTTAGTCTAAGTTAGATTAAGTAGTGTGTAAGCCTAGGGACCGATGACCTCTGCAGTTTGTTCCCATACCAACTTACCACATATTTCCAATTTCAACTAATGTCACTCATGTGAAATGGATTTAGACATGGCTATGGCTGCAAAACGCAAATTAACAGACTTTGAAGACGAAATGGTAAACCCATAAGACATTCGATTTCGAAATTCGTTAGGGTAATCAGTATCCCGGCATGCACAGTGTCAAGATCGTGTCGAGGGTACCAAATGACCAAGAGTAATGGAGTTCGCTTAGAGTACTCAGTGCTAACAGATAAGCAACACTGTGGGAAATAGTCGCAGAAATCTGTGTGCGACATACGACGAACGTATCTGCCAAGACAGTGTGGCGAATTTCGGTGTCAGTGGACTGTAGCCAAAGGCGACCGACACGAGTGCCTTTGCTAACAGCTCATTGCCCACAGCGTCTCTCCTGAGCTTGTTACCATATCGGTTGGACCCTAGACGACTGGCAAACTGTGCCCTTGTCAGATGAGTCTCGATTTCAGTCGGTAAGAGCTGATGGTACGATTTGAGTGTAGCGCCCATAATCGAAGCCATGGACCCAAGTTATTTACACGGCGCTATGCAAGCTGGTGGTGGCTCTATAATGTTCTGAGCTGTGTTTATATAGTGTATACTTCGTCCTCTTACTGGCAACAGGTATGCTCGGCTGCACTGATACCGTTTGTAACCATTCACGATGTTCTCAAAGAACGATGGTTTTTTTACAGATGACAATGCGCCATGGCACTGGGCCACAATTGTTCGTGATTGGTTTGAAGGACATTGTGGAGAATTCGAGCGAACGATGTGGCCACCCATATCGTCCAATATGAATGTGTCATCGAAAATTTATGCAACATAATCAAGAGATCTGTTCGTGCACAAAATCCTGCGCCGGCAACACTTTCGCAAATATGTACGTCTATAGTGGTATCACGGGTGAATATTTCTGCAGGGGACTTATAACGACTTCATCAGTCCACGGCCTGTCGAGTTTCTGGTCTACGTCAGTTAAAAGTAGGTCCAACACGATATTATGAGATACCCCATGACCTTTGTATCCAGATTTTTGAATTTCCCTCGACTACCTACGAAATCTGATGCGGTTGCTGTTACAATCATCGAAAATTATCACGCATCAGCACATTCTGCTTTCCTAAATTTCGAAAAGGCGTGCGATACTGTATCTTACCGTTGTCTGCTAATCAATGTGCGAACGTAGGGAGTATTGTCGTAAATACGTGATAGACTAAGTATTTCTTAGTTGTACAATACAGTATATTTTATCGACGGCAGCTGATCCACAAAAACGAAAGTAATATCGGATATTCCCGAGCTTCCCGCGCCCGTGTTCCCGGGTTCGATTCCCGGCGGGATCAGGGATTTTCTCTGCCTCGTGATGACTGGGTGTTGTGTGCTGTCCTTAGGTTAGTTAAGTTTAAGTAGTTCTAAGTTCTAGGGGACTGATGTCCATAGATGTTAAATCCCATTGTGCTCAGAGCCATTTTGATATTCCCGAAGGATACCTAACAGAAACTGTAATATTCTCAAAATTCATACACGACTTTCCAGACAGTGACAGCGTAAATATAAAATTGTTCGGCTACTACGCTGTTGCCTACGAGAAATTATCGTCGTGTCACGGTGGTAAGTAAATGCATATAGATTTGGTATATTGAGTGCCACCTCTATTTAAACTGGGATAAATGGAGATTTATGCACATAACAACGAAAAAGAATCCAATAGTTTTCAGTTACATGATCAATGTCGAACATCTTTAGCCTGTCACATTACGTAAATAGCCAAGTAAAAACGGTAATACAGGGCATTAAATGCAACGATCACATGAAATCAGTATCAGAGAAGACAAATGGAAGGCTTAGATTTCTGAGAAGGGGACGGCATTCAAGATGCTATTGTGGCCAACTCGGGACTACGTACGAGTGATAGCATACAACAACGCAGCATTTTTCTGACTTAATATTTCATAGGAATGAAGTTGTGGCGCACTGCATATACCGACATTCGTGATTCATTCTTAACATCTGAGTACAGGATCTAGTTCTTAGCATTTTAATAAAATGATTTCTGAGAGACTGACGGACTACTGGTGTTGAACGTAAACTTATGTCTTGTATTGCCTTTTCGCGTATGTGGCCTGTATTGTATGTTCGCGCCAAGCCATATTTGCTTAGCCGGAATCACAACAAAATAATAGCGATTCACGTCAGCTTGGGAATCACGTCTCAGTATTGTATGGGGAACAGAGATATGCATCGCAAGTAGTTTACAGCAGTTTTGGACATGTGACAGATGGACTGACTTTACTGAATGGATTACTTATTGCCCTGGCTTTATTTGAAGTTTAATACTTATCACTTGCATTCGCTTAGTGTGAGAAAATATTTACCTGAAAGTAACAGTTTTCTCTTCAAAAGAACTGACTGTGGATGCTAAGAATTTAGTATTCGTGATATTTTCGATCAACACCAACAGCGAGAACGAAGTCAGATAATTGGGAAAAATATCGAGTGATAAGTCGACTGAGACAGCTGACAAATTACTAGGGGATTTATATTTTTAGACCGCTTTCCGTAGCGTCTGCTTCGATCGATGATTCTAACTACATGCATCCAACTTGCGAGGGGCATTCAATAAGCAATGTAACACATTCTCTAACTCAATTTCGATTGGAAAACGTAGATTTTGTTGTAGGAGATGGTGGATTGTTCTTCCTTCAGCCCCTATACTCTCATGGATTTCTGATAGTTGCCGGAGTTTCACGTAGCGCCGGCCGCTGTGGCCGAGCGGTTCTAGGCGCTTCAGTCTGGAACCGCGCGACCGCTGCGGCCGCAGGTTCGAATCTTGCCTCGAGTATAGATGTGTGTGATGTCTTTAGGTTAGTTAGATTTAAGTAGTTCTAAGTTCTAGGGGACTGATGACCTCAGATGTTAAATCCCATAGTGCTCAGAGCTATTTGAACTATTTGAGCTACACGTAGCCTTGAAAATAGCATCTGTAACGGAGGTGTATTTCAAACAGGGAGCTGTCGTTGAGTTTCTCTTGGCGGAAAACCAGATCTTCATAGATATTCGTAGGCGCTTGCGGAATCCCTACGGAGATCTGGAAGTGAACAAAAGCAAGGCGAGTCGTAGGGCGAGGTGTCTGTCAGCATGGCAAGAAGGTCGTGCGGAACTGTCCGCTCTCCCGCGGGCCAGCCGTAAAGAAACAACTTCAGCGTGATCGTCGCCACAAAAATGCAAACGATCTTTTCTCTGTCCACGACAACAGAAAGCGTCACACAAGTGTGTGCACCCGAGAGAAACTGATATTCGACATCCACCCTACAGCCCGAATCTCGCATCTTCCTGCCACCATCTGTTTGGCCCAATGATGGATGCACTCCGCAGGATGCAGTACGTTGATGATTGGAAGGTCATTGACGGAGAAAGACGCTGGCTGCTACTTCGACCGGCTGAGTGGTACCATGTGGGCAAATAGGCCCTACCAGTAAGGTGGCGTAAGGCCGTTACTTTGAATAGAGATTGTGTTGACAAGTAGGGTTTCGTAGCGAAAAGAGTGGGAAATAATATGATGGACTGGGATCCTGAACAGAACGCTTTCAGAAAAAAACATGTGTAGCGTTACTAACTGAACGCTCCTCGCATGGGCTGTTGGTGATCTAAGACCTAACCATCCAGGAAAAATCAGAGCCCTTCGATAGATAGTACACGTCTAGGTTCTTGTAAAAGCTATTAAGTGTGGACATCATGTGATATTACTATCCATGGAAAACAAATACATCGCCAGGAATACTCATTAAAGTATTTTTCCACAGTTACGATAAAAGCATCGTAGTTTAATCAAACTGAGTTTGTAGCAATTCAGATTTGCATAATTTTAAACGTCTCATAATCTAAATAATGTTTGGCGTTTTAGAAAGCAGCACCAGGCGAATTCGACCCTGAATTCTTCCACCGGTCTGAAGGAACAACTCATTAAAACGTTTCAGGAAGCATTACGCAGCCGGTAGCGGTTTTAAAACAAATCTGATGAATACTAATTCATTGAGAAATTGTAGCGAAGCCCCTGGTAAAACCTCTAGTTCTGTAAATAAAGCGATTATTGCTTTAGGGCCTCTGTGAATTCGTAAGCGCATTGAGAGAGAGTTCTCTGAGACTCGTAAATTTACGGTGCCGAAGTATTACTGTTACGAACAGGGGACTGGGTGCAAGAAACGTGCCTCGGCTAGGCGACATGAGTGGATATAATGTAATATCTGAACCATTTAAGAGCGCTGGGGCATCTTATGACGTCTGTAATTGCCGAGTTTGACTTCCATGGACACTAAAATTCTTTCTCTAGTGTCAATGAAGTAATGGTACAGTAACGAAGGATACTGTGCGGACATAAAAAATGGAAAGAGTAACTGAAAAGCAAAATAGTTCTTTCAAGCAGCTCGTAATAGTAATTTCATTTGTTTAAGTACATATCCTTGCGGTATTGCTTAATACAATGACTCTTATTTCGTTTACATTTTACTTTTACGAAAAACTAATTTAAGGTGTCTGCCAAACGCAAGTATTCATTCCTTATTATGTTTAATGCAGAAAGATAGATGATTATAAAGAAAGACCGCTCTCGGACAGTTATAACTTACATGTATATAGGTGCACTTTCACAATGACGTATTACTCTAGCGAGTGTTGTCGCTGCGCAGCCATTCTATACGTGACTGGTATAACGTACTCATTATTAACACATTTCTGGCTTCTGTCCAATACGGGAACCGCCGGGAGCCTTCATCGACGAACACCAAGTGATTTTTGTATAAAGGGAGACACATATTCATTTACAAATCGCAGCTAGTACACCTGATTTTGATGCTGTACTCGGCAAATCTACGAATTTCGTGGCAGAGGACACTTCTTATTGCGTCATATACATTATCTCCACTCCCATTCGGGGACGGAGCTTGCGTAGAATGAGTGCTAGCACGCCCTTGAGCAAGCTCTTATTCATCCAGTTTTACGTCCACAACCTCTTCGTTCTATAAAATTGGCGGCCTGAAGAATATTCCCGGGTTGTGTCCTGAAGGAAGGCCACTATGAGTTCTCAACCATTCTGTGCCACAAGTTCGCCAGACAGAGCAAGCCTGTGACTATTCATACCGTCCGCGTTTTTATTCTCCCGTTGTGTCCTGGTAGCCCTACTTGATATGAGTACCACATCGACTCAAGTATGGGTCGTTCAAGTTTTTTGTGTGCAATCACTTTTGTAGTGTCCCAGCAAGATGTCAATGAATCATGTCATGTCATTTCCTTTACTCATTACCGAAAGTATGTGGTCGGTATAGTTTACGTTTGCAGAAACATGGCAGGGCAGAATACTTCAATTACACGCAAAAATGACTCAGAGATAAGTCACTTTCAATAAATAATTACCCCCAGTTCATTTCTCAGCGCATGTTTATTCTTAGGAGTTAAAATTTGATGACAATATTGGTGCTATGAGGTCAAGAATGTTTTCATAACCATTTACATTTCACTTGGAGTGGGCTCCTGAACTATTAGTTCGAAACAATTTTCTGAGTAGACATTAAGTACGGATTCGGAGACGTTTTATCAATACCACCAACCTCAGACATGTATTTTCGCTAACATATCGAGGGTAGACTGAAGTCATCGCCGACTATAATTGTATGAGTCGGGCACCTGTTTCAAATGACACTTTCAACTGTATTATCTGAGTCGAGAGGGGCCAGTAAAATGAACAAATTACTAATTTATTCCTGTTTTCCAGTATACCCTGTACCCACACTAACTCACAGGATCTATTTACTTCAATCTCAGTAGAAAGGAAGTTACTTGTGACAACAATACACAAACCACCACTAACTGTATTTAATTTATCCTTTCCAAACACGGTCAGGTCCTTTGCAAAAACTTCGGCTGAACTTTTGTCCGGCTTTAGCCAGCTTCCTGTGCCTATAACGATTTGAGATTCAGTGCTTTCAATTATCATTTGGAGCTTTGGTTCTTTTCCAGCACAGCAATATTGATTTTTACTATATCTACCATCTTCCAGTGTTCGTCCTGTTCCCCCTGGAAACTGTAGCCAGTTCTACATTTTCCGCGAGACCCTGTAATTTAAAAAACCGCCCATTCCACCACACAGCCCCTGCTACCCCTGTAGCCGCTTCATGCGCGTGGTGAACTCCTGACCTATTTAGCGGATCCCAGAAACCCGGCCACCCTACGCTCTAGTCGTGGTATCTGCAACCTGCACGGTCGCAGAGACGTCTGGAACTCTGATTCAGACCCTCCACACAGCTCTGTAGCAGAGGACCACGGCTGGTTCTGCCGACGATGATCCACATGACGAGCTCCACCTTCGTCCCAAAAGCATACTGCTTCAGCTAGCCGCCCGAAACCAGATAGAAGCTCTTCCGATCCAAATCGGCACACATAGTTAGCGCCAGCACGGGCATCAGGTGGCTGCAGTGCGAAGAAGCGAGTGACTTAACAAAACGGCACGGGAAGAAGTTTGAAAGCTTTACTTTCAAGAGATCGTAACTGCGTACTATCAGACTTATGTGTGAAATTTTCCCACGTGGTCGATTCACGGCCAGCTATCTTCTAAGTGTGCCCTTTCACCCTTAAAATATGAAGTCAAATTGGTGATGATTCCCTAACTGTGTAGCAGATAAGGCTTTGACATGACGCCCTGATCCTAGCCGATCACGGATTAACTTTCCGCACTTCCACATTCTCTTTACCTGTCCCCTAACAATACTCCTGTCAACTGCGTCATCACCATACACTGCACACAAATGTCCACATTCAAGATTTAAATTGCTGCACGTTGCTTGAGTGTCTTGCGTAGCCGCCACTTCGAGTGTTCATTACAAATTTCTCGCCTCTATTAAGTATTCGGAGATCTACACAGCTGCAAATAAATAACTATGCAGATAAATAAACCAAAATAAATTAATGCGGAACACTTGTAGTCTATGAAGCACATTTATTATTTCGCTGTTGTTGCTGTCTTCAGTCCATAGACATGTTTGATGCAGCTCAGCTGTCCTTGCTACTCTATCCTGTGCAAGTCTCTTCATCTCCGAGTAACTACTGCAACCTATATCTTTCTGAATCTACTTAATGTATTCATCTCTTGGTCTCCCTCTACGATTTTAACCCCCCCCCCCCCCCCACCAACGCCATCCTCCAGTACTGAAATTTGTCATCCCTTGATGCCTCAGAACGTGTCTTACAAACCGATCCCCTCTTCTAGTTAAGTTGTGACAATAATTTCTCTTCTCCCCAATTCTATTGTCTAATCTTCAGAATTCATCTGTAGCACCACATTTCGAAAGCTTCTGTTCCCTTCTTGTCTCTTCTTCAGAAACGCTTTCCTTGAGATAGCCAGTCTGTATTTTATATCCTCTCTACTTCGATTATCATCAGTTATTATGCTTCCCAGATAGCAAAATTCATTTACTACTTTAAGTGCCTCATTTCCTAATCTAATTCCCTCAGCATCACATGATTTATTACGACTACATTCTAATATTCTCGTTTTACTCTCGTCGTTGATATTGATCTTATATCCTCCTTTCAAGACACTGTCCATTCCTTTCAACTGCTCTTCCAGGTCCTTTCCTGTCTCTGACAGAATTAAAATTTCGTCGGTAAACCTACAAGTTTTTATTTTGTCTCCATGGATTTTAATTCCTGCTCCAAATTTTTCTTTTGTTTCTTTTACTGCTTGCTCATTACACAGATTGAATAACATCGGGAATACTCTAAAAAACTGTCTCACCCGCTTCTCCTTTTCGTGCCCCTCCACTCTTAGAACTTCCATTTGGTTTTTGTATAAATTGTGAATACCCTTTCGCTCACTGTATTTTACCTCTGCCACCTTCATAATTTGAAAGAGAGTATTCCAATCAACAATGTCAAATCGTTCTGTAAGTCTACGAATGCTAGAAACGTAGGTCTGACTTTTCTTAGCCTGTCTTCTAGGTTGAGTCGTAGGGTCAGTGTTGCCTCGCGTGTTCAACATTTCTACGGAATCCAAACTGATCTTCGCTGAGGTCGGCTTCTAGCAGTTTTTCCATGAAATAGACACTGTGTATATACAGACTGAAGCGCCGGCTGAAAATTTGTACCTACGGGTAAATTTGATTCCAGGTCTGTTTCTCACCAGGCATATGCACTAATCACTTCGCCACACTGGCAAAGTGGCTTCCCATAACTGCATTAATTACCCTGTCACGCCGTCTTCCTTAATAAAAATTCCCATTCCTGTGCCATGCTGTTCTAGTTTAGGTGGAACACCAAGTGGGTTGAGGCGTGAATGAGAACTTTTGATTGAGGAGGGCTGCGTGCTAGGGTAGGCGGCGCAGGTATGCAAAGCCACTGTGCCAGGGTGGCGTAGTGGTTAGCGCGTTTCCCTAGTGAATCGAAGACCGGGGTTCAAATCCCAACCTCGGTGTATATTGTCATTAGAAGGTTCAGTCTTCATATGTACATCATAGAAGTTTGAGATTTGAAAAGGTCTCTAGAATCGTAGAGTTTCATCAGAAAATGGTTCAAATGGCTCTGAGCACTATGGGACTTAACATCTATGGTCATCAGTTCCCTAGAACTTAGAACTACTTAAACCTAACTAACCTAAGGACATCACACAACACCCAGCCATCACGAGGAAGAGAAAATCCCTGACCCCGCCGGGAATCGAACCCGGGAACCCGGGCGTGGGAAGCGAGAACGCTACCGCACGACCACGAGATGCGGGCAGAGTTTCATCTGAAAAATTAATAATATTTACCTTTACAAGCAAGGTATTCTCATAATAAGTTGGCCAGAAACAAAAACGGTTTAACTGTTGCTTTTAGGCATTTAAAATTAAACATGCTGTGAGGTAAAATTCACGCAAACAACTGTCTTACAGTTTGAAAATGCTAGAATAATATTCTAGGACGATTTTGGCGAGAAAAGGATATGACTTTCTGGCGGTTGAGAACTCGTGGGAGGATACTGAAAACGTCGCGCGCCGCGCATCCATCGTAGCGTAGCTGAGTTTCCAGGGGTAATTTCAGATTAAGTCCCTGCCTTATACATCACATCAAATTTTCTGTCTCGTCTTCCCCTACACCACTATGGCGCGATGTAAACAGTTATCGTTTAAACCCTGTGTATTAAGGGGTGTAAGAAAATGGTGTATTACTCACTGAACGACCGTCGAAACATGTTCATAAGTTAACGAATGAAGGAAGTTTGAAACCAGCTTTATTAATGAAGATGTCTCTAATTTTGCTTCATCGTTGCAGTTCGTGTGGTGTGACACAGTAACCTCACTGATGAAATGCCTTTAAATCTGACAAATAAGCTATTTTCCTTCGTTAAAAGTGTGGTTAGAGACGTTAGGAGTGATTACACTGTTAAAATCGTATTTATGTTTTTGCGACAAAATATATTTTATTTTTATGTAATGAAAGCTTAAAAATCGTTAAATAATCAAGATTTCCTCACGTGATAGAAAAGTATTTGTTACTGGCTGAAGCTCTGGTGCCGTCACAGACTAAGAGTAAGGTGAAGCTATACGTGAGTTACGTAAGTGTTAGCTGAAGTTACTAGGTTTTTCCATACTTTTTCTCCATATGGTTTAACTATTTAGTGTCCGGTCCCGGTAGCTGAGTGGTCAGCGCGACAGAATGTCAATCCTAAGGTCCCGGGTTCGATTACCGGCTGCGTCGGAGATTTTTCTCCGTTCAGGGACTGGGTGTTGTGTTGCCCTCATCATCATCATTTCATCCCCATCGACGCGCAGGTCGCCGAAGTGGCGTCAAATCGAAAGACCTGCACCAGGCGAACGGTCTACCCGACGGTAGGCCCTAGTCACACATTTCATTTCAACTATTTAGTGATGGAAAACTCATTTACAACTTTTAAGTAACAATGGGAAGCAATTTTGTGATCTCTTGTAGTGGAAACATCAAGAAAATTGAAGAGTTTTTGCTCTAGTCATTTAGAGTGGCGATTTGTGCAAGGGCGGATATTCTTTTCTCTGTTTCCAGCAACATCATTAAACACGCTGAAAACTGAAGAATTTTCGAACTTTTGGAAATTGGTCCGTATCTTATCTCTAGATTGTAAACTGTCTGTCATGAAATACGACCCAACTCCCAATGAAATTAATCTTGGCGAATCTTAATGCTAATATCCGCTACACAAGACACTCACAGGAAAAAAACGCTAGAAACATACGCTTTGTGGCGCAACGGATAGTGCGTATGACTACGGAGCAGCAGAACATCTGGAAGGGCCATAAATTTTTAGAAGTTTTAGACATATATGAAAATAAGTTTTAGACATATATGAAAATAGTGCCCACACACAATTTTTTATGGCACTTTAACTGATTATGTCGTGTATGACAATGTGTGCATAAACTACACTGCAGTTGTAAGAGTCCAAGGATATGTGAAGGAAGCAGTAATTTAGTACATTTCCGGAAGAGGAAATAAAAAAATTGCGATATGCTGATGACATCTGTAATTCGGTAAGAGATAGCAAGGAACTTGCAAGATGAGTTGAATGAATACTATTTCGATAAGGTTTTAAATATCAAAATAAGTAAAGAAAGGTAATTAAATGTCCTAGAGCTAAATAATGCAGTGCTCAGCCAATTACCTTATGATGTGGGATGAGATACATTATTTAGACAGCAATACAACTGATTATGGCCGAAGCAGAGTGCATATAAATTGCTGACTGCCAGTAGTAAGAAATGTGTTTCTGACGTAAGAAACGTTTATTGACTTCCGGTATGGACTGAAATATGACTAACAGGGGAACATTCCCAAGTGTCAATTAACTATCATGATAAACTTTGCGGGTGCGTACTGGGAGTAGAATAATTTTGCGCCCAGTTTCGCTTTTAAGGGGAAAAACACATCGCAAAACGTAATCTGGCGTATTAGGTTTGGAGGGAATACCTTCGATACGAAGACATATAAAAAGGTTTTCTCACATAAAATATGTAATTAGCTTTCCTGAAAACTGTATAATTGAATTTTCCAAAATTTGAAAATTTATGAAGTACCTCATCACCATTAATAAATTTTGAAATATGTAAGCGTTTGTTCTTCGCCAGATACATTACCTGAAGAAATTATGTTCAGTTTAGGTGCATGATGTAAGAAATAGTTAAGTTTTAAGTATGTATTTAGATATTATCATTATTGCAATTATTTCATATCGTAATAATGAGTTACTTG